>NC_083463.1:13295312-13992812 GCF_030014155.1 Tachysurus vachellii
TTTATATTATTTTCCAGTGTCAAGGCCTCAGTGTGTCATCTTTCACAGCACCTTAAAATGTTTCTAATTAGAAACTGATATGCACACCTTATTATAATATAAATATTGTATATAGCATATTTTGCAATACTGTGTATTTTGCTGACATGCAGTGAGCCTATTTGTGTCATTTAGCATGATACCATTATCCATGATACCAGGTAGTGAGCTTCCATTTTATGTTTTATGACATTGCAGTTCAGTCTAAAGGATAAACCTGTTAACAACAAATGGGAGCTAATGTACACCTGTAAGATTAAGACTACTATATTTGAGTCATTTTTACTGGTGTGTATTCTTTTTCACTTGAATTTTGACTTTGACCTTGTCACATACTTTACAAAGACTGTTTTTAAGAAGTGTGTCTCAATTTTTTCATCGTCGCTGCGTTCTGTAAAGTATTCTCAGTAGTACTGAGTACACATTCCATGTCAGTTGGCGCTTTCTCCGACACTGATGTTTAACCACAGGGAAAGACATTCAATCTTGTACTAACACAGAGCCACAATTTACAGCTTACCAAAGCAGTCTATTTGCCATACTGACAGTTATTCAGAAGAACAGGGCCCCATTTAAAGCTGTCATTAGGCCAAGCAATTGTGCAGAAAATCAAACTCACCTAAAATCTAAAACCCTGTTTACTGTACGTTTATCAAGTTTCTTGATCATGATGTACTTCATGAACCTGAGCTAATCCCTTGCACTGAGTCGAGACCTGTTCTATGAAATACTAGGCAAGCTCTCTACTCAAGTACAGTCATGGGCTAAGAATTGTTCATATAAACAACACACCTTTTATATTTACAGACGATCAGATTTCTGTATTACAAAGAACTCTTGGCTCAGCTGTGGGTAAATCATATTACATGAAAGTGGTCTTTTGTATATATACTGAAATATATAACAGGCATTGTGTGCCTTTACATACAGTTAAACATGGGATATACATACTTTTTGCAAAGAAAACATCCTGATTGTAGCTGTGGCATGTAAGCTTGTTAAACTAAAGCAGCAAAAAGCAATTCTGCGAATGATGGTGCTTCACAAGAAAGAGTTTAAATCATGTTTTGCTGTGGTGTTTTGCATTCATTTGTATGGGAACCACCTGCTTTTTTTGTGCTCTAATTACATCCGAAGACCATGTACCACCATGTGAATTTTTTACAGCTATTTACTTGGGAGATTTTATCAAAGGTAAATTATCAAATTCATTATGAGATGAATTATCAAAGGTGACAGAATCCAAATCAAGCCAACAGCAAATAAAAATACTACTAATCTGAGACGAACAAATTAACAAATTAGAGCGAATATATGCACCTAATATGATGTTGTTTCTTGCTAGTGATTCTTCATTTAAAAAGATGATTATTAAAAAGTGGTCACTATTTGCTAAAGCAGACCTGGGCAAACTATGGCCCTCGGGCCACATCCGGCCCTTTGTATGTCCCTGTCTGGCCCGCGTGAGGCCAATCATAAATTATAGGATGCACCGAAAATTCGGCCACTGAAAAATTTCGCCCAAAATACCTAAATCACAGAAACAATACGGCCGAAAGACAATTGTAATGACGCATTTAAAAAGCACATCCAGCACACGGTTATCTGGTCAAGAGCCAACATGTCTGCGGTGTGGACTTATTTCAGTATCTCGGAGAAATACCCACGGGTAGCGATTTGCAAAACATGCAATGCTGAAATTTTAAGAGGGGGTGTATCTGCAAAGAGTTTCTCCACGTTGTGTTTAATTTATCACCTGAAATCCAAACATTCCAATTGCCATTCTAAATATGAGAAGAATGCAGCACAGAAAAGAAGTCAATCCAAGCAGCATGTCCAGTCCGTCTGTAGCGGACGGTTTTGAAAAGGCAAGAAAGTTTTCCAGTGATGGTGCCAGTGATTTCAATGCCCTTATTCAAGCCTAGAACAGACTGGATTATTCTCACTGAAGAGATAAAACGAGGTGGAACACATTATTATTATTATTTTATTAATTATTATTCTGTTATTGTTTGTTGTATTGCTGTATTTCTATACACCTTTTAAGTTGTTTGTTGTTTTTCATTTTTTGTGGAGATTAACAAGTTAAAAATAAATTGCACTGATTCAATAATTGTTTTTGTTTTCTTATTTGACCTATACACCACAATTTCACATTGCCTAATATAAATATTTACAGAATGGTTTTATTTTTCCGATTATCAGTACCAGCTATTCAAAATATATAATTTAGTGCATTTTACAATGGAAGAAATTTAAGCAGAATTAAGTTCAAGTTATCGTTGGTGTGGCCCTCTGACACAATTCAGGTTTCTCATGTGGCCCATTGTAAAAATTAATTGCCCACACCTGTGCTAAAGGACTGAATAGTGAATATAAGCTAGTAACCACCAGTTTTCCTAGTATTATTGTATTAACAGGGGGATATTCATTTTTTCTTATATCCCATATTTGACTGAACTCATCCTTTAAACATACTAAACATGCAGATAGGATCACACACTTAGGGAACACTTAAATCATGTAGTAAAAGCTTATCCTGCTACAGTAGTTATTGTTTGTTTCATGAGGTGAAATCTTAAAGTACTAATTCAGTCAAAAAGAAAACAAACAAATAAAGAACCTAAAATTAATGTTCTACATTGAGTGCAGCTTTAAGTGTTAGATCCATCAGTTATAATAATAGTTCTGTAATTCTAGTCAGCTTACATGATTTAATGTGCCAGAGTTTCATACAAATATGACCAGACCAATCCTTAAAATGTAAAAAACAACAACATATTCACAAATGTTATCAATGATCCTAAACCTAGTGCATGAATGAACTAAAAAGAGTTAGAAACAAAAAGACCTTGTGTACATTCTGATATTTTACTTACTAATGGTAAGTTTCAGAAACTCCATCGTCCATTCCATCAAATAATTTAATTTAGATTTAAACATGGAGAAAAGCCTCAAGTTAGGAATTTCCTGCAGACTTGTGGAAAAACAAGCAGCAGAAAGCATGGCCTGTACTTCATGCTGGATATCTGTAGCTAATTTGATTTTGCCTGAGTCTAACCGATGTACGGATACAGCCTTGGTCTAATTAAAATCATACATGCTTTATATTACACATATGTTTTTTGTATTTTGAGGTTTTACATAGATTTGGACCCATATGTAAGTCTCTTTTGTGAAATTTCATACATTATAATCAATACTTGCTTTGCTGAGAAAAATGGATGGTACAGTTGCCTATAATTCTCAGAAAAGTCAGTTACATCTTAAACCCAAATCAGGTCTTCCAACTTTCATGTTTGTATCTTAAAATATCATTAAATATCTTTCAATTAACATGCTTCACACTTGCAAACAAGTAACAAGTCAAGCTGAATAGAATTTCAGGTTTAAAATTTTTTGATTGAACACATTCATAGTAAATGAAATTGTAACCATTTAAAGACAAAAGATTGCCATAATCAACCACTGCCATAATGTAAAGTCAACTGGAATCAGGAAGTTTAATGTAAACTGCTATAAATACAGATTAAAGTATTGTACTGATTGTGCTGTTGATGCTGACATATTTAGCCATAGTTACTGTATGTGAGCCAAGGCCCACAGTGTTCAGTCAAGTCTTCCAACTGGTCAGGTCAGATTCTCAGAGTCGATCCAGCAGAGTATCATGGCCTTCTGCACTCTCACAGACATGAGCTCAAGGTCTGTGACTTATTTAGCCACCTGTAGTTCTTGTGATTAGATTTATACTGTTATTTTGTACTCGTAGACCCAAGACTTTATGTCCAAAATGTCTAAAACTTTTTTGATGTAAATGGAGACCAGTTGAATGCAGTAATTTATTGTGAATAATTAATTTCTTTATTATTATCATGTAATCCAGTACTGGTAATTTCATGGGTGATCTAAAAAATAAAACCAGACCCATTCTGCGTTTTGAAGCTGGTTTGTGAAGAATTTGTTCTACAGGACCATGAGCTTAAATTGAAAACAAACTCATTGTGGGAATTTTTAATGAAAATTGGAGGTACAGTTTTCTCTGGAACTGAAATAGTTTCTCTTTTGCCTATAGTAATGTGGTAGCATTTAGATTTTTGGTTTCATCCAAAAGTGAAAGTGGATCATTCTGACTCCAAAAGCAAAGCAAATATTCATTCATTCATTTTCTACCCTCGGGTCACGGGGAGCCTGTGCCTATCTCAGGCGTCATTGGGCATCAAGGCAGGATACACCCTGGACGGAGTGCCAACCCATCGCAGGGCGCACACACACACTCATTCACTCACACAATCACACACTAGGGACAATTTTGGGAATCGAACCCCGACCCTGGAGGTGTGAGGCGAACGTGCTAACCACTAAGCCACCGTGCCCCCTCAAAGCAAATATTATTTATTAATTTTATTTGTACTTCATTTTAAAAATGTCTTAAATCAAGTAAAAATTATACAGTGATTAAAACTGTCTATATTTATTTTATGGACTATTCATTGATGGACTGTAGACTAATACGCAATAACTAAAAAACAAGAAAATAACTAAAAATGTTACATCGATACAGCATTCCATTTCAGGAATGTAGTTAATTCTATTTATAATTAAGTCTTCCTATAGATTGTTAACATTTCTAGATAACCTTAACCTTGTGTAATAAAAAATATTGCCCTTTTTAGTACTTGTATTCACACAAAATTTCTACACTGCCCTGTCAGCATATCCAATTCTCCCTAATTTGCTTCATCAGTGGAAAATATAACATTCCGATGTTAATGTTTAAAATGCATGATTTACAGAAAACCCAAACTGAACATCAGCACCTAAACAGGGATGATAAAAATGTGAAGTTTTTTTTGTTAGTTATTATAAATATTTCTTATTTCGAGAGGATTGGTGGGGATGTGGGCTGCAAGGCAGCATTATTCCATGTCTAACCTGAGTACTTTTCAACATTTTGAAGTGTTACCACCTGGAATTGAAATGGACTTACCTGGTATTCACTCCTGTTGCTGTGAAACACACAAATGATCCTTTTAGGAAAGAAACACATTTTTAACTTGCTAATGAAGAATTATGTATCATTTGCACATTTTTTTAATCTTTCAATTCCATTATACATCACAAGATGACTTTAAATTTAACATTTGCTGGGTCAGTGTGGAACCTTTATCTAGCTAGTTCTGGCCTTCAGGCAGTATACTGTATTTAACACCTATGCTTTAGATACAAAGGAAAAGGATAAAAAAAAAGACAGCAAGAAGCAGAAATAATCAAAAGAGATTCCTGACAGTGACAAAATAAAGGAAAAAAGATCAGATTTGTGTGACTAAGGTAAGAAATAACATGGATATCACATATAAATTTATATCTCCTGAAACCTAAAAATCCATAAATTAACTTAAAGAAATCATTGCAGTTTTATTATTAATGATGGTACATAAGCATTAAATGCAAAACCTAGCTGACAAAGGCTTAATGAAAATGTAAATGTACACGCAAAATCCTGATGTAAAAAAGTGCTTAATGCTTGGAAGAGAAGAGGTCTAAAGAACGTAGTGCTTTGAATGAAAAATGTATGTTTGTTACTGGGCAGTGAAGGAGGGTGTGTTTACCATCTACGTCAAAATTAATTATGTGTTAGTATGGGTGTGTTTGTCTGTGTGTGTATGTGTGTGTCTGTGTAATATGCCTTAACATTTACTTGTAATGGCACAATGATAAAATCCAGTTTAGAGTGTAGAGTGTGTATGTGTGGGATTTCTTTAATGTTCCTTGACCTTCTGCATCAATAATGTATGAAATGCAGTTTCAGAATATAGGGGAATACAGCACAGCATTTTATTTACCTTTTTATTTTGTGTGCATGTTTTTTGTAGTTTCACTATGTATAAGTATCTGCTTAAAAAAAACAAAACACTTTGTTTGGCAGTAACACCCAAAGGAAAAAAAAACACACACCCACTCACACTCTATATGACACAGAGTGCAAGCAGGGTGTGACACAGACCAATGACGTGCAGAAAAGTGTCACATATTTAACAATAGCCCTCATGAGTTAACGCACAAAGAGACATGAGGGATTGGAAATACTTTTAGTTTAGTTCTTTTAGTTTTTCTTTCACCTAATCCTTTGACCTTCTGCTGATGATATATCAATGGTTTTTTGTAAGATCAATTCCCTTTTTTTGGAAGATTGCTTCAATCATATGCTTCCAGTGAGCAAAAATCCTAATTGTAAACTTAAACATTGGTAAAAACAAGAATTAAAGGGTTGAATTTGTGTCAAAATGTATGCAATTTGTGGCTGTTATGCAAAAAGATTCTATTTCTTGTTGAATAAAAGTAACATTTGACCTAATGAAGATCGATACAAATATATCAAGTCAAGTCAAGCAGAGTCAAGTCATGTCAAGAAGATATTGTCATGTCTTTCATATATAGCTGATGCAATACATAGTGAAATAAAAAAAACATTTCTCCAGGACCATGGTGCTACATAAAACACAGAGCTAAGGACTATAAAAATATGTCACTTTCTGTATAGATTTTGGCAATATGTGTTGTGACATCTAGCATGCACACTACATTATCTGGTTTGTTTAACTAGTGGTATAAGTCCATGGCTATGAATGTTATTAGTATGACATTGGTGCTGATTATTAGACGTTTTCATTGGTTAATCAGCACTCTACAGTATATAAAACTACATCATGACTCCATCTCACAAAATGACTTTTCTCAATGGGTGGCAGGACTTTTAGTGACAGGCATCTAAAGTTTATCATTTAATTCCACATATAGAGTTTCTATATACTGTATAAAGACTTTCATGTGGCTTACTGTATTTTTCAGATTTTTTAACCATCTGGTTTGTCATGCTACTCTCAGGTTAAGAAAACCATTATAAAGTATAAAAACACTATTATTATGATACTATAGAAGAAGAATTTTGGATGGGAGTTAATGTAATTCTTTTTTAAGCACAGTAAATAAAATCGAAGCTCATGAAAGTAGTTAAAGACTGTTAAGTTTATAGAATATTTTAAAAGTTTATAGTCATTTGTTTAGCCTTGCTGGATGCAAATAAGTGCTCAGTGTTTATTCTCTAGCAAAATGGAGGCATACTTTGATTATATTTTGATGATATTCAGCCCAAACATTTGCATATCTAAACATGCCTTTTTACACTTGAAAGTGTGTACAGGGACAGAGCACAGGTTGACCTCATGGAGTAATTAGAGGCTAGTCGTCGAGCAGCCTTGGATAGCCTAGGATAGAGACAGGCCTTAAGGCTCTGTAACCCTCCAACATTCCTGTAACGTCTGGTCACATATTTAACCATTTAGCTTCCATGGTATAAAACCATGAACATTGAACATTTGTTTAAACGCATAAATGTTATCTAAAACCAGACTCACACAGTTAAACAGGATTAGACTATGTGTTAGAGATATGCATATATTCCATTGTTTAGCACAGAAAAGATGTTAGACAGAATTTTTTTTTTTTTTTGACTTTAATTTACCAGGGTCATGAATGTTAACCAATTGGATTTTAGTTTTTTATGATACACTGGATTATGCCTACTTAAAAATCAGATGCTATTTTCAGCAAATTAATGCTTCCTGTTTCATATTAAATATTAAACCTGCATGTACCAGTCGTTTATCGTTTCCTCATGCCTGATCAGGCATGTCAGGAAGGTGTGCCAGTTTATTAAGAAGGGGTATTCCTATGAACTGATTAACATGGCACTTCTGAGGGCAGAAAAATATAATAAAATAATAAAACATCTTGATTAAATATGATGTACGTTTAACTCAGGATAGTTTTGTTGACCTTTGTGGGTTCTAAGATTCCAGTTTGGGACACATCCCATGTAAGTCTTTATTGACTATTTAATGAATGAATCATGAAACCAGGATCAGGTTAGGTCAAAAAATGGAAGGATAGATATCTGTTTGAATGACACACACGTAGATAACAGCTGACTCTCACTACAACTGCAGATTACTGTACTAAATGGTATGTTACTGTAGCACTGGCGGTCAGTGACCCCTTACTTCCTTTTCAGCTCTGTGCCAGGACTGAATTTACGTCACATTAAAAAAAATCCAGAACTGTCTATATGTACTGTATTTAAGACACCTGGATTTAAATGGTTATAATGCTTCTACGTGTGTTTGATCAGTGTACATGACTGCTGTGTCAGCAGGTCATACTGGTTCCACAAGGATATACATATCTTGCAAGACTACATTACAGCACAATTTACCTGCTTAAATAAATGTCCTGAAAATGACTGGGTGTGTGAACTATAAATAAAGTAAGTAAGGAATCTTTGCCATACGTACACATAATCTTGAATTAAATTAACCTGTTTTATACTTGATTCCCATTGATGATTGCCTAAAAGCTTTGAACCACAAACTTCTCTTGATGCCGACTATTGGTCAACACAACATGCCAGTCCAACACAAGTATGAAGCTAAAGAAGCATCCAGAGACACGAGTGCTGCCAATATGAATTATACTGTACATACAGTACAATAGTATACTGTAGTTATAGTACAATAGTATAGTACAATAGTACAATAGTATAGTAAAATAGTACAGTACTATACATTGAAGCCATTTGGTTTCAGGTTCAACGATTTATATGAGATGGTAGATAAAAATTTCAGCTTTCATTTTCTGACATATACATCTAGGTAAGTTAAAAAAATTGCAAAATTTTTTTACAAGTGGTCAAAGTGTGGAGGAAGAAAGAACCTGCTCAACATCCATAACATATAAGCTCATCTTTCAAGCACATTGGAAGCAATGTCATAGCTTGTCCGTACTGTACATGGCTGCTTCTAGAACAGGCTCACTGATCTTTTTAATGATAAAACTCATAATGGTAGCAGCAGAATGTATTCATAAGTCCACAAAACCTCTCGTCTGCCAATTTACAGAGAAATGTATAAAATATTTAAAGGAACTTCATCAAGCAGTAAAGCAACACACTGCCAACACAACAAATAATTGTATAATTGAGAACTGTAGTCTGTTAAATGCTGTTAAAAAGTGGAAGGTTTTAGACTGGCCAAGTCCCCTGACCTTATCCCTGAGCAGCATATAACCTCCTAAAGAGGAGACTGAAGGGAGAATAGAAGTCCTACAGTTTCACAGAAAAAACATTACATATTGATACTCACAATTTTTCTGCAACCTCTATACAATAATTAGCAATGCTTTGTCACAAGCATACATTTGCAGAGCAAAATTTTTCTAACATATTATGTGTTACTTCAGCTTCAAGCAGAATGTTACTGCTTTTTATGTGATGAGACTAAATTGCTTTTCATTTTGTTTGACGTAAAATTCTCTTTTTGATTTTTAAATACAACCTGGCTTGCAATTCTCACTGTAGTCCAGTACGGTAACATAGGCATTTTTAAAAAGTCTTAATTCTCTGTATTCTCAAAAGCTTTGTTTAAGCAACTTACAAGATAAAATATCTACATTCTGAAAATATTCGCTTTACCATAACACTTTAGCATGTGACTTGCTGTGATAAAAAAAAGCATGTAACCTCCCGCATCTGTGTCTGATCTTATTTGGAAAGGGCAGGTATGGGTGCAAGGTTTCATTCCAATCACCCGATCCTCTATTTAAAGCCAAGATCAACTGATTAAACAGGTGTAATCAAAATGTGTCTTAATTAGAATGAAATCCTGCACCAAAAACGGGGCTTTCCATGTGTGATAGTTTGGTTAATTAAGCTAAAGTTCTATTAATTATACAGCTCATGAATTAAGACACTGATATGTTAATTAAGCTAATTATCTGTTAATTAGCCTACATTCTTGCTGCATTATGATTACTGCAGGAAAGACCCATTTATTTTCCTTTCCATTATTTTGGTCTGCATAGTTTGTTGTACAAACCAATTTTACCAAAGTTGCTGTTCATTTATGAGTAATTCAAATAAAATTAAATAAAACTAAACTTTCACTTAACAGGGTACCAAGAGACATGAACGAAACAAGGAAGCATAAACCTAAACATAAAGACTTTACTGTGCGCATCTCAGGGCTCTTATTTACAATCTGTTCATACTAAATCTTATTTTAAATATACACTGTTATTTGGAATTACGTTCTATTGAAACAAATGAAAACAAAACTGAAAGTGTCTGAATACTCATTTCACTCAGTGTATATATAATGCTATAATTCAATTAGTTTTCAGGGTTTTGAAAGGTACAGGTAGCTAGAGGTAGACAGAGATATGATGATTTTGCTTTTTATTAAAAACAAACAACTAAAACAAACAATCCTGGCGGGTTACGTAATACTCAACATGAGAAACAGACAATAGGTGAGACACTTAGCAAACAGATGTGAACCAGGCAGAACAAATAGCAGAGCGGTAACCACAGCTGAGCATAAAACTGGCAACGAACATTAGTAATGTCACAGACACAATACTGCAACAAGAAAAATAGGTATCTGTGTGATAATCACGGGGAAAACAACCGTGATAACTGTAGTTTTTATCAGATGTAGATTGATGTGACAGAAAAAATGAACTGTTGTGCCAATATGTGTGAAAATAAAATAAAAAAAAGGTATACTTTAAGTCAGTATTAAATAATGTTTTTCTTTGTTGATTATAGATAAACTGTCTAAAAGTAAATATATAAAGATTCCTTCAAGTACAAAATCTCTTTCAGGCAGTGTAGATATTTTCAGTTGCTCATAAAGTTGACTTTTGCAAATGAAACCCTGCCAGGCATTTGAG
Organism: Tachysurus vachellii; assembly: GCF_030014155.1. Classification (NCBI taxonomy): domain Eukaryota; kingdom Metazoa; phylum Chordata; class Actinopteri; order Siluriformes; family Bagridae; genus Tachysurus; species Tachysurus vachellii. The sequence goes on from NC_083463.1 coordinate 13,306,137, forward strand.
ACAGAGCACTTGTGTGAATGTAACCCTGCTTGTTTACCAGTGTGCACTGCTCTGAAGGAACTTGTGTAAAGCCTCACTCACCCTTGCTCTTTTAGAGTTGTGGGAATTTTCTCAAAACTGTCTGATTAAAGACAGTGGGGGAGCATGTAACATACCGTAAAGTCATGCTGCACAGGACATGCAGAGGTTTGATGAGAACATTATAACAGTGGGAAATGGAGTGAAACGATTCTAGTCTAATGCATTGCACTTAATCCTACTTATTCATAGGTGTTTCTGAATGATGTTCAAGTGACATATTCTTTCACTGTATGTTAGACTTGTTAGGATATACACTTAGGACACATGTCATGGCTTGTGTTTTTGAACACCTTTTTTATGTTATCCTTTTGTGCAATGTTATGTTTTTTTTTAATATTACTGGTCTGCGCTTCCAGATTTTTATAGCAAATTTAAAAAAGTACAACAACAACCTCAAGCAACAAACATTCCATGCATGATACTCGATTTTGAGTTGTCTTGATTTTATGTACTAACTTAATAATGGCATCATGGAAAGTTTTCCAGTATCTGATGAATGCCTGCTTAAAATTATCTAATGAATAATTAATAAAACTGCATCTGTTGTTGCCATTCATTATGTTGTCCATGCTGGTTGTTATCTTCCTATGTGAATTCAGCAAAAGGTGATGTTGAGACATATCATACATATCTGTTACTGTGAAAGAGGAAGTATTGAATATGGTACATGTGCAGGTAGGGGAAATCCCACAGAACTTAGGATGTCTAGTGATTATTAGGAAATCTATGCCCTTTATAGACATTTTGAAAAGTTTAACTATTCATTCTCCAGTTTATTAGTTGGAATGGTTTACAATTTCTGTTTCAGTTCAGTGTTAGTGTAATGTTATGCAAGTTTTGCTTTATCGCTATAATTAACCATTTTAATGTCATTACTGTAGCATCTCTTCTTAACATGCACATATTTGTGATGGGTCCAGCTAATTCCTAAAGACACCCCATTCAACTATTTAATCAGATTTCCAGACCAAAGAGGTGTGATACTGTTTTAAATATAGTCTTCATGAGAGCAAAGCATAGTCATTAGCTTAGAGCTTGTTACACTACTTTGTTGGAATTTTGGTTTCTTTTTAACCTAGACAGGATTCATGATTGCAAAATATGATCTCTTGCCTTGTATGACGTCTGACTTCAGAAAGAACTTCCTGGACTGGGAAATACCTTTCCACATGAAAATAAAACAATCATCATAAAATATTTTACTCTTGCATCAGGTCTCTTACCTGCTGCATGAAAGCACTATAATCACCCCTAGGATTTGTACTGTCTTTAATGACCCATGACCTGCAATTACAGCAGCTATTTTACTCTAGCAGACAAATGTCATGTTCATGTGAGTGTGTGACTAGAGCTCAGAGTGTAATTGGTTCATCTACATTTAAAGACTATGAAAAGTTTTTTTCATCAAGGAAACAAATATACATGCAGATTTGGTGCACATACACATGGTGTCAGACCAATTACCTTTAGTTCAATTTAATATTATTTGTATAGTGCTTTTAACAATGGACATTGTCTTAAAGGAGCTTTAAACAACATAAAATGTTTGTGTAAATTTATTTGCATTTATCACTATTTATCCTCAATGAGCAAGCCTGAGGTGACTGTGACAAGTTGAAACTTCCATAAATGGTATGAGGAAGAAACTTTGAGAGGAACCAGACTCAAAAGGGAACCTGTCCTCATTTGGGATACACCAGATAGTGTGAATATAAATTATTATAAACACCGGAGAGTGTTATTATAAATAATGTCCTTTCTACAGTCATATACAGTCACTTGGAGTTGTGTAATCAGGACCTCCTGAGCAACTCATAAATTATCTCATCATCTGAGTTCATTATAAGTTCAACACTAAATCCTCCATGCTAAAGCCTTCGAATGCTCAATGATGGAGAAAAAGCATATGTAGAATGTTATTGTGTGTATTGATTAAAAGTTCGTTCTCCTTAAAGTCCTCATGGGGTTGGCAAGTTCTCTTCGATGTCTGAAATCTTCATGAAGCAAAATCAAACCAGAGCTAGTACGTCTGTAGATGCCTCAGAATCCTCACAGGGTTGGCTGGCTTCTCTTTGAGGTCTAAAATCTTCAAGTTCATGAAAAGCTACAAAAGCAATAACTACAAAAGTATAATATCCCCAAGTTACTATGTTATTACAACATTATAGTTAGCTAATTTATCCAGGTAATTGACTAAATCAGAAGATGTTTTCTATGAAGTATGCCTGAACACATGAGGAATAAAAGAAACAGCAAGAGATTAATAAATTTTACAAATTAATAGCTGTGATGCAATTCCTTTTAATGTGCCAAGAATGCAAGTGAAATGACAGTTCAGAGGAGTTTCGCAACTCCTTAGTTTCTCAAAAGCTTCTGTAAATGTGGAAAGTGGAAATGTTATAATATGTAATTTATAGTGCACAACTAATAACAGCTAAAAACACTGACTGGTAGTTTTTGCACATCAAAGTAGCTCATTACAATTGCACGTACCAGCACATATGCTCATAATAATTAAACTGCTCTACCACCAACCTGCCTCCGTATATACATTGTTAATTATTTCCATGTACTTTCTTCCTTTCTCCTCCGTATAGTAAATTCTTTTTTTATTGTAATTTTGTTTCAGTTCTGTCATTCTTGTCATTCTGTGTATGGTTATCAATGTGAGAAATGAAATTTGAATTTGGTAAATTGTATTAAGATTCTACACAGCTCTGGAACTATCCTGGAGGGATGAATCAATTCTTCCAAAAAACTTCCCCTGTGTAAACAATTCCTCAGTGGGTTAAAATCCGATGGCTATGAAGGATGTTGTGTGCCATGTGGATGAGGAGTTTGAATTGGTTTATACACTGCAAGTCATTCATGCACTGTACTATAGCATCCCTCTCTACATAATTATTAAAGTACTTCTCTTGTCGTCAGTCTGACTTCATCCTGCATTAATCTCAGTTGTCTGTATTTTTCTTGGATAAACACAGTCATACACAAGTGTCATTATTATGAAATGTGCGCTTTCAACCACAATTTCCAACCCTATTGTGACTCATTCTGGATGGTGCCATGGATATACTGGATAGTTTATGCTAAAGTTTTAGTTTTCTTCAGAGGATCATTTTACTCTAAGATTCTATAGCTATGTATCTAAGCACTGCTGCTGTAATCATACCACTGATACTGAACACCATTTTAGCACAGTCAGTACTGCTTAACTTTATTATATAAAAGAGCTGTCAGCTCTGGATGGTCATTAGTGATCTAAATATAAATCTATACCTGGTTTTTAACAAAGTTGCTTTGCGACAATGTGTGGTGTTAAGATGACTTTACTGAGTTATACAGTAAGATCGAGTGTTTACCTAGTATCTCATGCACAGGGCACTCCTCCCCTTCTGTCTGCTCTTCTGTCGTCACCAGAGAACAACAGAGTGCTCCCTCATCAACAAACACACACACACACACACACACACACACACACACACACACACACACAGTTTCTTGACTGTTCTTATTATAACATAGACAGACTGCAAGATTCATGTTCACACATTATCAGTCTTTTAGTAAAAGTGTCTGTTTGTTTAAGCCAATGTTTGTTTAAGCCAAATCGAACTAAAATATTTCCGACAGATTTACATGCTGTAAATTGATAAATGGCATTCACATGTAAATGACCAGGTGTGTGCATGGCACAGGTGATCACTGCAAAAGGTGAAATTCTAAAAGCTTTCTATGACAAATAACTGCATCCTGACTAGGGTTTACGGGTGGAGAAGGAATGCATTCTGATGTACTTAGAATATACAGTACATTAGGAATTACAGTATATGGTTAATTGTAGGTTAAGACATGCCAAATCACTTATCACACTAAAATATGCCAAAATATCTGCCAAGCACAGCATGTGCCAATTCCTCCAGTAGTATCAATGCTTGGTAATTTGTAATTTGTGTAATTTGTGTGTGTAGGTCACACACCGTGACCTACAAATGTGGCAAACACTTCCACACCCTGTACCACAGACATTGTCACATTCACAGTCTACTGATAATCACACACCTGAACACAATAAGCTTCACAAAGAGTAAGAGAACTGACTGCAGTTCCACACTCATCCACATGAACTTACCAAGACTGTATTTCTATGTATTCTTCTTCTGGTATTGACTTTGTTCTGCTTGTCATTTATGATTTAGAATTTTACCTGCATATTGATGTGTGCCGATCAATTGACTGTTACTTGCTTTGGATTTGTTTGCCTTAAACTGTAAAAAAAAAAACCACAAACTCCATTTGCATTCATCTTCACCTCCAACTCATGACTGTGTGTGTGTGTGCTGTGAGTCACAGCTCTTGTACTTTTCAAGCATACTATGTCTTTGTGTTCTCATCCCAGCTTGCCTTGCTTTCTCAGCTGTCTAACCGAAGCAGCAGGCAGCCTTGACATTGGCGTCATATCACTGTTTGTCCCTAAACATGACATATTTGTTTGTGTTCTAGGTCACACACCATCCTTCATCTTCTCATCAGCAGATGTGTGTCTCTGAACTGCCTGGTGATGTGTGAGAACAGAAAGGGTTGTTGCCAGTTGCCCTGGAAAACTGTAATAATAATTTAAAATCAGAACTGATGCAGGTTTTTTGGCTACATTCAAGACACAATTTGCTATACACCAAAAAACATCTCTTGCCATCACATAAGATCCCATAATAAGATAAAAAAAAAAACAACAAAAACATTTTTAGATAAGAACATTATAACGGACTGGTTTTAGTGGTTGGTTCAGGCCAGGGGTCGGCAACCTTAAACACCCAAAGAGCCATTTGGACCCGTTTCCCACAGAAAAAAAACACAGGGAGCCACAAAACCCTTTTGACATCTAAAATGAAGATAACACTGCATATATCGTTTTTTACCTTTATGGAAAGTATAGAAAAAACTGTAGTGTGTTGCATTTATGAAATCAATGAATTGTTACCGGGGCAGGGTTAGCACGTTCGCCTCACACCTCCAGTGTCGGGGTTCGATTCCCGCCTCCACCTTGTGTGTGTGTGGAGTTTGCATGTTCTCCCTGTGCCTCGGGGGTTTCCGCCGGGTACTCCGGTTTCCTCCCCCGGTCCAAAGACATGCATGGTAGGTTGATTGGCATCTCTGGAAAATTGTCCCTATTGTGTGATTGCGTGAGTGAATGAGAGTGTGTGTGTGTGCCCTGCGATGGGTTGGCACTCCGTCCAGGGTGTATCCTGCCTTGATGCCCAATGACGCCTGAGATAGGCACAGGCTCCCCGTGACCCGAGGTAGTTCGGATAAGCGGTAGAAGATGAATGAATGAACTGCTTCCGAGTAAACGAAATTTTATTTCTGCAAGCAAACAAAAATATTTTGAACAGTTTGAACTAACCTTAACAAAAAGACGCTGAGTTGAAGGTTACTTTCAAATAAAATGTTCAATGTGTAATTTATTCCTCTTCAAAACAACATCAAAATTTTAACACTTAAGTAAAGTTGGCCGCATATTCACAGATTGGAGTTTCCCGAGTCAATAACTCCTGAGCTAAACGCTGTTACTACACAAATAACACCTCTTTACTATAGTAGTAATGTAGAGAGGCAGCTACAACGCAATTTTTCCTCAAAATCATCTTTCCTCCGAGTTTGACAAAATACACAAGTCTCTATGTGCAAACGGCTGAGAAACAGATTCCAAGGGACCGTCTGCAAAGTGCAAAAACCCGAAAAGCGAAAACTAAAAAACAGTCAATAACTTCACTGTAATACACTGTACACTGTACTGTGAAGTTATTGATTTTTTTTTATTATGAAAAATTATAAATATTATACAAAAAGACATTTCTCCCAAATAAGTGTTGTAGTATAACTATCAGGACATCAGTGAAGTGTATTACTGTCTGTATTACTGACTGTTTTTTAGTATTCGCTTTTCGGGTTTTGCACTTTGCAGACGGTCCCTTGGAATCTGTCTCAGGTGTTCGCACTTAGAGACTTGTGTATTTTGTCCACCCGCGGAGGAAAGCTGATTTTGAGGAAAAACAAAATATGACGCATATTTTGAGCGACAAAAAAATTAAACACGGTTTATTTTAATGTTACAAGAGCATAATCTTAGAATTTAATTTTTAAAAACTAACTAACTAAAATAAAATAAATTTAAATTAAATATTAATTTTCCAAATCCACAGGGAGCCGCAGCACAGGGATGAAAGAGTCACTTGCGGCTCCGGAGCCGCGGGTTGCCGACCCCTGGTTTAGGCCTTCAGAGAACTTTTTTTTAAACTTAACACTTACCAGGCATGACTACCAAAACCAAATAAATTCCTCTGGTTGAACTAGAACTAGAATCCTGTTTTGTAGAACCAATCGGTTAAACATAGTAAGAATGTTGCAGTCTTTTCATCTTTTTCCATTATCTTAATTGGAATGCACCAGTAAAGATTTCGTGTTCACTTCAGCATTACCTTTTAAACAAGTCTAACAGAAGATTTAGCACGCTCTTTTTAAGTATCTTTTTAAAGGTTAAATCCTTCAGAATGACTTATTATGGTTATATACTAATTTGGTGTTATATCATTTACTCTACATTTAATTAATTTATTTCTGCATTTGAATCGGCTCACTTGTCCGGCTCTTTTAAACGATCTCATGTAGTTTTTCATGTACAAAATCCCTGACCATCATGTGTGTGGTGAGCTCAATGAGCATTAAAGCACTTTCAGGTTTTAAAACTGCTGATGAAGGCATAAAATAGTGACATGCACTGGTTTTAAAATGGCTGACCCCTTAAGCACACACACAAAACACACACATACACACGGTAAAACATACAAATTGAATAGGTAGTCACTGCTGCCATGGCAACGTGGCAGTTACTAGCCTGTCTAAACCTCCCATGTTTTTAGACATGTAATTCCCCTTAGAGCTCCCATTTCTTTCTGTGTACTCATGCTCAATGGTGTGTTAGCACATCAGTGTGATTTTCAGTGTGCATGTTCGCATGTCCACATGTGTTGAAGTATGTATATCCATTTTTATGATTCCCATATACATTTACAGTTTGCCACGATTGTTTACACACTGCTGTTGTGGCTTGAATAACGTTTCTCAAAAAAAAAAAAGCCGTCCTCTCTTTTCCCTCCTTTATTAGGACAAAACTCTAAAGACTAAAGATTGCTGGATTCTACTCCTGTTACACTATATGCAAATATTTTGTGTAGTGCTCTAAGCACAGATTTTAGGGTTTAATCAGCTTTCATTTTTTGGCAGCCACTGAAATATACAAGTAAACATAAACAAACATTGCGAATCAATTTGAAAATGGCCTCACTAGAAAAACACAGCAGAGCTTTTCTTTACACTTCTATATCTTTCTTTACAAAAGTTTCTGAAAGTTGTAAAAGGAAGACCTGAGTGTCTCGGGAAGTAAAATATATTGATGGATTATGTGTATACAGTTGTACCTAAATGCATCTGTGTTTGTTATGGAGACATGTGCATATAGTATGTCTATGTGTGTGTGCTGTACTGTGTGTGTGTTTGTGTGTGTTTGTGTGTGTGTGTGTGTTTGTGTCTGTGCATAAACTCTTAGTAATTGCCATTTGTGGTTGCATATCCTAAACATATCCTCATTGCTGTTGCGTGTGCATGACTGTAAATACCACACCCTGCTGTCTGAGTGTGTGTGTGTGTGTGTGTGTATGCATGTGTTTATGCTTGTTTCTTCACTCAGGACTCAGACATGAAGGAAAGAGTGAACAAAACATTAACTAAATGTAATATTTATTCTATTCTACTTTTAGTTTCTGTTATGCTGAAAATTTGCTGCCAGAACAATAAGCATCAGAAAGAACATACTATACATTCTGCTCATACTAAACCCTGCCTAGAAGAAGTATCTCAGGTCCAGTATGTGAATAACATGAATATTTCCAGTACATCTACAGTAAGAGCATACTAAACTATTTTTGACAGCATTTATAAGTTACATTTCCAGTATGTTTAAGATTCACAGAGCTCACAAAACTCATAAACATGCAAATGTGAGCCTGCAAATTTAAAACTTAATGGTTTTGTTATATAAAAAATTGGTTGTATTTCAAAGCTTTTTACTTCTTTACCATGTAAAGTAAATAATATTTATTTTGTATAAATTTTAATTATATTTATTTTGATACAAAATAAAAGCAAAATATTTATGCTAGTTATTTCATTACTCTGTTTAAATTGTATTCCTGTTTCCAGATAAAGGCTGGAAAAGTTTAAAATATAAAAAATATGTAAAAAAAAAAAAAAAAAAAGATGTCTCAACCCTGCTGAACAACAACAAGAGTAACAAACAAAATTACAGTTGTCAGGGTTTAATGTTTGCCATTCTGTAGATTTCCAGTAAGGATATTCTAGTTACTGTTAATTATCACCAACTGAGCCAAACAAAGCTTTATTTCATAAGCCAGTGTTTTCAGCATTGGCACAATGAAAAAATCCACTGCTGAGATTTCTGAGGTAAATGCTTACAAAGTGCTTATATATGTACAGTATTGGAAATGACAATATGCTAAGATAAGACACAAGATAATTCCCTGGTGGTCCATCGACAGATCCTGTGCCCTCACTGACATGGCCTGGGTTTGAATCTGGGGCAAGGAACCAACCCAGCCACTGAAGGATTAACTTTCTATGGGAGGGTTGAGTCAGGAAGGGCATCCAGTCTAAAACCTGTTCTTTAATTAAATATTGGATTGGGATAATTGGAAAGGATGATCTGCAGTGGTGACTCTGAGCAGGAGAATATATGATGTATGATGCATTAAAGATATACAGCTTCTAACAGCATCTGACAGACACTAGCTACCTCATTATTTGATCACATCACTCTGCCATTTTGCACGTAATACATATACTTTTACAACCCAGCCAAACAAGCAGATTTTGGTGAGATTTAAGGAATTTGCTCTTATCTCTTTCTCGGTTTCCTTTCAAGTTTTCTTATATGGAAATTCATCATTTGCATAACAACTTGTGGTAGGAAACATGACCTATCCTCTGCACTCTTCACAGCAGAACGTGCATTTACTCATGTGTGATTGTGCTCGGTGATGGACTAGCACCTTGTCCAGGGTGTATCATAGTACAGAAAATGAATGGCTTGAAGTTCAATAATATAAAAACAACAGCATTAATCTTTTGGTATCCTCCCACCATCCAACATGTTGTGTAATGCATAACTAGCCAGCTACATAGCACATAAAGTATCAGTATAAGTAGTTACAGATTATTAGAGTGTTATGCAGTTATGCATGTGTGTGAGGGATGTGGTATCCTAGTGTTTAAGGTGTTGGACTGCTGACAGGAAGGTGATGAATTTGAATTCCAGGCCCACCAAGCTGCCACTGCTGGGCCCCTGAGCAAGGCCCTTAGCCCTCAGTTGTATAAATTTAAATAAATTTTAAGTCACTCTGGATAAGGGTGTCTGCTAAATGCCAGAAATGTAAATGTAAACAGTGGAGCTTTTTTTAAATGCCATTTAATTGAATAAATAATTGCCATTACTCATGAAAAACTTTCTCCAGATAAACAAATGTTTTGATAATCCTGATTTATATCATACACATATGCCTATGTTGATTTATGTCTATCAAAGTGTTGGTACTTTCTTTAATGTGTTCTATACTCCCTTTTCCTTTTTCTGCTATGTAAAGAAATTTTCACTTGAAACTTGTCCAGACTTGATATACTGACAACAGTGTACTGTGCCACAAAATCACCTCAAAACTATAATATAATTGTTATCTTTCTATGAGGATTTTGTATATTCACAGACCTAATTACTCCATATACTGTACACCTTTACTCTTATCCTTTTCTATTTGTGCAGGCAGCTATGAACATTTCCAGGAACCTTTCAGAACAGAATTTAAATACATACTGCTTTGGGAAAATAAAGCTCTACAATCTCTCTGCTGATCATGACATGAGAACAAGAAGAAACTTTTTCAGGCTCCATTTAGGCTCCAATTTCCTCACATAACTAAAAGCACCTGTAAAATGTTTGCTTTTTAAATTAACTGCAGCATCATAGATAAAGTCATAAAGCATGAGTTTGTTTATCGTGATGGTTAAATTGTAAAAAGGAATTTGCTTTCAGTGTTTAATTAACCAGTTGAATTTATCATAATATAATATCATAAAAAAAACAGTAGTGGTCATAAAACTGGGAAACATAAATTTAGCATATTATGGAAACTACAATAGAGAAATAAAAAAATATCTAAAAAATACTTGGTTAAATAATTCATTTAATGCACACATCTGAACTTCATTCAAATGTAGTCACATTGTTTATACTACTGATCTTGAATTCCTATATTATATTTTATATTTTCTGTATATAGCTTTTCCTTTCCTACCTGAAGTAAATAATGGTTTATGTAAATTCTATTTTTCAAAGTATTTTTATGTTACTTACAGTTGCAAAAGCATTTCACTGCACATCTCAAATGGTATGGTTGTGAAAATATTTTTGAAGTATTAATTATTTGAAGATTCAACAAATAATCAGTAACAGTAGTGAAGATGCACTGAAGTTTCATTTTAACCCCATTGTGTAACACACACTTTGGTTTTTATGGGCTTGTCTTCTATAGTTCAAAATAGTTCAAATTATTTCCTTAATGAAAGCATCTCAGAACCACTTAACATGTAATGCATTGTCTTTCAATTTGTATTCACTTTCTGTTTTAAAAGATACCAATGCTTTCCAATACCAATGCAAGATACCAATGCATACCAATGCTTTCTAAACCATATGACTAATATAACTTTAATTACATCCATCATGTAATTAATGTTATAGAAGTCAAACAGTAAGACCTCATTGCATTTCTAAAACAATTGATTAAAAATCTGTTTTATTATCTAGTAATCATGCCACAATGTTACAGTACTTCCAAAGGTTTACACCGAGTTGCACCAAAAAGGCCTTGAAAATACATGTAAATACACGTTTTCAGTGCTTGTGGACTGAGCTAAAACCTGCTAAGCCTGCTAATTTCAGTTCATAGTTGAGACTTCTCAAATGGCATACGTCCTGTACTTTTTAGTGAATGTAGTGTGTTCACACTGTGAAACTCAGCAAGATGTACTGTGTTATTTTTATCCTGATAGCCAACCATAGGAACACTCTGAACACAGAAGCACTCTGAGATTTTCAAAATGTCCACCAAGTCACAGATAGACAGAATTTAGAAAAGACAGTTTTGTTATTTAATTGATGCTTTGTCTACATAAAGGCGTGAAGACTCCTGCACTTTGCACATTTTCCCTAAAGACTGAAACATGTGTCTGACTTGGAGATTTTAACAGGGTCTCTTAACCACAGCCTTAATAAATATATGTCAGAAATCTGTATGATCTTGAGGCAGATGCATTTCCTGACACTTTCTTTATTTGATCTCACCTGCTTTGTTGTTATTTATTGTATATCCATGTTGTGTTTTTATTTGCTTATCCTAGTTTAATTATAGCTTTCATATTTATTTCATTTATGTTTCAGAATGTTGCATTTAGGCATGATTGGCAAAAAAAGGTCAGGGTGGCAGAGATCATCCTGGAAACACAAAGATATAAATCCTGAATGGAATATCAGTGCATCGCAAGGTGCCTCACATGCCCTCTCCCACATCTTGCAGTAATTTAAAGTAGAAAATCATGTTTTTAATTGAAAAATGAAAGAAATTAATCATCTGGAGATGATCACGCAAGTCACTTAGACAAGTTTTTGATCATGACATGTTTGCTGAATTATTTGTACAGTTACCAGTGTTAATCAAGGAAATGAGTACAAATGTATCAGAAAATACCATGTTTTTAATGTACCTGTTAAATCTTTGGCATAAAATGATACACTAAGAACACAAAAGCCATTAATAGGTGTACACTTGCTTTTTTAAGGAAATAAAAATAGAAATTTGTGATCAGTACTCAAAACTTGACAAGAACAAAACATGGTTATAAATGAATATAAAACCATATTTACGCAAAAAATAGAAAGTGACAAAAAAACTAATTTCACATTAGTGGAAAAGGAATATTTCATGAATCACTCTCCCATAATCTCACTAGACAACCAGCATCCAGAATAAAGCCTGTTACAATTTGTAAAGAGGTGTGTTGATACTGAAACAATGAGATTTTTATATATTTTATTTAGAAGAAAAAAACTGTTAACTTTCCCCAAGAAGCTCCACCTATGTTCTTGTAGCAGACTGACCAGTCAAGTGTGTACAAGATTCCAATAAAACTACAGCACTTAAAAAAATAAAAAAATTATGTTACCCAAAACCACTTATTTAAAAGAAGACACATGGGAGTTCTTTTCAGTTCATTTGTACTCTTTGGGCACATCCTCTTCCTCATTAAGTAGACACGTGCGAATGATTGCTTCCGTCACGGCATATGGGTCGCAGTTGGCTGCGGGACGGCGATCCTCAAAATAACCTCGCTTCTCCTGTCCCACGGCTCTTGGGATTCGGATACTAGCACCACGGTTTGCCACGCCAGCTGAGAAATCGTGGATGCTGGATGTTTCATGGCGACCAGTAAGACGCCTAGCATTGTCAAGTCCTCCTTTAGGGTCGTAGACACGAATGTGGTAGGGATGTCTCTTGCCCAGCCGCTCAATAGCCTCCTCAATATACCTGCATAAAAAAGTTTGGAAAAAAAGAGAAAGATTTATGATCTGGAGGATTATGGATTATGGAAAAAAAAAATCAGTCCCTATCACTGTATATGTTGTTTTATCATCTATTCTTAAAAAAAACCCCAAAAAAAACAAAACAAAAAAAAGTATTGCATATACAAGGACATTAAACATAGAACTGGACCGCAATTAGACATTAAGATAGATAAGCAATTCATTTAGATTTGTCAAGATTGTTGTTATGTTATGCCCATTTTTGTTATGTTATGTTATGCCCAATTGTTATGCCCAACAGGCCCATTACTACAACTGTAATTCCCTCAGTACCTGAGGCCTCCATCCTCTCGCATTTCCTTAGTGCTGAAGTTGGTGTGGCAGCCAGCACCATTCCAGTTGCCTGTCATGGGTTTGGGGTCAAAGGAGACCACAACTCCAAAGTCTTCACACACCCTGTGCATGATAAAACGAGATATCCACAGGTGGTCACCCATGTCAATGCCTTCACAAGGACCCACTTGGTATTCCCACTGAGAAGGCATGACTTCTGCATTGGTGCCACAAATCAGAACTCCAGCATACAGACATGCTCTGTAATGGGCCTCAACAATGTCTCTGCCAAAGGCCTTATCTGCTCCCACACCACAGTAATAAGGACCTGTTTAAAATACACAACATCCCTTCATTCAGTCATTCATTATAACCTATAAAAGGCAGAGAGCAATACTGAATTAAAATCCATAATGCAGTCCACAAAAATCTTCACCTTGTGGTCCAGGGTAACCATTTGTGGGCCAGCCAAAAGGATGACCGTCCATGGCAAGGAGTGTGTATTCCTGTTCCATTCCAAACCATGGATGCTGGTTTTCCGCCATCTTCATGATTTTTTCACACGTATGACGAAGGTTAGTTTCTAAGACAAAAAGACATTAAAAAGACATTATCCACTAACACTCCTTTATAAACTACACCAGACTCGAAAGTTTTACCAGCAAAAATTAAATGATACCATATTCATACCTGCAGGTTTTCTGTTGTATTTGAGAACCTCACAAAGGATCAGCTTGTTGGGGTCCTTCCTGAATGGATCTCTAAACATGGTCTTTGGTATGAGGTACATGTCACTATTCGATCCCTCAGCCTGGTATGTACTGGAGCCATCAAAATTCCACTCTGGGAGTTCTGCAGGAACCCACAAACCATAACTGAGTCAAATCAGAATTCAGACAGAGCATTTCGCCAGCATTTACATGCAAAGAGCATCTCAAAACCGCATCAAAATAGTGAACTAAACAGTACCTTCAATTGACTTGGGTTCTGAGTCCAGAGTCCTGGTCTTGCACCGGAGTCCCTCTCCTGTCCCATCAATCCAGATGTACATGGCCTGCACTTTGTCTCCCTGTGGCAGGGCCATGTACTCCTGCTTCACAGCTTTATTCATCTTAGCACTGGTAGAAAAGGCCATTTTCTCTTTGGGCTATAAGAAACCTAGAAACACATAATTACACACCACTATAATTAATTTAGACGCTTTTGAAATTTTGCATACATGTATATAATAATGCAATGCATTATACCATATGCACACAATATAACAAACATAGATATTTTTAGATGTAGATACAAGAGGTTCCAGTTAAGCTAGATGTTTAAGGCTTACTGTAAAGGAAAATGACCAGTATACATTTTACCTTAACATGTTATCCCAATGCACTATTCTCTAAAACTAGAGCTCCCAATGACTCAATGCTAAGCTTTTAGGACCAGAGTACATTTTGTACTGTTTGTGATCCACTAAACTCAGCTTGCACTTGCGGTTCTTTACTGAGTTCATTAAACAAAATTGAAATTCATTAACAGACAGCTAATGTGGGAAAGTCTTCTTGTGCTTCGATGTGTCTCCGTAAACTTACGAAAAAGCAAACAAGAAAGAAAACGACAAAGAGTGAAGCTCAGTACAGCGCCAGCACACAAAGACACCGCCATGATGGAGAAACTCCACAAGGAACAGAGACTCCTGGAGCCGGACAAAGCACATCAACATCCTGAACCACGTTACACACGACTACAACGATTTAAAGCTCGTTAATACCTTTACCTAGACAATCACAATAGGATTTATTTCAAATAATGTACCTTAACCTAATCAAATTCAGATACTAATAAAGATAAAGTCAAATCACTTATTATTATTATTATTATTATTATTATTATTATTATTATTATTATTAACCAGAACAAAAGACTGATAATATTCACGAAATTCTATACTGTACTATTAAATAAATTCATGTGTATTTATCCTGCTATCCCTACAGTTCTGTGAGAATGATGTAACAGAGAACAGAAATTGCACTCGCTTGGCTATAACATTATAATAAACCTCTTTATAAAAAAAAAACATTCTACAGTCACATCGAAGAGAACAGCAACTTTATCTAATATTAAACAAAACGTTGAAACGACACAGTTCTGATTTAAATAAAAGGTTTACCTAATAAAAGAAATGTCGACATAAAAATAACATTAAATCGTTGTTACCGTTCAACAGGATTAAATGATCAGTAGATGACTGCTGTGTGTCCAGCTGGTTTTACAAGAAAGTTTTAGTATCTCACATTCTCTATACCGGCAAGTTCAACCGTGTCACCAACTTTTAAAGCGCGACATGAAGCTGCTACTTTCCGAATGGATAATGGTGAGACATGTGATCAAGTTCTGGAGAAACCAAGAGAGTTCATTGGACGATCGTGGTGAGGCGGTCAGGGTGAATAGATCTAGAACGATATCATTGGACGAATGTTTGACGTAAGAAATATGAAACTATTAAGATCTAGATTCATAGATTGGATAGTCGGTTCATGAGTTAGATGACGTATTACAGACTGGAGGAGACCATTGGACGTAATCAGTGCCAACAGGATGCAGCATGTTCGTTTTTTATATTTGTGATTTTAATATATTTTGTTAAACCACCTTGAAACACCCTCGCCACACATACAAATGTTGGTCCTCAATAGCGACTCACAGTGGCTTGTCAAGGAAACACAGCTCATCACTACACAGGAAATCTACACTTTAGCCAGGGTACTTTCAATCAGCAGTGAGGGAATACTAACTAGGAGTTCTGGGACTCCTGATCAAGATAGTGTCGTGTGTGTGTGTGTGTGTGTGTGTGTGTGTGTGTGTGTGTGTGTGTGTGTGTGTGTGTGTGAGTGTGTGTGTGTGGACAGAGAAGTTAAGCTGTGGGTCATTAAAATCATCCCTTCATCCCTCTAGTAAAGGCCATGTGTATAGGAAGCTTGATGGATTTTGTATGGTTTATGATCATGCTTATCATTTGTGTAATTTAATTTAATTTAAATACTGCTTACTCTCTCATCACTCATTTTCTACCGCTTATCCGAAAATACTGCTTATTTTATTTTATTTTATTTGCGAGTGCACAAGTGATACATCATTGCCCCCTGTTGGATATATTTTGATCTGCAGCAATAACAATCCTTACTATTACGGTTACATACGAAAGCTATATATTTTTGTATTTCAGTATAAAAACACGTTTTTGTTCTAGACAACAGGACAAATAGAAGCTTTGTACACAAAATGTCATGAGAGACATTACATTTCAGACAAAAGTGCAGCATCATTCACATTCATGTACTGAACTTACTGTATATTTACTTATTTTACTGTGACACACACTTGAGATAGGATGCAATCATAACAAAAAACAATTAACTGATAGGTAAGAGCACAACAGTGGCTCTTTGAATCTGCTGAGATTAAAACCCCCTTCTGCAGTTACTGGCGCCTTTCATTAAAATAAACAAAATTGAATAACAAATGAATATCAAATGAATAACAAATTAATAACATGTCAAATGTGGTATTTTGAGTTTAAACAAATATGGACACATATATAAACGGGGACACATATTGGCCTATTATATTCATATGCTAATATTTTGTTTGTTTAAAAAACATTGTTTTTTTAAATCAATACTTAAATAAAACTATTGACCAACATTTAATGCATATTTGGCACATTAATCAGCACCTCTGAACCTCATCCTGTAATGTCTAACAAGGTGGAAGTGAATTATTTTACAATGGGGCCGGCGGATGTCTCTTCTATGCACTTCACATTGTATAACAAATGTTCTAATAGTGTTAAGGATCACAAATTTGTTTTTGGTATCTGCTGACCACAACAAAAAGTTGAGAAGTTTGTCCATTTAATTGGATGCCCTCAGGAGGCAAAAAAGATAAAGGTAGAAGAAAAGGCAAATAGCACAGGAAACCATAATATATAGTGCATTACATGTTTTCAACATTGGATAATTATTATATCTATTTTAATATCTAGTAATAATGCCACTTAAGTTTACTTCCAAAGTTTACACAGAGTTGCACCAAAAATGCCTTGATAATACATGTAAATACACGTTTTCAGTGCTTGTGGACTGAGCTAAAACCTGCAAATCCTGCTAATTTCTATTCATAGTAAGTTCTAGCTGCCGATTGCCTTGGCGTGGGTTTTATGCTACATGTGGAACAAGATTTACAATATTAGATATTTATATCTCAATCAATGTAACTAGTTTAAATAAAGTTTCCATTAAAAATATCTAATTTGAGATGTCTCAAATGGCATATGTCCTGTACTTTTTAGTGAATGTAGCACTAGTGTGTTCACACTGTGAAACTCAGCAAGATGTACTGTGTTATTTTTATCCTGATAGCCAACCATAGAAACACTCTGAACACAGAAGCACTCTGAGATTTTCAAAATGTCCACCAAGTCACAGATAGACAGAATTTAGGGTAGACAGTTTTGATATTTAATTGATGGTTTATATCTACATAAAGGCTTGAAGACTCCTGCACTTTATACATTTCCCCTAAAGACTGAAACATGTGTCTGACTTGGAGATTTTAGCAGGGTCTTAATAAATATATGCCAGACATCTGTATGATCTTGAGGCAGATGCATTTCCTTTCTTTCTTTATTTGATCTAAACTGCTTTGTTGTTATTTATTGTATATCCATGTTGCGTTGTTATTTGCTCATCCTAGTTTAACTATAGCTAGTTCAGAATTTTGCATTTAGGCATGATTGGCTAAAAAAGACCAAGAAATCCCTAGATATGGAATGTTGCCCTCCTGTCATTGGCTCTTTAAGTAAACGCTTGATTTTGTCTGCACTGTTGCGTGCTGTATGGGATGTATCTCATTGTACTACTTGGATCTTTAAACTACATGTTATTGTGAATGTGTTATCATTCAAAAGCTTTCAGATTCTTAATGAAATATCAGACAGGACAGTACTGACTGTGAAAACATTAGATTAGCAGTTTCTGGTTAAGATTTTCAGTTTTCACCCCTAAAAATGCAGAAATCTTTTCATATTATTTTTTAAGCAAAAGTTGCTGTGAATGTCTCATATCTACTTAATGGCATGCGAAAAAAAATGAATTGTGCAATAAAAAAAAAGGGTGGCAGAGATCATCCTGGAAACAAAAGGAAGAAATAAATCCTGAATGGAATATCAGCATATCGCAGGGTGCCTCACATACCCTCTCCCACACCTTGCGGCAATTACAAAAAATGGAAGAACTAACCATCTGGAGATAGTCATGCAAGTCACTTAGACTTCCTGTTGTACCAGGTTTTTGATCACCCAAGATATGTTTGCCGAATTACTTGTACAGTTACCAGTATTACTCAAAGCACAAATGTATCAGAAAGTACTGTTTTTAATGTACCTGTTAAATCTTTGTCATAACATTATACACTAAGAACACAAAAGCCATTGATAGTTATACATTTGCTTTCTGAAGCATAAAAAATAAAAAAAATTCATCTGTACCCAAAACGTAATAAGAACAAAACATCATTATAAAAGGAATATAAAACCATTAGGGCAGTAAGTAAAACCCAAGTTAACACTCAAAATGGAGAGTGACGAAAAAAACTAATTTGGGCTAGTCCCCTTCTTCATTAAGTAGACAAGTGCGAATGATTGCTTCCATCACAGCATATGGATCGCAGTTAGCTGCGGGACGGCGATCCTCAAAATAACCTCGCTTCTCCTGGCCCACGGTTCTTGGGATTCGGATACTGGCAGCACGGTTTGCCACGCCAGCTGAGAAATCGTGGATGCTGGATGTTTCATGGTGACCAGTTAGACGCCTAGCATTGTCAAGCCCTCCTTTTGGATCGTAGACACGAATGTGGTAGGGATGCCTCTTGCCCAGCCGCTCAACAGCCTCCTCAATATACCTGCATAAAAAAGTTTGTGAAAAGAGTAAGATTTATGATCTGGAGGATTATGGAGAAAAAAATCCATATCATTGTATATGTCTAGAGGTCATGGTGTCAGAACTTGAACTTTCCAAGCTGCTTCATCATCTATTCTTGAAAAAAAAAAAATCATGTATTGTATATACAAGGACATTAAATTTGGAACTGGACTGCAATTATACATTAAGATAGAGAAGCAATTCATTTAGATACAGTTTCTCTTATACAATGTTACACATTAGAGGTCTAAAGTTTAAAATCACCAAGTAAATTTGTCAAGATTAAAGGGTCATTGTTATGTCCAACAGATCCATTACTACACACTTCCCTGTAATTCCCTCAGTACCTGATGCCTCCATCCTCTCGCATATCCTTAGTGCTGAAGTTGGTGTGGCAGCCAGCACCATTCCAGTTGCCTGTCATGGGTTTGGGGTCAAAGGAGACCACAACTCCAAAGTCTTCACACACCCTGTGCATGATAAAACGAGAGATCCACAGGTGGTCACCCATGTCAATGCCTTCACAAGGACCCACTTGGTATTCCCACTGAGAAGGCATGACTTCTGCATTGGTGCCACAAATCAGAACTCCAGCATACAGACATGCTCTGTAATGGGCCTCAACAATGTCTCTGCCAAAGGCCTTATCTGCTCCCACACCACAGTAATAAGGACCTGTTTAAAATACACAACATACCTTCATTCAGTCATTCATTATAGCCTAGCAAAGCTAGAGAGCAAGACTGAATTAAAATCCATAATGCAGTCCACAAAAATCTACACCTTGTGGTCCAGGGTAACCATTTGTGGGCCAGCCAAAAGGATGACCGTCCATGGCAAGGAGTGTGTATTCCTGTTCCATTCCAAACCACGGATGCTGGTCCTCCACCATCTTCATGATCTTTTTACACGTATGACGAAGGTTACTTTCTATGACAAAAAGACATCAAAAACATTATCCACTAAGTAAGTTTTACCAGCAAAAATTAAATGATACCATATTCATACCTGCAGGTTTTCCGTTGTATTTGAGAACCTCACAAAGGATCAGCTTGTTGGGGTCCTTCCTGAATGGATCTCTAAACATGGTCTTTGGTATGAGGTACATGTCACTATTCGAGCCCTCAGCCTGGTATGTACTGGAGCCATCAAAATTCCACTCTGGGAGTTCTGCAGGAACCCACAAACCATAACTGAGTCAAATCAGAATTCAGACAGAGCATTTCGCCAGCGTTTACATGCAAAGAGCATCTCAATACCCCATCAAAATAGTGAACTAAACAGTACCTTCAATTGACTTGGGTTCTGAGTCCAGAGTCCTGGTCTTGCAACGGAGTCCCTCTCCTGTCCCATCAATCCAGATGTACATAGCCTGCACTTTGCCTCCCTGTGGCAGGGCCATGTACTCCTGCTTCACAGCTTTATTCATCTTAGCACTGGTAGAAAAGGCCATTTTCTCTTTGGGCTATAAGAAACCTAGAAACACATTACACACCACTATAATTAATTTAGATGTTTTTGAAATTTTGCATATATGTATATAATAATGTAATGCAAGGTCAAGAAGCTTTTTTTTTGTTATTTCAACCATACAGTCATATGCAAAAGTTTAGGAACCCCTGACAATTTCCAAGATTTTCATTTAGAAATATTTGGTTGTTTGGATCAGCAATAAATGAAAATCAAGGAAATTGTCAGGGCTTCCTAAACTTTTGCATACGACTGTATATAGCTGTGCAGTACACATGAAATGAGACAACATTTCTCCACTACCATTGTGCTACATAGAACAAAGACAGAGCTAAGGACTTAAGTAAGTAGTCTTAGCTACATACGTAAAGTGCATCTGTACAACCTGGTGCAAACAGTGCAAGACAAAAAGACAGTGCAGTACAAAAGACAAGACAATACATGAAACACAATACACAAAAGCAGCGCCTACCATTGTAAATGCTGTATGTTCTATATTGCATGTGCAGAAATACTGGAATGAACACATTCGTATTATAGCAGCAATTACATGAGATATTGTATTGTATTGTGCAAAACAGCAACCAACTGAGATGTGAAAGACAACATGTGCAAAGAGCAAAAACCTGTGTGCAAAACAGCATGTAAAAATTTTGATATAGTGGTGATTTAGACATGTATGTATATTGGAGGATGTGTATTTAGTGCAGATCAGTGCAGTCCATACAGTTGATCATGTGTGTGTCTGTGTGTGTGTGTCTGTTTGTGTGTATTGTGCTTGGTACAGTTCAGTTCAGTTCAGTTCAGTTATTGAGTAACTGTTACACAGTCTGGTATGCTTCGGTACTTTTTTCCAGATGGCAGGAAGGTGTAGAGTGTGTGTGAAGGGTGTGTGGGGTCATCCACAATGCTGTTGGCTTTGCAGATGCAGTGTGTGGTGTAAATGTCCATGATAGAGGGAAGGAAGACTCCTCTACAACAAACATCTCTTTAGTTTTATCAACATTCAGAGACAGGCTGTTGGCTCTACACCAGACAGCTAGCTGTCACACCTCCCCTTTATATACTGACTCGTTGCTCTTGCTTATGAGACACACCATGGTCATGTCATTGGCAAACTTGATGGTTCGATCTGTGCATTCTGCACAGTCATGAGTCAGCAAGGTGAAGAGCAGTGGGCTGAGCAGACAGCCCAGAAGGGCTCCAGTGCTCAGTGTAGTGGTGCTGGAGATGCTGTTCCCGATACGGTCTGACTGAGGTTTCCCAGTCAGGGAGTCCAGGATCCAGTTGCAGAGGGATCTAATCATTCCCAGTAGGCTCAGGTTCTCAATCAGGTGCTAAGGGATGATTGTGTGTTGAATGCTGAACTAAAATCTATGTACAGCATTCGTACATAAGCTTCTTTTTTGTCCAGGTGGGTGAGGGCTAAATTAATTGCCTTGTCAATGGCATTGTCCGTGGTGCAGTTTGGACGATACATGAACTGTTAGGAGTCCAGTAAGGGTGGTAACTGGGTCTTGATGTGCCTCATGACGAGCTTCTCGAGGCACGTGAAGACATCTGCTACTGTAGCTGTTCTGCACATTCACTGAGCACCCTGACAGGAATGTTGTCTGGTCCAGCAGCCTTCTGTGGGTTAACTCTGAATAAAATTCTCCTTACATCAGCTGTGGATAAATTAGATGCTTAAAGCTTACTGTAAAGGACAATGACCAATATACATTTACGTCTTAATTTTACCTTAACATGTTATCCCAATGCACTATTCTCTAAAACTAGAGCTCTCAATGAACAGCTGCTCAATGCTAAGCTTTTAGGACCAGAGTACATTTTGCACTGTTTGTGATCCACTAAACTCAGCTTGCACTTGCGGTTCTTTACTGAGTTCATTAAACAAAATTGAAATTCATTAACAGACAGCTAATGTGGGAAAGTCTTCTTGAGCTTCGATGTGTCTCCGTAAACTTACGAAAAAGCAAGCAAGAAAGAAAACAACAAAGAGTGAAGCTCAGTACAGCGCCAGCACACAAAGACACCGCCATGATGGAGAAACTCCATAAGGAGCAGAGCTGCACCTCCTGGAGCCGGACAAAGCACATCAACATCCTGAACCACTTTACACACGACTACAACGATTTAAAGCTCGTTAATACCTTTACCTAGACAATCACAATAGGATTTATTCCAAATAATGTACCTTAACCTAATCAAATCCAGATACTAATAAAGATAAAGTCAAATTACTTAATAATAATAACAATAATAATAAATTTTTATTATTGTTAATATTATTATTAACCACAACAAAAGGCTGATAATATTCACGAAATTCTATTCTGCACATTTAAATAAATTCATGTGTATTTATCCTGCTGCCATATGATGTAACAACCTTATAACAAACTTCTTTAAAAACGAAATTATTATTATCTAATATTAAACAAAACGTTGAAACGACACAGTTCTGATTTAAATAAAAGGTTTATCTAATAAAAGAAATACATAAAAACATACAAACATAAAAATAACACTAAATCGTTTCTTACCGTTCAACAGGATTAAATGATCAGTAGATGACTGCTGTGTGTCCAGCTGGTTTTACAAGAAAGTTTTAGTATCTCACATTCTCTATACCGGCAAGTTCAACCGTGTCACCAACTTTTAAAGCGCGACATGAAGCTGCTACTTTTTGAATGGATAATGGTGAGACATGTGATCAAGTTCTGGAGAAACCAAGAGAGTTCATTGGACGATCGTGGTAAAGGTTGTAAAGGTGACGGAATAGATTTAGAATATGGAACTATGAAGAATTATTCTATGAGTTCGATGACGTATTAGAATCGTGTGTGTGCGCGTGCGTGCGTGCGTGCGTGCGTGTGTGTACAGAGAAGTTAAGCGGTGGGTCATTAAAATCATCCCTTCATCCCTCTAGTAAAGGCCATGTGTATAGGAAGCTTGATGGATTTTGTATGGTTTATGATCATGCTTATCATTTGGGTAATTTAATGTAATTTAAATACTGCTTATTTTATTTTATTTTGTCACGCTCACACATTGTATTTGTCACGCCAGAGGTGGGAGTAAGTCACACATGTGCAAGTCTCAAGTCTTAACCTTCAAGTCTCAAGCAAGTCCGAGTCAATTTTTATGAGAGTCATGTCAAGTCAAGTCAAGTCACTGCTTTATGTCAAGCAATTCAAGTCAAGTCATAGCTTGGGTCAAGCAAGTCACTGGCGTCATACAGATGTTTGATGATTTAACTAATATCTATATTTAATATAAATATTATTATTTATATAATATAAATAAATATAACTATATATTAAACAGAGTTAAATATACAGTATTTATGGACTATGAGAGTTTTATTTTCAACAAAAAATGATTATATGCATTTATTTTTAAAAGGTGTCCACATACAGGTGAGTTGTAAATACAATAAAAATCTCAAAACTACAAAGCCTATGTGTAACTGAAATAAGGCCAACATAAAAGCATGAAAAGTTTCAATATGCCTCAAACATGGCAGAAGATCAGAAAAGTATATATAAAAAAGTAAAATGGTTTCAATGCAACCAAATGGCATTTTTTGAACAGGCATTCCCTTTTAATGGGACATAAACACATCCTTAAATTAGATCCTTCCTTTTTAACAACAGAATAACAATAACAATCACGTCAATCAAAAAACGTAAATTATTGAATCACACAAACCTTGAAGTGAATTAACTACTGGAGAGAGAGAGAGAGAGAGAGAGAGAGAGAGAGAGAGAGAGAGAGAGAGAGAGAGAGAGAGAGAGAGACACGATTGGAGTGAGTGTAATTTATTAATATTAAAGGGACAGTTCACCCAAAAATGAAAATTCTTTCATCATTTTCTCACCCTCCTGATGTTACAAACCTGTATAAATTTCTTGTTTTGATGAACACGGAGGAAGATATTTTAAGGAATGTTTGTAACAAAACCATTCATGAGCCCCATTCACTTCCATAGTATTCTTTTTTCCCCACTATGGAAGTGAATGGGGCTCCTGAATGGTTTGGTTACAAACATTCCTCAAAATATCTACGTGTGTGTTCATCAAAACGAAGAAATTTATACAGGTTTGTAACATCATAAGGGTGAGAAAATGATGACAGAATTTTCATTTTTGGGTGAACTGTCCCTTTAAATTGAATGTGTGCGCGTGTGCATTCGAGACAAGTATATGACTGTGCTTGCAGCTCTAAGGTTTTTTATTTTTATATTTATATTTAGTTATTTTTTATATATGTGCATACCCATAAACAACCCATACGCAAGTTATTTCGAGTCATTCAAGTCCGAGTCAAGTCTCAAGTCATGAATGTCAAGTCAAAGTCAAGTCGAGTCTTTTTTTAATATTTGTCAAGCAAGTCTCAAGTCTCAAATTTGCTACTTAAGTCTGAATCGAGTCAAGTCATATGACTCGAGTCCCCCATCCCATCTCTGTGTCACGCAGAAAAACGAAAAACTGACTATTTATCATATATTTAATACACCGCTTTCTCTATGGAACCGAGCAGGAATCAAGCGCGTCTCCCCTGGAGCTCTTAGTCGAGCCTGCCACTTATCAGCCAATCAAAAAAAGAAGGCTTCACAATAGCCAATCAGAAAATAGCATTATTGTATCTGGGTAAGATTTAACGCAACAACCAATGAAAAAAAAAACATATCCTGGAATTGTTCAGCGTCATCCTCGTTCACCCAAAGAGAAAACCACTGGAGCTCCGAGCATCACTTTGAGCACAGAGTAAGTCATGCTCACCTGTTGTAATGTTACAACAAATTCACAACTTGTTTGACACAAACAGTGACATGTTGACTGCTGTTAGAGACGTTTCCCAGATAATCAGCATGAGTTTTTGAGTGTCTGTAACTTAGCCAACAGTTTTACAGCCTGTTCACTGACAACACCTGCTCAGAACATGTAGTCTAGGCCAGTGGTTCTCAAACTGGGGGCCCTGAGATGGTGCCAGGGGGCCCTGGCTTTATGACATTTTATAAAATAATGAATTTATCATAAATTAAATCTCAGAGAAATAAGGCTACTAACCTCCAGCACTACATTGTATAATTTAATATGTTTTGTTTAATTCAAATATTAAGTTTTAGATTGTTTTATGTCATATTTAAAATATGTCACTCTTGCCTGTCTTCAGAACTTGAGAGCCCTGATCAAATAAATAACAAATGAATAACATGCAAATGTGGTATTTTGAGTTTAAACAAATATGGACACATATATAAATATAGGGACACATATTGGCCTATTAAATTCTTATACTCATATAGTTTTTGTTCTGCATGTAATATAACATAAACTTCTCTCTTTAATTACAACTTGTTCAATACATCACTTTCCTCTCTCTCTCTCTCTCTCTCTCTCTCTCTCTCTCTCTCTCTCTCTCTCTCTCTCTCTCTCTCTCTCTCTGTGTTAGTGTGTGCATGTGCTAGTGAACAGAACTATGCTCCTAACATTTACAGACACCATGCACCATGGGACCATGTTAATGACCAAATCAAAATTTTTAGATTTAAATTAACACTGTAGAGAAAACCAGATTTTCAGCACTCATTAAAAACAGTCGTGAGGGGTGAAATGTTCCCATGGGTAGCAAATTAAGTAGGATTTATATTAGAACCATTTTATGTTCTATCTGTTTTTGTAATTCCTAGACTGCCCATCCAGATGGCAGTGCAATACCAGATGCTGTCCTACCGTATCCCAGCAATGAGGAAACCCAGCACATGTTCAATTAAAAAAACCTGCAGGCAACTTGCTTCTGCTGTTTGAGTTACATTGCTGTATTCTCTATTATAAGCCTTTACCAAGAGCTACTGAAAACACTGCTATATTATAGAATAGGATGATATATAGAGTATACAGAGTACGAAATCTAAGTAACTTCTAAGTTATTTCTGGCTGGACATACTCAGTATCAATGAGACAGTTTGGACATCTGGTCAAATTGCATTATATCTTACTAGATGAATAGCAGGTAGAAGACATATATTCAAAAATATATATTCCTAAAAACACAGTGAATTATGAGGAAAACATGGATGAAAAAAGAGACGTGAAAGACTTGGTGAACTTGGTGTCTTGTTGAACACATCACTGAGGAAAATATATACCCTGGATGTGAGATTGTTACAATATAAATATGATGTGTATGAGGGTTAATTGAAAAAAAAAAAAACATGTTTTGTTGGTACATTTTAAGCTGGTCCTGGTCCGCCTTGATACGTCCCCTAAATACATGTCCTATTCTGGTCCATATTATGTTTGACATTTTGTATGCCTACGCATACACAACAGTTGTCTTTTCTACAGCCTAAAAAACATCCTCTCTCACTGAGTGACATCTAATGAGCACCCACAAAGACACATTGTCCCCGCCTATTACATGCCTTTATGCTCAGAAGCCAAATCTTTGTTTTACTGGGCAGTGTGTATTAAAATAACTGTAATTGTTAATATCTTGAAATAGGTGTAGTTTCTCAAACATTTACTTATTTTACCTTCATTACACAAGAGATGAATGCAACTCTGATGCAACTTAGCATTAGATTCTCCTGTTATACCTGACTGTATCTCAATGATTTTGTTTATCTGCTGGTGAATTGTTGAGGTGTGAGAAGGTTTCTTATTTTATTTTATTCTTTATATTATTTCTGCATGCATATGATAGGACTAACTTCATTAACACCTCAATTAAAAGAAAAAAAAAATAAGCAGAACTATACAAAGAATAATAAAGTGGGTGAAATACTAAGAACATTCAAAGTGAACAAAGCAATCTATAAATATACACAAGACCGAATTTTATAGTACTAAAAAGCACTCATAAGGAAGATAGCTAGGAGGGTAATTAACAATGAAACCTATATAAAAATGTTAAGTACTTTCAAAATTGAGGACAGGTCAATTGGCTACTAACACATAGGCAGGTCAGGGGGCTACATTGCTAACACATACACACCTTCCGGCATGTTGTAGGTGGAGAGCTAAGTCATATATGGTTCCCGAATATATGCATTCAGAATTCATAAATTAGCAAATTTTGCAAATTTTTACATTCTGCTTTGCGTGCGTATGACTTTCTCATGAGCAGCTACACAAATACATCTTACATTTCCCAACAGAATAAACATCAGTCTAAAGGCAGAAAATGGCACAAGAGGGCTCTGACTGGACCCTGTTATTAGGATCAACTACAACTATGCAGTGTGCATTGGCCGTTAATGACACAGGATGATCCTAGTTTAATCTGTATCGATTTGTAATACAAAAGTGTAGAGTGCTAGTACATTCAAACTACAAAATATAATGGAACATCATTAAGATTATCTCATCTTAATTTTAATGCAAACTGTGTTCTTTTGGTCAGAGCAGCTCTCTGAATTTCTAGGTTAAGTGAAAATCAGATCATATTTAGGAGCCTTTTATGCAGAAATGCAGATCATTCCAGTGTGTTCACCAACTTCTTACTCACAACAATATTTCTAGAGGCTCAGTGCAATGAAATAGCCCCAGTCTGCCTATTAAAAGCATAGAAAAGACCATTTCAGAGATGTCTGTGAAATCATAATTGCATCACTTATGCTCTTATGTGCAATGAAAAGGCTTAAGATCCTGCGTTAATTATAGCCTCAGCCTTGCACAATAGAGAAATCGTGTCAAATTAGTATGCAGAACAATGCTTTATGTATCAGAAAATTAATCTACAGTGGTAATTTGAATTAAAAGTTTTTCAACACAGAATAAGTGGGACAGTTCAGTGGAGAATCCTTTTTGCTAACATGGTCGGACTCGCTTTAAAATATTCACCCCAGCCCCCCCTTCCCTCTTTGTTACTCTCAGAGAAAAGCAATTAAAAAAAGCAATTGAGTGTGTGTGTTTCTATTCTCTAAAACCTGTCAGCTCCAAACCAATTTGGGGGACAGAAAGGCAAAAAGGGAAAGTAGTAGTAGATGAGAGGAGTGCGCTGTGTCTTTATGGAGATGATTGCCTGCTTTGTGGTATGTTATGAGAGCCTGAATGAGTGAGACAGAGGGCAGTGCAAAGGGCAGTGGGGGGGTCTGCAGTTCTCCTTCTTCTCCATGCAAAGACCTGCTTATCTGTGTTATCGTTAGAAAGAGGATGAGCATATCTGATCAAACATCAGAGATATTAAAAATGACAGTGTGTACAGCGTGAAGCCTCCTGCCATCGGGCCCTGTCCTTATTCACCACACCATGGACCCAGTGAACTTGATCTTGTGGTGTGTGTATACTCTATATATATTATATATACACCAAACGTGAATAAAATTGAGACTGTATTGATATAAAGTAACTTAACCAAGGTTTGCAAAGACATGCTGTGACTGTGTTCTAAACATGTTCACTCATTGTGAACAAACCAGTTCTACAGTGATTTTTGTGTATTAGCTTTTGTGTGTTGTTGCCTTCTAGCTGCCATTTAAACAATAGGCTTTTAACAAAAAGCTATAACTTGTTGAAGTGAAGTTATAGTGTTCTTAGCACACTTCAGAATAACAATATTTTAAGAAGAGAACCAAGAAGAAGATAAGTAACCAGACAAAAGAAATAGAAAAGCTGGTACAGAACAGAATATATTAGATATTTTCAATTATCTACCATACAGTATAGATTTTAAACAATAAACTTCTAATTTGTTTTTACATATGAGGTATTAAATATTTAAATATTATACTTATGATTTATTAAATGTTTCATACCACAAGTATTATGTAAAGGTAGTAAATATTTTTAGCATGTGTCTGTATTTTTTTGCCAGTGTATCATTTCATTGCATCTGTTGCAATATATTTTCATTTAACTGGATCTGTCATTGTTGGGAAACATCAGAAGGCAATTAGTGCTAAGCATTCTTAATATTTATTATAGAAATACTATATTTCTTTCTTTCTTTCTTTCTTTCTTTCTTTCTTTCTTTCTTTCTTTCTTTCTTTTCTTTCATATTTTTTTAAATTGCTGCCAATTACATCTTTAAATTAGTAACAGGATTATGTTTGTTTAAAATGTAGAAATAACAAATACACAAGCTGTGGCTAATTAGCATCCATACTTGTGTCAGGATGACATTAAGAACGCTCTAATGATTTACTGTTTTTCTAATTTATGATTTATTTTCAGTCTATAACTTTGTTAATATGGTTGTACTTTCATATCAAGCTTATAAATATAATAATACCACTGAAATAAGTGATCTTTTCTTCTTTTCATGATTTCCAGACGTTTTGGATTATGTACCTTCATACAGAACATGGACTTGTCAATTATTCCAAATATTCATACATATATTTGGAATATACATATATGCATTTCATGAATGCTCGAAGTGCAAATGTTACATTTATTCATATATAGTTCCAAAAAAAAAAAAAATACAAGTTTGATTATTAGTTTTAAATTTAGGGTAACAAAATCAACCATATGAAATGCTTTCTTTGTCAAATACAGTTATTCATCAATAATTTATGACAATTGTAATATTTTGGTTAACTTGTGTAGATAATTATAATATACATAATAATTATATATATATATATATAATTATTTTTTTATTATATATATATATATTTTTTTTTTGTGTATCTATATACATTCAACCATCCACTAAACAGATTTTCAGGTGTCAGTGTTTTATAATGTGTTCCATTTGCATTGTAGGGGAAAAAATACAGTAATAAGTACAGTACAGTAATGTCACCTCAAAGTTCCTCAGCCATACATCATCAAAATATTTAAAAGTTTTTTCAACTTCCTATAGATTATTTAAAAGCTGTTTAATTCTGTAATGCGGCATCATTTCTATAACTCACTGGAACAAAATAATTTTCTGGCTGCTGATTGAATCATGAGATATGAAATCCTAATTGCTTATTGAATATTTTCAAAACATATTGTTGTCTTACACTTGTCAAAGCTCAGCAGGTCACACACACCCCTCAACACACACACACACACACACACACACACACACACACACACACACACACACACACACATCATCTAAATGTCATCAGACTGCAGCTTGAGTGAGGGACGACCCAGGGGTGAAAGACGGCGCTTAATTTCTCTAAAATGTGCTCTTTTAATTAAAGCAAATGTGCCTGCCAAATGGCAGCACAGAGATAGTGGCACAATTCCCAAATGGAGAGGAGTTCATTAATGTTCACAGGGATGGTGGCTTAGAACACCCTTCTCTCTAGTGCGCCACACACACACACACACACACGTGCGCATGCACACACACACACCTGTGTGTTTTCCAGTCTCTGAAAGTGGCTATGCTTATGGTAACTCTCTTGTTATATATTTATTTTTATTAATGGAGTGGAGCTTAAATGCTCTTTAAATGTGCATATATATTTAAAAATGCATATAGAATAATGTCTGTTTTATCGTGTCAGTTGTGTCTTTTAAATATTTTAATATTATATCTAAAGTAGAGCTGTATAGCTTTCAAGCTCCCACACATTCTTTATGGAGTATATACTGTATGAACCTAAACTTTAGATCATTGCACGATATTGCATAACTTTTATACTATGCTATTAAGTTCAGTGATCTAGCTCTAGATCATTCAGTTTATTCCATTTTCTCCTGGTTTTGATCATTTGCCAGTCACATCACATGACATCTACCAACCGGAATGCTGCCACATGTTTTCTCAGAGACATATGAAGCCGACGACTGCATCTTTTCAAACTGTTGCTCATGCTACATCACAGGGTAGCTGAATACACTCTGAGGAGTTTGTCATTTAACCTCTTCCACTTACATGTGCTTACAGATAGTATTCCTGTGACTTGACATGGGAGAAAGTAATATATCTCTCCTACCCAGAGATCACAGCCGGATCTGCTCTCTTGGACCTCTCAGGAACTCTCAGGAAATTCACCCACATGAATATGCATCATGGTTTATTTTATTTATTTAGTTATTACCAATACACAGTGCATCATTTAGGTCTTTCCTATTTAACAGATTCCATTAATATCTCAGGCCAAAAGCTAACACATGTTTCTTATGGGACACATAAAGCCAGCTGCCAAATATTCTGCTTGAATCATTGTTATAGAAGGAGAGAAATAACTGCTCTATTTTGTACACATGATCAAACAGACACTTTTTGTTGACTGCTGTAGCTCAGCATGACAAAGGAGAGAGGAAGTCTTTCACACATTTCCTGATATACTTATACCTGAATTGATATACAGATATGTGGTTTCTAAGCAGGATATTTTTTAAAATTGGAGTTTTTTTAATGCTTTTCTTTATAGCTTCTGCTGGTGATGCAGCTGTTGGGCAGTGAGTAGTCATGAAGTAGGAGAGCTGGAGTTTCTTAGCAGAGTTCCATGTTGCGTTTGGCTCTGGGCTTTCTCACACACTCTGCACGAGGCCTGCGGTTCCTCTCACACACTCTGCCTGCAGTGAGCAGGTGGCCTACAGCTACTTCAGCTGTCTGTCAGGTGTCAGCACGCATAAGCTTCATACACAAACCCATACACAACTCAGACACTCAAACATCCCACTCTTACATGCTACATTTACTTTTAATGTACTTCAGAATGAACTGAAAGAATGTGAGTCGACAGAACTGAGCATGATGGTGGTGGTTGTGTTGGTCATGTAGCTGCTTGTCTGAAATATACTAGCTTAGAACATAACCAATGGAAGTTTTCCTGTATACGTCTATGTAGTCTATGGTCCAGAACTAGATTTCATCATGATTACTACAGTCTGAGAATTAAGTGGATCTACTGATATTGCTGTACCACTGCTCCTTAAAATGTGTGATGCCAAGCTTTCTGTTGTGGTTTCACCTTATTTAAAAAAGCTTTGATTGCTCTTTGTAGATTCATCCACATCCTTCCAACACCTGAAGGGTTAATTCCTCAGAGATCACCTAGACATCAATGCCCGATCGGTGTTCCTATTATTATTATTAGATATTTTTAGTAATATTATTGTGCATTTCTGCAACTACCTTCTACTAGGGTTTGCATCATGCGCACACACACACACACACACACATTAACACATTCATTCTCATTTAGTGCCAAAATAATGTACTACCAACATGTTTTTCAGAGATAGAAGGTAAACAGAGAATTCAGAGGAAACCAGACTCATACAGACAAGAGGAAATATGCAAACCTCTGACTGAATTTTACATCCCTTGCAAGCCACAGTTGATAAAAGTGTCTAATAGAAAATGTAATTGTTGATAATGTTGGGTCACTGATTCTGGTTGTTGTTGCAGTTCTGTATTAGCAGCTGTGCAAGAGGTAGAGAGCTCACACAGATGGCAAATCTGGTCTCACACACCCAGAGGCTGAAGAAGAAAAGAAACAGAGATAGAGAGAGCGAGATCTTAACAGCATATTCTTGCCATGAGAATGTCAGATGTGCCTCTGTCAGGCAGCAGCCATAAGCCCCTATAGCTATTCACTCTCCCTCATTCGCTGCCCCATCTAGACACACACATACGCACACACACACACACACACACACACACACACACACACACACACACACACACACACACACACACACACACACACACAGAGTGCCAGTGGAGCAGCGCCACAGGAGTGTATGGTTAAGAATAGCAGAAGCCGTGTCACATCAGATGTTTCGCGGCGCATTCTCTGAGACAAACGGTTCGGTGCCAGGCTGTGCCAGATGAGTGCCTCCTCCTCCCCTCCTGCGATGCCACGCTGCTGCCGGTCCTTTGCTGTCACACACCCTCAGAGCTCCTCGCTGGAGGTTTGGCCCTCAGGTTGACATAATCCCACAGAGCGCCACATTATTAAGATGATTCCTGTCCCACAGGCCCATGGGATTACAGTGATGTTGCTCTGGTTAGACTGTGTGCTCATTGCACATCTTCTTTTGTCTTATCTCTGTGTGGGCTTGTGAAATGGGCTTTTTGTTTATTGAGTAAATTGGAGAAATTGAAAGAATGAGTCTTGGATTGTGGATCAGAGACATGCGAGTGTGCAAGGCCCTTGAGGTGTTCTGGGATTTAAGGAAACGCCTTATTACTCTCCAGTGTTTCTCAAGCATATTTCAAGGTGATCGTTATATTGCAAGAATGTGGTGTTGGCTCTAATATAGAATGCTGAATATGATTATATTGTGGATATATAGCAGATGTGTTAAACCTAGGTCCAAATAGAGCCCAAATGGCTCACTACTCCTTATCCAAGCACACTAAATAGGGTATGAAATAATGGGTTTTACCCCAGACACAATGCATTATATGAACATTGGTAGATATATAGGATTCAGATCCCTAACCAATATACAAATAGACTTCACAGGATGCACTGGGGTGCTGTCAGCACAAAGAGGAATATATATATATATTTTTATCAGGATGGCTCAAAGTATGTTATTGTGCTTATACTTCAGTGACTTGCCAATGATTAAAAATGTTTAGGTTATTAATGATTGACATGTCATGTCTTTAAACAAATTTTACCTTGAATGTCTTCAAGACTAGTTAGTTATTGTTAACACTTATTGTATGTTACAGAAGCTATAATCATTATAGTTGTTCCTTTATCAGCCTATATTTTCTCTCTTAAAGTTAACAAGAAAAAAGTGCTTGTCATGTAGAAACTGGAACGCACAAAATCCCTCGTCCCAAAACTCCCCATTGTCAGAAAAATTACAGACTTTGATGAAGCACTGATCCCAGAGACTCCTATAATTAATGTTAAATAAATGTTTCCTAACAAAAAGCTTAACCGTATCAACAATATGACTTTATTCATTAAGCAATAGTTAATAGCAGTTAATAGCTTTTGATTATGTGGATCATCCATCTGTTTATCTGTTGGTGCTATAAGAACAATAATGTATTCAAACAAGAACATTAAGTTAAACATATACTGTATGTACAAGCCAGATCTATTGTCAGAAATGAATGCATATCTTCTGAGTAAAGAATTCAAACCATATTGTGGTTTAATTGCTTGTGTACTCTATGTATATGTCCAATAATGGGTCATCTTGGCTTTATATTCCTAGTCCATATAACTACACTAATGAGTTTTAAATCCCCCACTATAAATTTGTATGTATATGTATGTACTGTATGTATGTATGTACTGTATGTATGTATGTACGTATGTATGTATGTATGTATGTACGTACGTATGTATGTATGTATGTATGTATGTATGTATGTATGTACGTATGTATGTACGTATGTATTTATGTATGTATGTATGTATGTATGTACGTATGTATGTATGTATGTATGTATGTACGTACAGTATGTATGTATGTATGTATGTATGTATGTATGTACGTATGTATGTATGTATGTATGTATGTACGTACAGTATGTATGTATGTATGTATGTATGTATGTACGTATGTATGTATGTATGTATGTATGTATGTATGTATGTATGTATGTATGTACGTATGTATTTATGTATGTATGTATGTATGTATGTATGTATGTGAGAGGCCCTGTATGTATGTATATGTAGGGCCCTTCATGTGCCATACAGTATGGAGTTACATATTCAGATCCCTACTTTATGATTAGGTACACTATGTAGTGTATGAAATACAGCCTCCTACATCATATGTGTCTCTCACCCAAAGAGACAGTAGTCACTGTAAGGCCCTGGAGTAAGTCCCATAAATAGCTCACAATTTAGCATAGTGTAATCTCTGTTTCTAAATCTCACATGCTTGTGCTTTCTGACACTGCATATCACATATCACACTATACAATGCACAAAAAGTTATCACACAACTAAAAAATTAGTAGTATCAGCCATCTTGGAGACAGATTCACTTTCTTTTTCAACACAGACCTTGTTTTACTAAAATTTGCCTTATAAAAACACTTGTACTCTTCAACTATCGCACTATCGAGCAATTTATCCGAATTCACAGACAAATTAGCTCTCTGTATATGGGATCTTAATACATAAAGGCCTTTCATTTCTTCTGTAACTGCTTTATATTTCTGAGGGTGTGGTAAATCTAGAGCCTATTCTGGAAAAAATGTTAGGCATGAGGTGGGAATACACCCTAGATGTGCACATACATTGACACATTTTAAAGCGCCCGTTCACACCTACAGTAGCAGCAAGGAAGCATAGCCAGTCCACCTACCTGCACGTTTCTGGACAATGAGAGGAATGTGGAGAACCTGGAGGAATTCCACACAAACGCTAAGAAAAAACTGACAGACAGCAACATAAGCTCAGAATCAAACCAGTGACACTGAGGTAGCACCATGCAGTGACAAACATACAGTGGATTTGTACATAAGAAATTATTTGGATGATAATTTTGTACTTTTTATTTCTAAATTAAAGTCTAATTAAATGCAGAGAAAAGTGGAAAAGAAGAAAGGTGTAAGAAGTTAATGCTTCTTGAGCAAACAACACCAAAAGAGACAAATGTGGAGCAAGCTTAAGCTTCAGCTAGAGGATCATCAGACAGAAACCCTGCTAAGCTGCTCTCTGCAAATCACACTCTCTGATCCACATGCATAAAAACCTCACCATTCCACTGCTTTAGGCTGAGACTCATCTACATATTTTACATGTATATAAATACAAAGACTATTCAACAGACGCGCACACACACACACACACACACATATTGACTTATGTTTCTATTATTTTTTTATTATTTCAATTTATTTTTTAGTATTTTTGATGTATAGGTTTCTTTGATGTTACTAGTCTTACGTGTGCTGCTTTATCATCTTGAATTTCCCCTACGGGGGATTTATAAATGTAAAGGTACATCTCTCTTTTTATCTTTCTTTCTCTTGCATACCTGAATTGTTAAATATACTATTCTTCATTATAAAAGCCCTGTCATTCCCTATCATTTCTGGTAATATATACTTTAATACACCACAGAAAAAGGGATCTGAAAGGCACAATGATGAAACCTGTTTTCTTCTTTTTGTTTGCCAAGGAACTTTGATCAACTGAACTGAAGGATGAGAGGATGTGAGATTCATCTGAACTTGATGATTTAGTTGGATAGAGCTTGTTTTTGTTATATTCCGTTTCCTATCCTGCTTTGTATTCTGCATCTTTATCATGTGTTTCAGTGGCTAGTGACACCTGGCCTCACATGTTATTGTCTGTTTTAGCCTCAGAGCTAATGAACGGGCTGATGGGAAGGTCTGCTCTAATAGATCCTTCTCAGCCCAAGGACAAGGGGACACAGACACACAGAGAGTCCTTGTCTGGTGCACTGGGGAGAGGTGTAGTGTGTGTATGTGTGCATGCCTTTCATGAGCAGTTTGTAGAATGTTGTACACGCTTAAATGTGTCGCTATATATTTCTATCAGACATCATGCATTTAATCTGATCAGATTTGAACAGTCCTCTTTTTGACATGAGCATTACGCATGGAGCCATGTTTTATTTTGACCCTGTCAGAATCAGTCATATTAAACAGCTACTACTGTGAATCTGCTGACATAGACGACAAAAGAGAAGATGTTTGACACATGTCAAGCCTCAGCGTTGTCTCTGTGGTGTGGTGAAGCAAGGAAAAAAAAAAGATTTACTTTCAATTAAAGAGCTCTGATTGAAAAAAGACCATTTCTATAAAAACCAAACTCTTCATCAAGAATCCAATTACCTCCTCCTGAAAAAGAAACCAATAACGAGTTTTCCAAGAATGTAATCCTTAATGATGGACCTTGAATGGAATAACTCATGCCAATTAACCATTTTCATTTGATTTAGATGGACTAGATAATGTTTCACAATATCAATTACATGACAAGCTTCGAATGGAGAATCTTAATGATGAAAGGAGATAAGAAGGAAGCCTAATTAATGTATCCTAACCACTTTTTCATTTCAGACGTTAATTAGCCCTAGCAAACCACGTTTCTAGGTCAAGAGTATAAGCTGCTCTTGCCATCATTAAAAGTGACATCCAAGTGGTCGAACAACATTTTATGTCATCGATGGAAATCATGAGAAGGACTCAGTTTTAAATGTGGCTCGCAATATGTTTCTGTCTTATTAATTATCTGGCCACTATTTTCATATTCTTTTAATTTTCATATTCATCTAAAGTAATTACATGTTATCCATGCAATTACTAGCCACATATTTTAGAGCTGTATGTCTTTGACACAACCTCTTTTACCTGCTCATTATAGCTTTTCATCCAACCTCCTTTACCTGCTCATTATCCCTCCATTCAACCTCGTGTACCTGCTCATTATCCATTCATCCAGCTACTGTTACCTACTCATTATCCCTCCATCCAACCTCATTTTCCTACTCATTATCCCTCCATCGAACCTCCTTTACCTGCTTGTTATCTCTACATCCATCCTTCTTTACCTGCTTATTATCCCTTAATCTATCCTCTACTGCCTGCCCACTATACCCTCCAATATCAACTACATACTCTATAAAGGCATCTAACAGCCTTTACCTGTGCACTACCGGCCTTTACCTGCTCACTCTGATCTTTTGTAAAAACCCCTTACTCAACTAGCTAATCACCATCCTCCACCCATCCTCCAGTACAGGCTTGATTACTAGCCCCCCTTTCCTTCCTTTCTCACTCCATTCATCATCCATCCAACCATCCATCCATCCATTTAGCCAACTATCATTCTATCATCTCTTCCATCCATACATCTCTCCATCCAACTATGCATCAATCCTTAACCCATCAAGCCTTCCATTCATTCAACCACCCAGATCTGATGGACTCCACTCTTATCTGTGTGCACATACATGTATATATCTGTGTATATATATATACACTACTTATTATGAATGTTTTTGATCTATTGGAAAGCATCATATAAATAAAATGTATCGTTATTATTAATCTCTTCAGGGCTGCCATGACTTTCCAGGATGTGCGTTTGACACCCCCGCTCTAGATAGACAAGATAATACACCGCAATCAAACATAATACATCTTGATAATGAAAACAAGCAGATATATAGCAGCTGTCAAACACGTGTGTGGTGTATTGAGCTCAGGTGTAGCTCGGCTCTGTGTACTGATGTCCATCAATCTGTCGCTCAATGCTTTTATTCGGCACTCTGATACTCGCTGATGCTCGTTGCGCACTTTGTAGTTAATTTGCAGCCGTGACAGTGATATTCGGCTGGACATGCAGCAATTAAATACACTGTGACAAGCCTGTTTGTGTTCTCTGTCAGGAAAAACACTATAAACTACATGGCAGTGGGGCGTTTCTAGTTTCGAGTTTATCTCTGCAGCAAATTTCCAACTGCTAAAGTAACACTGACAGGTTTGAGTAAACATTCAAAATTGTGCAGCCTGAATACTAATAAGCAGGGGCATCAGTAAGGGGGAACAGTTAGTGCAAGCGCCCCTTAGACCATAAGGATCCTAGACTGCATATCATTTCCAGCAGATGGGACAGACCCTGCATTAGCACTAGCTGAGTCCTGGAAATGGATGGAATTGACTTGCTGGAAGTATGGAAGTGTAATATTACTAACACTACTGAACCCACACATTTTAAGTTTTTAACTGGACATCGTTAATCAGGGAAAGCTTTTTACTGAGTGCTATGGTTTAATATTATGTAAAAAGAAAGTTTTGCAAAATTCCTATTGATTAAGATGATAATGATGATGATGATGATGATGATGATGATTATTATTATTATTATTATTATTATTATTATTTTACAGTGTTATATGTACAGTGTAAATAAATATCTACAGACTTAAATCAATATGTATTTAATTAAGCATGGAATAAAAGTATTTCTATATTAAATTAACACAAAAGCACCTAGACAATTGAACTAAATCATACATGAAGTAACATCTGCATCTATGATTCGTCGATTTTCCAGTTTCATTGATTTTCCAAATTTAAATATGTTCAGAAGTAACCAAATGTGTCTTATATACTAATTTTAATACTTAAACCCCACATTTCTCTGTGTTCTCTTTGTCTAGTCTTATCAAAGCTCAGTAACTGGGCTGTGACAGTTTAGTGCTCTACATAGACAGCAGGGGGCACTGTGGGCAAGTTAGGTGTGATTATGGAAACAGGGCAGACGGACCTCTCTGCTCAGGCTAGGTCTAAATCCCAAATGCCTACCTACAGTATTCTCTATCAAAGTACACTACATATGGCATGGATTTTATGTTGTATCTAGGACACCAAATGTGCCATAGGGATCCTTATGTTACATATTTTATGTATGTACTATAATGAAACATATGCAAACTCACTACTCCCTAACCAAGGGTCTTATCAGTTATTAACATATCTTATTGATGGCATTACATATGTTATGCATAGCCATTTAGAATTCATCTCCCCACTTCATACCGAATGTAAATTAATGTCTGCTGTATTATATTCAGGGCACTATAGGTGCCATTCTGAGGTATTTGGGATTCAGCAAGTGCACTACATAAGGTATTAAATAATGTCTCTTATACTGTCTGTAGGGCACTATAAGTTTCATAGCTTTTTTGAAATTCAGCTCCCTACTCCCTGTCTAAATTCACTGGATAAGGTCTGAATAGGGCTAAGTTAATGACTCCCGCACTCTACACAGTGCACTTTATTTTCAATACTGAGACATTTGGGAATCAGTGATAATAAGAAAATAGAAATCTGAACCCCATCTTTTGTAAAGCCCATTCTTTTGGAATAGGAAGGAAAGCCATTTTTTAGATTGTAAATTGACTAAATGACTTTCAAAGAAGACTGAAAGGGTGGTAATTATCATTAGTAGGTACAGTAAAATTTTATTGCTGCAAAGAAACCTAAGCCGTTATCCATTTGCTCTTAAGATGTAAATGTAGACCTATTTTTAAAAATATGATTTAACGCTGTGCTCTGAAACTAAGTGGCTCTCTAATTTGCTTCATTTGAAGTTTAATGCTGTTTTAACATTTATGATTTACATGACTACTTAACATTTAGAACGGCTGGAGATGTACTGAGCCCCCCCATCCCCCAAATTTTAATATGATACTGAATTCAATACCTAAAATATTTCCCACTTTTTAAATAGTGATCTGACATGAAGGTTTTCATAGTAGATGAGAAATATAAGCTTTAAGATTTTAAGCTGTGTGAAAGATCACTAGTATTATTGCCTTGTGCTCTTAAAACGTTTTATATGCTGTGGTCAAATATAAGATCAGTGCTATATTTGTCAGCACACATTCACAGGATAAACATATAATCATTGGGCTGGACAGAAAAAAGTCAAATTCAGTTGCTTATTTTCAGACCCATGCTGTCCATGTGAGATCCTTGGAAATGATCCATATCAGTGACTGTGTCCTTCTTTTAATGAACTCTACAGCTGACAATTTTAGTCTTTATACAATGTTATTTTCAAGGGTGAAGAGCTTCCCAAAAATACTGAGATAATCTGCCAAATTGAACAAAACTCATTTACAAATGCACAATTCAAATGGTTATCACATGATTAAGAAATGTTAGCTACATCATCTATAACATATACTGTAGCTAGACGTTATATGTATTTAAGAAGCAATATAAACATTAATGTCATGACAATTTCCCCATTTCTTTAACACTTCTTTGTACTGGAGTGGTTACACCATCCCAAACCAATAAAATATCATTCACTCTGTGACCTGGACATGTTAGAATGATATATATATATATAATGATCATATAAAGGCACCATAAAGTATGTATCAACATTAATTCCGTGTGAAAAAGAGAACCAGTCTCTGATATGCATGCAGACAGTCCACATATCGATGCTTGCTTATCGCTATTGACTTTGTCTGTGTGTGTTGGAGGGAGGGAGGTGGTTGGGGGGAAAGTGTTTGTGGAGCTATTGGCTGTGGTGTAGATTGATGCTCTTTTGTACCTTTCCATGTATGTTGGCTGAAAATAGAGGCTTGTGGGTTGTGTGGTTTTGAATGAGTATGTTCATGCATGGTAATTCTGAGAGTCAGTCTAAGCAAATATCAAGATTTTGTAAGTGTGTATGTATCAATGTTTTTTGTGTATATTCTAATGTTGTGGTTTTCTAAGTGATTTTTCTAAGTTTCTAAATGTTTATGTGCATACATTGGGAGTTATTGTGTGTTTACGACCATGGATTGCAGATTTGCTTAAATCAGCCTCAGTATGTATGTGCATGTATCAAGGTGTATCATGATTTTATAAGTGTGTGCATTTTAGCTTTCAGAAGGCGTTTGTGCATGAGATTTTCAGTGTGCATAAACATGTATTGTGATTTTGTGACTGAGCTTGAGCATGTGTTTGTGTATGTCACTTGGTGTGTGCAAGTATGTGTGTCAGGGACTGTGTGTGTGTAGTGGGATTCAGTGTCCACAGAGCTGGGGTATGTTGGTGAGAGAACAGCAGGTGAGGGGGTGGGGTGGGGGGTGTTCACTATTCACACAGCTCCATCTGAACTCCTCTGGGCTGCTCGGTCATGCAGCACCACGACACTGCTTCAGCCGAGCACATCCATTCTCCTCACTCTGCTCTTTCATAAAAGCCCACAGCAATCAGCATGACTCGCCCCTGTGCACATTTAGACTACAGACAGGAATGAAGACAGGACACTAAGCATGGTTGC
Organism: Tachysurus vachellii; assembly: GCF_030014155.1. Lineage (NCBI taxonomy): Eukaryota > Metazoa > Chordata > Actinopteri > Siluriformes > Bagridae > Tachysurus > Tachysurus vachellii. Next base: position 13,348,369 of record NC_083463.1, read on the forward strand.
CCCTTAATGTTATCTTTACAAAAAGACACTTGAGGACCTATTCTGATTTTGCTGGCTAGCTATCTAGGTCATGTAAGCAATGTTAAGCCACAACGGTAATAGCCTTACACTGTAACCTTGTCTTATTTATTAACATACAGTATTTTAATTCATCTTTTTTTAATAGAGTGGCAAAAGCTAACTACCAGACCAACAAGCTATTCAGCTATTTTCAGTAGCTGCTTTATTACCTCTCATTTTAGCATACAGTACTATTATACAGCTACAGTAAGTTTTAGCCATTTGAGCTATTATACATTTATTTCTTTGCTTATTGAACAGTAGCAAAGTATAAGTTACACAGGTTAGCTCACCATACCACCATATGGGAGATGTTTGCATTTCACTTCCCCATTCTTTATCTAAGGGCACTACAGAGGGTTTGAAATAATATCTCCTACACAGTTGGAAACGAACTGTTCCATTAGGAGCCACTTGGGATTTAGTTTTTTACTCCTTATCTAAGAACACTAAATAGGGAATGAAATAATGGCTCTTGTACTGAATGTAGTACTGTAGATCTAATAGAGAGCCATTTGGGACACAGCTCTCTTTTCTCTACCCAGGTATTCTTATTAAGGATGCCTCTCACATGAATCCCAATTGAACATACTGTGCAATGCAAGGTTATGAAATAATGGCGCCCACAATCTATGCAGTGGACGATTTGTGTAATGGGGAGCCTTTTGAGATTTATAGAAATAGAGGAAGCAGAACAAAAACAATGTTTCCACACAAAAGCCAAGAATTCTTCAGTTGCTAAATTTGATTAGCATCTTCCAGGAGCTCAGAAACATTTTCAGCCAGGAACGAGATTGATGTGAGCGCTTATGTAGGAGAGAGCCTAAATAATCGTCCGACTGTGTGGCGCGCGGTGTTGTCGGGTCAGTGCAGTCTCTCTGAGTGCGCTTGTCGGGTGAGGAATGACTCCGCTACTCTCTGATGTAGGAAAATAAACCTCTCAGATGTGACACACTGGTTCTGGTCGAGGACGGCAAAGGCCAAACAGCAATCAGCCGCCTCCCTCTGGGGCTATAGGGTTCCAACTCTGGGGAAGAATCAAACCATGCCCTTGCCAAGTGGGGACACAGAGAAAAATATTTATATTCCCCAACATACAGCACTGAGCAGTGCTCACTTCCAGAGTCATTTTCTATAGTAGGATGTTTTCAGAAACAGACTTAAAGAAAAAAAGTTCAGCCAAAGATGAAATTTACACAATTTTCCTGTTGCCCCAAATTTAGTTGATCAGACATCATATGTTTTGTGTTAGATTTTAGCTTCTTTAGCTTTGCAGTGTGCTACAAATCTAATCTGCATTATCTAACAATTAAAGCAACCTCACAGACATCAGTTTAGAGTAAATCATAACACAACCAAAAAACCCATCAGCATCTGTTACTGTTTAGCTACATTTGCCTTGTAGCCTTCTAAAGAGCTGATGAAGTAAACCATGTAGCATCTAATAGTGGCAGCTCAGCAGTTAAAGCTCTGCACTAGTGACAGGGAGGTTATGAGGTCAAATCTCAGGACTACCAGAAATCCACTTCTGAGAATTTTACTTGTGCTGTTGGTGCATCTTTGACAGAACTGATCTGTTGTAAAAGCGCTATTGAACAAAAGATCCTTTCACCTCAGTCTCTAGATACTGCTCATCAGAGTCACATCCAAAATCAACTCCTGAGCTTCAAAATGCATCTGGTTTATAAATGATGTTAAACTTTGATTAAGGTGTTAAATTCAGGAATTGCACCTTTGATGTAACGTTGCTACAGCTCATATCCCCTGAAGTTCATGTCTGAACAACTGGTTTACATCATTGCATGATTCCCACAGCTGGGGGATTTTTAATGATTTACTCTTCCACCTAACGAGGGATCAGGGCAGAGAGTCAGAGAGCGGTGCGGGAGAAGCAAACATCAGTCTTCCTCCTTCACCCGTTCCCCTGTGTCCCTCCGGTCACATCTGCATGCATTTGTTTTATAAAAGCTGCCCTCTCTCGCTCGCCCGTTCCACCTCACCCCAGGTTAATGGTGCTCTTTTAAAATTAACGACCCCTAAAGATATACAAGCTCACCGTGTTAGAGACATGATATATGATTTTCTCCTCCTAATTACCACTAAGCCACCATTCTCGTATATGAAAAGAATAATGTCAGGTTTTGTTTGTATAGGTTTGAGTGGTTTTGAAAGTGTGTACATTTTGAGTGGTTTTCTGTCTGTGTTTGCGTGTGGTTATAGCTCTAAGGGTCATGACACACCAAACTGACGCTTAAATAGCTCCAACCAAGGCCGAATCATAATGACCTACTGTTGTTTCATGTCTTCTGTGAAATGATCACAGTGCACAGACTATACTCAGTGTGTGTAGATCAGTTAGTGACAGCATTCTACTGTAAGTATATTTTTGCAATACTGTGCTGTGTAAAAAAAATATATATGTAACTCGTTTTAAATAAATATGACCGTGTAGCTTTGCGCCTTCTGTTATAAATAATAGTATAATGCTATGCTATAAATAATGTATACTACTGTACACATATAAATAGCACTGAAGCATAATATCCAACACTCCCCTTCTTTAATCTTTTCTTTCAGGTGTTTAAGTCTACTGTATGTACGCTCTGTTGCTTATAAAGTTATGTTAATGTTAAGCATCACTCAAAAACATAAAAAATGTATTATTATTAGTATTCGTAATAGATGATGAGCTTGTTCATAGCAATTAGATATGTATAACAGAAATACACTGAAGGAGCTGTGAAACAGTGATGATTCTTCTGCGTTACTGAACATTGAGGTATTTATTGGCTAAAAGGAAGTAGCAAATCCATGGTTTGCCTTCAGAGAGCTTCACTAAACCACTGATCACAAATTCATGTAAAAGACTGATTTCAATGATAAACAATAAATGGCTTCTGAATTGACATTAAACCCATCTCAGTGATGTTTCATACATATTCCTAGAGAAAGTCTGAAACTTTCTCCAAATTTCCATTTCCAAACTCAGCTGACAGCTTGCTCCCCCTCAATGGCTTTGCCGTGGTTCGAGGAATGTTGTTGATCCACACAAAGTAGAACGGAGGCCTCCGTGTGACGCACAGCTGGCCTGATCTCCCATAATGCTTTGTCTTGATGAGACAGTGAAGAATGGCCTGCCGCCAACATGTCAATATGAGCTCAGGAGACGCGCATGTGTGCAGGGTGTTTTTTTTCTCTTTTATTTAATCCCGATTTTCCTTAAGATGATGGCACTTGTTACATTTTCACTGCCTGCCTGTCAGCTTGACATGGCAATATCCACCCCCTCCACTCCCCGGCCTTCCTGGTCGGTTTCATTTATTTCAAAACACCATTTCACACACGGCTGGCTTTAACAAGGCATTATACAGTGTAGAGGGGGAGTCTGGGAGATAGAATCGTGACAGATACAACATTTTTTATCGTAAAAATACAGAATATTGTAAATAGTAGACTCCATAAAGCTGGCAGGGGTTTGCAGTGAAATGTTTTCGTCTTTTTTGAGCTGTGGTTGCTCGGCGCATTCTAGTCTCTCTCTCCTTCTGTTTCTGTCTGCAAAATAATGTCAGATATCGACCAGCATCTGATGGATTCTTCACATTTATTTCTCCACAATGAGCAGTGAAAGTGTTTCACCATCCCAAAGTGTGCTCCTTGTGTTGCTTGTGGCCTTGTGCAGATGTAAGTAATAATTACTCCTATCTCATATTGCTGCCTGCAGCTACTTCCCACTAAAATATTAAACATCTCGAGACCTTTCTTTTTGATTTAGAGAACAAATGCCACTGTAGTTAGTGGTGTTTATGTGGGTCTAGGACGAAACTCTGTTACTATCGTTAAACTTTATTCTGATCATGAAAATTGACGAGGCCCAGCCTGTTAGTGTGAATCCTCATATAATCGTTTTATTATAAACAGCTTAACAGGCCCATCTCTCCTACAGCTTATAATATGCGATGTATTCTGAAGTGATAAAGCCTTCCCAGGGCACTTCAGTGGAGAGCACACACGGCAGTCATTTACAGTACACGTCGTTCCAAACTGACGTTTACAAAAACAATTTCTCAAATGTTATTACAAGTAAATGATTATAGAGGATTATTAAACAATTATTAAGGAGAAAAAAATTGACATTTGGAGACAACATCCTGTTATGGTTTTCCATCCCCATCTGGCAAGTGCACACATACACTGCATTTAGCATGCCATATTTGGTAATAATGTAAAAGACCAACTCAGCCAACTTTTTAGCTGTTAGAAACCTGACCTGAGCTATTTCAGCTGCACTCCAATTGCCATTACTTTCAACGACTCTCTGAGGACCCTTCAAAGTTTAAATTTTGCAAAATATAGCCTTCCCCTGTAGTAGGCATAGCAATGATCACTTCACAAAAGACAGCAGCTATAAACTCTCTTCATAACTGAAGTCAGCATTCAGTGGGATTTCCCAGGAATGAGTTAAAGATTACCGGCCTATAGCAAACGGCTGATTTAATTTAGAAATCCCAAGGCTTTTCAAGATCATCTGTCTTCATTTAAGACTGCAGCACCTCAGTGTTTTGGAAGTCTCACTTCTGACACACTGACACTGAAAGTGCTTCGTGGCGTTGGGTGCAAATGATCTTGAATTAATCCTCATAATGTGGCACGTGCCGTTCTATTTCAGTGACTCTGCACACGATGCTGCATCCTGACTAACTGAGCAGCAGTGAGCAGCAGGGTGTTCGTATTTGCCGTGAGAATATGTATGTGTGTGTGTGTGTGTGTGAGCCATTCCTGACTCCCTCTCACCAGCGCTGAGAGCTGTTTTGGGTGAAACACGGCGTGGCTGACATATCAGTGATGTTTATTAAGAGACGAGTCTATCAGGGCTCATGAGCGGCTGCTCACCGCGCGCCCATCTTTTGTTTCTTCCGGAGGGTGTCATCAATCTTACCGCCGGCTCCGCTCTCCTGAACGCTTGATAGCAGATCACGGATTCCTCTCTCACCCCTCCCTCTTCTCATTCCCTCATTCTCTCACTCCGTATGGGCCTCGGCGGGAGAGGCAGGTATGACGGCACTCCAAGGAGTCTACATGCACCACTGAACCAGGGGAGAGAGAGGACAGGGAGAGTGAGAGACACAGGGAGTGAAAGAGGAAGATCATTAAATGATTCATTTTCTATTACAAGGAACATGTACATATAATGAAATCATAATTTTATGCATATCCATTTACATAACTATGAGCTGAGTGCTCCAGCTTTGTCTGCAGTATGTATGCCATGACAAAGAAAATGATATATATTTCATTTAATTCCCTTTTTATGAAGGTACTATACATACATATGAGAAATGAAAAGAAAATTATAAATAGATTGTAAAAAATAAACATTACACACAATAATAAAAAAAAATCTTAATTCCAAAAGAAAATAATTTTAATAAGAAATACTTTTAAATTAGTCAAATAAATTATTTCATAAATAATCTAAAAACAAAATACATGCAAAATTATTGACAACCCGAAGGAATATTTTCAATAAAAATGTCATGCTTGATAAACATATTGCATTTCATTTACTCTCAGTTCTCAGGAAATCTGTCGCTTCCTTCATCCATGTTGTGGTTCCATGGGGTATAAATATGAGATTGCACACATTTCATATGTCATCCATTACCATGAGAATAAAAAAAAGAAGCTTCAACACAAGAGATGGACAGTAGTTGACCTGCACAAATCAGGTAATGAGATAAACAGGGATACATAAGCAGGGATAGGTAGCAAGTTTTTAAATTTGAAAATTCTAGTTGATTTTTATGGTTGCAAACCTTCAAGATCTGTTAAACACTGCTTTGTAAAGAAAGATTCAAGAAGATGAGAGCAGTTCACAAAATGCAGCACCTGAATTCCAAGCCTCATTCGGACATGAGACCAAAATAAAGCCTTTGTTTCACGCTTTTTAAAAGAAGGCCTGATACTTGGTATATAACATGCTGGTGGCTAATTAAAGCATTGGAGTTTTGTGGTGGTGGTTCAGGTGCTTTTGTGAAGACTGATGGCATCATAAATTTTAATTTCATTCCAAAAACCTGGTTTCCTCTGCCAGGAGGTTTTTCTGCCAGAGACAGAACATTCACCACATGATGAGCCAAATATGCTTCCAAATAAAAACAGCTATTGTTAAACAAATACAAAATCAACAAATCTTTAGCAATGACCGTCTCTGACACAAAATTTTCATTCTAATTGTGTTGATAATTTTACACTGTAAAAAAAAAAATCTGTATTTTGTATCTATATGTTTGAGTTAAGATATACATCATAATATAAATACAGTATATCACAGTATATTAATTTGAGCTTATCTTCGCAACAAAATATGTATTTATCTATATAAACTATTGTTTAAAGGTCTTACTATACATATATATATATATATATATATATATATATATATATATATATATATATATATATATATATTGTTTTATAAATTTGTGTCATTTGTGTGTCAGCAGAAAAAGAGATTTTTGATTTTCTTCCAAATACTTATTTTCAAATAAATTGTTGCAGAGAATTGTTCGTAACATTGTGACATTAAAGAAAGTAAGATATCAAGTAAAAGAATATTTTCAGGTTTCAGGTCTCTAAGGTTTGCTGTCATACAGTTTTGTAAAGGAAATTTGTGGTTGGTAGTTTCAAGCATCCTGGCAGGTTTTCTGCGATGCCTGAAACCTGCAAATTTCCTCATAAAACTACTATGATACTGTCCCTTAGAGATCTGATGCTGTTTTATAGGCAAAGTGCAGTCACACAAGTACTGAATTGATTTACTTTTTTACTGTTTACTGCTCTTTATAGTTGTTTTATTTGCAGAAACATTTCACTTCTTTTGTGTTTTGCTTTACAGATGCTTTCCTGCCGTCCTTCATCAGCTGTGCAGCTGTGCAAGCAAAATGCTTGAGTCTAAAGAAGTGAAACAATATTTATTCACTTTAATATTGTTGAGATTTTAATACTGTTAGTATTTGATTAGTAGTATTATTACAATTTTGCTACTTTTACACCTGTTAGTTAAACACATTATACTAAAAGTATTAAATCTAAAATGCTTATGACTGAAACAAAATAGAATAAGAGCTGGGATACAGTTTGTGTGTGTGTGTGTGTGTGTGTCCACCATTTGCATCTAAATTAAGTAAATAAATACAGATGCAGTAACTGTGAATAACAGTAGTATACATACACACATATATAAGGGCAGACCCTAATCCAGAGAAACGTATAAAGTGTATATATATATATATATATATATATATATATATATATATATATATATATATATATATATATATATATATATATCCACACAGACTTGAGTGTATGTTCAGTTGTGCAATTATCATGTCATTGATGTCACATTTGGCATTGCTTGCTAATTGGGAAGATGTCAGTGTAACATCATTTTCATCATCATGTTTATCTACTGCTTTATTTAACTATCATTGGTTATAATGTGTGAAACCTGTCAGTGTTGTAAGACAGCACAATCTCATAATGATTTTTTTTAAATCTCTACACACTCACTGTGTGATAAGCAGATTCCTCTCCCTTCACACAAATTTCATCCTGTTATTATTTGATATGATCTTTTTACTGTGGAAAAAAACACAAAAAAAAGAAAAAAAAAAAAGATTCCAACTTGGCTAAAGCTATTAAAAAAATGGAATATTAAAAATGTACATTATCAGTGATCCAAAACGATGTTGTGGTCTAAATTAACAAACCATCTCCTTGAGATGTTGCTGAGGAGTAATTTGTGTACGTGTGTGCTGACACTGGTGAAAGATGCGTGTACACTATCTGGGAGTTGATTAATGTTATATATTTTTTGTTTGTGCATAATACATTGTGACTTTGTAAATTACATTCATAGTCATTAGCTAGACAATTTCGATAGCTATGTGTAGTTTGCTGGATGAGACTGTTTATTTGATATAGCTCAGTAAATCAAGTATGGTCACTCAGTCACATTATTCTTTCCATAATTACATTGGTGGAACACTAAACTTTGTCAAATTAATTGTCTGTTCTAGCAAATAATTCACATTAGGTGTCATTATGTTTGCAGAGAAAATAAAACTAGATAGGTGGCTAGCTAACAAAGCTACTGATTTTTTAGTAATGGAAGACAATACGTGCTATAGTACCAGCTAACATCATTCACTTATATAACTTTTAAAGCAATACATTTTTGTGAGAAATGCCTCAACATTTTTGTCATATCTGTATTGCTGGGGAATGTATTTACATTAGACAACTGTTCAACTTGGCAGTGAGGAAGGAGAGCAGCAGAATGTCATATGTACTTACAGTATGTATATATCTGCGTATATATGTGTATACCTGTGAATGTATGTGTATCATTTTTACACATATATACATTATAATATTCAGAGACTGAAAAAAATGAAAAAAAAAAAATGTTCAGAAGCGACCATTTGAAATTGATAGACTTGTTCTGTGCTCACACACACTGTGTTCTATGTCCATGGGGACTGATAAGGGGCTGTGGATTCAAACACTTCAGCAGAGTCATAAGCACCATGTAGATGTCGACACCTCTTCCGTCTGGAGAAAGTGAGGCTTCATCATTTGAGCTGAATGTTACAGACTGAGATTTATGGACTGATCTGCACGGCACTTGTGTGTGTGGACACTGTACATTGTAGAGCCAGATCATGATGAATCTACTGCACTTCTCTCTGGCTGGACTACTGAATCCTAATGTCTGCCTACTGAGGAGAGGGAGACAGACATTGAGAGAGAGAAAGAGAGGGGGGATTGATGAAAGGGACAGAGAGGACACTGAAAAGAGGAAAAAAGGAAGGAAGATAAGACTGACAGAAAAGGAGACAGAGAAAAATTGAGAAATTGAAAGAAAGAAAGAAAGAAAGAAAGAAAGAAAGAAAGAAAGAAAGAAAGAAAGAAAGAAAGAAAAATCATACAGGTTAAGTAGAGAGAATGAGAAATAAAACATAAGAAAGGAGAAGACATCAAAAGAACATGGTCAGAAATGGATGCTAAGATATTACCTCACTTCCTGTTTATAGGAAAACAAAAGCTGTTAATAAAATCAAGCTTGTTTTGTGTTATTGGATTATATTGCAAAACATGTTTGCTACGTTTAGTGTAGATACATGTGCTGCTAAGAAATTACATGACTTCCTGTTTGGTGACTTTTGTTTGTGCATTATGAAAAAAAATTAAGAAATTGAGAGATTTTGTTACAGTCTTATGATGCTATGATCCAAATTTTGTGACAAGGCAGAAGTTGTAGAAAAAAGTGGAATGATGTATGTGCATAACTTGGCATGGCCCAAGGAATCAGAGGATATGTGAGTTGTTGCAGAGTTATTCATTACAAACTTAGGTCTGAATTTACCTTTGTTGGTGACACTAAAGTGCTTGAAGGGTGGATACCAAAATTGCTATATAGGTAGCTGATACTGTACTGAAGTATGTAGTACAATAAGTATGAGAAAGCACACAATTGAATATAAAAGAAAATAGAGGAAAAAACAACAAGAAGGAGAAAAAACTAAAGCCAAAACATACAGTGATAGATTTTCTATGATAAGAATAGATATTTTTTGTCTCGTAGGTATAGCGTTTAACTAAATAGCATACAGCAGCATATAGCATAAAGCTCACATGATGACTAGAAACATTATCTCAGTCAGCAGGACAGGTCATTGATGCGTTTTATTATCCATATTGAACGTGTATCATTGGAATTGATGGGCCAGTGTTTGATTTCAGAGTTTGCTCTTGTGCGAGTCAGATTCTCTAGTGCTCCATAGGGAAATAAACTTGGAATGAAATAAATGCCCATTTCACTTGTGATTCCGACCCAATCCACCTACGAGTTCAGAACGAAGCCGCAGAGAGAAAAATCTGCTTGCAGTAGTCTGAAGCTGAAGGGAGAGAAAATTTGAATCAATATTTCCCATTAGCGAGGCTGATGCTTAGAGCAACAATGGGCTCGGCGGAGAGAATCGAGTCTTTGTGTGTTCAGGTGTGGAGGATAATTGAATCTGTCTTTAGAGAGTTCCAGCCTGATTAAACTGGGGGGGTGGAGGGTGGGGGCATCATCACAATCAGAGAAAGGTTATGAGGAGATTGAGAGTCTCTCTCTCTCTCTCTCTCTCTCTCTCTCTCTCTCTCTCTCTCTCTCTTTCATACACACACACAGAAATTTGATTCTTCATGAGTGAATGGGATTGCTTGTTCATAGTGTGTGGTAGATGTTACGAGAGAGTGTGTATTGTGTTCCTCAAAGATAAGTGAAGTTGAGCATGTGTTTCTTGTGTAGGACCATTTGAGGCATGTGTATGTATTTGTGCGTATTACTCCCAGGTGTTGTGTAGTGTAATGGAGAGCGAGATAGGGATCAGGGAGGAAATGGCTGTTGCAGTGTTTGACCCGTGCTTCACCTCTCCTCGATCTGTCATACTGTCCTCCATCTGACTTCTCACCCCTGCTCCCTGTCTCCACTGCACAGGGTAAGAGGAAACAGACTAGCACTTCTGGCTCTGATTTGGGCCAGGAGACACATACACACACACACACACACACACACTCACACACACACACACACACACACACACACACACACACACACACACACACACACACACACACACACACACACACACACACACACACACACACACAGAGTTTATATTTTCTTTTTCTCTTGAACCCAAACCATTTGCTGACCTCCTGTTCTGCACAGCAGAGATAAATGTGGTTTCTGAGCTCCAGATTCCAGCCACATTTTGGGATTTCCCTTTGAAATGCTTTGAAATGTCAGTCTCTGCAACGACAGAGGAAAAGATCCAAAAGCAAGGTTATATTCCTCTGGCAGAGAAGTTACACTAATTCACAAAAATTTCCATTTTCCCCAAATGTATTCAATCATCCAAGATACTGTATGTTTGGTGTTTTTTGCTTTGTGCTGTAGCTATGGGACTAATGTAGCTCAGAAATAATGTAAATTTCACCCCAAATCTGTAAATATATACCCACACTGTAAATATCTGAATCAAACCACAACAAGCATTGTTATTCTGCATGTGGGGAAGAAAAAAAAAATACACAACAAACAATTCCACACTATCTGGGCTAGAAAAGAAAAAAAAGCACCACTTACTGTGTCTTAACTTAGGTAGAGAATGGAATTAAGGTAAGAACCCAGCCGTTAATATTGTCTGTGTGACCTGTTCATTTACATTGACATCTATTTTTTTAAAACCTTATTTATGATCTTAGTTTCAATTCATAAATATCACAAAATTAATTAATTCATTATTAAATGCTGCACTATATAAAGTGACTTTTATTTTTCTCTTAATAATTGTTAGCCAGCTTTTTGAAATGACATCTTTATTTATTAAGTGGAAGAAAACTTACATAGCTAAAAATTATGACTGTTTTATGACTGAGAGCTTCAAGAGAAGTGCTGCTCGCAGACAACAAATTAAGCTAACTCGATACACCCAGCAGCCCATCACCCTAGCAAACCACAGCGACCAAAAATGACATGCCTGTGTTAAGATCTTAAATTGAAAAGAATGTAAAATTCAAACATGCCCGCCAATGATTTATCTATTTTTGATCAGAGAAAGCCTGTTTCTGTCAGAGTAAATCCCGCTCGCTCTTCGATCTGATTGGCTGTCTGATGAAGATAAGTGGTGATTCAGTGCACCCACAGCACAAAATAATTTGTCTTTGTCATCCTGTCCAGTTCATTACACCGTGAGATACAAAATACCTATGAAGCTTGGAAAAGACTTCATAGCTTGTTACAAAACTAAAGTAAATTTCAGACACCAAATATGTTTTGGCTGATTGACTACACTTTTTGAGTAAAGAGAAAATTATGCAAAAATGTGTAGTGAACCATTCTTTAATTCATTTCATAGGTTTTGATTGACATGCCTGTGTACATTATAAGGCTTTTACAAGTCGGTTCGTAAAGAAAGGGTGAATTGAACAACTTCTTAAAAGTTTGATTTATAGTTGTAAGGGATTTCTGTGACATTATGAACCACTGGATCAATGCAACTTGTCATAGTCATCATCACCCCAGAGATGAGAAAAAAGGTCACTTGGTCAGTGAAGCTGCCTAGCCCCCCCTCCTTGCACCCTTAGATGGCTCAGGTCATCGATTGGCTTCCCAGGAATCAGTGTGCAATGTGCTGTAGCATTTTTCAGCAGAGACAATTTCCCGATGTTTTTAGTCAATATTTAATGTAATATTTTGTCTGAATGTATGTTGTGGCCATTGACAAATCGACCATTTGCAAAGTCATACCCACTCTAAAGTACTTTTGCACTAATGTTGGAATGGAATCTCATTTTCTCATTTTGCTTTTTCCCCTTTTTAGTCTTTTTTTTCTCTTCTGAAGGTGTTTCCGTTTGTTCTAAGGGGATTATTCATTGCTAGTGTCACTTGTGCATCCATGATCTGGACCAAGATTTCTTAAAGATGCTTTGTGAAAATAGTTGTTAAAAGGATTATATCATTCTTAGGTTAATGACACAAGCAAATAAAAATTGACACAAGGTGTTTTTTTTAAATCCTGCAAACAAGATGTTCAAAACCGCTTTTGGTTAAATAATTATTTTGGGACTAAAATTATAAAAATATGACCTCTTAAATGACCTCTATGTTTATAAGCAATAATTGGATATAATGGCAGTTAGAGCATGATGTGCTGCTGATCACTCAAAAGTGTTTTATGAATTTAAAAAAAAATTTTAAAGTTAATATTTATTTTAAAAATATGTTTTTTTGTTTGTTTTCCATTTAAAATGGACAATGAATGAACACAACATGGAGACTGTTGATTCAAAACCATATAAGAATATAAATATACATAACTTGATAGCTAGTGGAAGTTACAAAATGTATTACAAAATACAATATGTTCATTTATGATGTTCTTTTATAAACAACTTTAATATAACAAGTACAGTACGTGGTCACAAGTATATAAACACCTGATCATCACAACAATATGTGAAAATGTCTGAAATTCGGAAGCATACAATTGTATAGAAGAGGCCTAAACCTGTTCCAGCATGTTCCACCTGTTCAATGCCCCTGTGTAGTGCAAGGTAATCTTCTTATCTGGCTTGATAAGGCTGGATTGTAAGAACTTGTCCTGACCTCAGTTCCACTGAACACCTTTGGGATGAACTGGAATGCTGACTGTGCCCCAGGCCTCCTTGTCTGACATCACTAGGTGACCTAACTAATGCTCTTGTGGCTGAATGAGCAAATCCTCACAGCTTTGCTCCAAAATCTAGTGAAAATCCTTTTCAGTACCGTTGAGGGTATTATAATAAAGTGTAGAATAAATCTATAATGTGAATGGTCAGGTATCCACATACTTCTACTATTGTAATCGCACTGATGTCACCCAGATGAGGATAAGTTCCCTGCTGAGTCTGGTTCTTTTAAAGGTTTCTTCCTCATTTTTCTTCCTCATTCAGGATGAATATGAATTACATTTTTCAAACTTATAATTTTTTTCTGCATGTTCATATTTCTTTAAGTTAACAATGTCCATTGTTTACAATGCTATACAAATAAAATTAGATTAGGATACTGTTGGAGCCCCAGCATTTTTCTCATACATTAGCAAGCACAATCTTGAAAACATGAATACACGTTACCTATGAAATCTTTAAATGTATTAATAACTGAGTTATTTCTGATGCTGTCTAAGGCTTTTCTGGAAATGTCTGACTTTTAAAAGAAAGATTTTGCCATTTTATTTCTCCAGCAAAGTGCAGCCTGTAAATGAATAGTGTAATTTCATTCCCACTCCCTAATTCTGAAATGTAGATTTTTCTTTTTGCTGATGATATATCTGGAAGATGCTAACAACAACAACATGTGCTGGAATACCACTGAATATTTCATGTGGTACCACAGTCTGGCTTTCCACTAAAGTATTAGATCACTTACGCCTGTCATAATCTATTCTAGAAGTGCACTGCTGCTTGGTAAATGGTAAATTATCAATTTGCAGTATTATTGCAGAGATGAAAGCTGTATGAGTCTTTTTTCTTTAGTTTTTCTTTTTGTAGATGTAGGGAATACTGTTACATTTGCAGTTTAATTTATGAAATCTTTTCAAGATCAGGGCTGTTAGCGTGAATAGTGAAATGTGTGTTTGACTCTCAGCTGCGTGTATGAACGGCATGACAGGGTGAGTCTGCATACACTGCAGCTATTACTGTATTAGGGCGAGCAATCAGTTATCAGGATAAAGAAATAAATCTTCTTAATGAAGCACAGACACAGCAAGCACAATATCATTAATGCAGGGATGCTTACTATATTTATCAATGCATATGTCTGGTTCCTTGCTGATTATTACACTTATTCAAAAGCATTTTATAAATCATAATACCCAGGAATCGCATTTTGTTATTTAGAGATTAGAGCAGAATTTTGTGAAACAATACCAGCCATATGTAGGCAAAGAGGAACAGGCACTGGTTATAATACTGCAAAGCTTGTCCAGTTTTGAAAAATGGCTATGAGTCATTTTAGCACTGATTTAGAGCAATTGACATGACTCAATGAAAAGAGACAGAATTCCCATCACTATTTTTTACAGGGAAAAGTATGCTCAATCAATCTTCAAATGATTATTTTACATTCTAAAATCTGTGACTAGCAAATGATTTTGTTTTATGGAAAGCAGATGTTCTACTTGTATGCAACTCATGTAACTGAGCTAAAAGCATCCTAATTACCACAATTAGTGTCATAGCATTACAAAGCATCAATCGTACCTTCTGCTTACTTTTAAATGCCTTTGGGGTAATATAAAGTAATAATACTACTAATAATAATAATAATAATAATAATAATAATAATATAATGATAATCTTATTATTTATGCAATAAAATAATTATCTAATCATATATAGAATTTTCCACTTTCTGTACCTGGAGCCTATCCCAGAGGATTAGGAGGTCCAGAACTCACCATCACATGGTACAATCACACACATGCACACACAGACAATTTAGAGAGGCCAATCAGCATTTCTTTGGACTGGGGAGGAAACCAGAATGCCCAGAGGAAACCCATGATGCACAGGGGGAGCTTGCAAACTGAATGGAGATAGGACTTGTGCCACCAACTCGTGTGATGCAATGATCCTACCAAATAAGATACTCTGCCCCTACTACAACCACCAGCAGCAGCACCACCACTACTGCTACTACTACTACTACTACTAATAATAATAATAATAATAATAATAATAAGTAATAAAGTCTACAGTCTATAGTACACTCCTTAAACTGATGAAGATGAATATGGAAATCTTGACACTATTTACAGTAACCACGTTTTTTGCATTGGTTTAGCTTTTATTCTTGTAGCCTATGGATGACGGCAAGGATGATCTGGAAGCATATCAGTTTCTACATTAGTTTTATTTTTTTTCAGAGCTTGCCTTTGAGTTTGCAGGCCCTGTGTAAGATCTTGAGAACAAGCACTTATTAAATCTTTGTTCTTCTTAAACTTAACATTAATTTAAAATTAGATTGCAGAAGCATACACGAGAAGCAATTATTAATTATATTGGTTTGGAAGTCAGCTAATTGGTTGATGTTACATCATTATCACTAAATAGCTAGTTAATTGATTAACCTTAACATAATTTCACTGATAACACAAAGCAACACAAACCATCCATTACATCATAGTATGGTGAACATTTTATTTACTTATCATTGATCTGCAAAAAAAAAACTATGATTTCTTAGCATCAAATGGTTCTTGTACATGCAAATAGTATGAGCTCACAAAATAATCTGGAGTTATTAAGCATCAGCCGAGGAAAGTTAGCAAAATTTAGCAAAACATTTAATCTAGCTTTGTAACAACAGCTAACATGCTTCTTTAGTACCTATACATTGTTCTCAAACGTGCAGAAGTTTGAGTAAAGTGTGACAAACATACACATTTTAAATTTTAAAATGTTTTAGTTCTGTCGACAACCCAAACAAATTAAATATGTGTTATATATTACAGATACATCATGGCTTCATGTTTTTAAAATACATATTTTTTGGTTAAAAATAAAAAATTAAACTGTTATACATTGTGGAAAAAACATCTATTATATATAATTATACTCCATGTATAGTACCAAGCAAAGTACTCCATGAAAAATACAAAACCAGCAGTCAGCTGCTCAGCAGCTCTCCAAATTGCTCTGCATTAAATAAGTCTAAACCCCACAGCTACAGAGTTGAGACAACTGTGGATGTCTCACTGAAAAGACTGTAAATCATGTTAGTGGACTAGAAGATGCAAGGCCTTGGAAAATGCTGAGGCTTTGTGTACAGGGCTATTGATTCTTTCCTATTTCAATTCCCTTGATGGAGCGCTACCCAGAATTTTTTGTTTCCTAAGCCAATACTACAAAAAGAAAAGCTAAAATAAAGTTCAGGGTTCAACCATTGTTAAACCCTTATTGGCCTTGGAAAACCTCAAAGCATTTTGAACAGTTGAAATTCAGCTTTGAAGGAATGCCTTAAGTATATAGCAGGGGAAAAGTCATTACTGATTTTTAATCAAAACCACACAGGCTGAGAAATAAATGCTAAAGGACATATCTGTATATGACACATTACATGAGAAAAAAAACTACAACTAAACAGAGGATGGTAGAATAACAACACGATGGAAGACAGGCACCAAAGCACTGCAGTGTGTGAAAAATGCACTATTGTTCATTTAAATTGTTCATCACTATTGGATCTTTGAGGAACAATCTAACCATCTGACCAAATTAGCATGACTTTCAAGTGTCAGTAAAGTACATATGTTACATAAGGAAGAAAGTGTTCCTTCTTTTTATATGGACTTCATCCTTTGTCCAAACTCTAATGTAGGGAATCTAAATGAATGTTTTTATTAAAGGCAACCACACTTGGGTGAAGCTGTTATTGCTGAAAAAAGGGAAGATTATAAGCTTCTGCATGTTTCTGCAAGACTAGAATTGTCTTTTATTGTCTATTGTGTCTTATATTTGTACGCTGTAAGTGAGTAATAAGAGCGAGATAGATTGGTCACTAACATTTCTTAGTTCATTTACATCTACTTTTTAGATTGTGTTTCTAATCATAGGATTTTTAACAGACATTCTAGAGTTTTCTGTGTATATTACAGACATATTATAGGTTTAGCTTGATTACAGCATAACCGATTCCTAGCTGGTTTAAAATTAAGAAATTGGCTTATTGAAATGAAACACTGATTGCTATTATAATAATATCCTTTAAGACTCTCTTCAACAGTTTTGCCTTTCATGAAATGGTTATACTGTAAAAATATCAATCCTAGCAGGCTAGCTATGTGTATATACGTGCATTTACTTTACTGTACCTGCTAAGATTTCATCTCTAGATCGTTTCCATCTTCATTATCATTGTCATTCGTATTATGGTCTGTGGCCACAGAAGTCTTTCCAGAATCGTCCACAAAATTAAGAGCAATGAATCGTTTTTCCCATGTTGTATACAGTTACATTGTTCAAAGATCTAGCATCATGCTTTACCTGTGAGTGCAGCAGCTGGCAGTCTAAGGGAAATGCAGTGTTACATCTGGCCTCTCTTTAATGACAGCCCCACCTCTTTAAACCCTCTGCACATCTGTTTTATCTGCAGCATGGCTCATACAAACACCTCTGTGCACTGTGAACACGTTTCATTAGAAATCCTATCAAAGAATATATTTAAGGTTAATAAATATATACATTATATATTTAAAAAATAAAAACACCTTGTTTGCATTTTTCCATGTTTTCAAGAACAAAGAAATTAATATATTAAATCCATTCACTTTGTGCATATGAATATATAACAAACCTAATGCTAGAAAAATAAGCAGCTAATTACAGCATGGATGCAGAGCTGCAAAGAAAAAGACACTCAGGCTT
Source organism: Tachysurus vachellii (assembly GCF_030014155.1). Taxonomy (NCBI): domain Eukaryota; kingdom Metazoa; phylum Chordata; class Actinopteri; order Siluriformes; family Bagridae; genus Tachysurus; species Tachysurus vachellii. The sequence continues at coordinate 13,366,456 of NC_083463.1, forward strand.
CCTCCAAATAACAACTAGGAGATTACATGATGGCAAAACTTTTTGCATTTGTTCTTTTTTCAACTCTTATTTGGTGACCTTTATAATAATATAAAATAAACATGAAATGAAAAATAGAAGCTCAATTATTTTGTCTTCACCACTGTATTCACCAGCATTATGAATCTCCTGTAGAATTCCACTTTCTTTGTTATTTTCTTTCTTTATTCTACACAGTTTGATAATAACAGAAAAATGTTATTTAATAATACCAGTAATGCTAATACCAGTAGGAATAAAAAATAAAAAATAAAAATGGTAATTGTCATCTCAGTTTGTCATCGGCGCACTCCTCAGGACAACTCATATCCTCTGTAGTGTTCATCCAGCAAACAGAACAGCATCACTCCCCTCTAGAGCCTTGAGCCCTGGGTTAGACTTGAATCCGTTAGATATGACCAGCATGTAACAGGAGCGTATCATAATAATCATAATTCCTGACACTCAATAGGTTTTAATTGTGTTTATTTACAATACAGCTTGTATGTGAAATAAGGGTTAGATGTGTTTACACACTCTAAACTGTTCTTTGCTATATATCATCATATTTCTGACTATATATAAAATAAATCATCCAAAATAATTGTACCCGTCTGATACGTACATGTTAAATAATTCTATTGCACTTTATACAAATAAAAGACAACATGAAACAATATCCTGGATCAATTTAATTGGAAACAGAAATGACCTGCATGCACATAAATAATAATTTTGATGTTCTTTATTAGTATTTGGTGCATTAGGTCATATTCCCCTCTCTTGCTGTTACAAATAGCCTTGAAATATATGTGGAACATTATGGATTGTTAAATGTCATCAACAGAAGTGTACCATATGCCTGAGAAAAACCGTCTGGGAAAACAGGTCCAGGAAGACTTCTGATTGCGCTGACATGTACCTCCTGTCAGTCTTGTTATAGACACTCCCCAAGGCCCCTTTACTCCACCCCCATTTTAGTTCTCAAAAAGGCAAACATAGCTGAAGAACAACTGCGGAGCACCCATCTCTACCGGATAGTTCTTCTATGGATACCCTATACTGGCAAAACATATAAAAAGAAATCACTCTCTGAATTAAAAAATGAAAGTTGAATTAATGGCCAGGTTTATGTAATGAATTGGACTGGTACCACTAACTAAAAAAATAAATACTCCCATAATAGGTTGTGTTGTAAACAATAACTAAGAATGCCTGCAGTATTGAGGCTTTTTTTTTATGTCCAAGCATGACGCTTATTACAAAGGGATTGCTCTCTTCCTAGGTAATCTCTATCAGTTTTAAGTAGTATGCGTTGGCAGAGATTCATTGGTATGGGATCAAAATGACAACAAATGACATGTTGAAATATTAGTCTGTATAGACAATGACATAGCCTTCATTTGATCTCCAAAGAAGTCATTTAGACAAAACGGACATCTGAACAGACATGTTTCAATGTTCAAAACATAAAGCGTAAAATGCATTACAGGATTTTTCACTACAGCAGCATCCAATATAACTTCACTCTAGGTACTTTATCACCAAAGCACAGAGACATTGCTGTATAAAAATGTATGAAGACCATTTCATTGATTTCTGAGAAAGGTGAACTAGCAATCAGGCTGGACATTGCTGTGGTCCTGGAAAAACATCACAATGGAGTGTGCAATTTTAGTATGCTGCATGCATCAGAAATAAGGTTAAACAAGCTACGCATCGTAATTAAGTAATGGACTGACATTAGTCCCATTTCTGGTACAGACACACACATACAGAGAGACACAGACAGACGCATCTGGGCATTTTGGCAAAATGCACATTGTCTAGTGGAATTCATTGCATTTTGCAGTGGGGCAATATACAGCTATTGTTTTCCCCACACTTTGGCACCATTTTAATCTGACAGCCCTGACTTCAAGGGAAGTTTTTTGAAGGCCACTCCCCACAAATGAAATACTTTGTGTTCCATTTATTTAGCACTGATCTAACACTCAAGGTCACTCTAGACACACATTTAAAAAAACTAGTAGGAAATAGAAAGGAAGATTTGGGGGAAACGCACAAGTTAAGCTGCTTTTTAAATAAGGAGAAGGCAGTGCAGTCATGGAGATTTTCTTTATTTCTAAAACCATGTCACCAAATCTTTAATGTGCCTTATTTAAACACATATATTACTCTAATAAATTAGTTACGATTATCATTGTATTTGGACTTTTTCTTAAAATATAAAAATTCTATTCTCAAAATCTTTTTTTAAATTGTGGCACTTCAAGAGTTCCATTATAGCCATTGTAAGTGTTGGAATGCAGGTGCAATCTGTGCTGAATGTGTTGTGTGTAGAAAAACCTTAGCATATTTAATTTGCAGTTATTGAAAAAGCAATTAAATTAATCTAAGACTAAGGTAAATATGAAGCAACTATTTTACAAAAGTAATGGTTGAAATGAAATCATGAACAACCTAATATGGGGTTAAAAATAAAAGTGCTGTCAAAATTATTTCAAGGCTGTGAACATTTCTAGTGCTGTGTAGGAGTTACCAGTGACCAAACAACTGAAAGTTGAATTTTAGAGGAAATAGTTTTACTGATATTTTAACTTGGATCAGGTAATTAAGAAAACAAATAAGTTTTAATGAAGCTGACCTTTTAATGTGGCCTTTGAGTGAGTTTAAATAGGATACTTTTATGCTGTGAGTGTGTTTCCTGTTGTTTGCCCTTACATCCTGTAAGAGGAACCAACAGGACAGATTATTCCATTTGAAAAGCTATAAGTAGTTTAGTTTTGAGTCCTTGTTCCAAAAATGGATGCATCTCCGTCCGTTTAAGCACCAGGAATAGCAGTGGCTGTGAGGAAACAAACACCACTGGGAAATCCGTTTTACTCTGCTTCCTCTTTCTCCCTTTATAAAAAAAATCCATGCCAGATTTAATTGGCAAATTGATTTAGTGCTGGTGTGCATAATCTCTCTGGCCTCTCTGCCAGCACAATAAACTTGGACTGAATACTATTTGAATAATGGGAACTCTTTTGAATAATGGCAGAAGCTGCCACAGCTAAAGGGTTTCTACTCAATTCCTTTAGCTCTTAACCCTTATAGTCTGCTCAAACTAATAAAAATGGAACACCTACCTTGGGGAGAAACTCCAAACATGGTCAGGGCTTTCAAGCTCCATTTCCATTTGTATTGCTTGTATTATAAGGTGCATGAGGTATTTCAGAACAACATTTTAATTTTAATTGACAGATCTACAAAATTTAAACACATCTGGCCTGGATTGTTAAAGCATCTTCTGATAATGAACAAACATTAAAAACAGACTTTACTCATGTTCTGATCTACCTTTCAATCAACTCTTCCCCCTATTTTTTCCCCCTCTTCAACTTTCACCCTCTCTGATAAATAAACATCACAACCTTATTATTACTATTATTCTTTTTTTCATGTTTGTTGATTTTGACAGAGATGCTAATAAGCATGAACATTTACTGGAAAAGTCATTTCTTTGCATGCTGTTGTAACTGCTGTTGCACACTGAATCTCGATTAAACAAATATGAAGAAGCCCCCCAAGGTTTCACTTAAAATTGTGAACTGCAAACTAAATAAAGTAGACAGCATGTGCATTGCGAATCTGATGAAAAATGAATAAATCAGCAGAATGTTCCAGTTCTGAGGCTATGTGTAGGGCAAAAGATGACTTTTGAAAACAGGAAATATGTGAAATTCTAGTAGTTGTTATTGTCTGCAAATCAAGCTAGACTTTTACTGCTTTGCTAAGAAATGCGGCATCAGGCCCTGTCACACCTGTAAAGTGTTTGAACTGCAGCAAAACAAGAAACAGGAAGTTCTTGGCTTGGGTTGTGTTGTGGGATTGGAGCAGCCCCACTTGTCCTACCCTGTGGAAATGGGACGAGGTGTTTTTGTGTGAATCCACAGTGCTGGCTGGTGCCTCAGCTTGATTAATGTGAACCCTGGTGGCTTTTTTCTCATAGTTGGTTGTCATTTTTATATTCTTTCCAGTGTCCTGTCAGCAGAGTGTGTGAGGAAATATGCTCAACTCGGCAAAATCTGTTTTTCCCTCTGCTTTTCTTAGTCGTAAATATGTATTTGATCATCATTTGTCATGTCTCGGTGGAAACCAGAGGCAGATTATCAGTAGATTAGATAACACAATGAAGCTGAGTGTTGTCTGTGTGTGTGTGTGTGTGTGTGTGTGTGTGTGTGTATGTGTGTGTGTGTGTGTGTCTGATCACAATCTATGAAAGACTGAGTTTCGTGAGCTCAGGGTAATCCACCTGCCTGGCTTTGTCTGCAAGACTCCCTCATCACCTAAAGAAGAGAAAGAGTGAAGAAGAGAGAGAGAGATGGATGGAGAATGTGTATGTGAGAGAGAGCAGGAGAGAGAAGGCAGACAAAACCTCTTCTTTTTATTACCCATCTGATAGGATTGTCACGGTGGAATGCAATCGCTCCTCTGAAGGCGAGTATTGGAGATACATACATCACCCTGCAGAGGAGAGAGAAAAGAGGAGACAAACAGAAAGTGCTTTCTCTCAGCATCCTGTCTGCTCTTTTGTGCACATGACCTTACACTTTGTCATCCTTCACTGAGGATTCAGCAACAATATGCATTCAAGTCAATCTTTATTCAAGTCCAAACACTGTGATAGAGTCATTGGGAATGTCAACTCAAGCAATCCATCTGCATAAATAATGATATTAGTGCCAAAATGTTCTAATGTGAGCAGAGCAAAACTTCATTAAAATGTCTTACCCATAACCCCCTTTCCTCTTTTTGCTTCACAACGGTGTCAGGATTGCCAGTGAAAATGAGCACCAGTTTTAATTCATTTGTAATATTTCATCATAAATAAAACACTTTTCTAAACCATGTTGGCTTCCTGTCTCCTTGCCATTATCCTTTTTTAGTTAAATGGACATTTTATTATTAACATAATGTAAGGTGGAGGAGATGGTGATAGTTGTCAGTTAATTTTTTTTATTAGAGCAAAGGCAGAAGAATCCAAAACATTAAACCGAGTCATGGTCAATAAACATGCAGAAGTCAGGAGATGTAGAAACAGTGATACTTGGGGAAGAGACATGTAACGACATATAACCATAAATCTGTAGCATAGAATTAAAAGGACACAAAGTGTATACTTCACAATGTGTGTGAGTCATTTAAGTACTGTCGCTGTGATTGTGCAATTGAGTCTAGGTGTGCAGTCAGAATGAAGGTGACCGTGAGCTAGTTTGTGAAGATTGGGGGTTTTAGTCCTAGCTGTCCATGTTTCCAGGCCACTCAGTGTTACCTGATGTGGAACATGACACCTAAGAGCAAGAAATAAATACATTGCCTCTACAGCAACCCTTGGCAACAATTTCTACAAATGCATAAACAACATAATATACCTGAAAATTGAAAGGAAAAAAATCACCTTGAATGACTTGCATATTGATCATTTGGGTTCTTCAATCAAATTTTAATTTTGAGTATTTTAATTTTGAGTTTTTAAACATCTTTCAATGGAATGGTTACTATTTTCTTGCATTACAATGCCATTCTACTGCCTACTTATACTGATGCCCATGGGAATGGCTTTCACTTCATCTCTGTCTAAAGAAACTGATGCAACAGTGTTTTATTTGTGCTCTTACAACTCCTCATCTCTTCACCATGCTATTGCTCAAACACAAAGCTTCACATTTCATGCTAATATCACCATCAATACCATTGTTTTAACAGCTCAGAGCATCTGTGTTGTATAGTTGTATTGTATACTGGAACTTTGAGTCTGTGAGCTGAACTAATGTGTGCTGTTTCCACTATTTCTGTGCTGGATGTCTCATTAAAACAACACTGGAAAATGGTGTAAAACAAAAGAAAAAAGAAAAAGAAAAACAAAGAGGGTCTTGATGTTTTGAGTTTAGAAGCTAACCGAGGATTTTGACCAATTTTCTTCTTTTCAACATACACAATACAACAGTACCAGCAAATTAGCACCAGAGTCAGTGAACACATCACATGTTTTTATATGTTACTATATATTTTTCTTTAAGGAATGTACCTTAATGTGTGAAGAAACATTATCATTCTCAAAGTAAGACTCATGGCATGATTATCATAAGAACTAGACGGAACATGCAATTATGCATTGGTCATTAAAAATCCCTGCTTCTGATTGGCTGGTAGGTTTCCATTGTCTGATTACATGATGAAGGCAAAAATGTAATCACAGTTCTAAATGAATACTCCTAATATTATGTGTTTACCATTAATGTGACATCAATAATGGCTTATGCTATATTCATAAGTTGACACTGCAATTAGACTAATAACTTTAGTTATGCAAATAAAGAATATATAGGCTCAGGGAACTGGAAGAATGAGGCAATAACAGCGTCCTATTGATATGCATGAGAGACTAAAAAAATTTGTAAAAAAAAAAATCTAATCAGAATGTGCTTTTTAATATTATTCATATTATTTAGTGGCAATGGTAAAATTTAGATAGCAGACTCTGTTGGACATGCTAGTATTTTTGCCTTCATCTCTTTTGTTGACTCTCTCTGATTTAATCTCAAATGTATCAAAGATATTATGACCATCTTCAGCTCGTTACACTCTTCGATCCACCATTTATTTTTTTCTGAGATCATATCACCCACCCAATATTGAGAATTACCAATATTTCACAAGAGCCTAACTGGGAGGTTACACTGTACCACCACCTTCATCTCCTGCCCAGTGAAAATAATGCTGTCACCTGGTCCAGATCTTATTTACCATCAGTATCTCCACAGAAATTGTTTAATCTGACATCAGATGTAGAGTGTCATGTCTGAATTATTCAGAAGATAGAACAAAGCCTTCCAAATCTAGTCACCACCACCCCACCACCCGACCCCTGCATATATCAGCAACTGCACACATTCTGAGATTCTTGGATGCCCCATGCCTTGTGCAATGTGTGTCTGTGTGTGACAGAAGGTCATGAGTTGGGACGGGGTGGGAAATTCTCTGCGCCTGTGCAATCAGCGGGTATTGCGGTGCAGCAGTGCGAGGCATGAGCGATGCAGACATGGCTCTGTATTAGCTCTACACGTGTATGCACTCATAGCCATCAGCCCAGGCACAGTAATGGAAAACTCATGTCTTATCAAATGCACCTGTCAGTCAGGGAGGCGTTGGCGTGGAGATGTGGAGAAGGATGGGTGTGTGTGTGTGTGTGTGTGTGTGCATTCGTCTGCTCTTTACAGCCTCTGCGTTGACTAGTCAATAATATTAAGCTACTCAACAGTGGCTGCTCTTGCAGTAGACTGTTGCCTGATCTTGCGTGTTAGACGAGCACCACTGCTTCTGTGTAGTTGTTTTTATGCTTCTATGTTTAAAAAGACTGAAGTAAAAAAAAAAAGACTTTACTGCAGTACTACAAAATTTATGTCCATTAAAATATAAGTCCATTTAACAAAATATATCAGAAAAAATGAGGCACGAATGTGTACTCTACTGACCAAACGAATATTAAGTTTGGTGCTGAAGGGGGTAAAAATGAGGGACAGAGAAAGATAGATTGCCAAAAATAGTGCTATGGAAACAACGGATAGTTGGGGCGCAGTAGATTTTACTCTCTGACCTTCCTTCTCGCTAGCTGGATGTTGCTACTGCTGTTCCCCTCCTGAACCATCACTCCTACGAACATGTTGAGTCTCACACCATGGAGCCTCATTATTCTCCTAACATCACAACACATCAGGATCCAGCTACCACACAAATACACATGCCCTGTACTACAGGCGAATAGTGTGTGTGTGGTTGTGTGTGTGTGTGTGGTGGAGGTAATGAGACCCTGCCTTGCTCTCACACCACCATCTCCGCTGTTAGACACTAACAACTATGTGTGCCTGAGGCTAGGCCATAAGACTGGCAGCGAAAGCCAGAGATTGAGAGACAGAGGATGCAGCCTACCTAACTAGCTCATCCTGAACTTTTGATTGTGCTTATGTGTGTGTGTGTGTCTAAGACTCATTTAAGTTTGTCATTGGTTCCCCATAGGGTGAATGGTATGTGCCTAGTGTACTATTTCAGAGTAGTGGCTGGTTGCACACTCGCTTGCCATCCGTTATCTAGCTGCAACCTACAGTACTGCTGCTGGCAAGCCCTGGAATTAAACAGGAATGTGTCTCTGGCTCTGTGTATAAAGCCTGATTATACTGTTTGATTATAGCAGTTTCTTAATATTATTATGTGATAATCCTGATTAAATCTTGGCCGGATTCTGTAAAAGTCTGTGAGACAACATGTTTTCAATGCCAGAACATGCAACAAATATTCTCAAACAATATATGTCAGGCTTGTGCTGAATGCAGGCTTGCATACACAGAAACAAGTTCTCGTTAGAATAGTAGCAGTGTTATGCTTAGAGAAAACACAAAAATGGCAAATAAAGATGAGTTTTTGCCTCTGGGTAAAAGAGGACAACATAGAATACCCATTCTTCAAAGTGAGCGTGAGGTAATAAGGATATTTTTTCTGTCCATTAGCACATGAGACATTTTCTCTGCTGCCACAATTCAACAAGCTGCTCTTCCTAAATCCCACAGGTTTTGTTTCACTATTGCCATTATTTGTTGCTGTCACATGATTCTGTGCTGTCCTCATCTCTGTGGCTTTTAGACAAGCCTCATAGCTGAGATCACACTCTGAGATTTTCATTTTAGAAATTGGACACTACCAGAACTTTGTTTTCAGCTGTCTTTGGTCACAATGACACTGCATCGACTGCCAGTGAACACATCACATAATGTGTTCTACGACCACCAATCTCAGCTTATAAATAAAGAAGTCTTTACTGTGTGCGATTTTTGTCTGTGACAGCAAAATTGGGGTGAAACAGTGTAACCGGATTAAGCCTGCCCTTGCTAATCCATCACATTACATTTATTCTTTTAGCAGTTTTTTGTTTATCTACAATTATTCATAATGTTTTATAATTGATTGTGAAAACACCATAGTGCCTCAACAGCTAAGAAGCTCAGTTAGTAATCAGAAGGTTGGCGGTTCAAACCCCAGCACCACCACTGTTGGACCCTTGAGCGAGCAGTTAACCCTCTCTGCTCCAGGGGCACCTTATCAAGACTGACCCTGCACTCTGACCCCAGCTTCCTAACAAGCTGGGATATGTGAAAAAAAAGAAACAGTTTCACTGTGCTGTAATGTATTTGTGCAGCTATTCAGTGGTAATGAAGTGTTTATTTTTTTAATCTACAATATGAAACAGTAATTGTATGCAATGTAGATTCTAAACATTTTGAGTTAAGTGGCTTGGTTTAACTAACACTGTGAGAGTCTGAGTTTGGTTGTACCATGTTAACAAGGCAGCTTGTTAGCTTGTTAGCAAGTTGATTCTAGGGTCTGTCTAGTTTTATTTTTGTTTTCTGTTCCCCCAAGCACCAATAATATCCAACCCACATGTCTGCATTCCAATGAGCTGTACATACAAAAACAGCACAATGCATTCTATATGGTTTCAAAAAAACCTTTGAAAAACTGTAATATTGCCATGAAACAGAAGTAGCCTGTTTTTTACTACTACTCTTGTGTTCACATTTTCATCACATATTTTAGCCTGGAATCCTGCTCCTCCTCAACTGAAAAAGAGCTGCTCAGCTTTTCCCCTTTTCCCTTAAAGGTCACCCATAATGCCTATAAATATATTTTCAATAGAGGATGTGGGGTTGGTCAGAGGAAAGGGGATGGCCTGTCAATGTATTCATTGCAGTTGAAATCTGCTGTTCAGCCAGCTGAGTGCTTTAAATATTACAAATTGCTTCTTTAAAGGTCTGCCTCAAGGGTTTAGCCAGAGGTGTCTGGGACCAGTTGCTAGTATAGGACCTTATGCACTGAGCTTTTTCTGCCTCAGACTAACAGGTTGTTTTGTAGCACCATGCTAACTTGACATAAAATCTCAGAGCTGTTCTGATTCTCCACTTATCAGCTTTCTTTCTTTTAAAAAAAAAGCTCAAAAGACAAAGATAAAATCCTCCTGAAAGAAACGGAAGAGTATCAACCAGCATTAAGGCACTTTCCTGACTATCTTTGCTCCTGTAGAGAGGAGGCACTGTCACATAGGTCTCTCTTCTCCATCGAAACAATCTCTCAATATAGTCTAGCTAGGAGATTTGAACCCCTATTACCATCCTATAACTTCATTTTGCTGCTATCTAATCTTGTTTTGTGAAACTATTTACTACAAATCTGGTGGCGATAGGGAAGCGGTGGTCATTAGCAGCTGGGACTGAACGGCATGTTTCACAGACCTCTGTGAGAGCAGCCCTATTTAAAGACTGTACTGCTCAACTGAGCAGGAATGAAGGCTAGAAAAAGTGACCTAAAAATTGCCTACTCTGTAATGTCTGCTGGACAGGAAACTGTACCTGTCAGGACATTCCTTCTTGGTCAAAATAGACACTTAAAAATACATCCCTTCAACTAGGCACACCAGAAAACTGGAGCATCAGCACACCACTTTATTTCAAACCAGCATAAGACAAATTACAGCTAAAATTATTTCAAACTCACTGATACACTCTAAGGCATTAACCCCATTAACCCCAATAACACTCCTCATTCCCTTCACTACACTTTAATCACAAAATATGGTTTCTTGCAGTAATGACAAGTATTACTTTAAATGCTGGATGAAACATTAATTAAGCAATATCACACAAGAAAAAAATGCTGCTGCACTGATTATCAACATGGATGTGATTTCAGTTGTAGGTACAAGCTGCAGGCAATCGAAAGTTGCAAGTCATTCTGACTTACAGTATATGCAATAACTGTAAACAAACTGTACAGGCCGTGTTTCAGAAAAGGAGATTATGGAGGTGTTATGAAACCGACAAATGCAAACAAATGCTGGCAACCTAGAACAAAAAGAGTCTTGCCATTAAATTAATATTTTATTTACATATTAATATTTTATGTACTCTAATAAAGATTTATCTTGGATACTAAATTGTGGCTCAAAAAAGAACAAAGGAAAGAGGTAAATGCAGGCTGCCAAGATATACCAAGCTCTCATGATGCAGTATACACTGTCTCTGTGACCTCAGGGACTATATTATTGCACCCATAAAATCAGCAGATGACAGAACTCATCAGGGACTGATATTAGAGCAATGTGAGGACACTGCAGCCAATTTCTCCATCCAACAATGACAGAGCTCCAAAAGGTGTTGAATCCATGCCAGGCTTTCCATTGCATGGGTGAATAGACACCTTTTAGATAAGTGAGAGTTGCAGTAAAGCATTCAAAAACATGTCTAAATAATGTGGAAACAGTGTTTAGGTTTTAAGAGAAATCTTTCTCAGAATGCTGTAACATCAATCCAGCAACACACAATGTTGCTTCCATAAACAAGAAGATTTACTGGAAGTTATTGAAAATAAAATGTTCCACAGAGGAATTTTGGATTATATCCTATTTGGAGGTTAGAAATAGACCCAATCCACTTGAGTTCCTGTCATGGATTGTTCTATGCAACTTCGAAATAAGTATACTAATAAGAAAGAAGAATACTTCTGTATCTGCAGATGAAGCGATTCCTAGCAACAAGTGTAAAATATAATGGTTAGTGCTAAAGAATACTCTCAGTGTATTTCTTCATGTATTTTACCTTTACAGTTGAACTGTTACAAGTCCCTATGGAACAACTGGCTATTTATACAACCACTGAATCACATCTAAAGGCATCATTATTGCTAACAGTTTTTTTTTTTCATTCAATCAATATTTTTATTGGTATTTCTTCTTATAATAATATGATATCTATAGTTATTTGAATTTTATTGTATTGTCTGAAATGTATTTAAACTGATATTTGTAGATTTACAGTAGTTTTGGCTAGTTGTTTTCTTAAATGGAAAAAAAAGAACTTAATTCCAGCACTTGTGTGCCATGTAATAACCTTTTACAGTATATAGCAGGATAATATTTTCTTTGTTTTGGTGTAAATGTTGGAGTAAAAATCAGGTGTGGAGAAAATGTTGTTAGGAAAACACCTAATAATAGCCAGCTAGTTCATTTGAGCAACATTAAGAAACTAGTGGTGTGAAGACTACATAATAATAATCAGTTTGTTGATTCCTACATTTTTTTTTCAGACACCACAGTCTGCTCTTTTGTTTTTTATTGCCTGGCATTTCCAAGGTTCATATGGATTTTCAAGGGTAGATGTACTTATAAAGTACATTAAGGCATTCAGCAAAAATATTTCTTTTTAATTTCAGTCTGAACTATTTCTTATACAGGATGATGTGTAAGTAATTTTACTTGTGGATTGAAAACATCTCTGAGCTTTACTATGCTGATACTCACACTGTGATTCACGCTGTGCCACTTGGTCACACCACAGAGCCCCTTTAGTCTATCAACTCAGCTGCTAATGTTACAACCTGGAGCAAAACATGACTCGGGGTCCATGCAGAAAACAGGTCATTTGTTTGTCATGTACATCGGCACATCTACATCACCTGCTTTCGATACGTCAGGATTTTAAGTGTCAATGACTGCACACTGAGATATGTCAGGAAAATGTTCTTAAACCAGCTGCTACATTTTTAGGAGGACTCAGAATAATGGTAAGGCAGAATAATAATTTAACTCAACATACAAATGTTCAAGTTTGCCAGACCGTCTGGATTTCCAACATTCTGTACAGCTGGTATATGAAAGCTACAGATCTCTAGATTTGAAAATTCTCTTACCGACATAAGTAGCGTGAATCGACAACATACAGTATCACTGTTATCAAATATTGGCATGTCATTAGACAGCATGTCATTAGAACACTTTATTTTTGACTCCTTCTGCAACTGCTGGCCATTAACACCAAGACTGACAATTTCCTGATGACCAAAAAAACAGGTAAATTGCATTAAAGCACAGTATTAATTCCCCCAAATCTTTTTTTAGTCTTTTATATCAAACGGATAGGGGGTACAGGAGAAAAGGCATTCTCAAATCTGCAGAAGCAGCATTAAATGAAAAACCTCTCCAGCCTCCATCAGACTTTCATGTTTTATGTGCAGCTGTTGTTGTACATGTTTAGGAGGACTGTATAGCCATCAGGTTCGAGAAGGTTTGAAAGATTCATGCCGAGTGCTGTAGAAGGCTCTCTGGCAGCCAGAAAGAATGGTGCACACAGCTTGGCTAAAGAAGTGTACACAGACTGAAACATAATGAATAATCGTAAGTTATTCATTTAAGTGTCAAACTATTTAATAGTCCATTTTATTATGTACAATTTTTTATCTGAAGAGCATACTTTTAAAAATGCATGCTAGCTTTGCAGTTTTGCATTTGGTGGATTGTGTTGGAAAAAAGACTGTGGATTGTGCATGACATAGGCAAAGTATTTAAATAATAGCTTCTATCATTAGCCACAAACGATATATGAAGTATATTTTTTTCACTATTTCACTCCTTCTCTACATCCACAAAATGCACAGCGCACACTTTGGCAATGTGCCTCTTCTGTTATTATGGTAAGAGGATGTGAACACAATTCCGATTTTCATCAGCATAATGTGTAATAATCCCAAGGTAATTATGGTTACCCATCAATGTCCAGTAGTCTTTACTTACTAAACCGATTGCAGCTTTCTCTATCATTCAATCATTACAGTACTTCAGTTGTTCAAAAGTGGTTCACTAGTATTTCCTAATGTGTTCAAAAATATTCACATAAAAATATATGGAGTTAATGTGTTATTAATGCGTTAATTTTGACAGCCCTTTTTAATTTCCATTTATTTTCTCATTAAGCAATGAAGCCCTTCTGAGACCATTGTCTGAATTTCAGCACAGCTCTGCATACCAACAACAGATCAAATTAACAGTTTTAATGAGGTTCAATGAGGTTCATGTCAGTAATTAAAGTCTTTATTGATGACATTTATGTTTCAAATTTAATAGAAAATGCAGGATACATGAGTTTCAAATGTATTTGTAATAAAAATCTGCTCACTATTTTACCATACAGTAAGTTTTCTTGATAAAGTTGGTAAGTTTAATCAATCATTTGCAGAATGGCAGACTTCAGGCTGGTCGCTAATTTCAGCACAAATTAACGTTGTGAACAGGAGGACTATTTCCCTGCAGCATGTGGTGCACTGTATCAAGCTGTTCACATCTGCACACTTACACACACTTCACACACACTAACGCACATACACACATGCATTCAGACACTAAGGGAGAAGTCTTGCAAGGCCTCAGGGGGGTTGAGTACCATTCTGTCCATCCCTACCTTTCTCGCTTTTTCTTTCATCTCTTTGGGGACTTCTCCTGTTAGATTCTCGTTTTTCTGGGCGAGGAACGTCTGTCTTTCCATATGTGCCCGGTTTGAGAGAGAGCTGAACTACACTCGATGTCAGACAAGAAGTTGCTGAATTATTAAGATCTCCAGATTTTCAGTGTGATGCACATCTTTGATCCATCTGTTGGGAAGACACTCATAGATGGTGAAGTGTGCCGTACCTTTCACTCCAGCTCGCAAGCTGTCGCAGATCAAGTTTGAAAGACTTTAACTTGTGTCGTCGCAATCTAGAAGTTTCTGTTGCTTACAGGCAAATCTCTGCCTGACCATTCTCTGAACTTTGCACTTTCTCTCTCTCTGCCTCGAGTGTTTATTATGATTCGCCCACATCTAACTGTAACAAATATTAACATAATCATGATGACTGTCATCACCTTAAAAAAAGACAAGGCTCCAGTTCATTACATGAGTGGTTTGCCACAAGCTCCAACTAGGAGTTGTCACAGTAAGTTGGGTTGCCCCACTATTCAGAACCTATGTCTCAGTTTGAAGGCCTGCTGTGATATAGATTTGGTCATTAAATAATTATTAATTTAAATTTTGTAATAGAAACAACAAACTGCATGACAGAACACTTCTGTTTTCACCCTCAGTTTATTTTATGTAAATATTATATTAATAGTGTTAAATACAAGATATTACTGTAAACATACTCATGTCAGTCTAATGGATTGGAAGGCATTAAAGAGAAAAAGCTAAGCTCCCACCTATAACATTATTCAATATTCATTCAAACTGTGCAGTCTGGATCTGCAGTTAAATCAATATTAGGGCTACAGTAGCTTATATAATGGTTTGTATCCTGAACACAATAAAATCCAAATTCTCACTTTATGCCATCATGGGTTATAATATGGACTACTACTATTTGTCTGATCATATTACAAGTAATCTTGTGTAGTTTCATCTGATGAAATTTGAGTTCCACTGCACAAACACAATCACTGTCACATCCATTCTTAAACTAATTTCTACACGGAAGAGCTAAAGCTACATGAATTAAAATCTGAGCAATTTATCTGGACAATCTGCTTCACACTAGGACAGAGGGCAAAAAAACTATTTTTTAATTGTCATTGTTTGAATTTGGACAAAACAGGGAGGTGTGAAAATGAGAGTACATTTGATTGGTATCCCTACATTACCTTATTATGTAAATAAATTTGCCTTGGTCAGTTGGTGCTTGTTTTTTACACTTCATCTTACATTTAGTGTGGATTTAAATGCTACTCCATAACAACAATTAGTCTGGTTGCTGTTTAGCTCTTAACTTAGCTTTGTGTTTGTTTTTTTTGTTGAGGATACAATAATGAATTTGTGTTTAGTTTGTATCTGAATTTGCCTGTTTGAGTTTAAGTGGGGTTGCACAAATAGCAAGCATTCAAAAATAATGGGTTGTAAGAAATAAAATAGGTCTTTTATAACACTATGCCTGAGGTCAGCAAAACATGGCTGCATCTGCTAAGCCTAATTGATGACCATGAAAAACAGCACGGCAAGTAATTGGCAACCAGCTAACAGCACGTTGGCGAATTTGGCTTGCACTGGCATGAATAACAGCCCTTAAAGCCTTTCAGTGGTGTAAACAAGTAAAAACTGAAGTAATCATCTTACTGACCTCTAAAGGGAATGGTTAATGAAACATGGTTTTAAAAATATTTACTGGGACTTTTCAGTATAAAAAGGAACAAGACTTTGTGGGATAAAGATTAGACTTCATGTTATAATTTAGATCAAAATAATATATTTCCCCTTCTTGACCTTTCTGTAAAGGCTAATGGAGTAAAGTCACAATGATTAAGATTCTCAACTCAGGAACACTTAAAAGATTCTGTGATGTCATTATTTTGCATCTTGCCTTCAATTTAAGCAATATCTCAAGTGCAAGAGTACTGCTGTACTGAATATTGGCATGGCTGTGATTCAGCTGCAGGCATTTAGTGCCAATATTCACTACAAGTGCAAAATGACATTTCAGACACAATATGAGAGAATATTTGGTTTATTTTTGCTCCATCAATGAAAAGAGTTCCCAACTACCTGGTTAAAGCTGTATAGTGTGTTGTGTGTTGGCATGTGATACACAGACTGACTAACAGCCCTTGTAAATGGCATAGTTTCAATGTATTGAACTGTTTCTAGAATTTTGTGTAGGAAACAAAGACAAGCAGAGTGATTCACAGAGTGAAATGTCCCAGTAAGATTATACTAAATATAATTACACTTGGAACTCAGTTTGTCCAAATAAATTAGCGGACTGGAATATATAAAATCAAAATACTAATGATTACATGGTCAAACTTCATGTCATCATTTTAAACAGCAAAATGAACATGCTGGATTTTTCAGACTTGAGCAATGAGCAATGTTTAGCTTGAAACAAATCCAAAGCACTACAAAATAACACAATGTATTAACTTCAGTCTGTTTAGTTCAGTATTTTTTGCTCTTACTCTGGATAGACATATCAACAAAATATATGTAGTTCAGTTGCATTTAGTCTGACCTTTAGCAAATCAATATGATTCGGTGTTTTTGTATTCACTGTTTTTTGTTTTCTAGTGGACTGGTGTCTAGGCCTAGTTGCCGTGGCATCTGTGCCCTGTTGCCGTGGTGACCTTTGCAGTTGGCATTTCCCTGATTCATATGTGTGGACTGATGGGCTGCCTGAGGGTCAGAGAAGCCTTTACACACTTCCAAAGGGGATGGGAGGTGGAAGGGGTAGCACACAGACAATATATATGAGAAGAGATATGATCTGCTCTTATTTCATCATCCACTGTAAAGTATAATGTATTTATTTAATAGTACTTTACACAACAAAACTGACATTGTTCTCATTAAAGTGCATGGAGACTTTTAGATAGCACATACAAGGTAAACCGCACTGGTGATAAACTATAGCATGAGGATGGGAGAAAGAGAGCTAAACTGATAGTGTGTATTCTAGCAGCACATGACAGTAGTGGTTAGTCATAAATAATAGATAAATTGTGGATATGAACAGAATACGGTATAATCTGGTAATGCTTGTATGAGGCAGAGTTTGGCTGGAGAAAGGATGATCCATTGAGTGTTCTTAAAAATCAAAGCCTTGCTAACAAATGAGAGGAGAGGAGAGGAGAGGAGAGGAGAGGAGAGGAGAGGAGAGGAGAGGAGAAGGATGAGAGAATGAGAAAAGGGGCCATCCATGCAGTGAACAGAGGGAGGAAAGGGCAAAGATAAAGGCATGGCTAGCTGATGAAACTCTGTGTGTGTGTGTGTGTGTGTGTGTGTGCGTGTGTGTGTGTGTGTGTGTGTGTGTGTGTGTGTGTGTGTGTGTACTCGCACACGCATGTGTGTGCTTGTGAGAGAGAGAGATTACTTCTAAGATGCAGGAGAGCAAAGCCAGGATATTTCTGCCATTCTCTTCCTTGCTGCATTTCTTCATGGGTTTTTCTCCTAATTTCTCCTTCTATTGTTTTTTGAAGCAGTGATGTGAGACAAAAGCTGCCTTTTAATGGAGCAGAGAGAACAATGATGCACACTTATCAGTTATTGCATCCACTTGGAGATGAGTGCTTCCCCTGAGAAGCCCATCTTGAATAATGCATGCTTTGTCATTTTACCAAACTCAAAAATAATAACAAAAACTCCATTCGATTCCCAAGCTCATAATTCCCTTACTTTCTTTGTTGTCACACATTCACCAGTCATGCAGTTGTTTCTTTATTAAAGGTGAAAAAGAGGCTTTATGGTTACAGTATGGAATAATCAAACCTGCACTATGATCAGCACAGGAAAGCTTGGAGCTAACATGAAGAAACGGTGAATGTGCATATTGTACTGTTTTTTGAAAGCCTCTGTTGTTCTTGTGCTAAATCATGCACTGCCAGTTGCAGTGATCCTTGACAGGTGTTGTGAGGGAAAAAGTGGAAAAGACAGCTTCTTTTCAGCAGGCTTTCACTTATACAGCTCCCTTCTTTACTTTGTGAAACCCACAGCATAACAAACTCAATGTTGTGTTGGTGTGTCAAATCTGTGTGTGTGTGTGTGTGTGTGTGTGTGTGTGTGTGTGTGTGTGTGTGTGTGTGTGTGTGAGTTTCAAATTTACAAACCAAATAACTCTTGTATTGCTTATGTGTGCAGGGTTTATTTACTGAACATTATAAAAGCACTCTATCAACAGTAAAGTGGCATTTGATAGAGAATGGTGAATGTTGGTGTTTGGCTAAAGTTATTGGTGTTTGTAGTAAATGTTGTTGTGTGGTGGAAAATGTAAGTGTTTAATGGTGAATGCTGGTGTATGGGGTGAGGGTTGGTGTGTAAGAGTGAATGTTGGTGTGTGGGAGTGAATGTTGGTGTGTGGGGGGAATTTTAGTGTTTAGACTGAATGTTACAGTAGTGTTTGATAGTGAATGTTGGTGCGTGGGAGTGAACGTTAGCTTATTGAATGTTAGCTTATTGTATTATGATTGAGAATGTTGCCATTTGTTGGTGAATTTGGTATTTGTTCAAGTGTATTAGTGTTTGATGGAGAATGTTGTGTTTTGGGGTATGTTAATGTTTGATGGAGAATGTTGGTGTGTTATGGAGAATTTTATTGTTTGGCTGAGATATTGTTGTGTGATGGACAGTGTTAGTCCTTAATGTAGTTTGTTGGTGTGTGGTGGAGAATGTTAGTGCATGATGGAGATTGTTGTGTTTAACTGAGAATGATAATGCTTGATGGTCCGTGCTGGTGTTTGAAGATTTTTGGTGGTGAATGTAAGTGTTGCATGCTAGAGAATGTTATTGTGTGGGGTACAATATTAGTGTATAATGGTAAATGTTGATGGAGTTTGTAAGTGTTTGTTTGAGATTCACTGGTGTGCAACGGAGAATATTAGTTTTTGATGGTGTACATTAGCATTTGATGGTCAGAGTTTGATGTTTAGTGCTAAATGTTGGTGTGTGGTGGAGAATGTTAGCATTTGATGGTAAGTGTTCGTATTTGATAATGTTTAATGGGGAACCTTGGTATGTTGTTGAGAATGTTAGCATTGGATGATGTTTGGAGTGAATGTTAATGTGTGATCTAGAACATCAGTGATTAATTGCGAATGTTTGTGTTTGATAGAGAAGGTAAGTGTTTACTGGTGAATGCAAAATATTGGTTTTTAACAGAAAGGGTCAGAGTTTGATACAGAATATTGGTGAATGATGAGTACTGTGCTAGTGAACATCAGTGTTTGATGTTGAATATCTGTATATAGGGATGAGAAGAATTTTGGGCTACGATGAACGATTTGTTTTTTAGGATAAACATGTTTGTTCTATTCACTTTGTAGTATTGATAAATAGTAAATCAGTAAAATTCTGAAAGTAGAAAAAACATCATTTTTTTAAAAATTTACATTATTATTCAATTATTATTACAAATATTGTAAAGACGGACTCTCACTAGCTCCAAGTTCACTGCCACTAAGCCTGGCTCTGGCTGTTAACGCTTAAGAGGGGTGAAACAGTTATGAGGCACATAAAAGTTGATTGGTCCCCTTAGAGGACTTACAAGCCTATATAAAGTTTGTCCACTGCAGGATCAATGGCTTCAGTGTTACTACTGCAATTCATACTGCTACTGCTTTTTCCTCTCTTTCTCCCAGAGATGATATGCGAAGATCTTTAAACACTATCATAAAAAAGAGGTTCCTCATGAGGGTAAATTGGTCTTGGTCTGTAGATCCAAAATTGCCAAAGCAGGTTATCATTACAGTTTTATGTGTTTGCAAGGTCAGGGTATTGTATATAATGAGTTGACAGGAGGTCAGTTTGTGTTTTTCATCACCATTTTCCTCTGCCATTGTCTGTGTTTTCTTGAGCTCACTAACCATCAATTGCTCAGTTATAAAGAGCCTTTAAAAAGACTGTGTGTGTCAGGCTTAAGGTCTTTTCTCTGTCAACACTGACAAAAAGCACCCTTGGGCTTCATAAAGATCACATCGCATGCTGGGCAGTGTCTCTCCCAGTTGCCAGATCCACTGAAATGGGGCTTGTAAAACTTTGTGTGAGGTTAGGTGGGTCAATAATTAGGTGTGAACACAAAAGGCTGAGTTGCTCCTGAGTACGGGGGCGCGGTAATGGGTTTATGTTAGGGGCTAATGACCAGGGTTCCGTTACACCACATGGAGGAGTGTTTTGCAGGGTGATCCACACACTGCTGGGCTCGACGAGTCACACACAGCATGGCTCTCAGCACGTCTCACTAAAGAGCCCGTAATAATGACAGCAATTATAGCAATCCACTTAAACAAACGCCGAGCCTAGCAAACCTCATCATACTAGCATCTGATTGGCCCTAATGAGATAAAGACACCAATTAATCCAGCACTAATTGCCATGGCTCATTTGTAGAAAGCAGCCGCGTGTGTTAACGAGAGCCAGCAGGCTCGAGGTGCGCTCAGACGCCCATGGATTACCTTTATTACTCAAAACCTAGCAGAGGATGGGAGTGATGCTTATGAGGCTTTTATTTCTTAGTGATTTGAAAATATAAAAGAGAAGACTTTCACCTGGACAGATCTCCATATTGATATGCGCATGAATATATATTTCTTTTACTTGCAGTAAATTGATAGACTTCATACCTACCACAGAGTATGATTTTGTCTGTATTATATTGCATGGTTACTAATCAGACACATTGGTTTGTGTTATTATGTCTTACATGAATAGGACTGGTTTTCATACAAGTAATGTTTTGATATATTAAAAACAAATAGGTGATGCAGTTTTAATGTGCATAACTATGCTAAGCATGTGTAATAACATAGCTTAAGGCTAACATGAACCCCCTTGACCCTTATACTGTTAGTCAGGACAGGACAGGAGTGTCTAACAGCACTGACCCCTACACTGTCCTCTACTTCACTGCTTCAAACATTTGCACAGAATTCATTATGACCCCTTTCTCCATTGTGCTGGAGGTCTTTGGTGGAATTACTCATAAATCTCATCGTTAGCAGACCTTTAACCAATCTTTTGGCCCGTCTTATTCCAAACCACCAGTAACTCCTTCAGCCCATCCTCTGCCCTCCTCCCCCACCAACGTACCCCCACCTTCCTACCCAAGCTCACTAATTGCACCGCCTCATGGTTTGGCTCTTTTTTCTTCTCTGTGTTGACACGCCGTAATGGTCCATCCGTCCAGTGCAGCACAATCGTCGCCTCTGCCATTATGGAAGCCATTTTCATCTCCAGTGAGGCGACGGCAGCCTCATGGCTCTCTGACAGGCTGCCTCTAAATCACCAGCTCGTGTAATCTCTCTCTACTTCTCCAAATGGCTCTGCTCCCCTCTATTTGCCTAAGTGCATTAAATCCGGGAGATCTGGGCTACGAGATCAAGCATCTGCACGATTCACGTCCCTGCATCAACCTTTATCCCCATGCTGGTGCTCTGTAGAGCCGCTCAGGAAGAAGCACTTTACTGTGATTATGGGATGAAGTCATTGGAACAGCATCTCAAAACTGGCAGTATATGAAAGCAGTGTGCCTCACATTATGATTACTACTACCGCACAAAGCCAAGCTGCTACAGTAACCTCTTGCTTCATTCTCGGAGAAACAGGTCACTGTCTTCACTTATTTCAAGTGCAATGGATAAGCCATGACATGTTTGGTGTCTGAATTTTGCACTACAGCAATTTTCCTAATGGAACAAGCAAGTAATGTTAGTCTCCCAAAATCTTTCCCATAGACAACTTATAACACAATTCATTATTAACAGCAAATATCCAATAGCACAAAGACACTTAAACATTTGTATAATATGCAACCATATCAGCTAAAGGGAATGCAAATGCTACATAGTTATCTATTTTACAATTATTCTCCTTACACGTTATCCTGTGTGTTATGTATAAGGTGCTTAGTACTTATAGTTAATACTACAGGCAGATGCACTGAAATGACATCTTAAGTTTCATACATAGCTTTTATACTGTAATCTGTCTAGCTAGTCAAGCTGACTCAGATATCTAATGGCTTATCACACCGACGTCTTAGACACCATGCAGACATTTGGTAGGAAGTTGAATTTGTTTAGATCTCAAAGTTGAATTGCATTAAATTTTGCACCACTTATAGTTTTAATTGGTTTACACACTTGCAGCATTAAATATATACATATACAAAAATATATATAGATAAATTAAACTGAAATAAAAGAAAAAGTGTCATGATTATACCCGAGCGTATAAAGTATTGTTACAGTGAACTAAAGTTCATTATATTCCAACCCAAAAACATTATGTTGCAGTATTAAAAATGCATGGAGGAAAATAAGTCATACTGTGTACGATGTTCTGTCCTTACTTTCCCTATTTTGGCAAGCCTTTGTGAATTCTTACAATCAGGATGTGGCTTGTGTAAATGGTTACAGAAAAGATTTTGTGAGAGAGAAGTTTATTACTTGTTAGCCACATTACCCAAGTGCAAAACTATAAAGCTCATCATTAATTGTCTTAGCTCATCTACTAATTTAATTTTCCTGAAAAAATGTCAAATCTGATCAGATTTCAGGCGAAAGATACTGACTACAGGATCACTACATTCCTAATTATTAGCTTTCTATTATTTTCTCCACCTTCAGGGGTCAAAGCTAATACTATATAGCAAGACAGGATAACAATAAGGTTGACAGAGAAGGTCACCCTGGACATC
This sequence comes from Tachysurus vachellii, assembly GCF_030014155.1. NCBI lineage: Eukaryota > Metazoa > Chordata > Actinopteri > Siluriformes > Bagridae > Tachysurus > Tachysurus vachellii. The sequence goes on from NC_083463.1 coordinate 13,389,547, forward strand.
TCACACACACACATACACACACATACGCTCAGAGTCACATCTACCCGAGCTGAAACAGAGTGGCGTCGGCTGGCAGATTGTCAGTGACCCTGCACCCTCAGAATAAAGACAGAGGTCACTGTAGCAGTTTGGTTTTGAATTTTTAGCTCATTTCTTTGTGGCGCATGGCATTGTGGGATAGAGATTGCCTCTGTTCTTATTAATGATGCTTTTTCAATGCCCTAGAGAAACACTTTGGCCATCATAACCATCCCCCAACACACACACACACACACACACACACACACACACACACACACACACACGCACACACACACACACACACGCACACACACACACACACACACACACACACACACACACACACACACACACACACACATGCACACACACACACACGCACACACGCACACACACACACACACACACACACACACACTCATATTTGCATGAAAATATGCACTCAGTCTCACTGTTATCTAATCAACACATAATCTGTATCTGCACTTAACCAAAATGTGACCAAATGATGATAAAATGATCAAGAAAAGCAGAGTGAAGCATATTTTCTGACATCACACAGAAAATAATATAAATTTGATACACACACACCAAGGCTTAAAAGCCCCATATGTACTGAGAATAGAAATAATTGTTTTTTTCCCAGTGCGTGCGTGTGTGTGTGTGTCCCCACAGCATCAGAAGCAGATCACTTAACCCCGGCTGTGTGTTGTGGTGTGAGAAGTGAGGGAGCATTCGCTCAGTTAGGCTGCAGACAGGCAGCGCTATCGATTTTGTGCCATGTGCAGAGGCCGGTGTCAAATCAAGCGGCAAAACATCAGAGAAAGTTTCAATTACTCCTCTGTGTCTCGAATTAAAAATCACAGTGTCTGATAGGGTGCATTTCAGCACAGCAGAAAGTCAAAAAAGAAAACAACAAAGGCAGGGGTTAACGTGTATGTGTGGAAAATATACAACATATGCTTTATTTTATTTATATATATGGAATTATTAGGCTCATAAAAGTTTGAAAAACTTTATCCAGTGATAAGGTATTTAATGTAATCCAGCACATTTTCGAGTGTGTCAAGCTCACAAAACAGAGTGAAAAACTATTGATAGTTATATCAAGTCTACTATACTTTTCATTTAAAAGTATTACATAATGAAAAGTACATATTTTTATACTCTCATAAGACTTACAAATCAACCTGAAAATTCTACAAGATTTTATAACCTTTATTGTTAAACTAACATATTATAGTTTCAGTAGACTGGGATACAAACAAGTAAATAAAAATGATTTGAACTGGTTTTGTTGAACTCATATTAACTCCTCTGTAGCAGGGTTTTGGCTTGTAAGCTTGATTGCATTCTTAGACCCTGAACTATTGGTACTAGCATGAGGAGGTGTTTTTGAAGATGACTAAAGTGCTAAAGCACCTAGTAAAGGCTGAAAATATAAATATAAATAGTTTCATTTATGACTGCACTGCTAAAACATCTGTGTGGCACATTTATAAAATTTAAAACATTTATTATTTAATCATAACACTAGTTAAGTTCAGAATTCAAATGATTTACAAAACAGTTTTTGTTTCAAGCATGTATTTGAACTTCACTGCCTTTTCTTTTAAATGCATGGCACGTGGAAATCTCTTCTTCTGCAGGCTGTAATTCGTAGCCTTGTTGTCAGCACTGGTTCAATAGCACTGAAGAGTGAGTTGCTATAATTGATGGTGTGTGTGTGTGTGTGTGTGTGTGTGTGCACTAGCAGTAAGTGTGTAATGTGCAGGGCTGTTGGACAGCTGGAGGCTGTGTGTGTATTGACCAGTCAAGTTCTCTGCAGCAGCCTTGGGGTAGCAGGAATGATTCGAGAACTAAAACCGCAGCAAATGAATTACAGCTTGATCACTCAGGACAACAGATCTGTATTTATGATGTCTTAAAACAATGCAGCAGTTTTGCATGAGTTTAATTTTTCAGATATTTTGTAATGTTTAAAATATCAAGATTTGTTATTATTATTATTATTATTATTATTATTATTATTATTATTATTATTATTATTATCACTACTACTACTACTACTGCTACTATTACTACTACTACTACTACTAATAATAATAATAATAATAATAGTAATAATAATGATAATACAGATCTATAGGACCTTTGACATATATCTGTTTAGTAATATATCTGCTTTTGTTTTTTGACACTTCAGACTATATATTTAAAGCTCAGTATATGTAGATAATCACTACACCTGGCCTGTATCTCACAAACTGCTTCCTGTGTATGTGCAAACAGTGTATGTTCAAAAAAATAATTAATTATTTTAATAAAATAAATAATAAAATAATAAATATATTGTTTAAATATATATTGTAAAAAATATATAAATAAATAAATATTATATATATATATATATATATATATATATATATATATATATATATATATATATATATATATATATATATAGTAAAATAATAAATTATTGTTTTTTTTTAAAGAAAACTAATACGTCTCCTCCTAAATGTAATATAGTTCAAGGCCACATTACTCCTGATATTACACTGTAACAAAAACAGCTGTGACTTACAGTGTGCACTTCCTCTCATTAGTTATCCAGCATGCTGTAGACACATTTGCATAATATTATTTATACTAATTCTAATTATTCTTTTTGTAACCAGAAACAAATAGCAAAGCTGCCAAAAAAAAGATTTGTATTATTTTGCATTTTTCAGTCATGTTTCAAATATTCCACTTCATTTATAATAATAATAATAATAATAATAATAATAATAATAATAATAATAATAATAATAATAATAACCTAAATTATTTTTAAAGTACATATGTCACAGTAAAGTGTTTGCTCATATTGTACAATTTTATAAATCTTATTTCATTTTAATTTACATTGCCTAATTTTTCATGTTATTTAAGATGATCAGATTCTTAATTGTTATTGTCTAATTCCCTTTTATTTTATTAAAGTTAATATTTATTTGACGAGCAATTGTATATTATTAGCTAAAACAAACAAAAAAAAAACGATAAACCTTTATCTATAAACTTTATTTTGTGAACTAATTTAAAGTGATCACTTTGTTAAATAAATTTGATCCAACTGATTGGGACCTTTTTGCCCTTAAATGTCTTTAGGACCATTAAGATATTTGCTACTAAAATGGTAAAAACAACAGCAGTACAGTGTTGTATATTTTGCTGTAGAGCTTGTAGTCAATATGAGGTCATAACTGCTGTAAAAATGCAGCAGTTATATAGATGATCTTCAGTAAAGCTTCAAGTAATGAAAGCGTTAACAAGATGTTAATACTTAAGCACTATTTCTCCTCCTTCTCCTTCTGCTCCTACTCCTAGTAGATAGATAGATAGATAGATAGATAGATAGATAGATAGATAGATAGATAGATAGATAGATAGATAGATAGATAGATAGATAGACCATATTGATACTTTTATTGATTATGGGAAATTGTTAATTACTATCTCTACTACTGCTACAACTACTAATAACAATAAAACCATTATTAATGGCTATTCATAGATGACTCAGTTAGCTGTTAGTGTAGGCTACATTACTTTCTGATGCACCAATGATAATTGCATTTTAGTCATAACTCATTACAACCCATGCTATCTAGGCTCACAAGCAGAAACATAGTGTTTTGGTATTCATAACGTTATTTATCAGTTTTATGAAGTGTCAATTATTATGCTAATGGAGAACAAAACCTTTCATCTTCTTCTTCTTCTTCTTCTTCTTCTTCTTCTTATTGATATTTTTTAAATGGTTGAACTGCAAGTATAATATAAGCATTGGAGTCAAATAATTAGTTAACTCTTCTTTATCTGAAAATGTCCTACATTTCAAACAAACAAATAAATAAATAAAAAAAATAAATGTTTCTGTGTTCTTCTTGTTCTGAGGATAAGTGCACGTATTAATTCATCATTGTGAAATCATTAGTTAATTATTAATATATGCTTAATGCAGACCTGATAGTAAAGTGCCACCAAATGATCTGTGTAAATTTCTTTGTGTAGTTTTGAACACACGTGATGAGTGCCATGTAGATGTATGAAAGTTGCTATCAATGTATTGCTAGTGTCAATGTTATTTGATATGCACATCTTTTCCTAGGCAGTGGCCAGGTTTTAAGAAAACCCTCATCAGGAGTTTCTGATCCAGTAATGTACATATTCATAGCGAGTGTTAACTGTGGGCTTGTCATTAAACTCTGTCACTTTTCTGTCAAAACAAACCGTGTTGCGTTCTCGCTCTCATGTGTAGTCAGCCTTCCCGCTGGCTATTTATAGATTTTTTGTTGTATAGCAATTAGTTCTGTCAAATTAGCATCCTCCAATGGCTTCAGGTAAACGCTGCAGGTGGGTTGAGAAATTAAGATATATGACACCAGGATCTCGAATGCTGTAACTTCCTTCATTAACAAGACACTGTATTATCCGCTATAGTGAAGAATGAAGTGTTGTAGGTTTTCTTGGAAAATCCTGTGGGAGGTGAAAAACTACTTCACACTCAAGGCTTGGTTTATGGTGTTACATGGATACACAAACACATTTGATTTGCTGTTGTTATGAGGTCCTTCCACTGACGATTATTATTGCAGCAAATTAATGCTATATCTACACCCACCTCTAACTTCAACCTCAGTAACAGATCTTTTGTTTAAAATCTTAGTAGTTGTTTTTTTTTTTTTTTTTTTTTTTTTTTTTTTTTTTTTTTTTTGCAGTGCATTAAAAGCTTTAGGAAACCAGTTTCTGGGTACAAATGTATAAATGTCCCCACAAGGTCAAAACTGTCAGATAAAAACATGTCCACACCCCTCACCCCTTTACACACGCACACATACACACACACACACACACACACACGCACTCTTTGAAAATACCACTTTATATATATATATATATATATATATATATATATATATATATATATATATATATATATATATATATAAAGTGGTATTTTTATAGGAATAAAGTGGTATTTTTATAGTATTTTTATATATATATTATTGCTTATTTCTATGTTTTGTTTCTTATGTCGGACTCTTACACACAATATGTTATCAAATGATTCACCTTAGACCCTGAAAATAGAAAATTAGAACAACATATCATTCTTAAGTTTCATTCACATGCTACTGTGCTAAACAAAACAACAACATAAATAGTACACTATGAGACCTGAATGAGCTTTATTGTGACTGCTGAATTCTTAGCTAGTTAGCTGTCTGTGCTTCCTAACTTTACTTTGTTTCTTAGCAGAAATAAGCTGTCATGTTGTCTACATTAAGGGTGTCATCTCAAGGGCTACTGCCTCACTATATCGTTCTGCTCCTGTGAATTACAGCAGCACTTTACTACCCCAGAACGTTCAAATTAGAGCATAATGTAACGATTGACTCCAGATTGCAAAATGCATCATTTCCACACGCACAACAGCAGTGATGCCAATTATTTACCTTTCCTACCATTACCAGTGTAAACTCTACCAATAACAATGTTGAAGAAAGGAATCATTGTTGGAAAGTGTGAACAGTTTCCATAGAGATGGAGATTCCATAGAGATCATGTTTATTCTTAGCAGAGGAAAGACAGTGAAATTCCACTGAAGCTGAAACAGGCATGAAAGTAGCTCACCATTGGTACACATCACCATTATGACACAAATATGGTAACCAGATTCACAACAAGAAACACTAAGTTTTCTGTTATTTATAAAGGGATTCCTCAGTTTCATTACCTCCAGTGAAATGCTAATTAATATGTCAAAATGAAGAACAGATTCTTTCCTTTTCTTTCTTTCTTTCTTTTTCTTTCTTTCTTTCTTTCTTTCTTTCTTTCTTTCTTTCTTTCTTTCTTTCTTTCTTTCTTTCTTTCTTTCTTTCTTTCTTTCTTTCTTTGTGTTAGACATGTCTTACTTCCTACACATATGAAACAAATAAATACATAAATTCAAAAGTAAATTAAAAAGTTCACATTGAAGAGTTTAAACCTAAACACTTATGGGATTTCGGCTTATCTTTCTTGGGGAACCTTTAACCCTGAAATGTCTTCATTTTTTTAACTACTATGAATATTTTAACTACAGAAATGATTGTATGTTTGCACACAGTGATGAACGCCTTAAAAGTTAAGGGGTTAAAGGTTTTATCTACAATCCTACAGTTCAGAAAGTGAAGAACTTTTAAAGGGCCACTGAGAAACTTACTGTTTCGAAAATACCGATATGTCCCATGAAAAACTGACACCCTTGGGACTAAAATTTAAAAAGAAAAAGAAAGAAAGCAATACAAAGGTTAGATTTAGGGCACTTTTCATGTTCTGATGCTTTCTGTGTGCTCTTACAGGTTAGATGATGTCAACTCATTTATTCCTCATCTAATTATCATCAAATAAACTTTTCTAATAAAGTAATAGTAGTAGTCATTAAGTTTATGGTAGGGATCAAATCTAGAGGAAATGGCAAGGGCAAGTGGACGAGGGTGCATTGAAAACAGAATAGGGATGCAGTGTTCCACTTGGCAGCTCTTTGTGCATTCAGTGTCAGTCCTGCCAGAGAGCCTATTGGCTAATTAGTCAGTTTGCACGGTATTGGCAGGTGACCGCATGGCTATTGATCCCACCGCTAAAGCTCTGCCTTTCAAACGCAAATTAATCAAGCAATATCTAGAACCGATGAACCTCATTCTGGACCTGCATTTGAACTCTTTTAAAATGATAACGTTTGTTAGCTGGTGATCATACATGCAAGGGAAACTGCAATAAAAGTGCCATTGTCACTGTTAAGGATTTTAAAAGAACAAAAGGCCCAGACTCTTTTAAAGAGAAAGTGACAAGAGAGAAAGAAAGAGACAGGGAGAAAGGAAGAAAAAAGAAAGATATAGAAATGCAAATGTGTGAGAGAAATACTAGAAGAAAGAGCTAGATAGAGAGACAGAAAAAAGGGAAAAGAGGAAGTGGGAGGGACATTACATGCTAGTAGCACTTTAAACCAGTGGAAGCTAATGATGAAATCACAATTATGGTATCGACTCTATTAAGAGCAGTTTGCATGCAGTGCACCATCGTTATCCCAAATTATTTTTTGATATGCACCCCTTTCTCTCTCTCTCTCTCTCTCTCTCTCTCTCTCTCTCTCTCTCTCTCTCTCTCTCTCTCTCTCTCTTTGGATTGGTTCCAAACTGAAGCTGTGGCCATCAGTAATATAGATGAGCCCTGCAGAACCCAGTCTTACCCTCATTACGATCAGCAGTTCTTAAAGGGATACAGCTGTGAGCCACAGTTGTCTTGGGTGCTGTTAAGTGAAGGTGTTCTCCTTAAGACAGCTTCTGTATACTGACAGTTTAAACATTTGTTTGTAAAATTGGAGGAAAGAAACGAACATCTGGGTGTCAATTATTGAATTTTCTTTTCAATTATTTTACGTTGGGCAGCACTGTGGTGTAGCAGGTAGTGTTGCCACTGATGTTTTATTCAAATTCTCTTAAACTTCCTTTGGCTTTGTCCAAAAACCTGCAGGTAGGAATAAATATGGAGGAACTGGAATTGCCACTAAGTGTTAATGTGAACATTGTGCTCTGCAATGGACAGACATACTAATCTGGGGTGTGTTCCTGCTTCATGCCCAGTGATTCCAGGATAGTCAAAAAATCCACCACAACCTAGACTAGGATAAAGTTGTTTTATTTCTTTTAATTTGTAGACATGCCGAGGTGCCTTTAATTTGTGGACATGCTGACTTAATGCTGAGGTTTTATGCACTGGATGTACACTGTTGTGCTACAGATGATAATACAGTTAATTATCAATGCAATATAATTTTTTCTACAAAATACTATAAAATGACTGCTTCCATTTCTAATTTGTATTATTTAGTGTTTTATTCCAATTCTAATTCTTACACTGCTTCTTATTCTTATTTACAATTCTAATATTTATTTTCAACACTAATCCTGAGTCTAGTGGTGTTTTTCTGACTTGTTGGAATGGCTGGCTTATTCAGTAACGGTAGTCATCTCTTAATGAACAGTTGTCACACAGCACACAGAGATTTAACAGCATATTTTACTGCCAGTATCCTGCCAAGTACTTTGAGTACTTAATTAATATTTTCAAGTTAATATTTATGCTAATTTTAGTGCTAGCAATTCACCTCATTCTGGATGTATTGCTGTTCTTCTAATCCTCTTTACAACACAGAAAAATTGGGAAACTGGTGGCATTTTCCAGGCATCGGGTGACAGAAAAGAGCTACATTTAAATGCTGTAATTGTTGAGGTAATTATTGCATCTTTAAAGCTGCAGAGTGAAGTGTGTGTGTATATATACAGTATATGTCTGTGGTAGGGCTGGATTTATGGAGGTCAGCTATAAGTGTTTGGTTTGTGGCCAGCACTGTGGCACAGTGGGGATTGAAGCGTGCATCACCTCTGTGATTAAAACCTAATGACACACCAGGGTGTCGATATGTTCTCCTGCAGGATTTGTGGCTCTGGTCCGCCAGATGACCGTCAGAGGCACTATACATCATCTGAAGAGGTAGTGTGTGTGTGTGTGTGTGTGTGTGTGTGTGTGTGTGTGTTTGTGTGTGTGTTTAAAAGAGAGAGAAAAGAGACTGCACATGAGTCTGAGTGTCTATTAGAAAAGAGAGAGCTGAACTGTCTGGGCAAAAAAGGTCTGTTTGATTTCAGCCCCTCTTGGCTCCAGTGCAGGACTTATTTCTCATTTCAGGCAAACCCTGCAGTAAATACCTCTCTTTGCCCACACTGCTCCTGTCATGACCCCTGACCTGGCCCGATCTCCCATGATTCTTTGCTCAAGGCCAGCCGACGCTGCAGGGACGGCGGCCCTGTAATTCACAGCCCTCCAGAATGCCTGCCAGAGAAGTATTGATTTTTGTTTCCCCAATCTCCAGGAGAGAGGCTGAGAAAAGATTAAACACACTGTCAGTCCAGAGCTGAATAAGGATGGTGCGCCGGGGAGATACCTTGCACAGAGAGAGAGAAAGAGAGAGAGAGGTGGAGGAGGAGGTGGTGGAGGAGGTTAAGAGAGGGTCAAGGAAAAGGCCAGTATTTTTATGGCTTTGATACTTTATATGCTGAACCTGAGCCAAAATTAACTAAGGTAACGTTTGATAAACCAATCGCACAACTGATCATTTGCTACCATCACCAATATTCTTACTCCTACCTGTAAAGATAGATAATGGTATCTACCTGGATCTCTAACAAGCAAGCTAATTTTCAAAAGACTGTAATGATGTCATGATGTGATTCAACAAAATCAACACACCACTCATATGGCTGAAATGTTGTATCTCTTCTTTTACTGCCCATATTCTGCCAACTATTTTAAATACATAATTAAGGTAAAATTTATGCTGACTATGTCAGACATTCCACTCATTCTGCAAGGGTGCTTTATTACTTTTGCTCTCATTCTCTTCACAATAGAGGAAGAGAAATTCTGAAACTATGTTGCACAGCATTTGTTATTTCCCAAAGACTGGAAAATAACATTTTGAGATTAATCTCTATTGCCAGTTATTGAGTGTATTGGATGTGCGGTTGAAGGGAAGAGCCGGTAGATTAGCTCACTAGCTGCTCCTGCCTATTTATCCACTGTAATAAGCAACGTCTCGCTTTCAGACTGCTGCTTTCATCATTAATGACAGGTTAAGATTGTCTCTACTCTGTCCCTGCCTATATAGTTTACAGTCATACTCTGTGTGTGTGTGTGTGTGTGTCTGTGTGTGTGTTTGTGTGTGTGTGTTTGTCCAGTGCATTCTGAATGAGCCAGTCAGGCCCGATTCATCTCCTCAGTGTTGAAAAGGTGTGTTATGGGCCCTGACCTCATATGAAATATTGTCCTATCAGTTGTACATGAGTTGCCAAAAGGCATTAGGAGGGCACGTCTCTCAGAAAAACACAACACACACAGACACACACACAAACAGTGTGGTCTGGTCTTTTTTGACTGCTCAGCACAATCCTTTTCAATCACTTGGCCACAGTGATGTCCATCCCAGCTTGGATGATTCTGACTTACAGTAAAATCTGTAGTTTATTTCCTGTTATTGTTGTGTCCTGTTGTTAGTACTGTATTTTGTTTTTGTTTGGAGTAGGGTTGATTAAATTTCACTAATCATATAATTAGCTTTTTAAGCTAGCTTTTAAAGCTGTTTTTTTTTTAAAAAGCTAGCTAGACTTAGCTTTTAAAATCAGAGATGCTTCTTTCCTTGTGCTTATACTTGGAAAATAAGCTCTGATAAATGAAAGGAGCCTAATATAATGTAAGGCATAATGTAATGTAAGGCAAACTGTACTAGGCAAAAACATCCAAAGGAGATACTACACCATTTTCCAACATTGCGAGTTACCTGATATAATGTCTTTATGGCATTTAGATTATATGTTTAAGACAGAGTGGCCAACCTGAGCAGCACAGAGCTGTATCAGAGAGTGTGGTCATTAAAAATGAAAGCAAGGTTCCATGAATTGTGTGCACCTGAAGGTATTTGCAAGTGCGGAGCAGTGAAGCAAGCATACAAAAAAGTTCTCATTGTGTGAGAGCACTTCAATTTTGTGAGCACTGAGCTTGAGAAACTTAATGTTATGCTGTTTGATATTGCTCTATGTGCTAGGACCAGCCACACTTGTACCCTTTTCTAGCAAAACAGCCCCACAACATGACGGCATGTTTTACAACTGAGATGGTAGTCTTCAGATTAATAGCATTACCTTTTTTCCTCCCTGCAAAGTAACGAACAAACAACTTTGTTTGTTTTAACCAGAGATCATTCCTCCAAAAATCTGCTACTCGCTTTAATGGTCTTTAGCAGGTGGTTCTTCCTTGCACAACAACCTTTCATTTCATGGCAACATAGGGCTCTCCTAATGGCGGATGTTAAAAGTTTGTTACCTGATGCCTCCAAACTTTTCAGTATTTAATTTCATGTCAAGTTTGGAAAGTTTCTGGAAGTAAATCTGTTCCTTAAACAACATAGTGTCTGTGAGATCCCAATGTTTTTATATTTACACACACATCTGATTTTACATATGGCTAAGTTGTTTGTATTTTCCGATGGTATCAAGGGCAAAAGGCGCTGCCTTTAAAAGTAGGTCCATTTACAATTGCTTTTTTTTAACCACAAAAAGTGTACTCATATTTCTTGTTGGTCTAAAAAAGTACATCATTACATCTCTAGCTTACATTATAAAATATATACAGATTTCAAAACTCATGATATGAATATTAATAGTTTTAAGTAATGTTTTAGGGTCAGCAGTCAACTCATAGTAGAATGTTTTTTTATGAATGCACTGATAATAAAAGAGAGAAAGATTAATGGATCCAAAATATATTGGAAAAACAATGTTTACTGTTCAGCTTTTGTATGTTTGCTCATATGTATGTTTTCATTTTCCCACCTGACTCTTTACTCATTTGCCATTCTAACATTTCTCTGCTAGCTGTCTTGTGCAGGTGTTAAATAAACACGGGTGTGCGGGTGCCCGTGTATGTTAAAAAAATGTTGAGACTATACTGTATACATTCTTTTTCTGGCTTCTTGGCTTAGGAACTTAATTTATGACTTCATATTATGCCAAGACTTTGTGAAGTCATAACAACAGCATGCTATTTATTAGTCTCTCCTATAAATATTACAAATAAGCTCATTTCCATTGCTTTAATATAGCACATGCAAACAGAAAAATAGAAATAAAAATGATGATACAATTTAATGACACAGTGAAGCCTGCCTGACCTTTTTTTAATGTGCTGTGTATACATAATGTGGCCTGAATTTCTTTTGTGCTACTGATGCATTTACATATTGAAATGAGTTACAGCCCGGAGCTGTAAGTTCTTATGCTTGCACGCACTCACACACACAGAGGCTTTCCGTCTTCAAAGGGCATATTAGTTTTGCTTTTGAATTTTAATCTGTTTTGCCTGGCAGCCATGGAGCCTCTGCCTGGACACAGACACCCTTCCCCCTACCATGTAATTGCAACACTGGCTAAAGATTTTACCAGTCTCCATCATCTCACCCTGGTTTGTACATCCAAAACAGTCCACCCTCTCTCATTACCATATACTGTAGCACACCCCATGTATATAGAAGCAGATCGTATTTCCACTGCTCTAAAATTTGAATGTAACTTTATATCATTGCACTCAGCAATGATATATGTATATTAGGTATTCAACAAATGTTAATCTTAAAATCCTCATTTAAATTCCATACATTTGAAATTCCATTGAATTAGTATTATAAAATGACTAGCTAAACATAAGATGATTTAAAAAACTGCTGCTATGTGGCAAGCATAGGTCAATGTTCCACTTACTTGCTCACCTGTCTAGATGTTATGCTTACTGCCCTATTTATTCTTGCACCTAATGATTAAAATGGCAACAAAAAAAGATATATTAGAGGCCAATTGGGGCAGGAAACCTACTGCCTCATACTAACATGTTTACATTTACAGCATTTATCTCATTTAAACAGCTGAGCAATTGAGGGTTAAGAAGCTTGTTCAAGGGTCCAGGGTTAGCAGCTTGGAGGCCCTGGGGTTCAAACTTACAACCTTCCAAACAATAGTCCAAAACCTTAACCACTAAGCTAGAAGAAGCCTAGAAGAGCCTAGAACCCTTTATTATCGCCACATATACATTACAGCACAGTGGAAGTCTTTTCTTCGCATACCCCAACTGAGGAGGTTGGGGTCAGAGTGCAGGGGCAGCTATGATACAGCGCCCCTGGAGCAGGGAAGGTTGAGGGCATTGCTCAAGGGCCCAGCAGTGGCAGCTTGGCTGTGCTGGGCCTTGAAACCCCCCCCTTCACACACACACACACACACACAAAAATCAGTAGTCACAAGCCACTGCTCAATTTATTGCTAGGACAGAAATAAAAACAAAAACAAAAACAATAAAACAAAAGCTAAAATGACACCTAACAACCCCAGGCTGTAATCTGCTAGGATCATCCAGAGACGGTTGTAAAATAAACGATCTCCCAGAAACCTATGATAATGATACAAGCAAACATTCACTATATGATACATATTTATTAACTCTTAAGGATTTTTTTTTTATCTTCTTGTTAATAACTGAAGGAATTGTCTATTGTGCCTATTGAAAAAAGCAGTAATGAGCTATACACCATGGAACCCAAGAGGACATCTAATGTTTCATCCAGAGACTTCACACTAACAAGACTGAGGATTTCTTATTTCCAGGTGCAGTCGTAGACATAAGTTTAATGACAGTTCGAATTTCTAGTTCTTGCTAAAGCAGCAGTAAAATTTTAGAACCATAGTGAGTCAATATTCTGCTTTAAACTGCTTTTGTAAAATGTCTACCTGTGTACTGTGCTGCAGTGTTTACTACCTACTTCCTCTACATTTATAACACTGCAGTTAATACCTGCAGTTAGTTTTCTCCTCATACACATACACTGAATTGTTATTTTTTCAGCTACAGTAAGTTACTAGTTTAACGATAATATAAAAGTGATAATAAAATTCATTTAAATAAACAATATAATATTTACAATAATACACCACATAAATAACAGTATCACAAAAAAGCAAAAAGAAAATATTTTTTCTTTCAAAAAAAAATATTCAAAAAAATTACAGAGACTTGATGGATTAATTGTAGTCCAGTCAAACCATAAATACAACCTACTGTAGAGTCACTACTAGAACTTACATTTCAGTTGTAAAGAGCTTTCACTGACCCGTCAATAAATGTCAGCCTCGCTTGTTACATTTACATTGTTTGTACCTTGGAGAACAATAATACACCAGTACAACTCCCTTTTTTTGACAGTGTATTAAAATGGCATGTGCTGGAGCTTACCTTGGCAGATTGAAAGTTGCAGCATGCAGTTTATAGTCAGCATATGAACAAAATAGTAATGACTTTAAGCTATTTAATTACCACTTTTATATTAAACTGCAGTGAAATGCAGAATCGTATATCAGAATAACACTCTAACACTTCCTTTTTTTAATTGTAGCAGAATGTTTCAACAGATTCGAGTGTATTATTTCACAAGTGCCGACATTTCTGTCCATCATATACTCATTAAATCATGCTATACATAAAACTTTAAGCTTTAGGTCTAAAACTTGATAATTAACATTTTATTAGCTCTTATTCACTGTCAGCCATTAGTAGATAAGGTCAGAGTGGTGCAGGCTTTAATCAGTGTTTTGCATTGTGTATGTTTTGTGATGTCTTCGCCGTATGTTTGGGTGGTTGTGAGAGCTGAGCGTTAACTCGGTCCTCTTGGGAAGAGAGAATTTTCAGCATTTAGCTAGTCAACGACAACCACAGAGAGCCTGACAGTAGAGCAGCAGAATTCGATCCATCAGATGCGAGCGCTCTCACTGGGCCGACGTTAACACACACGGTACGTGCGCATTACGGGGGATAACCGCTTACTGATGCACAGCACACACTGTTAGACATGTTAACACACACACCCACACACACACACACTTGTGCACACACACCTACAGACTCACACATCACATGCTGAAGCCCAGGTGGATTTAGAGCAAGCTGTTCTCACCAACAGTGCCTCCTCCCTTCCAAGCTTCATTCCTTTCTCCATTCTTCTCTCCATCTCCCCCTCCAGTCTCAGCATGTGGAGCTGTCAAGCAGCACGCTCCCATAATGAAGGCCAAAATATTTTATTCAGATTTATTAATTTGAAAATGAAGCGTGCCTGTCTGACTGAGGGACGGCTCTTCTCAATCTGTCACGGTGGAGCCGCGTGGCTCTGACACCACCACTCGTCCGTCATGTTGTGTGTGACAGTCGGATTTTCCCTGCGCTCCGGTGCTGTCGACTGTCCTGGGATTTTAGGAGTGAAATAAAACATGCAGAGACAAGGAACAGCCTCTTTATTAATGCTAATTAGCCAGTGAAAATGGCATCGCCATCCACTTGACTTAAGACACCTGATTCTGGCACCATCGCCTGTGTGTGTGTGTGTGTGTGTGTGTGTGTGTGTGTGTGTGTGTGTGTGTGTGTTTGTCTGGGTGTGCTTGTCTGGGTGTGCTTGGAATGTGATTCAATTATAAATAGACTCAAAGAGGAACTAGAGGTATGAAACCTAAAATTGTGACTATGTCCATGAGTGGTAGTGGGAGTATACACACACAGTTTTGTACACATCACAACTGTACACACAACAAGATCATGTACCGTCCAGGGTAAAAGGCCATTGTATTTAAACCTTTGGCAATGCTTTTCACATTGGTTATCTGTACATTAGCAAAAAAATCAGCGTTTTGACTTTTGATACCTGTTCAATAATGCCACACAATGATCTACAGCATACATTCAAATTTTGATTCATTTGTTGAAAACTGCAGTTGAACCCTTTTGTCTTCCGTTTGATTAATATTTTTAAAAAATGAAAACATATCCAAAGAATTCTGGAAATCTCTAAAAGGTGGCTGCAAACAGTGTCCAAATGTAAACTGTCCCGTATTCTGCAAATAAAATGACATTAATTTTGTGCATGAATGCGGCAGAGAGGGGAGGAGTGCGAGGAGTGGAGAGGAGAGGTGAAAGATGCAGTTGTGATTAAACATGTGGTTAAAACAGCTTTCATAGTAGTGAAAACATGTGCTCTATCTGTTTCTCCTTTTTGCTCCCTCTCTCTCCTCTCTATTTGTGTGTGTGTGTGTGTGTGTGTGTGTGTGTGTGTGTGTGTCGCTCACTTCATTTTCCTTCTTCTACAGTACCTCTTTGTGTCTCTGTGTTCTGGGGTTTGAGGGTGTGAGTGTGTATGTGTGTGTGTGTGTGTGTGTGTGTGTGTGTGTGAGAGAGAGAGAGAGAGAGAGAGAGGTGGGACAACCCCCCTTCCCCTATGCATGTTGCAATAAGGTAAATTGAACTTGCTGGATATGGGATCGTTAAAAAGGGAAAGCTGTCAGTCACACTGGACAAGAGAGAAGAGGTGCATGCTGGGATTGCTGCTTGTACACGATGGCTTTCCCAATCCTTCAATTACCTAAATGGATAGATGAGATGGGAAAAGAGATGTGTACTTGCACTATAACTAGCCGTTAGTGCTCAGACCATCTAATTGCAGAGTCTCGGTCAGGGTAGATGTGTTTGCTGTGAAGGTGTTAGAACCGCAGATGATCTGAGCTCAACTCTAGCCAATAGCACAATGCTGTCAACTGCCTCATATCCTGCACCACATCTAAATCAATAAAGTGTCTCTAAGGAATATGTCTGCTCTGTGCTCTCTGCCGCACACTGCTTTCACAGCTCAGCATCATACATCAGCTAATACTGTAGTATAAGCTCAAAAACAATCGCTAAGCTATGTAAATGGGAACATTACATCAGACCAGAATGTTTCTCTTGGGGCAGTTTAATAAAGAGGTGGTGGAATAATGTGTTATTTTTTCTTGCATGCAACCTTTATCTTCCTTTGGTGCATTTTCTCTGATATATTTCCTTTGAGCCACCTTTCTGGATTTTTGGTGTAAAGCCAAAAAACAAATTTAATCAAACCATATGAACAGAATCTGAATCATGTCCCAGGGAGAATTTTATTTGCCAGGTTCAACTTTAACGTGTGCTTTATTGGAAAGACGGTTAAATAACAATGTCACCCGAGCAAAAAAGAAACTACAATACATAAATTGTGGTTAACATAAGGAATAAAACATGATGAGACATGCTGTTATAGGAAAATAATCAATGCTGGGAGTAGTGCAGTGCCTTGAATTTGATTATTTTCCAATAATAACACTTTGCAAAGGGTTTTATTCCTCTCTTATCAATTTGCCAATGATTACATTT
Source organism: Tachysurus vachellii (assembly GCF_030014155.1). Taxonomy (NCBI): domain Eukaryota; kingdom Metazoa; phylum Chordata; class Actinopteri; order Siluriformes; family Bagridae; genus Tachysurus; species Tachysurus vachellii. The sequence goes on from NC_083463.1 coordinate 13,406,461, forward strand.
CTAAATGTATTAATAAAAACACACTGTGCTTTTTTATAGTTACATTTAATGTTGTGCTATCACTTACTTTATAGCAGCTATAAACTAAATGGCTTTCTGACCATCTTCTCTTTTTTGACTGTTACAAAGCACAAACATCCATAAATATTAAATTAACATCATTTAGAAAGATTCAGTACTTTAATAATTGCTGTGTTTTCTTTGTGAAATAATAACATGCAGTTTTCTAAATGTTTATTACTAGATTATGTAGTGTATCTGTGTTTTGAATGATAGAAAACGACAGCTTCTGACCAGTCATATTGGCAAATCCAACATCATTGTGGAATACTTCCCTAATATATTTTTTTTTTTACCAAGGTGTATGCATTACCAGGAATTCTCCCCTAGAGTCTGTATAAAACATACTTTTACTATTTACAAAACTTGTCTTACTTGACCTGCCTACACAGCGTTTCATTAAAACTCTGCCCTCTCCCTTCAGTGACCTTTTTGGATTTGCAACCTATGAAAGCAAATTGGCAAGCAAACATTTTTCACCCTCTCACCATGTGCAGGCCTATTGTTAAAAATTATTGAATGTTAACTTACTGTCACCACAAGTAAATGTCAGTTTATCTTGTGCCAGAACTGTTTGAGGATTAAACTCATTGTGTTTTTTGTCCTTGAATCAATTAGCAGGATGGGAGCCTCAGACCAGGAAATGTCTAATACACCAAACTAATTTAGTATCATACCAAGATTCATAATGATTTACATTGTACTACCTGAACCTTGAAATGCAAATGCAAACTTTACTGGAAAAATGTCAACTACTGTAATTTCAGATTCTCTTACTGAACAATACTAATCTCTAAAATACTAAAATGCTAATTTTTCTAAATTACTTGTTTTCACTCTCTTGTCAGCATGTGACCTAATCATGGACTCATTTTGTAACACATCAATATATACAGTATATCTTAGACGAAGCCAATTAGAAGTACTAATGTCCCTTTTACAACAAAAAATCTTTAGAACATCACAATATTTAAGCATATTTTACACTAATATGTTGACAATACCATATAAAAGTAAACTGCAATAAAATTAAATTTGAATTTATTGACTGATTACTTGACTTATTGACTTGAATTATTGACTTGATTACTTGTGCTGAAACACGCACAGGTCTTTATGTAGATCATAGAGAAATATGGTTGTATCGATACATTGCAGACAGAACAAATGAAAGCAAATTACATTTTTAAATGTAATGATATGTAAATATTTACATTGTTTACTTGGCCTTTTTAAGGATGAAATGATTGGTTAAATAAAATCAAACATTTTGTTTCATGACTGAATTTCATTTCTCAATTTTTTGATGAATTTTAGACTTGATTTGAATCTCCTTAGTTTCGGTATGATGGTTTGTGAAGATGACGTAACTCAATTTTCTTCCATACCGTTTTCCATTTCTGCTCTCAGTGCTTCTATTTTTAAGCCATCTCCATCTACACATACTACTCACAAGTAATGACCTCTTTTGCTCCCTCCTTCATCAATCGCCTTCATAATTTTAAAAGCCCTTTTATGTTGTTTTTTTCTCTCATATAGTAAATGGACCCATAATTTAATATTTTAATGCATGTTAATGTGTTGTTTAACCTTCTCATGACAATCAGGCGCCTCTAAGGTTAACCTTGAACACGAGCCAGTGTGGGCACTTCGTAAAGATGCGCTGCTCTTTGACAAACATCCTAGTCTAATGGACTGGTGCATGATTGCTCCAGCCTGTGGCAGAACAGATGCCGTATATATTGGATAGGCATTAAAACAGGCATTTCTCAATTCCTCCCCCGGCTGCCCCTTCAGGGTCAGCGCAACAGCGTGGAGACGGAGTGATGAGTCAGCATTTCCCGCCTAATTTATCTCGGCCTTCGGTTTGCGCTCAGCTTTCAGAATTCAAAAGAAACAGCAGGGGTTGATGCTTTTGGAATGCTAGTGTCGTAAGGGTCGTCTGAGTCCTCAGTGGGCACAGCATATCACAAACACACTGAATATTTCATCAATGTAGTCGCTGCCAGATTCAGATCTGGCAAATGGAGCTGGAGGAAATGGTGTCTCGTTTCTCAGCCTCACCATATCAGCCAAGATAAACAGAGGATCACACTATGCAGTGGGCAATACACAGTATCATTCATCACAAGTTTGCTTTTTGGTTTTGCTCCCTTTTAAAATTCCCAGTGGGTGCTTTTATGTAGGAGACACACAAAGGTCAGAAAGGGGTATAATGCTTGAATTATAGAAGATTTGTAAGAAGGATGTTTAGGTTACATGATGAGGAAGACTCACCAGTTTAATCATAGTAGAACCCAGAATTCTATCTACACAGAAAAAAGCAATATAAACCAATTTGTTTGCTAAATAGTGAACTAGCATATAATGCCAGATACCATGCCAGCTTTCTCTTATTAATCCACAGATGGTGTAATGTTTACTTTTGCTATTTGGTAAAAGGTTGTTGTGCAACATATCAAAGACATTATTTATTCTGCATTGGTATATAACTATGCATCTAGTAGATGTATGGGTTTATGTAAGATTTTTTTAACTACAGATACATCCAATAGACTATGGTGTGTAAATCTCAGGGATGAAATTAAAACCCCTGACATTTGACATGATAACTGATATAATGACATTAATATCAAGGGGATTGGAAAACACACTATTATAAAGGTGATTGATTGGACAATTCTGTCACTGCTCACTAACTGAGTGACTGATGACTGGCGACTGACTTATCATTGTTGAAATGCATATATGCAGGGGTCACTTAGTATATCTGCATAGAGTTGCAGTGAACTCCCTTAAAGTGTTTTTCCATTCAGACAAATTACACCTTTGGTAATATTATTGTGCCTTCCTCCTGTGCTGGGATTGACTAATAGTTATTACTCACAAGCAGTTGGCTGACTGGACAATTGAGAATCTCCACCGTGAAAAGAAATGTTACATGTGGGGGAAAAAATTTGTTTCCTGTCTTTCCAGTATTTTGATGCTAATATTCAATAGTGATGAAATATTCAATTAGTGGGGTCTCAAATCTAAACCTTTTTGGTTCAGCACAATGTTTTTTTGTTATTGTTATTTTGAGCTAATTCATTGTCTGAGCACTTCACATTTCAGTTTCCATTCAAGCCAAACAATGTGCCATTGATTTTAATAAGAACCATACATTGGTGTACAATCAGTGCCAAATCATAGTAATTTGAAAAGAAAAAGTCTTGGTGAAGTGGGGAAGAGGAAAACATCAATCTTTTCTGTTATTGTTCTGTGAAACCTAGGTAATTACCAAAAGTGGACCTTCCAACAAAGTCACTTGATGACATATGATGGAATATCTCCAATAAATACCATTGTCATACAGCCATCTTTTCCTGCGAACCTTGTGAAGTATACACCAGTTACGAATGACAAGAAACCATAGCAGATATTTGGGGTAAATATAACCACAGAGATATCTATATATGGCATTCTATTTCATCCCTAATGTATGCCAAGTATGGGCCTCATTCATCAGTCTTTGAATGAAGCTGTGTGTAAATGCTCACATTAGGAATTAGGCCAAACCTAATTGAAAATTATGCCAGATTTACAAACATTTTAAATCCTTATTTTCTTATATAGTTTAAACAGCCATATGCTCAGAAATCTGCTATTATCCAGCTTGATAAATGAGGTCCAATGTCATGAAGAACAATACTCAGAGATGAGGGTTGCTCCGAGATGACCGCTGTGCTCACACCACTTGGAAGAGTGATGTTAACCTTGTAAAACCTGGAGAAAATGTATGGTGATTCTCAGGTAGGTGCAGTAGCACAGACTTCTGCCATAATTCTTAATAATTCCCATGAGGAAGAGACAGTCCTCGTAGAGATATCTAGTTTGTTTGTAGGCCATGGTGATGCACTGCCTAGACAAGAAAGCCCCTGTGTTTTGCCTCCACACAGTTCCCCAGACTGTAAGGGATGCGTCTGTGGTGATTATTTTTCTCCAATGGGGCACCTTTCCCAATAGGACCCCTTTTGTTAGGAATGACCTGCATCTCCATCAAGCTACTTGGGCTCCACACCTGACACCCTTAGCATATGAAAAACGTGAGTCTTTTTATAAGTTCTAACCCTTTCAAAGTTAGAAATGGCCAAAAAATACCTTGTCAGTTTACCTCATGTGACCTGATATTGTGCTAAAACAACAACTATTACCCTGCATCTGCTCTCCATTTATAAATGTGGTGATTATGAATTTTTTGTGTTAAAATTATTCAGGCCAGTTCTTATTTGTATATATGTTTTCCTATTGTATTTTTAGTGTTACACTTTTAAAATTGGCAAGTCAGTCTCAGTCAGAGCTAGCTAAATAAATCTGTATCAATTATTTGCTAGCTACCATGTACACACATTTACAAACTTATTCACACCCAGGGGCCTGACTTCTTGCCTTCTTTAAATCCCACCAAAGATTTTCTTTGGAATTAAATATTGTCACTGAAAAAGCCACTCCAGGAATTTCCAGGAGTGATTCCTTACCCAAGCTTTGGTTGACTCGGAAGTGTGCTTGGGATTATTATCTTGCCGGAGAGTCCAATTATTACCAAGGATCAAGTTCACCATAGAAAGCCTAATATTCCTCCTCATAATGATCTGCTTGGTCAAGATTGCCAGTTTGTGCTGCAGAAAAACATCCACCATATCATCACTGACCCACTTCCATGCTTGACCATGGGGATCGTATTCTTCTGGTCAGAAGCCTTGCATATCTTGAGCCAGACAAACCACTGTTCCATATCACCAAACAGTTCCAGTTCATATAGTTGTGTCCTAGAACTCTGCAGGCCTATTCAAATTCCTTCTGGCATATTCTGGTCGAACCTTTATGCATCAGGGAGTCCAAACATGAAGTCCTTGGTTAAGTGATCTCATGGTTGCTACTGATATATTTGTCCCTGCCTTCATCCTGCAAGTGTTTTAGAGTAACATAGGGGCTTTCCATTGTTGCCCTTCTGATATCATTCAGGCCTATTGATGAAATTGTGGGCTTACTTCCATGGCCAGGCAGGTTTGCTGCTGTGCCATATGTTTTGAGTTTCAGTTCAATGTATCCAATGATGTCTCTAGGAATGTTCAAGGTCTTGTAAACCTTTTTACTCTCATTGCCCTTTTGATGCAATAAAATGATCTCCTCTGTCACCTTTTTTGACAGCTCCTTAGTCTTCACCTTCACACATTGTTTCTCACCTTGAACACATCCCTGGATGGTGTTTACATAAAAACATCACAGCTGATGCAAACAAAGAGTCAATATTAAGTTCTGAATGGGTTAATAATTTTTTTAAACCCAATTTTAGGTCATACAGACTAGCGGAATGTATTAAAACCAGCAATATTTTATAATGGTTGAATAATTGTGACATGGCAGGATTAACATAATATCCTGCAACTCTAAAATTCTACATCATTCATTTACTTTGTTTATTTGCTATATCATTCAACTGATAAAGACTCCATTTAAAGCAAAATCTGGATAATGAATAAATCCTTACTTTCTTTAGGGTATTTAATATTTCTGATTGCAGCTGTAGCTGCGAATATTTCAGCATGTTATGCTGGAGTTGGTATTTTAAAAATCTTGATCCATGCACTTCATTTTCCATGTTCAGCACCTGCCCCTCTAAGAGTCTTTGCCCAGCTCTGATCAGTATCAATATCACTAATGTGCAAGTAAATATAAGGGTAAGTAAGACTTGTCAGTTCTAATATATTAAGATGCCCTTGGGGTCTACCAGCCCTCCCTTGACTGTTTAAAATGCGTGCTGCCTGAACTACTTCTCATTCTGTTGTGTTTGCTTAAATTTACTTGAACACTAACTAGACATGAACTCTTGTTCTTGCAAAGAGCTTTAGTGGTTTCCCTGCCTTATATACCTGCTTCAGCAGAGGATGAAGTTGAATGTGGTTTGTTGAGGCCAAGAAAACACTGAAGCTCTGTCCTCAAATTTTAAATGTCTAATCAGCATGCCACAGGATGGATCACAATGAGATACATTTATCGTACCTGAGTACATAATTCATTGTGACATCCTTTTGTGTATAATTATATCATAGTTTTTTGTTTTTTTTTTACTTTTTTTTATATAAAATGTTTAAAATTATTATTTTTAAAGTAAAAAAATAATCACTAATACACTAGCTATAATGTTTTAGCATTCTAAATAATAACATTTAGAAACCCAATACAAATAAACCTTTTAAGTAAAGAAACTCAGCACTTTGGGTTCCAAATGCTGTAAATGCTTTAGGTTTGAGTCACTGGAGACAGATGAGCAACCCTGCCCCAATTTATCAGGTATCTTCAGTTTAAAATGCTTTGGAGCAAAGAGCGTGATAATGATCTGCAAATTACCCAAGCTGAAACCCGTGGAGATTCAGCATTTCACAGCTCAACATCCTACATGTGGAAACATGTACAGGTAAGTCATTAGCTAACAGAATGAGCTACAGTAGACTAGCTACCCAGATATTTTGAAAGTTTACAAAATGAAAGCTCTGTATTAAGCTCAAGCTGTCAGTTTGATGTTGGGTAGTGATTGCATGTTATGTTAAATATACTAAGTGTTGCTGTAGCCTATAGTTCACAATCTGAATAATACTTTATCTAAGTAACATCTTTGGTAAATAGCTACCTATGCAGCTAAAAACATGTATTAAATAGAAAGCGCTTTCTAGTTAACCAACCTAGCAAGCTGTTAACAACAGCACTTGGCTTGATTTAGCTAGTCAGATAACATTTCCCTTTTTTATATCCTGTTGATAACTGATTATTTTATTATTTATGTCAGCATATCTCACTTAGTAAGTTCTAGCTTTTTTTATTATTATTATTATTCATTTGTATGTAATTTTCAGTTGTGATACAGTATAGAAAATATCAATAGGTTACTTTCGTAACCCCGGTTCTCTGAAACATCGAGTCGAGAGATCCACCTATTTACGCTTTTCTTGAGTAATTTTCTTAATCCCTTCTTTAGTCAAGTGAATTATTACTAGAAGCAGTATGTTTACTCAAGTGAGTGTGTTTTTTACTCATTCTGTACTAACCTCTGCTAATTTAAAGTCATATCAAATAATGTCTCAAAAAGCACAACATATAGTATTATATTTATATATATTCTATACATTTGGATATTGTGTACATTCATATACATGTATATATATATATATATATATATATATATATATATATATATATATATATATATATTTTTTTTTTTTTTTATTATGAATATCTATATATGTGTCTAACTGCATTTTGTTGCCTTGTATCAGTGAGCAATGACAATAAATGTTTAATCTAATCTAATCTAATCTAAACTAAACTAATCTATAATCTATTTTTATTTTAATGATAATTTTCATCAGTCATCAAAGTATTTAATTTTTTAACAGCCATACTGTATCTAATAACCATAACGTGCAGCAAGTTTAAACACTGCAAAATTTTCGTAAGTGATTCTGTAAGTAAAATGAATGTTCAAACAAATGTATAATGAAATAAAGTATAAAGTTAACAAAGCTATGTGTAACAAATTGTTAGAGGTCATGTGAATTTAGCTTCTCTATTTGCTCCATCAGGTTTTAGCTGAGTGATTTGTGAAGAGTGCTGTTTTGTATGGTCTGTTAATTAGCTGATTAACTAAAAGGCTAGTCAGAAGGGTCAGCCCTATGTTGTATGTTGCTGCTTCTGAAATTTTCTAGGGTCTGTAGACTATACTGTTTTCCTACCCTACCAAAGGTTATAGAGCTGCGGGGTTCATATATCCATGTAAAAACAAGTACACATCTGTTATGGATAATTCCATTGTAACTAACTTTTAAATGTTAATTTCTGATGTTCTTGATTTCATTATAACCCCAGTGTAAGTGAACATTGAAAGCAGGACACCTCTGTGTATATGTGCAGAGCTGGTTGCGGAGAAATTTGCTTAAAATTGTTTTGTTTTGGCCTCTAGCGTGTCACTGAGAATGGTGATCTTTCTCCATTCCACGGTTGTTCATTTGCATTTGTGGCCAACGTGTATGCAGCTGAATCTGGCTGCTTCACCTTATCACAAAGCCATAATTGCAGCAGAGCTGTGTTTTAGAACGCTCCTTTGCAGTCTGACCCCAAATTTTTCATTTTAACTGTCTCTTTGTCCTAGTGGATAAGGTCACCCTGATACATTATGCACCTTTCTAGTAGAGCAGTGGCTCTAACATGTTTATATGTTCTCTGTTCTACTCCAGCTAATTCAACACTTCAGGTATTTCATACTCTTTATTGAAAACACAAAAATGTTCAGTGAATGGCATCTCCAGAAACAGTAGAAATTGACATATCCAGGTAAAAGCCCTCCAGTAGGCTTTATCAAGGCCATTTAGATTAATTGTAGTACCTCAGGACTATTCACCTGCAATACAAACTGGGCCAAGTAGAAAAGAAATAACAAAATTATATTCCCAAAGGACAGAACTGTGCTGCTGCAGACATACACAATATTATGAATATCTAGGCAGAAATAATCATCATTTAATATTTATTTACACAACATTTGTTAATGTAGAATTTCCAACTCTGCTTCCCAAGCCCAACTAATATTGTTTGTTTTGTTTTGTTTTCTGATCATTTGAATGAATGCAGTTTGATAGTGAACCAGACAGTATGCAAACTATGGCCAGTGTCAATTACTTACATACTTACTTACTTAATTTCTTACTCAATATCTTCCTCTGTAAAAGCACTACTAGTTGAAGAAGTGCTTAAAACGACAACAGAGATCTGAAGTGGGGGGCACGGTGGCTTAGTGGTTAACACGTTCACTCACACCTCCAGGGTCGGGGTTCGATTCCCGCCGCCACCTTGTGTTTGTGGAGTTTGCATGTTCTCCCCGTGCCTCGGGGGTTTCCTCCGGGTACTCCGGTTTCCTCCCTGGTCCAAAGACATGCATGGTAGGTTGATTGGCATCTCTGGAAAATTGTCCCTAGTGAATGAGTGTGTGTGTGTGTGCCCTGCGATGGGTTGGCACTCTGTCCAGGGTGTATCCTGCCTTGATGCCCGATGACGCCTGAGATAGGCACAGGCTCCCCGTGACCCGAGGTAGTTCGGATAAGCAGTAGAAGATGAATGAATGAATGAATGAGATCTGAAGTCCAATTTACATATTTTTTCTTCTTCTTTCTTTCTTTGTTTTGGCTTTAATATTGTCTCCATCCCAATCTTTTCATTGGTTAATTGCCCTAATGTGTTCAGCTGTTCTGTGTTTGCTGTGATTAGTTGGTATTTCTACCTTTTTCTCACTGCAAACTTTTGTCTGTTGTAATTGCATGTTATTAAGTGTTATTTCTCTGTTTGCAGTTTTCTGTTTTTGTGTTTAATGGATCTGCCTTCATTGGTGTTGCCTATACTGTATGTGCATTGACCTCTGTAATGACAATTTGGGGTTTTCCCTGTGCTGTTACAATCACTTTCCCAGTTAAATGATACACAAACGTTAAACAAATTCAAAGAAGCATCTGCATTGTTGCACCATGACCCTGACATCAAATATTTTATCTTAGTGTGTTTGTTTAGATGGATAGGATAATGAAAGCTGTCTTGTTTTGACCTCTACTTAGCAGCTATTGTGACTAAGGTATTTTTCATACGGCGGTCCTGGAGGTCCCTGCTAATCAAGTTCCTTTTAGCATCTTCCCTGCTTACCTCATCTGAACAGCTAATTATGAAGTTAATGTTGGATCAGGGAATCCTTAAGCTATGCAGTGCTGTGCTATTGTACTTTTAGAGTGTGATATTTTAGATGGAGAACAGAAGGATGGGATCAGAGGAGAAGGAGGAGGAGTGAAGGAGGGCACATGCCAGGCTAACATAATGAGCCTTTGCAAATAAACAAGCTGGTGATTGATGTGACAGGAGACTCATAGAGGTATGGCCAGACTGTGATTACAGAAGGACACGGAGCAAAGAGACTCCTGACAGAATGAACCTGAACCACCTGAATGAGCCGGAGATGTACAAGCTCAGTGGCTCAATGTGATTTGACAGGATAGCTGTTTAGGATGATGGCTTTATTCAGAAAAACCTGGAGATGTGTCATGTAATCCGTATTTCAAAAATTCATTTCTCAAGCACATTGTTGCCTATTTTCACAGTCTGCTTCATCCCTGCAGTCATAGCCTAGATTAAAGGCATAGCCAGTAATTCTGGTGGACGTAGGCTAAAGTAAACTACCAAACATGCTGTCTTCAAACAGATATGCCCCCCTTCAGTGTTCCCTCCAACAAATGCACATGTGTGTATGTGAAAACTGATTGGCAGGCAATTAGAGATGCCCCACTGTCCCTATTCGTTAGAAAACAAATGATGGTGGTCCACATTATTTGTTTTCTCTTACATTTACACTGTCTGGGCCACCACACTAGAATTTATTTCCTGATGAGATGTCAGGCATTCTAAAAAAAAAAAAACCTTGGCTGTGGCAAAACCGTGCTTAGATATCTATAATTTAAGAAAAATGTATTTTGCCAAATCAGTGTGAAAATTAATTTAATTTAGGCTAATATCTAACCTTATTTAAGGTTTCGGTCAGCAAATAGTTAAAGAGGCAATTTAACAAAGAAGTAGCAACATTAATTCTGATTAAATATGTCTGAAATGTTGCTAGCTAATTGTGAATTTCTTTCAAGTCTATCAGGTCTATTGGATAGTTCCAGTCATTGCAAAATGGACATTAGTCTAATCAATACAGAGTGTGAAGAACATGCAACATCACATCATCATCAGAACAGAGTACGCTCACTTGCTCACACTGTACAGTTGACAGAGGAAAATAAAGAGACATTAGTTTCAAGACATTTAGTCAGCAGTATTGTTTAGAACTGTATATAGTAGAAAATGTCAAGTATGATCCTGTGAAGGGATTGCCCAAGCTGCCACACTTGTTTTATTGACAGCTGCTGGAGAAGTACCTGTCAAACATTACAAATAGTGTTCCTTCCTCTCCATCTGTATCTCCTGCTCTCTCGTGCTGTCTCTCTTGTGCGTTCTCTCTCTCTCTCTCTCTCTCTCTCTCTCTCTCTCTCTCTCTCTCTCTCTCTCTCTCTCTGTCTCTCTCTCTCTCTGGCTCGATCTCTGCCTGTCCTCTGTTCTGATTCTTAAACCCAGTAGCTGTTTTTTTTTAATTTTATTTATGTTGTAAAACCTACTTATCATATTTAAAATATGAGTTTTTAAAATATGCAAACCTGACTGCCTGACTGATATTAAAACTATTATTTAAAGCACATATTCAAATGTTTTCTTTTAGATATTCTTTGTATATTGTATATGTATATATTGTTTACTTCTTTTGTATAGCTTGAATCATTATAAATAATACTTCATAATTTGCACATCTAGGTAGTGTAATAACATTAACAACACTCTGTAATTTGTGTGCGAATGTATGTGTGTGTGCGTGTGTGTCTGCTTGTGTGTGTGTGTGCGCATGCATAAACTAATGAGCAGAACAGTGCTCCTAACATTCACTGACACTGTGCACCATGGGAACGCGTTAATGATTGAGTCAAAATATTCAGCTTCAAATTAACACTAAGGAGAAAATCTGATTTTCTGTGCTCATTAAAAACAGTGATGAGCTGGGATATGTGCGTGTGTGTGTGTGTGTTTGTGTGTGTTGGAAAGTTGAAAAAGTACATTAAAGCAGCTTGGATAAGACTTTCTCTCATGTCTATCTCATTTTAAGAACCTCATTGTTATAGTTTAATGGTTGGACTTCTGAATTTTTGCGATGCATTTACATATTTTAGGTGACTGAAGAAACTAATTTGCCCCAGGGGGGTGAATGTGTGTGTGTAGACTGGTGTTTTATCATGTGTATATTCTGGTGTTAATGAAGAAGCTTGACCAGGATAAAGTGGTAAGACAATTGAATGAATGAATTAATAAATAAATGAACGAATGAGGGGGGCACGGTGGCTTAGTGGTTAGCACGTTCGCCTCACACCTCCAGTGTCAGGGTTCGATTCCCGCCACCACCTTGTGTGTGTGGAGTTTGCATGTTCTCCCCGTGCCTCGGGGGTTTCCTCCGGGTACTCCCGTTTCCTCCCCTAGTCCAAAGACATGCATGGTAGGTTGATTGGCATCTCTGGAAAAGTGTCCCTAGTGTGTGATTGCGTGAGTGAATGAGAGTGTGTGTGTGCCCTGCGATGGGTTGGCACTCCGTCCAGGGTGTATCCTGCCTTGATGCCCAATGACGCCTGAGATAGGCACAGGCTCCCCGTGACCTGAAGTAGTTTGCATAAGCGGTAGAAGATGAATGAATGAAATGCCTGTAAACGACTGAGTATTGTCTAAAATATGCTGAAGCAGACAGGAATATTGAAGCATATAATTTCCATTATTTATTTAAAATGTGTGGCACTGTTAGTAGAAATGTAATGCTGGTCTGATTCAGGGTGTATTCCCATCTCATCCATAGCATTTCTAGGGTCCACCATGACCCTGACCAGGAATAAAGCAGTTTCTGAAGAGGAATGAAAGACTGGTTGTGTCAGCAGTGTCCTTTCATATGAAAGATATTCATTTGTATTATAATGTGGATGGTGGTGATATAAGTAACCTACGGAACATATATTGTGTGTGTGTGTGTGTGTGTGTGTGTGTGTGTGTGTGTGTGTGTGTGTGTGTGTGGATTACACCTTTATCTCTGTTGGCCACAGATAGGAAAACAGTATTGCCTGAGGTCACCTTTCTTTATCTTATAGAGATATAAAGGACATCTCAGTGTTGTATTAAAGATCACTGCCTTCTTAGTTCATTCTCCTAAATCACTCCTAGGAGAAAAGTGGAGATTAAAGTAAGTATATAAGAAGTTTTGGTGAGGCCTTTTGAAAATAGAGTGACGTCTCCATTTTATATTCCAATTATTATTCAACACAGACTCTTGAGACACGAGCCAGACACATAAGAATGAAATTGCTTGTGAGACAGTGGAAGTTTGTTTTGGACGTAAGATATATTTATTTATTTATTTTTGGATGAGAATGTTTCTTTGTTGCATGGACGCACAGTATATTCAGTATTATTTTTTTTATTCATTAATATATTGTTGGTCTTATCAAATGGATGTTATATTAAGTGAAATTTTGTTATTTTGTATCATACACCAGCACCATAACTACTAAAATAATATCATTCATTCATTCATTCATCTTCTACCGCTTATCCGAACTACCTCGGGTCACGGGGAGCCTGTGCCTATCTCAGGCGTCATTGGGCATCAAGGCAGGATACACCCTGGATGGAGTGCCAACCCATCGCAGGGCACTAAAATAATAATCATAGTTAATTATCACAATTACATCATTTTTCCTATCATTGTATAATTTCCTATTGTACATTGTAAACCTGCCATTATTCCATCCATGTATTCATTTCTGAATCAATCCAGATATATTGTCTTTAGGTGTGACAGTATAAAAACCAAGAAAGACAGTTACATTTTCTAAAATGACTCCAGGCCAAATCTGAACCATGGCATATCATGAATCTATCAGTTTGTTTTAATGTATTGCATTCCATTATGTGTAAAAGTATAATCACAATATGCTGTTTTTGTCCAGGCTTATTACTTTGAAGAGTTATACAGTTATCATGTTGTGAACTTATCATTTATCCTTCCAGTCCTGATAAAGTTGGCCCTGACATGAAAAAGCAGTGAAAGCGCAGAGCCTTTTTATCTCCGGAAATGACTAAGGGCACTACAAACGGTTCCTGTCTGCTGAGAAATCAACTGATCCACTACGGAGAACACTAGTGTCAGCTCCAATACACTCAAATGAATATATCCCTCACCCCACCCTTACACACAAACACACGATGCATTAGTTTACCGACACACACATTTCCTTACACGTCAAGGGGGGGTTAAGTGATTACAGTGAGCTTTTTCACAGATGAGATGTGTGATATATGATTTGGTGATAATTCCCATCTCTGGTTGATATGCAGCTGTAGAAGTTCTCAATTCTGTCTGCTGCAGTACATCATTAAGGTCTGTCATGGTTTTGCTGTTTTTACATTATTAAAACAACAAATTATGATCACCTTGTTTATGGCACAATATTAAAAATAAATATTTACAGCATGAAAATCTTAGTTAAATTAATACAGCAGGCTCCATGTTCATAATTTATCACTGGATGAACTAGTTGAAGTTCTTAATAAAATTTTAAATTAGTGTCCTCTCTCTCCTTGTCCTAAGGTGTTAATGCTTTTAACAGAGGTGTGTGCCATCTTAGTATTGCTGTCTCCATGCTGTAATCTATAGGGAGACAGGAAGATGAGAATGCCGTGTCTTCCTGCATGGGTGTTGCATTTCACACAGCTGTCAGAAATAACCCCTTTTACTTTTAATAACTGTAACAATAACACAGTGAATCACATTAGGATGGCAATATCAAGAAAACAATACCCAAGTAGCAGAGTTCATGAGTCTGCTACCAGCACAGTGGAGCTGCATGAACATCAGCAATCCTCAATGATTACAACAAATAAAAAACTGGACACTGTAGCGGTCTACAGAACTGCACAAAAAAGTAAGCAAATACACATTAAAAGACACAGACACTATACACAATCAACTGATATACACAATCAATATGCCAATGTGTTAATTTATCACTATTCTGAATAACTCAAATCAAAGCACTGTTCTGTTGTTTTATAGACAATGCAGGTAAGGTGAAAAGAAACCTGTATCCTCGGGTGAACTGATTTGGCCACAGCAGGAGGGCAGAGTCGCTCCATTCCTGGCAGCGAGAAGCGGCCGAGTGTTTGCTGTGCCATCTGCTAAGTGTTGGTCTAACGAGAATACCTGAGGGAGCGTGTGTGTGCAGCACCAGACATTGTCACACTGGCCAAACATCTGCCCAGTCCTGCTCCAAGCCAGCACACAATCGTTCGGCTAAAGAGCCTTAAACACACATGCACATACACACACACACACACACACACACACACAATCTCTCTCTAAACAACATTCATCACAGATCTCAGGGATTGTGATACAGAATAAAACATGAGCTTATGTAGAAAAAAGGGTGCATTTTGCACTGTTAGAGTGTATGTTTAATCCTAAAAAGTTCATGTAGTACTTTACAGTATTTAAAGATACACTTTATCAATCTTTCCAGGTGAAAAATATATATACTATATGTTTCTGAGAATGTAGATACATAAATAATCATAAATAAAATATGGCACACAAGCAAGAGGTGTGTTTCCCTGTTGAAAAATAAATTGTAAATGTAACAGGAAGTTTGAATTTAAATTTAATTTCAGAGGTGCATTTAATCTGATTTGTGTTTCATTTTTGAAGCAAATTCCTGCAAAAATGCTTTTCGTTTGTTTATTTAAAATCCCTTACCAGCAGGTATTTTTATTTTTTTTTTATCATGAACTACTCTTCATACAAAACAGAATTACTCTTTAGGCTAATAATCAAGTTAGTGGCTTGCAAATTATCCACATAAGTTACTACAAAAGCTGTAGTTGTTATTTTACCTAATTAATATCAACACAATATATGAGCTCTAATTATTAGCTTTAAAGCGAAGCAATTTATTTACACATGTTGAAGGAACAATTTGCTTTGGCATATTTGTTACAGATTTCTTGAACAGACTTATGAGATTGGCTATACTAAATTTTCTTTAAAATAATGTAACCGGAAAGGAGCTCTGTTGTAAATAAAGAGACATTTATTTTGGGGTGTGTAAATGCCGCCCAAATGATTGCTTACCTACTTAGTTTCTTTCCCATACATTTCAAACATTAATTGCTAAGTTGCTAAACTTAATGATGTGTAATGACCTGCTACCTGCTATACAATAACCTGTTTTTTTTCCAATGATTAATATAAACAGATTTTCCATATTATAGTTAATATAGTTACTAAACTGGTAAATCAATTAATTTTAAATATACTGTAATATAAAAATGAGTGTTTATGTGGTACAAAACAGCAATAAAACTATTATGGTCGATTATAGATAATCTTAGTAAGACTCACCAATGGCACGACACATGGTGCCTTTGCCCACTGCAGCCTCAGATTCCCATTCTTGGCTGACAGCAGTGGAACTTGATGAGGTCTTCTGCTGTTGTGGCCCATCTGCCTTTAGTTTGTGTTTTGCATGATGATATGCTTTTCTGCTTACCACGATTTCAAAGACTTATTTTTTATTTCAAACACGTCTGGTCATTCTCCTCTGAACTCTCTCAAGTGTTTTCACCTGCTAAACTCACATCCACGTGTTTGTTTGCTTTTTTGCAGCAAGCTGTGTCGATTATAGACACCAGGTTACATCCATAAATTTTTATATTTATATATTAGGAAAAATACTTATTTTATAACTATTTTTATGTGTACAGTCCATTAAAATAATTATGAAACAATAGTTTTTTCTAATATATAAATATACACTTAGTATGCATATATGTGTGTGTATATATGTGTATATGTGTGTGTATGTTTATATATATATATTATGTGTTTATATACTGTGTGTATATATATATATATATATATACATACAGAGAGAGAGAGAGAGAGAGAGAGAGAGAGAGAGAAAGTAAAGACTATCTGTGAGTGTGGGCGCCTTGCCCCTTTCCTAGCCCCCCACAGCAGGAACAGCGGAATGGAGGACTCGGTGGGCCTGAAGGGCACTTTTCAGCCTGGACACACACACGCACACACACACACACAAGCCTGCACACTATGGGTCATCGGCTTACATCAGGGCGAGGCAAGCAAAGGCAGCCAAGCGTAGGCCTCCAACATACCTGGAAAAAATAATACACATTGCACTGAGCACAAGAATAAGACCACAATCTCACGGACCATGTAGCAGGTTGTACAAAATGCTTTTGTGTGGAGTTAAACTGCATTCACTCATAAGTTTTGATGCCTGAAATTACGTAGGAGTGCCTTTCCTTGCTATATATTTATAACATTATAGTATATATTCTGTTTTATAGAATAATGCTATAATGGCATCCAAATCAAACGTGGCAGCGAAGTTCAACGTTAATACGATTAAATGCATACAATATAATAAATCTCTTTTGTTTTCTGTTAATAATTCCATATGTTATTTTGCATAGTAAGATTAACATAGTTTTAAAATAAGATCGTTTCCTTCTGACTAGCTAGCTATCTGATTTACAGGGCACGACCATGCTGTGCACGTTTTTTAAAAATCATATTAAATGAGGGTCTTGTCTTAAGATTGAAAATTGCCATCATGGAAGTAGGAAGTACATTGTGTGTTAAAGCTTAACATTATATGCTTTATCTGATTATTGTGAGACGTTATTTAGAAAAGGCACTTCTTATAATAAAAGCTCAGTAGATTCATGAGAGAGAATGTAGACAGACTCCACCTTGGTAATAACACTTAGCTGTCAGTTATGTCTTGTTATAAAATCCTGCTATTTTATATACTTAATTAAAAAGCACGTGTTCTGCTAAGAACCTAAATATCATCTCCTATGATGGAGCGCTCAGGTGTTTCAATGCTTTCAAAATGCTTGTTTGGGAAAGTTTTGTTAGAAACCAGTGAATGCAATCTAGTGAACCAAATCTAGCATGTGAATGCAATCATAATCGAGTGTAGCATCAGGAAGATTAGTGTATAGTAAGCTCGTTCCCGCGTCTCAATGTCTTCTCTACGCGCCATGATTGACGTTCTAAGAGAAGCAGCTAAGGAGGAGCCAGTGGTTACAACCATCCAATCATGTAAGACGGGTGGAAGTTGATGATGTTCATCCCTCCAATCAGGTAGCGTGGGCGGAATTTATGCTCCATAGTCGGTGTTTGCGCTGTTAACGTGTAACAAAAGCGAGGGGATGGACCGAACTGTGAGCGGTTGCTTGTAAGAGTGTTCAGTCCACATCGCACCTACTGTGATTAACCGGAGCACCGTGAGACAGCTCTCAATTTACGCACGCGCTTCAATTCACTGCTGAAGTCCAACCCGGCCAGTAGAGTTCAGCTCGTATTTCATAGAGTACAGAGAGAAGCTTGTAGGCTTTTTTGTGTGTGTTTACCGCTGACTGGGCGACCGAGACAGACTGAGACGTAAGGTTAGCCGAAACTGCAGGGAGAGGAAGCGGCAGACATGGACGAGCAGCCGCGGATGATGCACTCTCACGCCGGGGTGGGGATGGCGGGGCACCCCGGGCTGCCTCAGCACATGCAGGAGGGAACCGGGGGAGCCGACGGAGACGGCAGGAAACAGGACATCGGAGACATTTTACAACAAATCATGACCATTACAGACCAAAGTCTGGACGAAGCGCAGGCCAGGTAAGCTGTCAAAACACACACACACACACACACACACACACACACACACACACACACACACTCAGTATTTCTGTAAGAGCGAGCCCTCACAATTAAGTTGCATTAAATAGTTTACTTATTAAGTCGCATTAAATATGTAGCTCTTAAAAATATAGCGCACTATAATGATCTAGTCACAGTTATTATTATTATTATTATTATTATTATTATTATTATTATTATTATTATTATTATTAGTAGTAGTAGTAGTAGTAGTAGTAGTAGTAGCAGTAGTATAATTGGTATTATTATTAGTGTTATTATTAGTGTTATTATTATCATCATCATCATCATCATTACTACTACTAGTAGTAGTAGTGTTTTTTTTTTCTTTATTATTATTATCATTACTAGTAGTAGTGTTTATAATAATAATAATAGTAATAATAATAATAATAATAATAATAATAATAATAATAATAATTATTATTATTATTATTATTATTAGTAGTAGTAGAAGTGTTTTATTGTTATTATTATTATTATTATTATTATTATTATTTTGCACGGACACCACTACTAATTATTATTATTATTCATTCATTCATTTATTATTATTATTATTATTATTATTATTATGAATAATAATAATAATAATAATAATAATAATAATAATAATATCAACAGCAGAACTACTACTACTAATAATAACAATAACAATAATAATAATAATAATAATAATAAAAAGAAGACATTTATAATTGGCTTTGTCATCCGATTTGTACCAGTTTCTTACAGTCTGATGTAAACCGCGCTACATATTTTAATATTTATAGATTTCTTTTTTTATTTAAATGTAAGTAAAAGTACAGACACTTAACTAGTGAAGAAAAGACACTTTATTATCTCAGTTAGCTGAGATGGCTGTTTACCTGAACATTGATTAATCAAAGCCGATGAGACCGTTAAGATACTCAAAGTTTCATAAAGTCTATTTTTTTTTTTTTTTTTTAATATTTTATTACATTCACATTATTGCTGGGTGTAGTCCTTATAATCCCTGTCGATATTTATTGACCAAAAAAACACTAGCTCATCAAGTTTCATGGTTGTTAAAGAGCTAGCTAAGCTTTTTTCAGCTACTAATGAAGCTTTCCCGGTTACCATGACGACAGGCCTTTGAACGTGGCTACATCCAACACCGCACGTTACTGAAGTCCACTAAATAGCACGGGTAGTTTACCATAATCACAGGTAGTGTCCAATCTGACAGCACACTTAGTACGGCAGTACGCGGATTGGGACGTGCCCATGCTGTACTGTCGTAAAGACTCTTTAGGACTAAGAGGAGATCGCCGATGAGGATAAATCATCAGTTTAGGATTATTATCAGTTCATCAATATTTATTTTTAACACAAGAACCGTTAATAGACTTAGAAATACTGTTAAATTAATTAAATAATACGTTACATTAAAATAAAACGATTATCAAACATTAATGAGAGTAATACTAATAGTATTACACGGCTGTATATATTAATATATTTATAATAATAAATACAAAATACGTGGCGAGCTGCAGGTAATAGTTCATGAACGTAAAAGCGAGTAATATTTTCAGCAGTGGCCGAAGGTGTCTTCATCATCGAGCACAAAAGGCGGGAAAATTACAGCGCGAGCTTCTGATCACGCGCACCTTTTACTTTTTGTTTTAGGAAGCACGCGCTGAACTGTCACAGGATGAAGCCCGCGCTCTTTAACGTTCTGTGTGAAATAAAAGAAAAAACAGGTCAGTCATGTTTTATATATATTACATTTATATATTATTTTTGTAATGATCTCTTCACTTAGGCTATATTTAAAAAAGGTCAGGTTTAACTTTAACACGCTCTCAGACTGTATACATAAATAACTGTCTTTGGTCTGGTGTTTTTTTAAATGATAGATACTAATGAAATATATATTATATTAATATTAATATTAGTTTTCTGATGTGACTTTGAAGAAAAGGGTGTACAACATCATGGAGGCCTAATTTAAGTTTAATAATGGATATAAACTGAAGGGAAGCACAGGACAAGTCTTTGGGTCTCAATGTAGTCACTGAATGTTTCTTTCTTTAAGTCTTTAACAGTTTTAATAAGTTTCACATTAAAAGTGAAGTCTTTCTTTTTCCTTTTTTCCTTCTTTTTTCTTTCTTTCTGTCTTTCTTTCTTTCTTTCTTTCTTTCTTTCTTTCTTTCCTTCCTTCAATTTTCCTTCCTTCATTTTTTCCTTCCTTCTTTTTCCTTCCTTCCTTCCTTCCTTCCTTCCTTCCTTCCTTCCTTCCTTCCTTCCTTTTCTTCCTTCCTTTTTATGATACTATTTGAAGTAACTAAGTAAATAATAATAATAATAATTTAGCCTCTATTTAATGGTCTACTCATTCACATCTTGTTGATCAGATCTCTTTTAGCTAAAATGTTTCCCCATATGCAGACAACTTTTTTGCTTTTATACTTGCTTTGTATTTTAAAGTGTATCTCTATTTAAAATGCAGCAGCAGCTAAAGTCCGTACGTACCGTCACGTCCACTCGTAGCCGGTAAACACTTTGTTTGATTTGTCTTTGTAGCCGTCTCTCTTGCAGCTGGAAATATCTCTTTGTGTACAGATGTTTCTGCCTCGCTGCTCTGTCAATGTATTTTACTCTTCGCTGTTTCCTTTGTCACGTTGTTTTGTACATTCTGGCTTTAAAAGCTGCAAGAGTCAAATGCATAACGTGGCGTAAAATTTGCCCTGCATGATTTTAAGTGTTTAATGATTAGGCTGAATTACCAGGTGGCAGATTTCCTGTGTGTGTATGTGTGTGTGTGTGTGTGTGTGTGTGTGTGTGTGTGTGTGTGTGTGTGTGTGTGTGGATTTAAACATTCAAGGGATTCATTTGTGATGTGTCCGTTTGGTGATAACCATGTTCCAAGTCTTTCTCGCTGACAATATAAAATGACACGAGCAATCTGAATCTCATACCAAATAGACTTCAGACTTGCAAGCTCTTTTTATTTTCACCTCTGGAGAGACGGCACAGCACTGAATTTGCGCCTGAGACTCCATCACGGAAAAGGCTCAGGCATTTTTCACAGTTATTAGTGCGTGAAATAAAATGGATGGAGATATCTAAAGGAGATATCTTTCTTTGAATTTCCCTTCCTGGCCAGATAGCTTCAGCACGAATGCTGTAGTTTATTCAGCTTTCTCGACTGCTTAGCTGCCCTTTCGTTACATTTGCATAGAAGACAAACTCCTGTGTTGCCTTTCCCGTTCTCTCTGTCTGTGTTGTTTTGCAGCAGCAGGGGGGACGTAGCTATGCACAGAGTTTTTCACTCCCTTTTCTGGTTCATTCAGAGTTTGAGCTTAGGGTGACATGGACCTATTGCCTAAAGCTCACCTCCTCATTTCAAGCAGTGGTTCTGTGGCTCACAAGTCAAAGCTGGAACCCAAGACTATGAGACAGCTCAGGTATATACACTGTGCTCACTGAGTGATGGGGCTTTAAGAAGGTTTAGATTTGAGGTGTATTTGTTTGCCTCTCTTGTTCGAGAGCTCTCTTGGCATGTGTGTTTAGTTTGGACGAAAAATCCTGTAGGGGAATCCCACAGCCGTCCTCATTCCTCCCTGCTTCTCAACGGAGATTAGGCCGAGCAAAATATTTAGCTCTACCATCGTCTGGGTTGAGATTGTAGGAGGGGGAAAAAAGTGAAGTGTCTGCATTTCTTGTACAAACTTCTTTGAGTGTTGAAATCCATAAGATCCAGCTGTTTGAGGTTTTTGTGTTTATTAATGCAACACGTTAGCGCCGTGATTTACAAGGAGTGAAGACTTTCAGAAGCATGTTCTAGCTCAACGGCTGTCTCTGCTCGAAAAAGTGGGAGTTAAAAGGAGTTTATAATTATTTTTAAAGTTGTATTATATTGTGGTTTATGGTTAATTTTTTTTAGTACATTTTCACCCAAAAAAGTTTTTTAGTCTGAGTGATAGTCCTGTCCACCATGTTTGACAAGTGTACATTTTTAAGTCCCATCTGTTGAAAATTAGGAAAATGTTTTCTATAATCTTGGTATAATGTTTTTACTCACTCCAAATAAGGAAGCAGGTTGGAGGTTAAATATTAAGTAAAAATGCAAAAGTGATTTGGTACATGACAAATGATTTGGTATTATGTTATGATTTTTATTTTCAGTATTATCAGTACTTAAAATATGATTCAAGCGTTCACATACCCTTGTGCATACAACAAACAGCTCTCAGAACCACACTGGAAAAAAGTATATATACAAGTTTATACTCTTCTACTTGACTCAGGGTAAGAATCATGAACATCAGGAGAAAAACAGTGTTAATTTTACCATACTGCAATATGTGAACACTTTTAACACCAAAATGAATTGACATTCATGTCAAGGTTGCCCAGTGAGATTTTTCACCTATTTATTTAGTGAATGTTTCAGAAGTTGATATTTTAGGCATTTTTGGATATACAGATATAGGTGAAAGTGACTGATTAATCATTTTTAGTTACAATATAATTTATGATAGCGTTTCATTAGTTACCGAGCGATCTAGAAGATAAGCAGCTATAAAAACAGTGTGTTTATAAGATTACATTCCTCTATTTATGCTAGAATGAGCAAATGCCATACATCGTCTACACAGTTTGCTTTCCTATTATATAAGCATTGTTTTAACTATAGCATAATAGGATTTATTAATAGGAATCTTTAAGTGAAAAATTCTTTCTAGTACTTTATGTATAACTGAAGCACAGTTAGCATCATTTTAACCAGATGTGTTGTATCCCAGTTATGGCTGTGGGGTTATTTTTAATAACTGTGGCTTCATATATTATAAACGTATATCCATTATTAAACAGCAATAAAATATAAATCAGCTTTAACATTTGAGGTGACAGACTAAAGTGAAGAAGGCCACAGCCCTGTAGAATTGTACATTCTACCTCAATTAGCACATCAGTTAATTACTGACTACTGCATGAGCTGACTTTGGTGTGTTAGAGGAATGAAACCACAAATCTCTGTGGAGCTTTAGTCCTCCAGGCCCTCAGGCTGACACTCCTGCTTCACATTCTAACCCAGCAAGAACATTTATATTGTAGTGATCAATAGTGGCTCATTGTTTAAGCAGCGTGTATTTTTTTCTGTGTACATAAGTTTGTATAAACAGTGAGTTTGACTGGTAGTGCTGTTCACATCACTGCGTTTATTTTGTGCTCACATGTATGCATATGATATACTCAAACATTTTATGTGTGTTCTCTGTGCTCTTTTCCCAGTTAAAATGACTTTTATATCAGTTTTCTGAAAATTTGTATAATTGGTGCTACCTACGGTGGTACAGTCTTCATGCTCACGAGGCTAAAAGTTCTTTTGTAAATTCTTGATAAATGTATGGTGAAGCAGCCTTTAAAACATTACAGCGTATTTTGCAGAAACAAAATAGCATGAAATCCCTGTATTATAGTGACAATCCTAACCCTGAGCAGATATTCAGCTATTAACCACCTTTTTTTGCCTGTCCAGACACACGCGCACACACGCACAAGCACACACACACTCACACACACATGCTTGTGTATTTCTGGATTTTTATAATGTGTGTAAATACACAGTATAGTTAGACAATTATAAGGCCACAGCATGATGCACTGTATGTAAAGAAACTTGAGCAGTTAACAATATATTCATAATATGAACGATAAAATGTTTTAACTTGTTTTTACCATGGTTAATTAAAATATTTTATATCATAATGAAATTTGTTTGTATGTTTTTGCAAACATTTCAGATAGAAAATTTTAAATACAAAATCAGTTTTTCACAGTTACCTACTGTATCTTGTGATCCAAAACACAGCATGAATTAGCTGAAGTACTGTATGCGTTTCACTTTTGTGATTTACAATTTTAATTTTAACTGCTTATACATACTGATGAAGTATTACTACAAACAGCGTCTTGTAATCCAAGAAAGGTAATGTATTTTTGGCAGAACATTGTTGCTCTGTCTCATTTGTTATTTGTTGGATTTCACCAAGGTGTGTTTGTGTGTGAGTGTGTGTGTGTTTTACGCTAAACTGGTGTGATATTCAGTGCTTGCAGTGGAGTGTATGCATGGTGTGAGGGCACAACCTGATCTTTTGACCTACACTTTGTTTTTCTATTCTTCCTTACTGACTATGTATACTGATAGAAGTAGGATTTTCTTAGTCTGATTTTTCCCCCTCTTCACTTTTGACACTCTGCTCTCCTGAACTCAGTCTGTATGTTCATTCCTCACATATTTTCACTCTCAACTCTCAAAAGTGAACAGAGTGTTGTTTTACACACAGCTTCTCAAATTGTGTTCTCATTCACGTTTCATACTTGGTGCATTACTTTCCTGTAGTGTGTTTGTTATTATTATTCTTGTTCATGCCGGTTATGGACTACAGTATCAGCATGAGACAGGGCAAATGTATTTGTAATGTAAATTTATATTCAGTGTACCTTATATAGACATTGCATTTTTATCTAACCATAATTATTTTTTTTATCATGGTTTATATCATGATAATGTTTTAAATGTTCTAATATTCAGATAAAATGATAGCAAAAAACGCTAGGTGATTTTCAACTAGAGGGCATTCCATCATCATCATCATCAAAACTGAGTTAATATCTTGTGCAAGAATGATGTAGATTCCTGTAGACTTTGTAGAATGTATGCAATGGTAAATTGAAGCTGTTTTGCAGTTTCATTATGGCTGAATATATAACAACCTTTTACATAAGAACCTTTTTAATATATATAAGATATAAAGAAAGAAAGAAGCTTTTAACAGTTTTTGTCCTAATTTAAGTTTAAAAATATCATATTGTCACTAATCTGTACTTTTTGTAACATTTCTTCAAGTTTATCTACAAAAAAAGACCTACTATATTGAAAATGAATGAAACGATACATATTTATTATCACTGAGTTCACTGAGCCACTTCAAGTAAAAGATAAAAAATAGGTTTATGTATTTTAAAAGAAATAAAAAATAAGCTAATAAATTTTTGGATTCGTGCTAATCACATCTATAAATACATGATATGACTTGCTATTCTTGTGTTTTAATTGTAACAAATTGGCACATTGTTATTCCTTATTACTAGAACATGTCTAGCTGCCTACTGTAATGCCTACTGTAATTATACAGTACATTTCTGTCATTATCTCATTATCTTTGTCTATATATATATATATATATATATATATATATATATATATATATATATATATATATATATATATATATATATATATAATGGTGATGGGCTGATGTCCCAGTTAGAGTTTATTCCCAGTGTCTCTGTGATGAGTTCAGTGACCCTCCTGACCGGGGTAAAGCTTTTACTAATGAATAAAATAATAGTCAGTGCTGTGGCTGTAGCTTAAAACTTTTTCCCCAGCCCAATTGTTTAAAAGCAGTGCCATATGCCATTTAATACAGATAGAGTGATGTACTGAACACCATCCTATTAGGCAGTTTTTGTTATACTGAAATAAATTTAATTTTAGTAAGGAAGAGGAAGAAGGAGAAAGGTCTCCTGGTAAACTCTGCTGAAAACAATGACCGTGCCTTGTCAGAGTGCTTCCAGTCCCTGGAGCTTTGACGACTTTCCAAAAATACCAGCCCAACTCCACCTCTCTCTCTCTCCCCCTCTCTCTCTCTCTCTCTCTATCTCTCTCTCTCTCTCTCTCACACACACACACACACACACACAGAGACTTTAACACCACTCACAAACTCTTTCGTTACTCCACACTCCACACTGCAATGACATAACCCAGGCTTGCACTTGAAAGGAGAAAGTGCAAATGTTCTTTGTTGTGTGTGTGTGTGTCATTTTTCGGGTTTTGTCTCTTCTGACACTTAGAAGCCCGTCTCAGAGGAACAAATGCTTGGATCTCCAGGCACTTACGGATGGTGTCAAGGAGTGTGGTTGCTTAGCGTCACATGCATGCCGCTTCATGACACTGCCTTGAACCTTGGCTAAGAAAAAAACAAACAGGAGAATGGCAAGAGTTGAGTAACAGTCGCACTCTGCTCCTGGCATACATAAATAAACAGGATACAAATAGTTTCTTGAGTTCCAGTTTCACTTCACACGCTTTCCTAATTCGCTCTTTTTCCCCTTTCATAAATGAAGCCATTATGGAAACTGTTAACACACTCAGTGACTTTTTCATTTTCCCTTCTCGTTTTTCTCCACTTAAACTCCACCGAGCAACGTCGAAAATGAATTACGTACTAAATCAATTCATTTTCCTTTTCTTTTTTCAATATGGAGTTTCTCATAGCTTCATAATCAGTAAAGTCCTGTCCTCAGGTTTCTGGAAATCGGACTTGTAAACAAACGCCACCTGAGAAAGATTGGAAATGAAAAGGAGCTGTAAACATCTTACATTTGTTATAAATCTAAATCTTATAAACCTGCGTCAAACCACAGCAGTCGAGACAGACTAGCCTGCCGTTTGATTTTATTCCTCTTCTCTCAACAAAGAGCCTGTTTTCCAGCGGAGTGTGTTTGACCAGCGTAAGGTTTCACGCCCTCGGGAACAACCCATTTATAAGAGCGAGCTGTGGGGTGATGTAATGTTATTTTTTGAAGGGTGAGAATGGGGTGAGGAGAGAGGGCGACAGAGGAATATTTGACAAGGCTGAAATGAGCCAGAGATCTGATTACCATGAGACTGTGCTGCGTTTTGCACAGCGTTAAAGGTGACAGTAGTCATAGTATACGGTTACTGCTGTATAGCTCATTACAGCTGGAGTAAATCATTTTAGCAAGGCCTCTCAGTCAGCACCGTTCACTTCATGGGAACCAGGGCGCACGCTGAAATAAAATACACAGTGCAATTTCATCACGGTGGTTTTAAAACAGTGACCACTAACGTATGGTTGACACCACGCCAAGGAAAAGAACAAAACTAAGAGCAAGGTGTTCTTCTGCTTTAAAATTTAAGCCAGGCTGAAAAAAAAAGTAATGGAATTCTTTAACTAAAATGATTAGGTGTTCAGTTACAAAATTTCACTGATTTAGAGAAATACAGAAGGAGAACAAATTTAAATCTGTTTTATCCATCTATACTCACATGGTATAAACCTTTTAAACTTCAACTTCAAAATATGGAAGATCATTTAAAAATATATTTTAAAAAAAGCTAATATAATAATATAAATATGGATAAATAACAAGGGGCACGGTGGCTTAGTGGTTAGCCCGTTCGCCTCACACCTCCAGGGTCGGAGTTCGATTCCCGCCTCCACCTTGTGTGTGTGGAGTTTGCATGTTCTCCCTATGCCTTGGGGGTTTCCTTCGGGTACTCCGGTTTCCTCCCCCGGTCCAAAGACATGCATGGTAGGTTGATTGGCATCTCTGGAAAAAATTGTCCCTAGTGTGTGATTGCGTGAGTGAATGAGAGTGTTTGTGCCCTGCGATGGGTTGGCACTCCGTCCAGGGTGTATCCTGCCTTGATGCCCGATGATGCCTGAGATAGGCACAGGCTCCCCGTGACCCGAGGTAGTTCGGATAAGCGGTAGAAGATGAATGAATGAATAATAAACAACAAGTGAAAAAGTTTTAATAAATGAATCTGACTATTTGTTAATTACTATTTGTTTGGTTCTAAAAGTAGCAGCAGGCCCACTGATGATCATAGAGAAGGGAAATGAAATGATCGTTTTACACATTAAGGCTTCTGCTAATAAGTTTATGTTTAAACTATAAATATGTGTTTTTATGTAAAACTATAACTAGTGGAAAGATGTTTTTAGTCAACGATTTCACAATTCCCCTCGCTTATAATAACTTTTTCATCAAATTCCAGTGATGACAATATGATAATGTGCAATACAAAAGAGATAGACAAGTTCTGCAGTGGTGCTGTGTAAGGTTATGAGTAGCACTGTATAAAATATTGTTTCTTAAATGTTATCACGCTGTTGATCTTTGCAGATCTTTACAGATTTTTTATTCTGCGAGCACCTCTATGAAGTTCTACATAATTTGTTTTCTGCTCATTGATAAATGGTGGCACTAGTGTGATCCAACACAAAACAATTTTTTTGGTCAGATGAAAGCTGGGCACATCTTTAACTGTGTTACACCAAAACATCATCAGTTGGTTTTAGTATGTTGCAAGAAATATCACAGATGTTCTGTGCAGCAGTATAACAGCAGTACACTTTTTCTGTACATATCATTGGTGAGTTTAATTCCCTGGACAGTTAGAGAGCTGTGTCTGAGCTATAAGACTGTTAACCTTTGACAGTGCTCAGCCCTATGCTTGGATTAGATTCTGCCATGTTCTTAAGTGACAAAAGAATAGGCTCAAAAATCCAAATGAATCCAATTTTGTTGCTTTATGTTCTGTTATTGTCTACAGATTGGATTAAAAGTGGTTCTGATATGAGCAGTTCATCTCCTTTACATATGTGCAAGATGTTTTGAAAGTAGAAACCTGCATTAAGAAATATTGAATAAGTTAAACCATTTAATTTGCACGATATGTTTACAAATGAAGTCATGCAGTAGAGCTCCTGATGGTGATACAGAAGCTGGTAAACTTGCAAGCTGTGCAATTTAAGAGGAATAAAAATACGACTAATACAAGCAGTACTTCTGCAGAATGTGTGAGACTAAAGATATTAAGTATGAACGATGATAGGAAGCCGATGAACAAGAACTACACAGTTACTGAATTTCATTTTATGTCTTTATCTTTATAAAACGTACATTCTATAAGAGCAGATTAATAATTATCCCTGATCATTAATATTCACCTTATTTATGATGATATACATAATTTCTAATTCACATACGTTTTTTTAATCTTTTAAACAATGTAGCCTATTTACCTGTCCTCAGTGCTAACACTTTAAACCTTTCAATCCTGCATTCAAACCTCTTTATCATTTTCAACCCTGCATTTATAGACAATAAACTAGATAGTAACCGATATGAATGTCCTTTATGTATGTCTAACCAAGCAGCAAAAAAAAAACAGCAGGCCTAAAGATTTTGCTTAATGATTTGATCCTCTGTCTAACACTGCCACTTCATATGCTGTCAAAATTGTGTGTCTGAGCACACACACACACACACAAGTGTGGCCTGATGTTATAAAAGGAGGGCTTTCTTTGCTCTATCGTCCACCAGAGTGAGGGAGAGATGGGCATCACAGCTGTTTCCTCAGCCACACGGGCTAATTATCCTCCGAGCGGAAACGCTAAAACCTAATTCTGCGCATAATAGATACACACACAAACACACACACACAATCGCGCTCACATATATAGAGCCATTGTAACAAGTGTAAATTTTTTTGCAAGCGTGGCTTTTCCAGCGTTTGTGTCTAAAATGCGATTAAGCAGAGCAGCAATCGTGGAGATGGATGTCAAGACAGACACCGCTCACATTTAGCATGTTTAGTATTGTTATCTTGGAGCATACACCAGAGCGCAATCGCATTACCCTATGAATTATGCAAATTGTCAGCGGCCTAATTGAGACGTGTTAATCATATTAAGAAGCTTAATTGCCAAAATTCAGCCCTGATGCAATTTGGTAATTAACTATGACATCGAGTTTTCACTGCAATTGATTGAGAGCTCTCGGATGAAGCTGTCTACATGTGCAAGCATGTGTGTTGGCATGAAAGGAAAAAAGCTCCTGGTCAGAGTCATGCACATGTTTGGAATCCTGTGCTTGCATGAATGGAACCATTGTCTTTGATTCTATTAGAATATATAGCATTTTAATATTTATAGAAATAGATATGTATCGCATAAAGAGATGAAACTGGCTGAAACTGGTATCAGTGGCTGGCTGGGGTTCTTATCAGCTCTAGCAGTCAATGCTGCCTCCATATTAGCTGAATGCACAGCGTTCAGCACATCACAAGCGCACAGTGGAGATGTTATCACTCTGCTCTGCTTTCCTTTTTCATAAAGCCATTTTTAACCAGCCGCGTGGGTAAGAAGCTCGGCATTCCTGCTTTCAACCCCCCGCATCCTTAATGCGCTACACGTTTAATCGAATCTTCAAATTTGTAGCACGTTAAACCGGCGCTCTCTTTTACGAATGCGGTTGCCATACCAACCCCCGTAGGAGTTCATTTTCTTTAATGTGAGATTCGGAATCTCATTTCCTCTTCTCCCTCTCGCTGCTGCTGTGAGACACCAATGGGCCTACCAAACCCTCACACGCACACAGACACACACAACACACACACACAAACACACACTGAGAGAGAAAGAGAGAGAGAGAGACGCAGTGGGGAGCAGGGTGAGAGAAAGAGTGGGAGAGGCCTCTCTCCACGTAGTGGAAATGACACAAATTAATATACACAACTTAAACCAGACCAAGATTAATGGCCGCCTTTCGCTGCAGCTTAGTCCTTCCGTCACTCGCCGGCTGCTCGTCGGACAAAATCAACACTAATCAACATTTATTCCACTTTCGCCCTGGGCTCTTAGGAGTCTGCCAGGACCACCCCCCCTCCCCATTCCTCCATCCTGCCATCCCTCCATCCCTCCACCTCGCCACGCTTTTCACCTCTCATCCACCTCGTCCATACATCACCGTACTCCCTGTCTCCCTCTCACCACCCTCTCCCTTCAGGCCACATTACAGCTATGATAGATTTTCTCTTTTCATTTGCATCCGATATTTAACGTCATAAAACGTTTGCTTTGACATGTCTCTCTCTCTCTCTCTGTTTCCCTGTCTCTCCCCATTTCCTATCATTTTCCTGTTTTTCCATTTTTCTGTTTTTCACAATCTTTCTCTCTCTTTCTTCTCTAAGACTTTTAGTCTTCTGTTGCTTTCATTGTTTTTCTTATTGTTTCTTGAACTCTAATCCTCCCCCTGTCTCTCCTTCTTTATGCGATTCTTATGGTTTTATAAATAAAATGCATAAAATGAATTAAATGTGGCGTGATTAAATGTTGACAATATTATAATGTAAAAATGTAATATTAGCATGTGTCTAGTCTTTGACATAGTGAATTATTTTAAGCAGTGTGATGATAAGATTCTTTGTTCTTGCATGTGTCTGAATGTGCATGAGTGTGTATTTTCTTTATACTAGATGATAAAATGCACAAGGTACCATTACTGCCACCAGAAACAGACATTGTAGAGTCACTCTGCAGCCGCTTAAATGATTTAACTATCATCACATGCTCTCTCTCTCTCTCTCTCTCTCTCTCTCTCTCTCTCTCTCTCTCTCTCTCACTCACACACACACACACTTTGACCCAAAGCTAATATTCTGTGAAGCTTGCTCTAATGCATTGAAGAACCAGATGTTACGAGCATGTCATCTGATCCAGATGTGGTGTCTGCCCTCTAAATAAGTATGCCAAAAAATACAGCCTGGTAGAATATTTGCTTCTTATCACTGTACACGTGTTTGAGTATAGGGTTTGTCTTTATGGCAAAAATACCATATCCTGATACTTGAAGGCTTTTCAGGATACACAGTATGTATTTTAATATTTAAATGCGCTTAAATAACAATGAGCTAGCAAAACAGTATAGTCATATAAAATTACATTATTATTTTTTATAATTATTAATGTGAGTAATGGGTACATGCTATAGAACTCAGTGGTCTTATTGCATATTGGTCGTTATTGAACAAACCACATTTTTTTCTCTTGCTCGTTATGCAAAAAACATGGCTAGTTGATCATGAGATTTTCCCCTAAAGAATCTTTCTCTACTCCTCGTTCTCTCTCTTTCACCCCCTCCCTCCCTCTCTCTCTCTCTCCCTTGCTCTCTCTCTCTCGCTCTCTCTCCATCTCTTTCTTGTAAGGATGTGCCCATCTATGCAAATCGCTCATAATTAGACATGTTAATATATGGCGGTAATAAGCCGCTGTCTCTCATTATGTCTGCCTGTCTCCCTGTTGTGTTGAGGAGGAAAATGTTCCTGAGGAATAACATTACCTTGAGCTCAGTCCTCTCATTGCACACTGCAGAAACACACTGCTAAATGGGTTTTGACTTATTGATACCTTAGCTACTGAACCCTTTTTCTTTGTCTATACAATCCCGATATCTGTGTTCTAAGTATTGGCAGATTCAGTACTGGCTTCCAATCACTTTAATAACTGCAGAAGCTCTTAATATTTAGCAGGAACAACTGGAGAGGTTTATATGGTGCTGAGATGAGGTCACAGTTTGCCATTATTTGCTTTCAGCTAATGATGAGCTTAACGCAGAAATATTGATTTTCATTGAGATATTTTGCAGAAGTTTGCATTTCAAAAGAAAATTGTCAGTCACCATTACACACATTAAACAATACCAGTGGATCAGAGCTTAAAATATTGCAGGCTTCTGTAATATCAATGTTTCAAAGATATACTGTATAATTATAATAATATTTATAAACACAAATGAAAGGCTTTTTTAGGAGGCTTTGGCTTAGGACATCAGTGCTGTACACATATATGTGCATAAAGATTGGCAGAGTTTTTTTTTATGTGCACGTATATTGTACATCTGATTATTGGCAATTGTGTAATAGATATTAAAAACAAATAGGATATAAAAAAGGTGGTGGCTACTGCTGACATGTCATCAGGGACTAGTTTTGTGACTTTCTGCTGTGGTGTGCTTCTACCAAAACTGACACCAATTAACGGCATGCCTAGCTCGACGAGAGTCCCATCGCAGGTGTGTGCGTGTGTGTGTGTGTGTGTGTGTAGGTCTTAAAATAGCCCCTCAGCACACGGCATCAGTGGCAGGGGAACATTTTTTCGAGGAAGTGTGCAGAGCCTTGTGCCCCCCCTCGAAAGGAAGCAAATGTTCTGGAGCAGAAGAGTGCATTGCTTTTGGCCCCTGTCCCAATACACACACACACACACAAACACACAAACACACAAGTGCCATCTCTACCATGGTGTAGCCCAGGAGAAACAAAGCTTCAAATATAGGCTCGAACTGACACTGAACATACGCTAGAACTAACCCCAAACACATATTCTCTCTCACATTCATTCCTGCCAGCCAATCACAAGGAGCAATTGTGATTAGTGCAAATGTAAGAGGTGGGACTTGTTTAAAGGGACACTAGGTGGAATATGAGCTCCAACAGTTACAAGCTAACATACAATAACACTTTGTATTACTCACATAAATGAAGCTCTGTCTCACAGAATCTCTGATGACTGACTGATTCTTATTTGTTAGGTATCTCCAGGTCTTACTCCAACATGGGATTAGCTATGGCCAGATCTAATGTTTTATTTCTTTTATTTCTTAGCAGATTGCAGTGTATTAGAGCGCACAGTCAGGGCTGAGCTGTTTTAGAAAATTAATCAAACCATCAAAATTGAGAAGTCACTTAATAAGAAGAGAGTAATGCCTTGATAATTATCATAACCAATGTTAGCTTAGTTTACTTAGTTTAGTCAACATAATAATATAAGCAGACAACATTTAATATAATCCGGCAAGTCATAATTGTAAGAAAGATTATTTATTTCCAGCGAACAGCATACAGCATTTTAGAGATATAAGAGGCTTGGGAATTTACTTTTTAATAAGAAAACTTGTGTTTTCCTCACTCAAATTTTGCACATTTATCAACATTAATATTGATATTGATTGACAGATAAATCTCCTGTAATAGTAGTGATAAAATCCTGTCTGTAGTGAGTGCTAGCTTTGTTCTGTACAGCGCATGCTCAGCAGTTCAGCAGCGATCATCCTGTCGAATGCTGGCAGTGCTGCAGCAGCGGGAACAGGTGCTTCTTGTTTGGGAAGGTCACTTCAGGACTCTGCTGTTGGAAAGGTTATGATCCGAGGCAGTGTGCTGACATCAAACACTGCCAAGTTAAGACACTAACACACACGCGCACACACACACGCACGCGCACACACACACACACACGCACACACTTGACCCCATTTTATGTCATGTACAGTAGATATGGAGTCACTTTCATAGATAATCATAGAGTTTTACTCCATTAGAATTAAGAGTTCAGAGAGATGAGATACTTTCATATCTTTTTCTGCAACTTCCTCTTTATTTTCACCTTCTCTTGCTCAATCATTCCCTCGCTTTTTTTATCTATATGTCTCTCTCTCCTTTCCTGTTTTCTATTTCTACTTCTCTCTCTCTTATGCTGGTAAAGCTGCCCTGGCATTTTTATGACCAGTGGCCTAAAATGCAGGCATGAGTCATGTGGATAAGGGCGTGCGCACGCACACACACACACACGCACACGCACACACACTTACTACACACATAAGCAGCTCCAGCAGGTGGAAACCCTGAATGAACCAACGTGGATTTAAACTAAAGACTAATGAATTAGATTAAAAAATAAGTTATTTTCTTTACTTATTTTATTGCATCCCCATTGTGTTTCATGCAGCTCTCTAGAATAAAAGCTGAAATCTGAGTGTGACAATAGATACGTTCCAGTAAATGGTAGATGAGATACTGCAGTGTTCAATCCTGCACAATCATTTTGTAGTGAACCTGTCACTATTCCTTTTTTTTATATGAGAATAGTTACACACTGTTTGTGTTCATTAAAGGACAAAGGCAACTTGAGGACAGCTGTCTTTCAAGGGTCCTTATTTCAGACATATCTAAAGAAGGAGCATGGCATGAGTTTTTCCCTGTCTCTATCCCATAAATCTGTTAAATTTGAAATGAGAGGCCCTAAGGTTCATTCACAATTAAAATGTTGGCCAATGAAAACAGATGCTAGTATTTTTAAAAAATACAATATAGTAAGTGTAATAAAACGCTAGGCATTTATTGTGACACGAAAATGTAATATCAGCACAAGCCTACTCGTGGCTTTGGCCTCCGGCGCATCATTTTGCCCGAGATGCCAAACGGTATTCATAATGAAAATGCCATTCGACGGCACTGTCAGCATCCCCTCGTCACAGTTTCATCAGCCCGCCGCTGTGTATCTAATTGTTTTTTTTTCTCCCCACTCAGACTAGACTGCGTGATAACTCCATATTCTGACAGAAGGCGAGAGATAAAGCGAGGTTAAGAGTTTGGAGGATAACGTAACCTTGATAAAACACTTGTCTCAATGACGCTGATCTTCTCCATCCATCTTCAGCCGTCATGAAGTATGCAAATGGGGCGTCGGCGAGAGCTAAAACACCACCGCGGTTAAATGGGCCATTTCAAATGCTTTGCGCATCACACTGACAAGCACATTTCCCCCTCACGATTGTGCCACTACACTGCTCTTCCTCCCTCTTCTCCTTCGTCTTCTTTTATTTACACCTTTCTCCTGTTCATCTTGCTCCATCCTTCAGCACTTTCACTTTCCCCCTCAGCCTGCTTCACAAATTAGAGATATACAGCCTGGTGTCAGGATGGCTACTCATAAAATATTAACAGCGTGTAGAGAGTTTTGTGTCGCTACATTCCTCTTCATTTTTAACTCCGTCAGCACAAGCCGTGGCACAGTTATTTGTGTATGCTCATCTGTTTTAATACCCGGTTTATACAAGGCCATGTTCACCAGCTATCTCTCCACTTATTCACTTTGGGGCTTTCACAGCTAACATATTTTAAGCTATATTTTTAGACCCAGAGGTTAAAAAATGGTGCAGGTAAACCCCTTCCGCATGTGATTGATTATTATTTATTCATCCATTTCATAAATTTTCTGTTTTATTGACTTGAGGACTTAATGTAAAGACTGTATAATCTCTCCTTTACATACTCTTTTACATTCCAGTGATAACCAGTATATAACCATAACCATAAACATATACTCTGTATAAACTCTTCAATATAATGGTAATTCATAATTCTCAGCGTAAGGCAAAGGATGTCTGTGCCCACTGAGGTAGCTGCATAAGATGTCTTTAAAGCTGCTCAAAGGAAATCTGTATTATACATTGCACTATAAAAAATGCAGTTTTATTTAAAAGAAATTTTATGTCAAAATGACTAAGCAAGGATGATTTCAATCCAAACTAAGCAGCTGAAGTTTACGGGCCTTGCTCACAACCTTAGAAGAGGATCTCCGGCAGGAACTCAATTTGGCTGGAAGTTATGAGTTTCCCTTAGCTATTACCAACAGTGGCATCATAGCTCTGGTATGAAACTAAATAGGTAAACAATTTCGCCTGAAATTTGGGCTAGGGGTATATTGTAACTTTGTCGAAGCTAGTATCTAATATAATATTCTTTTTTTTTTTACCTTAATTTTTCCTAATTAATATTTCTGTGCATGTCAAATTTTTAGTTGTTTTTAGTTCATTAAGTTTATGTTGATCCATTGCTCAGTCATAAGGTAAATTATCTCGATAAGTAAAAAGAATACACGCATATTCAAGCCCAGTGATTAACATGTCTGATAAGATATTATATATAATGATACAGCCAGTAACATGTGCTGACAGCGTGTAGGAGAAGTGTGAGATGTCTGAAAGACGTCTTCCAGAGATGATTGATTTTATATCTCATCTGTCTAGCTCACCATGCTTCTCAAAGTAGTTGATGCCAGTGGGTAGGGATTCATCCTGAACTTTCTTTTCATTGGAATATGAACTACTGAAGTCTGTCATTACATTTTATTTGTTTTTTTTTCACCCCAATTAAATCAATACTAGATCTACTCTGCAAAATGAAGGTGAAGGCTATGACAGCTTTCCTTTGCATCTTTTCAAACTGCTATGAACACAGTGCCATAAGGCAGCTAAACTTGGAACCAGATTTTATTATGGCACACTGGGCATGGGGTAGAAATACACACTTATACATTCCTAGGATACTGGCTTGTATGATAATCATATCAATCCTTTATTACTGTTCCACCAATACCCACACTTCCTGCAACTTCTCTGAAGCAGGTTGAGATTTCTCTGACTAGAATCCCCTTAAGACTGAGAGGAATTAGGGCTGCGCTTAAGTGGGTGGAGAGGAGCGGCATGCTGACAGAACGTTTATTAATCAGCTCTGACGCGTTTGATTGTTATTCATTTCCTCTGACATGTCCCATTGTGTTGATTGTCCCTCCGTTGCCCATCTAGTGACAGACGGCAGAAACCGAAACGGCATAGAACAGACGAATGTTTATGATCTATGGTGGAAAATACACATGTTATATGACTAAATGCTGACAGGAGTGTTTGATCGACAGTAGGCCAGTGCAGCCTCTCTCTCTGTGATCAATCACAGCTCATCTACAAACCAGCATGAGCAGTAAATCACAAGGATGCTCTGTTTTGAGATTCAATCCTGTAGAAATGAATTGACTTTGTTTGCATGCAGTGGATCCAAAAACAACAACAAAAAAACATTCCCACCCTAATTCTCCACTAGAAAACAAACCATGCACAATTACAATTACAAAGGTTTTGCATGCAGTAACACAAGAGTGGAAGAAAATCACAGTAAACAGTGGTGGATGAGTTAATGAGCTGAATCCTCCCAGCTCGTTCCTCCTCTCCCGTGTGTTAATGATGTAGCCATGCTCAGGTAACTGTCAGCAGGCCGTGATTAATTAAAGTCGAAACTAGGCCAATTTGTCACATTCTTCCATGTGGTCAGAGGGAGAGAGCGGTTTATTGGTGTCTCCTCTTTTGTCCTTTCAGCCACATTCTTTGTGTCACTCCCATTTGAGAAGTGTTCACCTGATAATGATAACGCTCTTGTTAATAACAATTGTAGAAAGCTACAATTCTTGTAATAATCTAATTGAATAGTATTATACGATATTATACGAAAGAATTCCATCAATTACAAAATCATGTTCGTCATGTGATGTTATTGGCTATCTTTTGTGTTTCATTTATACTCTTTATAATGATCAGTATTGAGACAACAATTTAAATTAAGTAATTAATTTAATTCTACCATTTTTCTACTGTAAAATGTATAGCAATTGTCTAGGTTAGTCAGTCCCAAATTGTCAAACTGGTTTGTATGTTGCCAGGAAGTCTACGATTTTATTTTGTTACACTGATGAACATCAGAAGCCACCACTTTCCAAGTCGTTATATTTATTATTGCAGACCAAGTTAAAGTGCTTTGTAGACTCCTTCCAAAACATATCCTCATGCTGGTATTTACAGATCAAGTTATATTCATATGATAAATTGGTGCCCACTGGGTCACTATAAATTATTACAAAGTTCAAGGGGTTTCAGGATTCAAAAAGAATCAGAACTATTGGTTGAGGTAAGATATAGTACATTGCTAAGCACAAACAAAGCAAGAGATTTTTACGACAGTTTTATCAGGAATTCAGCTGATTCTCTTAGTTTCCTTGATCAGCAATAGTATTGTAAAAGCCGGCCCACTCGGTGACAAGGACAGGCTCTCCAGTGATTCTCTCATGCTCATATCCATGTAGTCATCCAAGCAGATGGCTGTCAAAAATTTGTTTTCTTGTTTATGGCTGAGACTTATAAAAAAAAGTGGTCTCCTCTAGACAATGTTTTAGACACAAAGCCTCACTTTGGACAGGTCTCTTTTTCTTCTCTTTGGGCAAAAGTTGTTAATAAGGCAAGTTTTACTTCAAGAGGTTTGCATCTCTACTTATGATAATACATACACATTTTGATATGTGTTCAGTGATGTAATGTATAAAGATAAGAAATTAATCAGTACCATACAGCAATTTCAAGCTGGTTTAATGAGATTCGATGTCATGCTGTGTAATCAGTAGTATTCAAAGTAAATGCTAGCTTTAAGCCCATCACTGTTATAAAGCCATTTTCTTTCACTTTTTTTCTGGTCCTGAATTTAAAAGAGTCGAACCCTGCTTGTACATGTGTATTTTTGCATATAAATAAAGAAGTACAACTTGCCAACATCCATCTTGCCAACATCCAAGTAATTTTTGTCTCCACTCCCCTGCTGTTCTACCTGCCAGTGTGTGAAGCCTTTACACTGCAGAGTGACACAAAATAGCAGGAGCCAAAGGACTAATGCAAACCCCCATCCAGAACTCACCTCTCTCTTTTCACTTTTCCATTTCAACCCCCCCTCACCACACGTCCTTTTAGCGGCCAGTCCGATTGATCTGTGGTGATCCGGAAAAGG
The DNA here is from genome assembly GCF_030014155.1 of Tachysurus vachellii. NCBI lineage: Eukaryota > Metazoa > Chordata > Actinopteri > Siluriformes > Bagridae > Tachysurus > Tachysurus vachellii. Next base: position 13,446,027 of record NC_083463.1, read on the forward strand.
ATCGCTCTATATTTAATGTCTTTCAGCGCTGCTGTTTCAATGGAGGCAATTTGACGTTAATAATTTAATTGCAAACGTGTTTCTGGACAGCATTATAATGGATAGATATTTTTTTTGTTTCCTGAATGATGAGTGATACACTCAGCCACACTCACACATGCACAGTCTCATTTCTCTTTATAATATGCACGCAGCGCGGCTCTGCCGCTGATCTTTCAGGGTCTTGAGGTCCTCGGGCTGAACTTTCTCTGTCCCTTCAGTGCGAGCCGTCAGAGCTGACAGTTCTCATGTTTATTTCATTGTGTGTGTGTGTGTGTGTGTGTCTGTGTCTGTGTGTCTGTGTGTGTCTGGGCCGTCTCGTTTTCCCTCTAGCCTGCGATGTCATTAACGGCGGGAGAGAGGAGCCTGCAGTGGCGCGCCTAATGAATTCCACTGCGGCTTTCTCTCTCCCCACCTCGTTACCCTGGCTCAGGGTGTCAAATTAAAACGGCTGGAGAAAAGAAGAAGGGATGGAGGTTGAGGAGAGAGTGCACACTTGGTAGGGGGTAGTGGGGAGAGAGGATGTTATAATGGTTATGAGGTTTCAGTCTTCTGGTCTGTAATGAAATCTGAAGTCAATAATTAATGTTCACCTGCTATTTATTTTACTTCTGTTCATTTAGGTTATTTTATAAAGTAAGCCTATTTTAGAAAATGTTATGGTTAAAAAAAACAGGTCTTTGTGTTCGTTTGCACATATATGTCATATGTCAACAAGCAGAAGCACCACCCCTCACCATCAGAAAAAAAGAGCAGACTCTAACTCAGTATTAGAGACAATCTTTTGAAATGTTTACAAGACAATCATGGTCACAGAAACCGCTCACCTGTCACTTATATCTCCTAATACCATGGCATAAACAACAACTTAGTATGAGCTAATATTTATACTTTGCATAGACAGCATAGAACATGTTATACGTTACAGTGTAAGTATTTTAATTATAAGCTTTAATGTCAATGAGGTAGGTACGAAGAAGTAAATCATGTACAAAGCATTCATTTGTTTAAACAATGAGAAGCGGTCATGTTTAGATAACACCTGTCCCATATTGAGAAAATAACTCCATTTCATGGTGGTGCTCATTTGTTATTCACTGATATCACAATGATTTGTTGGTTGTTATCTAGTACATAATGTGCTAAGGATGACTAGCATGATATGCATACTGTTATCCACTTTTTCAATCATTAATCAGCATCACTTTCATATTCTAAATTTATCATCTCGAAATTTATATCGCCTCCCTTGTTTCATGATCACTATAAAGTTACATGATAGGAATTTGTTTATATCTTAGATTCTGTCCTCTACTCCAGCTTCTTCTTAGACTCAGCAGCTTTTAGCATGCCCTGCTAATTGCTGTTTGCCGTGATTTAGATGTCACTGAAGGAAGCGTGACGAGGGTGGACGTGTTATTGAGTTGTGCACTAAGAAAAGCTTCACTGCAGTCTGTAGTTGAAGAGAGAGAGAGGGGTAGAGAAAAAATACTGCAAAAGCATTCAAAGATGTTTTGGTAGCAGCTAGTGCTGCTCAGCCCATCATAGCACTCACGTGAGCTGCTGATGTTAATCATTTGGTCTTATTCTAGTGGATGGTTTTCACTGCAATTGTATTCCAGTCAGATGTTGTTCTTGTGATTTAGGCCAGCAGTTAAAGAAACACTTACACTTTTGCTAGTGTATAGCACATGCAAGGCTAACAATCCAACGTGAGAGTGTGTCCCTGTAGACCTGGTGCTGAAACGGCCTGTGTATCTCTTTCTCATTTTCTCTCTCTCTCCCTCTCTCTCTCTCTCTCTCTCTCTCTCTCTCTCTCTCTCTCACGCTCTCTCTCTCTCTCACGCTCTCTCTCTCTCTCTCTTTCTCTCTCTCTCTCTGTGTGTCTCGCTGACAGCACTGGCAGATGGAAAATGGTGTCAATCAATTCGTCTGAGCTGTGTGCCTCCTTGGGGAGGAGTGTGTTTGTGTGTGTATGTGTATGTGTGTCTCTGTGTGTGTGTATAAGCGTGTGTGCGTGTGTGAGCAATGGGGGAGGTGCCGATAAGGGCTGCAGCAAGGTGCAGGCCTGGTGGTGATGATTCAGACCACCATGATATCAATACACACTGTTATGAATCAATTTTCTCCAGCTTTGCAGACGGCTGTATTCCCACTGTAATGTCCTGATAATAAAGCTAATTGTGTACATGCTGGATGGGTGATGTTCCTCAGACGAGTAGAGGAACATCTTCAACACTTTAACACATGTCCACAGCTACTGTTCTCAATTCCATATCGACTTTCATAGGAAGTATCTTTCAGTATGAATGCTGAGGAAATGACTGAAAGCAGTGAAGACAATAACACTGTAGAAAGGTAAGATATCTCATTATTGCAGAAGAGTGATGTACTGAAAGCTCAGAAAAATGAAGCGTGAACATCAGAGGGCACTGCAGACACTAATTAACATGAAAAGGTAAAGGGAGGCTTTAAAATCTGTGCATGTTCCCATGGAGTCTATTCTGCCATGTGACCTCTGATAGATATCTGTTATTCATGTTTACTGCAAAAGATTACAATTTTAAGATATTACAGTGCAAGTACATGGTAAATTGTTTAAACATGGAGTGTGCAGTGCATGATTTGAAGCATAATCCAAAATTATTGGCACTTTACTAAAATGATCTTAAAACTATTGTACATCAGTCAAGGTTTCAGGGTTCAAGACTGAATCATTCCACAATACTGATTTTGACCTGAACTGCAAGGTCTTCAGAAATGCAATCCATTTCTGTGCTGATGAATATTATTTTCGGGGTCATACTGTGTGAAAATGATTACTAGGTGGTCATGGGGACTTGTCCAGTCACATAGATTTACAGTTGTCAGGCATTTTTGCACTGGTCTGTTTAATGGTCATGTGTCCTGCAGGTCTGACTGGCTATAGCTGAAGTAACACGTGGCTCTTTGCGGTGTATATTTCCCCGCTCCTTTACGCAGTGATCTGTGCTGCTGTGAATCACCTTGGCACTTCCAGCCCACGGCTTGTTAGTCTAAAAGAATGTCACGGGCTAATTAACGACGCGTAAATATCCTCGAATGGGGCCGCATTTGCATGTTAAGAGAGATTTGTGGGATCGGAGGCATGATATATTTTAATTAAGGATTAATTGAAAAATAATGGGAATTTGATTTTGCGTGGCATGCCGGGTTTGGATCATGAGCCGGCGTCTGCTGTGAGCTCATCAGTGCAATATTGAGCACCAGAGAGAAAGACAGAGACACGAACCTCTCAAGGTCTTCTTAAAACAACCCCCCCTTCCCTGATCTCAACCCACACACACACACACACATACACATACACACCTCCTCTAGCAGCAGGAGTGGCCCTTGTTTGGCTTAATTAAACCCCTGCTCTCTCTGCCTCTGTCTCTCACTCTGTCTGTTTCCCCTTTGTCTCTCTGTCTCTTTCTCTTCTTTTCATTTCTCTCTCTCCCTCTGTTTCTCTCTCTCTCTCACCCTCTCTCTCAGTGAGTCGGCTGAGAAGCATAAGACACGCAACACTAGTTGTGCAGGCAATTATGTTAATGGGATGCTATTAGGCCATGATTCCGTATGAGCGATCGGGGAGAGCAAGTGCCTCGCCGGTGGAGACGATAACGCGCAGCGCTGCTCATTGATACTGCTCCAGCAACATCATTAGCATAACGAAGCCTTGCTGCTAACGAGGGGTGGGGCCCATCCGCCTGTGAGAGGAAATGCAGAGGCTTATCCATCCACACGACTGCATGTTATTTTACTTTCAACTTTTCAACTATGGCATTAAGTCCATAGTCCTTCTCATGGATAAATGTTCATGGCTTGCATTCTTCCCATATTGCCACACTGTTTCCCAGGTAAGCGACGCACATGCACTCAGCCATCCACACAATGTCAACAAAAACATGATTAATCAGACCAAGCCACCTTATTCCATTGATCAGTGGTCCAGTTTTGATGCTCACATGCCCAGTGTAGGTGTTTTTAGTGCTGGACATGGGTCAGTATGGGACTGATCTCCACTGTCCTGTGTCATAGCCAGCATTACATTTTTATTAAGTTGTGCTACTGCAGCACTTTTGTGGGATCAGATTAGAAGGGCTAGCCTTCTCTCCCCTGTTGTCAGTTCACTGGTTGTCCATACTTGGAGCAATTTTGGTTGGTACTAACCCCTGCATACCAAGAGCACCTCACAAAACCTGCAGTCTAATCATCGCAGTCTGGCCCTTGTCAGAGTTACTCTGATCCTTATACTTGCACATTTCTCCTGTTTCCAAAACATCAACTTTGAGAACTGACTGTATTCATGCTGCCTAATATATCCCACCCCTTGACAGGTGCCATTGTAATGAGATAAGCAATGTTATTCATTTCACCTGTTGTTTTAATGTTATTTATCTATCTATCTATCTATCTATCTATCTATCTATCTATATATATATATATATATATATATATATATATATATATATATATATATATATATATATATATATACAATGCTTAACATTTCCATAGCATAAATGAAGCACAGCATTGAAAGAGGATTACTTAACAGCCATTAATACTAACTCTGTAGTACTTTATTTCTATGCAAGCTTTAGATTATCTGCACATTTTTTTGGTCAATATCATGGTACAGAGCTTCATAATCATAAAGCATTAAAAAAGCACTGTAATATAATTCACATTGATGCATCGATTTAGTTCTAAGACGTTTCAGTTTTATTCTCCCACATCCATTTTTGTGTTTATGTGCGTGACAATGCCATATATACCATGTATGCCATGTTTGTGTCTGCATGTACAGACCACATATGTGTCTCGAGCTCATGTGAAAATAAGCAGCCGAACAGCTTAGGCACAGCGCCTAAAGACTGTACCTATATGACAAAGTATTAACAGTACATCATTAATTGTTGTTCAGTACACAGCAGAATAATCACACCGCAGGAGTTCAGCTCTCGTTTTTGTGAGACAAAGCATTGTACCACTCTGTCTAAACCCACCTGGAAGCATAAAACTACTGCAAAGTTATACTGCAAACTATTGCTAAATCTCTAGTCTGTGAAATACATATTCAAAGTTTTTAATCAGGTTTCTGAATATATTTGTGAGGTGTCATCTTCATATAAAATGTAAAATGTCTTCTTAATCAGCAGCAACTCAATGAGCACAGACAGTGTGTGGTCAATGACACGTTTGTTTGCTCTAGCTTGCATTAACCATTAAAGTTTGCCCAAATCCTCGTAGACCAGTCTAATGCCTGAGTAGATTTGGACATCCCCCTCATGTCTTTATCATATAAGCTGAAAGAGATTAGTAGATGCTTTATGAGTAATATAGGAGATAAATAAAGAATTATCATATGCAGGGGTCTATAAAATGGAGCTAAAAAATAGAAGGATAGTTGAAATTGAACAAAGATTAAAATGAGTAAATACACAAGCAAAAAACAAAGTATGCTCCTGTCGCTTTTTTGAAGCCTTCCCTGGTTAATGATTTTTAGCTTTACCTGCACGGCCAAATGAAAGCGTCTTTGTCTGCAGTCTCAGTATGTTTGAACAGCAGAGAGTCAGAAGATGCTGTGATTATTCAGACAGCTACAATAGCTATATAAGGACATAATGCTCAGGACTAAATCACACTAATAATATAGTGTTGTTATCTAGTGTTACCTAAGATCAGCATCATTGCATGTGAATGTGTTTATTTAATTGATGATGATGATGATGATAATGTAAAGGACATGTTGATACAGGTTCTCTGTCTGTCTGTTTCTTTGTATGTTAGATCTCAACATACAAAGCCATTTTTATCATCACAATTCATTAATAATCAGCTAGAACTCTGTCTTTTATGTATGTGTTTGTCTGTCAGCCTGTCTGTCTATTTGTCTGTCTTCTCAGACAGACTGGGAATGCTCCATGCCTGGATTATTATGTTCTTGATTCTCTGTGTGGTGTGTGTGTGTTTGTGTTTTCTGTGGTAAGGCCTGTCATCTCAATACTCTGTCAGTGGATGTGATCAGAAGAGTCCGAATCCTTGTAGTGGAGGAATATATATTAAACATCCAGAGCTCCCTCAGGCTGTTCGCTCTCTCTCTCTCTTCCGTTTCTCTCTCTCTTCACCCCTCCTTAATGAGAATACCTCCTAATTATTCCGGTGGCTGTAGGGATGGAGGGCTGGAGCAGAAGCCGATGCCCATGCTGAGCTCAGGGACGTGACCGCTATGCTGATGAAGCTCCTGGATCAATAATTCAGACACGAGCCGTAATGGCAGGGCTCGGGGAGAGTAAGAGCAATACGTCTGAGTCAGAGATTGTGCCATGAGCAGCCTATCCATGATGCACTGCACCTCAGTGCGTAGACTCTGTTAATAGCCCGTTGCCTGTTTCCTTTTCTTATTACTATATCTTGCATTGTTCCTCATTTGTAGCTTGCTGAATCGCTTCATTCAGACATCAGTCTTTGGTGATGGGTAATCCTCCTTGCTGGGTTTCAGCTTTTTTTCTGTTTTAGAAGAAGGGCCAGTGCAATCTGATTCTCCATCTCTTTTTCTTTCCCTCCTGAGGCATCTGCATGCATCTTTTAAAGCGATCGCTCCTCACACAGGACTTGGCTCCAGTCTGGGTCTCAATTATTAAAGCCAGCACTCGTCTCTCAAGCTTCATCTATATATTTTTATTCTCTTCTCTAACTCTTTGCTTCTGCATACTTTCTTCATTCTTTCACTTTTTTGTGTTTTTTTTGTGTTCTTTCAGTTCTTCTTTAAGTAATACTTTACTCTGTTTAACTTTACTTCAGTGATGAGACTGATTACTGGTGAAAACAGTATAACCAACATCAACAGAAACAGAAGTGATGGTGGTGATGATGGGCTGACTCTGGTGACATGATAGTACATATTTTGTGTCATGTCATTTACATGTTTTTCTTTCTCATCTCTGTTTCTCACTCTTCTCTTTTCTGTGTGCTTCTGTTCCTGTTAGCCCCCACCCACCCCCCTTCCACTCTGTCATAGTGGAATAGTAATAGCACTAACAGTGGTTAATTGATGAACAAAATAATCAATTCCAAGCTCAATTCTGGATCGCAGTTCTCGCTCTGTAGATTTCTGCATCGCCATACAAAATACCATATTCAGACTTTTACATCAGCTTGCATAATTTTTCACATTGAAAAATGTTAACATTAGCACACATTTCTGAGGAAAAACAGAGAGTAAATATATTAAGAGCGGTGTTTTTTCTGTTTTCTTTTCTTGTTTTTTTTATTTTGTAAAAACGTCAATATTCTGTTTTAAAAGTAGCAAGTGCTGATTCTGGGAAAAATAAAGAATTGAGGTGCATCAACATGAATTTTATAATCACATTGTGGCTCCCTGGTGTGCTTAGATATTCCCACCTCTACTACCAACAACAACAACAACAACAACAACAACAATAATAATAATCATAATCATAATAATAATAATAATAATAATAATAATAATAATAATAATAATAGTAGTACTAAGAAGAACAGCAAGAGGAAAAATCTCCATAACCACCAGCAATACAGAAGTTTTGCATTAAGGAAAAAAAAAATAAAACTAATTCACATTGTAAAAATGCAACAGAAAATAAGAAAATGCTCAAGATTTTAATGTTTCCATACATATTCAAATCAGTATATAAATATTTAAAAATAACAAATAAAAATTAATAAAGACATCTTTTATTCTCAGAAAAGTGTATTTTGGTAACTGGTCACAATACGCATATTATATCACAGTATTGCCTGCCGTACTCTCTTTCTCTTTTTGTCTGTGTGTAATTGGACAGCAATAAACAATAAAGTCTTCTGCATCCTTCCTTCTGTCACCCTCCATAATCGCTCACTGCTCTCAAACATTGCAGACGAAGCTAGATGAAAGACTAAACTCAGAGAGCAGATTAAGACCATTTATGCAGTGTTAAATCTGTTTCATAACAGCAGATAAACATTTAACAAACAATGAGTTTACTCTGCCTCAGCACGAAGACTTTTGCATGTGTTAATAATTGTAGTAAGCTCCATTGGGAAAGTTGGACAGGCTTGAGCATGATGCGTGTGATGGATGTCGTGTCGCTGCTGAAGTCCAAAATGAAGCTTCGCTACAGTTTTCCATCACTGTGTCTTTGATGTCACAGCGCATCAGGAGTCAGTCTGCGCGCTAACGATTCTGCAGGAGACGTTTCAGCCTGCTGTCTGAGATCTGCGGTTTTGTTCTGATTCAATCCAAACGACATTTTTCTATTGACTCGACTTAATAAACGCCAACAGACTCGCTTAGAACACGCCTGTCGTTTTTACGTTTCAGGGCCCTGCAAATGGATGGAAAGACTCGTAAATAGAAAGCGATGCGTCCTAAATGATTCCCATCATAATCCGTAATGAGAGAGGACGCCGTTATGAGTTTGCCTGGTTCGAGGCTGTCAGCAGAAAAACACTCTTGGTTTGCTTTTAATGTGTCTTCAGTCTTTCATTAAAACGGCTGTGCCACTCGTTCCGCTAATTCCCTTCAGATGCCTGTCGGCCCTGGGTAATAAAGCGCATTCCTCGGAAATCTTGTTCTCGCTGCTTGGATGAAATATTAGGGTTTGTGTAAAACCCAAGACTTCACATTGTATGATTAAGTCAGTGTCATGCACTTCACGCATTATCAATTAGGCACGTGTCAATAATTGGATATGCAGTCGAGCTGAACAGTGAACGCCCACTTTTTCAGCTCCATTACTTTCATTAGCATCTCAACTGATCATTACATCCATGGAAATTCTTTGAAATATCAAAGTAAAACCAGCCAGGTATACAATTAAGTAACCTGTATTTGCTCTAATACAGAATTTCACTGTATATTGCTCTAGATTTGTTCGTCATGTTTACTTGTAGCCTGACATGCTAGTGGCATAGCAATCTAATAGATTTCTCTATTCTTCATATCCAAGTCTATTGAAAAAAGCAAACTATTCAGCTCCAATTCCATGTTTGATCATATTGTTACTGTGATAATATGGCAATTATTAGAAAATCAAAATAATTTGATTATTTGTCTCTAAAGGCAGCGTTGTTCCTTATTCCTGCTGAGTTGTGGTGATTTACATGTTTAAATGTTGGATTAGAATGGATTCTCTAGTGTTTCCAGACACACTGGAGCCTTGTACATGCCAACTGGTGTCTTTGTTGATGAGGAGAGATGGATAGGAGGCATTGTGTGCTGTTTTGTCAGTTTGATGTCCGACGTGTGTGCCTGGCGTGGACTATTGACGTTGAGTGAAGACGAGACGGACAAATCGGCAGCTGCTCTTAATCACATCACGGCACCCTGGTGAAACGCTCTTTGTCATCTGGGAGAAATGTGTGCGTCTTTTGATTGCTCAATTTGTTGGGTTCCCTTGCAAATGTCTGTGCGTGATTTTTTTTGTTGTTGTTGTTTTCAACGTGACCGAGAAAATCGTTGTCAAATGAAATAATAAGTTCATAGTGAGATTGAGGCTCAGGAGTCAGATTTGACTAATAAAGCTGCTAATCTGCTGGTAGTATCATATTTATAATCTTATTTATGCTATATTTACATTACAGGGACAATGGAAAGAAAATTATGAACTGTGCTTTACTGGTGCACTGTGAAAGTGTTACCTTGTTCAGTAACAGTTACTGATGGAAGCACAGGACTGTTTTTTCTTTTTAAGTATAAAAAGGAAGAGTTTCTATAAGAAGCTATTGTATATGAGGTCATGAAGTTGTGTTTAATGCATTTATGTGAAGGTCAAAGGTTCAGACAGACTTTGTTATTCTTACAATATATTCTATGTGACATTAGGTGCTGTGCTGTGACTAATCTCCTTACTTTTCAGTATCGCTGCAGCTTATTTCAGCTAAAAAATATTTTCTTATCCCAAATGAGGTGTCTGTCATGCTGGAATGTTTGCCGAGAGAAGGCAGTGAATCTCAGTCAGTGTGTAAGTGTGTTGGCTATGTACTTTTTTATGGTAAATTGACGATGCCAGGTGTCATTACCGTACATCAAGCATTCAGAAGGTTTCTTTACATACCGACCCAGATGTTTGGTTCACAAACGGTTATGTATTTACTATATCAGATCATATTTTATATGCAAGCTGCATGAGTTCTTATCCTGTATAAATATAATGGTTGGTCAATAACGACAGTAGGAAAATACAGGTATAAGAACTACATGTATAAGATTGTTTAAGACTACATGTTTAAAAGAATCAGTCATTTTTGTTCTTGCTGGAAATATTTAGAAATGCTGTTGGTCTAGATGATCAGACACGTAAAGAGACGCCTCAACAAATGGTACTTAACTGATCAAGTCACCCTAAAGAGTCTGATTGGTTGGATCGTTTGCCTAAATCTAGATAAGTGTAACATGCTGGGGATGTGCACTATTGATGCACTTCTGCTTCAGGTCCAGCACTCATAACATCAAATTCCAGTCTACAGCTATGAAGACTTTCTTTCTTGTCAAGGCTCTTTGGTTTCTCTTTCATTTTGGCCTCTGAGCTGGCGGTTTGTTCATTTCCTCAATGTGTGTGGGTATTTGTGTGTGTGTGTCACAATGCAGAAATATTGGATACAGCAGCTCTCAATAGTTCTCAGTGCCAGAATAACAAACCACAACGCACCATGGTATTATATTTACTTCATACTTTCCCCAAGTGCAGCTTAGTTCAAATTTGGCCACAAAGCTGAAGTTTGGTAAGCGTTCTGAATTAAAAACAGCCGATCTTTAAATTTCTCCATTTTTTTTGTGTCTTTTAATTTTTTTAAACTAAATAGTAATGATGCATTACCTCAGATTGAGCCATATTTCCAAATATCTCTCTGAAGCCAAGTAACTAATTGTCCTTATTAAGTAAATAAAGGCTGGTTTTGAGACAGAGCCCAGAGAATGTGTTTCCCTCGCAGAGACTGTTGGCTCAGAATATGACAAGGAAATTGCACTCTATCTGCAGTAGGCATGTGCTAATATTACATTTCAAAGTCATGATGAGTTTCTGACATTTTAATCATGACTTACGATATTGTCATGATATATTTCTTAAAGTGTCATGAAGCTCAGTTTGGGAAAGCTCCATAGAAAAAAAGGACACATGTCATGTGTTTCTCTAGGCTTCATCAAAATAGGTCCCTTACAGACCAGCAGGCTTTGGAGTGCTAATGGAGTGCAACATTGAACTTGCTAAATATCATTATTGATTGCATATTATTATTGATGGTGGTTAACACATGGTTTGTCCTAAGGAAGAGAGAAACCATGAGGGGAGCATCAAAGAGGTGAAGAGACAGAGCAAGCGAAGGTGGGAAGTCATGTTGTCCCTAATACACTGGTTACACAGTTGGGTCAGACCCACGACAGCAGAACAGCCTTTGGGAAATGTAATGATAACATTAAAGCACCCAATTACTCCCATGATGTCCATTCACAACGTTTTTTATAGTAGATTCAAAGATATAAAAGTTTATTGGGTAAGTGAAAAGGGATGGTGTGTGGGATGCTCTCTGCATTACGGCCCCTCTGTGGCTTTTTCAACTGTATAGAAGATTCCAAAACTAAGCAAAGTGAGGAATCTATGAGATTCTGTATGTTATACAGCTAGGTACACAATTTATGAAGCACTATGCTATTCAGTCTGTAGGGGACTTTTTTGTTTTGAGAATGATTTTCTCATGAATGAAAGGCAACTAGGTATTCACTTTTTGAAATAATGGTGTTGTGTTCCCTTTATGATCACATTGGTGGTGGCAGACAGAAGTATCTTTTAGACCATTCTAACATGTGGTACCAAATGTTCCTGACCAAAATTAACCTGTAGGCTATCCTAACCAGTTTCATTTATTTCTATAGTATTGTAGATGTGAAGACATCACACTGGAACAGTGGGGTACCATTTCCTCCTCACTTTCCTTAGTCCCAGTTACTGCATGTGTATTTGTGCTACATGTAGATTTGTGCATTCTCTGGGTGAGTTGTCCTCCCGAGTTTTCTGGTCTCCTTTCACCTCCCGAAAAACATGGCAGAAGGAAGATTTGCTACTCTTCATTGCCCCTTGATATTATTGTGTGTGTGTGTGTGTGTGTGTGTGTGTGTGTGTGTGTGTGTGTGTGTGTGTGTGTGTGTGTGTGTGTGTGTGTGTGTGTGTGTGTGTGCTTTAAAGTTGGGTGATATAATATTGATTATTATGATAAATTGTGGATATTGTATAGATTTTTTATTTTTATATTTTATAAATACAAATGAACTGGAAGCAACTAATGCAATGCAAACACAAATTAAACAACAATGTTTACTTTTACTTACTTTTGAGGACATGACAAATAATCACAAAATATTTCATTGAGAATGGTATTTTTTTTAATTCTATCATAATGCATTACTGGCATTTTGTTAGCAAACCTATATATCATGATTCATATTTATGTATTATAGAAATGTTTTCATAAATTGTACCATCACCCACCTCTAGTGTACATAGTGGTTAGCTCGGCAATAGACTGGCATCCCAGTTTTGTGCTCAGTGTCCTGACTCCAGCTCTACCATGACCCTGATCAGGATAAAGCAGTTACTCATAGAATAAATGAATGATGGAATTGCAGTTATGCTCTCAAAGATAGATGGCTTGAGCTGTTAAGACAGCTTTTCCACTAAAGGTAGCCCTAAAAGTGTCATTCTTTAAGCTTACAGAACTATGATAACAAGAGAATTTCTGCCATTTTGACACATGCCTACTCTTGATTAGATCTACTCAAACTCCAAGCATCAGGCCCGCATTTCAGCCTCAGTATAAAGTTTGTATTTTTGTATTGTGTCTTGTGTTGCATCACTGCAGGCAAGTCAACTGAAAATCCTTTTCCGCCTAAGTTTAGTGTAGAAAACCGGCCCCTGGTGTTTTGTTATACACAATTTTATTTGGCTTTATAATGATATATAGACGTTTCCTCAATAGAAGAAATGGGAACCCAGTGATGGTCGGTGGAGGATGAAACACCCCTCCTCCTCCTCTTCATCCTCCTCCTCTTCCTCTTCTTTCTCTGTCTGTTTCTCCTCGTTAAGCAGTCCATGTTGTTTTTGCAGTGAGACCGGGAGACTTGCGCCGCTCTTGCGCTCTCTGTGAGCAGAATGCGAAAGCAGGCGAAAGCGAACGAGGGAGTCAATAAAGCCTGAATGTTTTATGAAGGCAGAGATATTCAGATCACAGCGCAGCTGACGGAGAGAGAGAGAGAGTGGGAGAGCAGCTCGCGGCTTATATAAAGAGACAGAATAGAAGAGCTCAGAGGCCCGCATCGCTCTCTCCGATAGGGTTTTTTTTTGTGTTTTTTTTCCCTCTTTTCCACACACTCCACTCATTAACGCTGTGCTGGGGCGAAGCCCAACCTCAGTCTTAGTCAGTTTTCATCTATCAGAACATCCTCCAGTCTTCTCTTTTCCTTTCTCTCCCTCTCTCTCTCTCTCCCCCCCTCTATTTCTTTTTCTCTCTTTCCGTATCGCTCTCTCATTAAAACCAGGCATAAACACACTGCAGCACCATCACGTCAACACCACTGCCATCAGGTGGGATTTAAGCCGAGTGAAACGCTCACTGTGATCGTTATATCGAGCTCTGTGCAGAGAGGTCTAGAACATTATCACAATATTCTATTATAAAATCGCACATGACTGTTAGAATTACTTTACTGGCAGGACACATGCAGTGCTATCTTCAGACATTGCCCAGAATATACATGAATAGGAGGATGAGTGAGAGTCAAAGCAGAACATGGTATAGACAGAAGGAGAAGGGAATGGAATGAGGGAGAGATGGAGGGACAAAGGAGGAGAAATCTGTTGAAAATTAACAGGGTCGCTGCTCATATTCCACCATGTGAATGAGACAACCTGCCAAAAAATGCTTCCTACATAGGGAGCTTCTTCATGAGGGTATATTGAAGGTTTGTGAAAATATTATCGAGTGTGAATATTGTGTTGAAAATGTTGAGCCTGTGCATGCTTGACAATATTTTTTCCTGCATGAGGAGTGTCTATTTTTAGCCATTATTAATATTAATAGGTTGGGACCTTTTGCTAACAAAGTAGTTATATGAGTTCCTCTGTGTGTGTGTGTGTGTGTGTGTGTGTGTGTGTGTGTGTGTGTGTGTGTGTGTGTGTGTGTGTGTGTGTGTGTGGGTGGGTGGGTGGTTCGGTGGGTGGGTGTTTGGGTGTATGTGCGTTTTTGTGTGATAGAAACAGAGTGCTCAGCTCCAGCAGAGTGTGTTTTCTCTTCTGTGTCATTAATCTGAAGGGAGATGCTATTTTTTTCCAGTAGCTCATTGAAGCTCTGAGTGGAATCTGGTGCAGGAGCGCTGGGGTCACCTCAAAGACATCTCACATCAGACTTTGCTGAAGTCAGAACACTCTGTTTCTCTCTCTCACGCACGCACACACAAAGACACTGCTATCTGAATCCCTGTGCTGTCTTTTCTTTCTCTGTTTGTTTTTGTTTACACTTGCTGAACATGTGTGTGCAGATGTTGCAGTTGTTATTGATTATCTAGTGTGTGTCACCAAATCTCAGTCACGTTTTTCCCCTCAGCACAAGTGTGTCTGGCAGTGCCATCTCTCTCTCTCTCTCTCTCTCTCTCTCTCTTGCTCTCTCTCGCTCTCTTTCTCTTGCGCTTCCTCTCTCTGTCTCTCTCTTTGTCTCTCTTTCCCTCTCTCTTTTGCAGCTCCCAGCTGACAGCTCCTCTTTTCTATTAAATTCATTTTCTGTGTTGTGGATCCGAATTTGTCTAACACACCACACAGATCAGCATGAGCAGAGGGAAAGAGAACAAGGGAGTGTTGGAAAGAGAAAGAACAAGGGAATGAGGGAGTGACAGAGGGAAAGAAAGAGAAAAGGAATAAGGGCAAGATGGTTGGAGAAAGGCAAAGGGAACAATGGAGTGGCAGAGGAAGTAAGGCACTGCATTGAGGGAGAGGTGAAGAGAGGAAGAAAAGTAGCGGGGGTAAGAAGGGGTGGAAGAGACAACTGTGAATAGACAGTGGAACTCATACTGCCAGGAGGAGCAGGTGCACATGCGCTCAAAGGTCGAGGTGTGTGAGTGTGTGTGGGTGAGTGTGTGTGTGCACCCAGCATACAAAAAGGTTTCCTTGGTTGCCCTGTGTGTGTGTGTGTGTGTGTGTGTGTGTGTGGGAGAGCTGAGACAGAAAGAAAGATAATGTGTTTATAGTATGCCTGTGGTTCACACTTTGTGTGTCTTTGTCCATCAGAAGCTGTCTGTGTGTGTGGCCCATATGTCTAGGTGCTGATAGAAAGAGAGAGAGAGAGAGAGAGAGAGAGAGAGAGAGAGAGAGAGAGAGAGAGAGAGAGAGAGAGTGTGTGTTGGCAAAGGAGATAAGCGTGTGTTTATAAGCTCGGCCGAGTGTGCGCTCTAATCTGGCAGCAGCATATTTCCCCTCAGCGCCCGATAAAGAGCCGAGAGCAGCCTTATCTCTATCCCTCACACACACACACACACACACACACACACACACACACACACACACACAGACCAAGACAAAGATACACAGTCATATAGACACATAGGCACATACACACATTCACTTCCACAATGGCTTCCAGCAATAACTCCCTCACATTCACATACTTATATCACATATACACAAATACATACACATACACATTGCACGTTAACCCCCTGTCCTCTCTCTCTCTCTCTCTCTCTCTCTCTCTCTCTCAAAGGTATGAGAAAA
The DNA here is from genome assembly GCF_030014155.1 of Tachysurus vachellii. Lineage (NCBI taxonomy): Eukaryota > Metazoa > Chordata > Actinopteri > Siluriformes > Bagridae > Tachysurus > Tachysurus vachellii. The sequence continues at coordinate 13,461,866 of NC_083463.1, forward strand.
AACAAGGGAGAAATGGAAGTTTATGGGGAAGAGACAGGGAGAAGGGAAACTTTATGATGGAGAAACAGCAGAAGTACAAGTGTAAGAGGGAGACAGAAGGGGAAGTATATGAGGGAGAGATAGAGGGAGTGGGTTAGTGTATGAGAGTCACAGAGGGAGAAGGGCAAGCATATGAAGACTTTGAGAGAGAGATAAAGAGAGAGAAAGGGAAGTGTACAAGGGAGAGACAGATGTACAGTTGTTCAGTCTAACTTGCCACAGAAGCCCAATTGAGGTTGTTGTTATTATTATAGCAGGTCAGGAGGGTACAGTGTTCCTTTACGTTCAGAAAGGAAAAAGTCTAAAATAATACAATTTATTTAACTTCATGTGTAAATAACACTTGTGTACACATCTGTGAGCTGCTCCTGGGCACTCACATAGCTTTAATAATACTTAATCCTGGCTTTGTTAGCAAGACCTGTGTTAGTAGCTCATTCTATCTGACTGACCATTTCTACCATCTCTCTCTCTCTCTCTCTCTCTTTCTATCTCACTCTCTGGGCAATAACATTCCCTCCTCCTTCTCCTCCTCCTCCTCCTCCTCCTCCTCCTCTTTCTCCTCTCTGCTACCCAGCTTCGGCACAATTATAAAGCTCTCTCTTGTCACGGGGAAAAGACTGAATTGTCATCCGCCACTACAAATTGCCTCTACTTTTCCCACAGCTCAAAGACAGTCTCGCTAACACACTCGCTCTTTCTTTCTTTCACTCCCTCCTTTGCTTGCTCGTCCCCTTCTCCCAGTGAAAAATCGCTCCCCCTGCAATTTCTCACACTGCACTTTGAGGTAAATACATACGGCTAGCCTGAAGCATTAGCATGCAATTATTCAGACAACTGTCAGACCGCATGGCATTAGAACGAACTGTGTGTGTGTATGTGTGTATGTGTGTGCATGTGTGTGTGTGTGTGTGAGTGTGTGTGAGTGTGTGTGCGTGTGTGAGTGAGTGAGGGTGAGTGTGTGATCAGCATGTATATGACAGGTTTAGTGTTCGCTGCCTCATCGTAACAACTCTACCGAGTTTCTACGAACACTTTGCAAACTCACACTTTTGTTTCAGCTCTTGCTCCCTGACGCCTTCCTGCTCTGCTGAGGCAAAACTCTGACATGCCTTGTGTGTGTTTGTGTGCTGCTTCTGCTAGGAGATTTCATGAATTAGCATTGTGCATCCGGGACACACAGGTGCTGAGAGAGAGGGGAAGAGAGGAATTGTGAGAGGAGGAGACAGAAAGTAAGAGAGTTAGTGAGATAGAGTACGGTGGAGTCTCAGAGTTGTGCAGCATGTAGGTCAGAGGCAGAGCGGCTTTCTCAATCAGCCTCTGACTGCAGTGAAGCCACTGAGACACACAGCCCAGCTCCTTACACACACACACACCATTCCCTTCAGCATCAGGGATGTGTGCAGTCTGACACACACTCTCTCACATCCTGTCTGTTAGGGAATCTCCTGAGAAAGCACAGTTAGCAGTTTTGTGGGATTTCTGTCACTTTTCCTTTAAATCAGCATTAAACAATGTATATGTGTTATTGAAGGTAACTGACACTGACATTCCTCTTTAATAAATGTATATCAGGGTATATTCACGGTTACCTGAATATCTTAAACCTGAGTCTACTCAACATTAACCAAACCAACTGTGTCCAAATTTCTCTCTTTTTCCACTTGCATTCTTTTTCTCACTTTCTGCCCTTTCTCTCCATGAACATTTCCATCTCTGTCCCTATCATGTCTATCTCTTTCCTATCACTCTTTTTTTTTCCTTCTCCATTTTTCTGTCTCAGTCTCGTTCTTCCCCCTCTTTTTTCTCAGTATGGCTCTCTGACTGTTCCCCCCTGCCACTCGCTCTCTCCCTTTCTCTCTTTCTGTCTCTCTCACCGCTTGAAAATGAGATGAAAGGTTAGCCATTTTCAGTTGACTTTTCGAAATGTGCTTTCATTAAATCTAACCTTGACAGAATTAGGTATATGAACCCGTGGTGGAGAATTAAAGTCATTAATGACCTTCAGACGGTTTAATTTACTAAGATTTTGTCCTCCATCCTTCTCTCTCTCTCTCTCTCTCTCTCTCTCTCTCTCTATCTTTCTCTCTGTCCACCTCTGACCTACTCTTCCTTCACATATGGTATTAATATTCCTTTCATCATCCCTATACTGATGGTCTATGATATACTTCACTAACCATGATCTCCCCCCTTTCCCTCTCTCTCACTTCTCTCTCCCCTCTCTACACTATTCCTTTATTCTTTGACTCGTTTTGTCCTTTGATTGACAGCAGAGGTTCCTCCTGACCCATATTAGCATCTGCTCCATGACCCAGATTGGGTGTGTGTAACAAATGGCTTGGCCACTCTCACCACTTTCACACTCTTCTTCCTTTCATCACCATGAAGGGAAGGATGGATGAAGGGGATGAAGGGATGGAGAGATAAAGGGGGCCGTCAAGAGCCACCGATAAGAGTTTGTGTCCCGAGGGCCTGGCCTATCTGGGGCTCTATGGATGAGCATTTTCAGTCGGACATTTCTCTCTCTCTCTCTCTCTCTCTCTCTCTCTCTCTTTCTCTCACTCACTCACTCACTCACTCTCTCTCTCTCTCTCTCTCTCTCTCTCTCTCTCACTCACTCACTCACTCACTCTCTCTCTCTGTGTGTGTGTGTGTGTGTACTACATTACTATTCATGGGAATGAAATGACAGGTTGAGGAAGAGGCCTCTGATGGATGTGATGGAGCAAATCTTCCTCCATTCATCATCCTATATTTTCACCTGCTAATGTTTGCAAGATGGACGCACGATAGTAAGCTAATGGTGGCAAAGCAATTTTGAAGGGGGAATGAAACTGCATGTGTGGCTCTTTAATTTCTCATCTGTATTTAGTCATCATGTATACTGCATGAGCTCAACATAATGAAGCTATGTTTTGTTTCCTCATAACTGAATAATATGAAAGGAACATACTTAGTGTCATTATTTAGCCCGACTTTCTAGTCTTTATCTTCCACAGATCAGTAGACCTCCATTATGCGATTGTTTCTATGGTTACATCTTCTCATTACAACACTGCGTCCATGAAAATACACATGAAAACTAATTTTTTCCATCTTGCAAACTGTTAGCTTAATTAAAATGTTTTTACAGTTTTTATATTTTTCCTGTATTATTTTTTATTCTGTAATCATGGTATCATTTTATCAAAGGACTAAATATCAGTTATTTCTGTAACAATGCTCCATTAACACCCACTATTTTAAACAGTTTGTTCATCTGCTGTCAAAGTGATGATATAGAATTTTTGGAGAATTTTGTCTCATCTGCCTGTCAATAACATAATTTGACATGTTATGCGTTTTGTTTTATTCCGCAGAATAGCAGGTAGACACTCAGTCACATACACAGTGTTTCCCAAATGACGGAGGCCCCTGGGAGTTTCAGTCTCCATCTCTCTCTCTCTCACTTGTTTTCTCTCTCTCTCTCTCTCTCTCTCTCTCTCTCTCTCTCTCTCTCTCTCTCTCTCAATGTGAAACAGGCTCTGAGTCAATATCATACAGAAAAATAGTGCACCTGGTAGGAGAGAATAATACAGCTCAACGTTTAATATACAAAATGTCCACACTTTCAGTTTGTTCAGTTTCTTCTAAATTACTTTATTTACAATTTTCCAGCAGGAATATACACTTGAAATTTCTACTAGAAAATCTCTTATGAGATTGCATAGTGCCACTAATTGATATTCCTTATGTTTACTCATATCATCATCAAATCCAATTTCATTCATCCCTAGTCATCCCTAGGCACATGCAGATGAACAGCTACACAGTGTTTTATGATATTCAGCACAATATTGTGATCTTTGAAGTTGCTTTGAAGCATTTTCCCTGATTTCTGTATAGTGCAGTGTCTTTCAGTATGTATCATCAGGAGAGCTGTCTTCTACAAATCTTTATTTACTGTGTAATAATGTTTTTAGGCTTATCATGTTTCACTTTCGTTGCTATGTCACTGGAACTGTATTTCAGGCCATGGTTTTGATATCCGAAAAATATCACTTGTTTTTTGGTGAGCATTTTCTAGTTTCGTGTCTGGCCCACAAGTCACGTGATTGGGGTGTCTTAGCAGCGAGTGGTCCTTTGGGCTTTTGCATGATGTTTTAATGAGAGCTGGAAGCTCACAAGGCGCTATGCCGAGCGCTCTGCTGCATTTCCTTAAACTGCCAAGTAAGAGGCCCATTAATAATGCAGCTCATTAATGTGTGTAATTAATCGGGAGTGGTGTAACGGGAAAAGCTGGAAGGGGAGGGCGCTCAGGGAGCCGGGCTGAAACCCGCTGAGAATGAGGGAGAGAGAGAGAGGCTGCAGCGCGCCACACGCCGCCGACTAATGCATTATTTATCTATCCGCAAGAGAGAGAGAAAGCAGCAAAAATGAAAAGAAAGACCAAGAGCGAGCAAGAAAGAGACTCTTGCATGGGCCAAGTCACTGCTGGCATGCACTGAGATATTTGTAGGCAACGCAGCCAATCAGGAATGCAGCAGAGGCACAGTAGGTGAGGTGTGTGTGTGTGCTCTGTGTATGTGTGTGTGCGTGCCATAATGAGTGTTGGAGACTGTGTTTTATTGTGCCTTCTTAGTGTTGCTTTGCAAAGGTCAGTGTCTTGGATGGCATATTCAGGCCCTTGTTCTTTTGGTTGACAAAACCTGACTGGTGGAAAAGGCTGACACACACTCACACACTTCTGGCTCACACTCTTGTTTAGAGCATGTGCAAAATTCCTCAAGCTGACATTTCTCTTGCTTTTATTGAGCTGAACCTTTTGGAGTGATGTCAGATACATCAGCATCAGTAAGATTTACCGCGGAGAGAATCTGCTTTGCCAGTCGGTATGTGCCGTCAATCGGTCACACCATATTTCTCAATACTGTTATCGAAGGCACTTTGAATCATCGTCACCATTTCCATCATTTTCATGGTTAAATTTTGCTAACTGATGTATTCCTGTCAAAAGAGAGCACACAGAGTGCCTAGAGGACAAGCCTTGTTAGCTTGCTATACACTACAACAGCTAAATCTATTTAAAAAGCTTTGTTATGCTAAGAAGCTACATAATTTCTTAAGCAATACTGTGATACTATAAAATGGAAAGATATCAAAGCTTAGCGATATCCCATGATGTTAAAATCCCCTTGCCTTTTAGCAGCTGCTCACACTGACAGTGACAAAGTAACAAGCAAAGATGAATAGTCTTTTGACCAATTCAGGGCACATACAGATAAAAAAATACAAAACAAAGTCCTAGATTTTTTTTGCATTGTTCTTTAAATCGTATTGATTTACTTTGCTTTGTAGTTTGCTGTTATTCCACTGTACAATTTAAGATTAATGGTTGATTGAAAAACTGGTATTAAGACATCACTGATAAATTACTATTCTTCTAACAAGTAACCTAAAAAGCTAATCCTGCACTACAGAAGAGCTTAATGTACATCAAATAGGAGCACCCAGAGATGCAGATAACAACACATTGGATGGAAAGTGGTTAAGGGTCACTAAGTTTGAATGCAGTGTTCAAAGTGCACATTGTTGTTTAAACCATGGCATACTGTAAACCTTAACTAACATGTAACTTTGACAAATTACATTGACCAGCCCAAGGTTATTCCAAATATTGCCCATACTCCGGGGATTTTGCTTCATCTGGCAACACTAAACAAGTTGCTGGAACTGTGTGAAGGCATCAGTGATGAGTTACCATACTGCACTTTTTTATGCCGAAATTGCTGTTACAAAATGGAAACAAAATGTTTGTTTCAGTCGAATTGTACTAGTATTGTGAACATTGCGTCTAAAAATTGAGAATAAATTTGACAAAGCACATTAAAAACTGAATTAAAAAATGACAATTCAAGTGGACTTGCGCACATAAATAAGGTTTGGGATCTTGTGTTTTTTTAAATAGAGTTTATTTACAAATTACTAGTGTAAAATTATATTGTAAATGAATGTTTTTGTGTTTATCAAATTACATTATTTGCAGCTTAGTCTCATCATTGATGTGCACTGCAGGCTTTGCTGCAGATAACACAAAACGCAGCAGATCGTCTGGAGTATTTGTCGCCCCACCCCGCTCCGCCGCTGCTACTCGCCGCTCCTCTGCTGCTCCAGATGTGCTGTAATTTACTGCGACTTGGCTAATCAGAGTAATTAAGGATTAATTACTGTTAATCACTTTTACATAAACTTGTTGGCGGTGAGAGAGAGAGCGACACTCTATGAAATATGCCACACAAACGCACACAGATGGAATGAGGGCTGGGAGGGAAGGATTAGAGAGAGAGAGGGAAAGAGAGAGAGAGGGGGGTGCTGGGGTAGTTGGATGCCTGGCATTTCTCCCTTTGCTAAATTTCCCAGGAGCTTCGTGCTCAGCCGATTCTGTTTCCGAAACACCATAGCCTCTTTTCCAGTGCATGGCAGAACGTCTCAGAGCATGGGGAGTAACCATTGCTGTAGTATTTCCACATGGCTTACATGGACGTTTCTTCATTGCACTTAGATAACCACACTGAGTGGAGAACTATTTGGGTTGGACAGCTTAATGACGTAGGTACTAACTTCTGCTTTTAGTGCACATTGTCAGTTCAACTTGAAGGAAAAACTCTGCAGATGAAGTCATGAAAGCCTTTGTGGAAAATGAAAGCCTTGTTCTAATTACGATTTTAAACAAATTCAGTTCTGAATCCCACATATCATCATTTATTCAGCAGAACAAATAGTGATGATTCCTGGATATTAATACAATTAAATATTTAAAAAAAAAATTACATACAAAAACGCATTAATAAACCTGTATAACAGTAAAAAACTATCATTACAGTAAAAGGAATTTGTGTTTATTACACCCAGCTCTCTTCATCTCTTCATGCTCTGCTGAATATTGTATAACTTACCATTATTTTCAACATGCATTATATTGTAATTGTGAATACATTAAAATGTCATCAGTCTGGAAGAGGACATAAGAAAAAAAAGACACGCAGGCTGTTGCTCTGACAGAAGAATATATTTTTGTATTATATTTAAAATATGTGACTAATGACAAATAAAATGTCATGAATAAATTGTAAAACATAGTGAACTATTAATGATAATGAAATTTTGTAGTGTATAAAATATGACTTTATGTATGCACTATAATACAGAGCCTCCTATATTAGGATTGAAAGTGTGTGGACTGTGGACGTGAGTGAGAGAGAGAGAGAGAGAGAGAGAGAGAGAGAGAGAGTCAGGTTTGGATGCAGCCGACCTGTTTTGCCTTTTCCCTAACGCACAGTGATGGGGAGGACGAGTGCAGTGTCAGCAGGGCTGTGTGTAGCGCTGTATGAAGTGACCGTCCAGCCCTGTCTTGTCTCGCGTGTATGATGGTGTCTCCACCTCCTCTTCTCCCCCGCTTTAGGAGACTGACGTGCTCGCTACCCCCTCCCGAAGGGAAAAGAGCCAGAGGGGAGCTTTTAATGACACACAGCCAGTCTTGCCCTCGGGGAGGAAGTGGACGCTACAATCATGCAGCTACATTTATTTCACATTACACTGCACACCGACGGCCTGGCTGTTTATTCACTGTACACATGTATAAATGTAAATCCACGCTGTCCACACACAAGGCATATCGGACCTGCTCTATATCTCATGCTCTGACTGGCCCTTAAAAACACGTCAGCTGGAGAGTCGGTGTTTAGATATGATGTAGGTTGCACGGCTGAAGAAAAGTAGCTTTATACAAAAAAAATAATTATCCCTGTCAAGCCTACACTTAAACATAAATACATAAATAGACCTTTGTTTGAGTGAATAGCGTTCGATCCCAGCTGAGGATCTGTCACTGGAGCTCGGATGCCTGTTAGTGTGCGTAAAGCTCATTTTGTTCACTTTTGGTTACACAGCTGAAGACATTTAGCTTTAAGCTAAGATAATTATGCCTGTCAAGCATCTAATTACATATAAATACACAAATAGTCATTTTGAGCTATATGCTTTCGTTCAGCTCAGCTTTTCAAACCCTTGGCATGTTGGAGTGTGTGCGAAGCCTCCAGGCTTGCAATTTGGAACACAGCCCTGATTAGTAGGAGCGCGGAGGCAAGATCACGTAATATCAAAGAGCGAAGAGGAAGAGTCCTGTAGCCTGAGGATGCATTATATTGTCCTGTTTGAAATGAGGAGCACCATTTTCTTAATGAATGGCTTTTACTCGGAGATTTTCTCTCGCTCTCTCTCTCCATCCTCGGGACCGTGTCATTACCAGCCACCCTCGGGCCCGACTGCCCTCTAATGATCGTAATTAGCATTATTAAAGCCGGATCGAGCTCCCTAACAAAGGGATGCCTTCTTACGCTGGTCCACCGAGCTGTAAGCTCAGTCCTACACACTCCAGGGACAAACAATTTCAAGATAAGGAATAAAGCGTGAACACAGACGCACACACACACACACACACACACACACACACAGAGCTAGCTTTAATCCAGCGCCTGTCATCTCAACTCGTCACACCTCCACGCACACAGGGACTTATTCTTTTAATTGATTATTTAATTTGCAATTTACTTCTGATTTAGTTGATTAATTACCCTCCATGATAGAAAAAACTAGCCATCCATTTAAGATTTTTTCCCCAAAAAGATATTTTTCTCTCATTTTTTGATCTGCCTTTTCCATGCTAATTATTAATGAGTGACATTTTTTTACTACCCTGATCTGCCCTAAGCAGACATTGCAGCATGGCTGCATTAGCAGCTTAGTGGCACGAGGTGGCCAAGATTTAACAGCACAGAGTCTGACGTCCTCCTCCCGGTGTGTGCGTGCGAGTGCCTCGGTTCCTTTTCCGTCCCGCTACCCCCGCGCCTGTATAATGAATTCTGCTGCTGTTGAATTAGCATGTAGCTGTCGCTTCGACTCTGCTGCTCGAGTCGTGACAGGACCACCACCACCACCACTCTCGCTCACAGTCGACCCTCCCTGATTTATCAACCACCGGGCGCCGCAGCCGAGTGCCACAGCCTACTGAATCAGCGCCGTGCAAAATAAAAAACACGCGAGTCGAGCTGTCGGCATAAATCAGGGCCCACCAGAAAGGGTTAATTATGCAAATGGGACGCGACTCCAATCCAGCGCTCCCTTCGCTCCCCTCTGTTGTTTTTGATTCAGGCTATGAAAAGATGTTCCATTCTAATGATTTATTATTGGAAGAAAGGGGAAAAAATTGCAATTTGTTTCCTCTCTCTCAGTGGCTGGTGCTTCAGGTGGAACATAATGGAGTCGGACTAGTTTTTCTCCCACTTGAGAATAAGAGAATTTACACAATAGTTCTGTTGACTATAAATATAATGCCCTGGTGTGGGCAACGTGGCAAAATATTATATTATGGAGCTATTTTACATACAAGTTGCACAGATCCGACACACATGTTTAAACAACAGTGCTTTATAAAATACATTCTGAACAGCTATGATTTAAATGTGGTTTTAAAGTTAGGGCAAAACAAATTTGACGCTTTTTAACCATGAACAGAAAGATATTATGTAATGGTGGTAACTAAGGATGGGAATTTGAACAAATATACTTATTCATGATTGATAGATTTTATATAAAAACTGGATTTCTGTAAAGATTAATTAGAGTTGGCTCTAAAGGAAGAAATGGAAAATAAAATGAAAACAAAAAACAGTATTAGTGTAATGATTACTATTAATTGACTACAATATTAAGTCATAACTTGTGCAGATGTTTGTTTGTTTAAATTTTAAGTCCAACAATTCAGTTGACTCATATTGGTCGAAATGCCAGCTGGCTGTGTCAGCCACACCTAAAATGCGCTACAGATTTCCAGAGTTGTTTTGAAATTTTTCCAGGTGGCATGTTATCACAGGGTCCGGAAACAAATTCCAGTACAAAATTTGAATAGGCAGGTTGCATATTTCCATTTTGAGCCATTGTGGTATGTGTAATTGCTGACTTGCTGCACTTGACGTGTCACTCACTATCCACTTTACTACTGAAATGCAAAACTCTGTGTGTGTGTGTGTGTGTGCACGTGTATGCGTGTCCACATGCGTCACATCTGCCTAAAAGTGACAGCACAGCCTAACATTCATTCATTAAACATCAGCATCTCCCATCGCCGCATTGCTATGTCAACATGAGCTGCGAGCTTCGGAGCGGATTAAGCTCTGTTGCGGCTTTTGACAGACTGGTGTTACCCAGCGCTAATCTGATGGGAAGAGATGTATGGGGAGGTGAATACGTTGTGTTGTGACTGTCTCTTGCTGTTATTATAGCGTCATTCAGAGCTCGGGATGAGATTTAGGCGCCACGGGCTGGAGGCGAAGCCGAAACTGTCTCTTTGCTTATCGATTGAGTTCTTTTATCACTGATAGGAGACATTTTTTGAGGGTGTTGGGAATCCTGTTTTGATTTATGGTTTGTGGTTTTATATTTATGCCTGGAATAACATGATACATTCATGGCATGATGATTGTACCAACAAATATGGCGATTATTATTATTGTGCCAAACAATAATAAAACATTATAATACTTTTAACTTTGCAAAGAGCACAACACTAAATAGCATCTGGAACTGAGGCGGAAGTGATTTTGTAACCTAACCATGCTAACCACCCAGTTACATGAAATAAAGAGCAGATCTCATCGAATTATGGTTGTATTTTTCAGAAGAGGTATAAAATGTATATTACAGCATCATGTAGCGAAGTCGATTATTTTATCTAAGCAGAATGAATTGAGAAAGTTCATCGTGTACTCTGACGTGCCCCATCTCTAGAAATCACAACACAGTTTGGACACTTTGTGTGGAATTTTTTGCCCATTTCCCCCTTTTTCTTCTGGCCTCATTCTCATCAGGCCAGCACTTAAAGCAAGCACTGTACCTTACACACTTGCATATTCTGCTGGTAATACTAATTAAGCGTTGTGAGCTGTGATGTGCTGTCAGTGTTACAAGGCTACGGGAAATGCAGTTTGAAGCTGATGCCAAGTGTTTGCATTTTGGCCTCCTTCTCCTTCTCTTGGAAATGTTTCAATCATATAAGGGACATTAGCGGCCTTTGCTTCTCGTGCTTGTTCAATTAAGCCTTGCCACAAAAGAAACGTTAAGCCTCAGCAATGGCTAGCCCCATTTATAGCACTTCAGTTAATATTTCAGTATCCCACGGAGCCTCGGCACAAGGCAGGCAGCCATGTTGAATGTTTAGTTAATGGAAAACACAGACGACTGGGAGCACTGCACATTCAGCAGTGCACAGTAACACAGCAGGGAGGGAAAAAAGTAGGCAGGGTTTTAAAAAAGCAGTCATCTCGGGAAAAGGTGCATAAATTCTACTCCGGCCTTCCATTCCTCACGGGTTCCTCAGAAAACCCTCGGCTTCCCGAAGAAATGAAATGAATCGCCTCCGATAAATGAGCAGACGGCAAAGAGAAATCCATCGTGCACTAAGCCTGTGGCTCGGGTTTTTATTAAATATTGATTTGATTTGTAAAAGGCCAGATGTGCAGAGGTTGAACAAATGTCACAGACTTACATTTTATTTAATCTTTTTCTGGATTATCAGCTTTACAAAGTAAAAACTAACAATAGTTTTGGCCTTTTGTACAGCCACGTCTGGCTTAGTAAATCCCAAATCCAGTAACGCACATCTGAGATGTCCACAGCGCAGTGAGGTTAGTCTGCTGTACCATGAATAGACGTGCCAATATTACTTTTTCCTTATCATGATAATTAGTAACATTGTAGCTTTGTCTTTTACATGTTCTCAGTGAGCAGCATCTTAACAATCAGCCATGTCTCATTCAGGAGCTAAGTTTTCCTTGTTCTTTAAAACACCTCTAAATTGAGGTTGGTTAGAAAAAACTGTCCTAAAACTACCTTTTAAATAGAATAGACTTTACAACTTTAGACTTTACTTTTGGCAAAAAAAATCTGCCTGCCATGTGCAGGGATAGAGCTGGAATTTAAAAATGTTTACAATCAGTTTACAATATTGTGTAATCTTTCATCCTCGGTAGGTTTCGCCACTCTGGAGGGTTGATATGAATCAAAAATGTTTCCCCACTGACAGGATAATATGGTGTACTTGGCTACAAGTGCTATTCATCCAAGCTAAAAACTAGCCAGTGATTGTGAATAAACAAATAATTGCTCAGGTTAATTTGCTGTTAAGACACTGAACAATGAGGACAGAAAACTTAAAGTATGAAGCATTTTTACTTAAATATCTGATAAAACCCTCAAATTGTTTCACAAGATTGCAAAAAATGAAATAATTATTATGTTAGAGATGATGTCAAAAGAGATCAGGACTGAAAGAGAGAGAAAGAAAAAAGAGAGAAAAAGAGAGAGAGTGATCAGTAAGCTCACAGATCAGCTTGTTTCAGACCGCTCTGTTGTTCTGGTGAAGAGAAAGTATGGAGCCAAGGCTGGAAAACATTAGGAGGAATCAATTAGGCTGCCATTAAGAAGTAAAGTGGCCCTCACTGAATCGTGTAATTATGACCTTCAGCAAAGCCACAGTTATGGAAGCACAATACCCTCCATCTCTCTTGTGCGCTCTCTCTGTCTCATTTAGCCTTAATTGTATTTATTTAGGATAATATATTGTATGCTTTTAATGACATGCTTTAGGTTAAGCAAGAGATAAATCATCATTTGTCTTGCTTAGACATGGTTGGGAGATTACAAGTATAGACAGTTGTACAGCATATGGCAAGTGTAATAGAGAATTCACTGAATATGTTTTTATGAATCTTCCTAATCTTAATTACATTACTTTTGACCACTGAAATATAATTCTCTACAGAGAACACATAAAGTAGTAGATATTATCCAAACACTGGTATTAGAGATATATTAATAACACCAATATAACATAACATCACATTATTAAGTATACTGTAAACTTTCTGTTCACTGTCTTACTAAACTCAAAAACAAAGCTTCATGCTTTGTTAACAGTATATCATTTGTACCTTTAGGATGCATCTTTTACCTCGTAGACGGTTATTCATCTTTGCACCACTGGTAGAACAATGATGGAACATTGTCAAAGGATAGGGAGTTGTCCCACATAAAGTGTCTTTACAGGATAAATAATATGGTGTATTAGTAATTCGAGTCATTTTATAGATATATAGACACACACACACAAAACTAAGCCTACATGTTAAAACCAATATTGTCACTACAGCCTGAATAAGCGTGGTCAGTTGAACATGACGTAAAAACTGGTGGATGAATGGTGGCCATGGCTCACAGATGCTCTCCAGCTGCACTCTGGTTTTTCTTGGCTGTGCTGTTGCTTTGGAATCACGAACAAACAGCAGAGCTGCTTAGAGACGCGCTTTCACTGGCAGAGGCAGATACAGCCATGTGGAGCGCTATTAAACCCAACTCAGTTCTGATTCCTCGCCTGACTGGGTTTAGTTTTCAAACTGTGCAACCCTTGTGAAACTATTGGTGTTTTTTTTTCTTCATGATTCCATAACATGGTTTTATATGACCTCATATAATAATATATTTCCAAGAGATTTCATGTCAACAGCTTCTTTGATTCTTCCTTTTGATCTTGTCCTATATGTTTTTTCCCTAATGAGTGTATTGGGTTTCACTGTACATTTTCTTGCCTGCGCTGACCCAAACAGATTTGCTCTTTAAGAGGCCGATGGTGAACGGGCCTCCAGCCAAGTAAAATAAACACAGGAGACTTGGCAGATGCGGGCTGAACGGTGTACGAATGAGGGGAATTTTTATGTTCCATTTTCACTCAACAGTCTAGACGGTTTATCCCGTTTGGGAAGAATTCTCTCGGCTTTGGGTTTCAGCTAAACGCTGCCCTGCACTGCTCTGGCTGACGTGATGTAAAGCTTGAGATGTTTGCTCTGTAATTCAGCTTGCATCAGACTTGCATCACACTTTAAGGGCTAAGAGTGCAGGGTTTATGAAGCACAGGTCTGTCTAATTGGCAGCACTAGCAGTAGTGCATTCTTTTATAATTACGTTTGAAAGAATGCGCTACAGCCTAAGCATACACTCGAGCTCGCAATTTTAAGAAAGGGTTGTTTTCTAATTATTTAAGGCTGTCTCATTTGGTGTAATCTGGACACCATGCTGAGTGACATCAGTCTTTATTTACTGTTTCAGCGTGTATTTTTATAGTGTTGGTCTTGTTTACAATCTTTATCTAATAAAACTTTAACAGTGAGCCTTTTTTGTGAGTTATAGTGGTGACAAAATGAACACTGAATTCTTGCATCTTTATTGTGATTTAATCAGCAAAGCAATGTAATATACAATTACAATATAAGTATAGATTTCTGCTTAAAAAAACACAGAGAAACTTGACAGGTGCCTGTTATAGTCCAGAGAATACTGTAAATGTTTTAACTGTTCCTCTGATAGTATTTAACCAGGTGCGGTTTCATATTCTTTGTATAAATTGTGTAGCTGAGGTAAAACCTCCTACTCTTGGACAGGATCTCTAAAATATTATGGGGTATTTTTAATAGTTGTGACATTACCTTCAGGTCTTTTCCTTTCTTTATTGGTCAGAGGCTCTGCCAAACCACGGTTTATGGGTTTGTGTTACATTGTGCCATGAACCCTGCTTCCTTTCCCCTCAAACATGGCTCTGTCCCAATTACCTTATCAGGTCAGATTCAGTTTCAGGCTCTAATAAAACAGGATGGACGTGCAGTTCCTCTCTCCCATAAGGCTCAGCAACATGGTGCAGCTTGTTCGACTCCATGCTGTGCGCGAGACATGACCTCCTGAACGCTCCCACTCGCCAGCAGTCTCTAAATTTGCATGAGTACGCTTAAAAGCAAGGGGGTGGGAAGAGCACTCCCTCCTACCCCGCTCATGGAGTACAGCAGGACTCTTTCCCACTGAGCTTGACCCCACGCGATGCTGTCCGATCCCCACACTGCGGTCTGGAGTTAATGCACCGAGTGCTTGCTTTGTCTCTGTGTTAATGAAGTGCCCTTCTCTCACTCTACTCCTTTCACTCCTGCACAATGGCATGCATAATCAGCATTAACACTCAAGTGCTGCACTTGACTCTGGAGTCTCAAATCCATGTTTTGGCGAGGCGTCAAACCTCATGAGGAAATGATCGTCAACCTTTGACTTGCCATCGACTAATTCAGAAAGGGTACACTTTCCCCATGCACTCATTAGAACGGACGGAGAAAGTGTTTCTAGATCAAAGGGATGAGTGAAAAAGACTGTCTGGTAATTATTCTGGTACATGTGTGTGTGTGCTGAAAATGGCAACTGCCTTTCTCTTTTTACTAGTGTATATGTAAGAAAGAAAGGGAGATAAAAAGAGAGAGTGATGAGAGCCCTCTAGTGGATTAGAGTAAAACTACAGGGAGGTTTCACATCTCTGCACAGCATGCCCATAATGTTCTTAATACACCCTTGGCAATTTCCCATCATAACATGGAAGTGCATATCAACAACATAACACAAATTCCCTCTTTACACATAAGGGGATTGTGTAGTGGCATTGTAAACAAGAACATACTTGACCTCCTCAGCAACAAGAATGAAGTGGAGGAGATTTATGGCCTTAGACAGATTGAAGAAGGGAAAGTCTATGAGGGCATGTTAAAAGCAGTAGGTTTTTATTAATTGAACTTTGTCAGGCACTGGGAAGAATATGAATGAAACGAAGTGCCTTTTTATTTCATCACACTAAAACACTGTAAAGCTGACTGTAGCCTTTTTTTATTTTAGGTCCACTGAATGTTTCCTCTCATACATAGAAATTAATTGTGAATCGATGAAGCTTGAGATCCATTGCCAGCTCTAAACCAGTCCATTCAGCTTGTACCGCTTTCAGCGTTCAGCTTTTTACTGGCTTCCACTGCTTGCTTTGTTACAGTGCTGAGTATCCGAGGTGCCCAGGAAGAAGAGCCTCCCGATGCCCAGCTCATGAGACTGGACAACATGCTGTTGGCTGAAGGCGTGTCGGGGCCAGAGAAAGGGGGTGGGTCAGCTGCGGCCGCAGCCGCTGCAGCAGCTTCAGGAGGAGCCGGAGCTGATAACTCAGCCGAACACTCTGATTATAGAGCCAAGCTCTCCCAGATCCGCCAGATTTACCACACCGAACTGGAGAAATATGAACAAGTAAGAGACTTTCAGAAAAGTTGGCATGCATGTCCTTGAACTATTGATTTGTTGTATATCCTAAAAATGTACATCAAAAGTGCTCAACCCAAACAGTCATGGACTAGGTTTGAAATGCCATAATACTGTACTAAGTAGTATTACTCAAAATGTGCACCAATAGTAGTAGTATGAGTAGTACACGTAATTAGTACACTAACCGTAATGTTGTCTACAGCAGATATGTTAAAACACTGTTTCAATGTTAAATGTTTACTTTTCTATCTATAAAGCAACTTTTACACCTCAGCCAAACAGAAAACCTTTTTATGCTTAGTCATTAAAAAAACAGTAATGCATAAAAATGTATTTCTGTTCAGATTTAAGTAAGCACAGATTAAAATAAATACAGTTGGGTGGAAAAACACACTATTGAGTTTCTCACTTGAGTTCAACTCAATTCAATTTTAAAGAAAGATAATTAATTTAAGAAGAATAGTTACATATTAAAGAAAATGTACACATTGAAATGTGGATTATGAGTAATAAACAAATAAAACAGAAGCAGTTAAACTAACAATAAAACAGTTAAATGGTTCAGATTTTAAGGAAAGTGGATGAAAGTTACAGCTTTAAATGAATCATTACACCATGTGATACATGACAGTTAAACATGAACAATGACTCAGTAGGATAATAAACAATAAAATAAAAGTGATACAATGGTCAATAAACCATCAGCGCAAACAGACAGAAGGAGAGTTATTTGAAACTATAAACCATGCTGGTTTATTACATACACCGTCACTTCACCAACACATCAGGCTTTTAAAAGGGAAAAAAACTGACCACTATTGACTACTTTATTAGACTTATCTTTGTTGCACCTGTATGTATAGTTAGAGACTATATATCAATCTCCTGCACAGTGTGTGGCAATCCTCCTCCAGCCCTTCTGTGTCAGTTTCTGACAGCAGCACTACTGAAGCTTGTGGAAATTTGGTTTGTGGATTGTCTCTCAGCCCAATAATACTGTTTATGCATCAGTGCTTATGTGCTGGATACACTTATAGACTTTTACACACCCCTACATATGTGTGTGTGTGTGTGTGTGTGTGTGTGTGTGTGTGTATATATATATATATATATATATATATATATATATATATATATATAAAATCAGTCACTGATGCTGTGAGAATGACTAATCACCCAAATGACATTTTTAGTGCAAAGGGGGATGACACATTGTACATAGCAGCAGATAGACTCTAGTCAGTAATTGCATGAAGTGCAAAGAATTGCAAAGTGCACGCAATAGTGCATCTCACATGGAAAAGTGACGGTCACTGTTTCAGACACTGTAACACTTTCGAAGTGCATATGGAATACTGTCCCATAATCAGTGTGTGAAGGAGCAGAATGTTTGTAGCAGTCTGCTAAGTTCTGCGAAGATTGCTAATTACTGACATGGGTTTTGTTGCTGAGCCGTGTAGATTATCTTGTTGAAAAATGGGTCTTTCCATTATTCAAGACGCCTATAACATTCTTTTACTCTCACACACACATATACAGTACAAACACATTTTAAAAACCTTTTGTCAGTTTCTATCAGACAAAGTGTACTGTTCTATCTCGCTTTTCACTGCAGTAGACTTGCTCCATAACTGTCTCCCTCTCCAAAAGTGTGGTTACAGAGCTGCATAACTGTCTTACTCTCCAAAAGAACAATACTGAAGTTTCACATGTGTGAAGCTGGAGCTGGCTCATTTTGAGTACAATAGAGGTCTCGGTCTTTATCAGTACAGTACAGAAGTTGGTTCAAACTATCACTATCCATAGAGAAACTGTCTCGCTCTGTCATCACAGTAAAGGAGCTGTCTTTCTGTATGAGTGCAGTAGAAGAGATGTCACACGTTCAGTGTTACAGTAGAGAAGTCATCTCACACTCTTCAGACAGTAAAAGAAGCTGTCTTATTCACAACAGAGGAACTCCACAGTGATGGACGGGACAGTAAAGGAAGGTCTGACTCGCTCAAGTGCATGCTGGGAAGAGGCCAGGTGTCCATTCAGAGAAAGGCATTCAAACCCGTCACACACTGGGGCAGTAGACTGTCTTCCAAAATATAATAAACACACACATGCACCACCTGACCAACCAGATCCAACCCTGCATCCTGAATTTTCCTTTAGCTTTCCATCTAGTCTTTTTTGTCTTCTGATCTGCCTGTTTTTTCACAGTGTTGCTCTCTGCTAGTGCTCTTGTGCCAGTAAAGCCATTCTGAAATTGAGCCTGCAATACAGCAATGCATTAAGTACTTCGCTCACTTTGTTTAGTTTTGCCAAATGGCTTTAAGTTTGGCAATCCATAGAAATGAGACAAAACAGGAGGTGAAATATATGGATAGGCTTTCCTCATTTTTACTCAATTTGGTCATTTGCCAATTCCCACCTACTAGCTCTGCCCATCATAAAACAGCCACCTTACACACACACCACACACACACACACAAAGACAGAAACAAATCTTGTGAGTTATTCTGAAGATTTTTTTTAATAGCACTGGAAAAATTCTGTATACATAGGAGAAAATAACACTTAGCAAAATGTTAGTAGGTCCTCTGAACACAAGCATCATCAGCTCCTGATGAATTCATGTTAACACATCTGTCAATTTTAAATGGTGTTTGCGCTATATATTTTCCTGGTATTCTTAAAGGCTTAAGAAAACTAAAATAATCTACTGTAGGAAAATTTGTGGAAGACCATTTGCAAAAAAGTTTTAGATATTTCCTACTTAAACAGAATTTTGAGACACAGTGCATTCATGAATATCGTTTATCATTCCCTCCAGGATTTCATGATTTGCTATCACATACATACATACATACATACATACATACATACATACATACATACATACATGAAATGAAATGAGGAAAAAGGCAGGAAATTGTTGTAAAAGCACTACTGAAACCCATGATACTGTCAAAAAGAATATTATGAGCAACTACTTGATCAAAATCATACTGAGCTTAAGTTCACCTTATGTCTAAGCTATGTCTGGATCTCATCCGATCTGTTTAATTCTGATTTGAGCTTCTTCAACAGATAAAATATATCCGTGTTTGTTTTTTTTCTGTTGTTGAAGGCATGTAACGAGTTTACCACTCACGTGATGAACCTGTTGCGAGAGCAGTCGCGCACACGGCCTATCTCACCCAAAGAGATCGAGCGCATGGTCAGCATCATCCACCGCAAGTTTAGCTCCATCCAGATGCAGCTCAAGCAGAGCACCTGCGAGGCAGTCATGATCCTCCGCTCCCGCTTCCTCGATGCCAGGTCTGTCATTTCCTCACTTATCAAAAACCGCTATGATTTGATCAAAGACAATGTTTTAGTTTGTGTACGTGTTACATTTTTACAACCGGTTATTTTTACAACTGGTTATTCAGAGAGACGATTTCAAAACTGCTAAAAATAAAAAATTCAATTTTGTATTACCGAGTAAAACAAACAAATTAAATGAGCTTCTCGTAACTGATTAAATGAAGTCCCCCATGCATATGGTTTGCAGTCATTTATACTTCCTTCAGAGTGTGTAGGTGTTACTGTCTGACTGTCTGCATACAATGATAACGTTGTTTAGCTTCTTTTATGTATTAGTGTATACAATAGCTCACATCCAGGCACTTACTGTTGCCACCTCTCCATCTCTCTTCATAACTGCCTGTTCCCTGTGACAGGCATATCTATGTACTGTAAGCCTAACAGTCGTGCAGTTTAATTGTGCAGGTTTGCATTGCACTGTTCCTGAGGTCCGATCCATATACGAGCCTCTACATGCCAAAGAGTATGCAGTGCTTTCCTCCTTTAATGTAATCACTTGTTCCCTTTGATGCATGCCTGGGATTTGCATATATTTCTTTGAGGATAAATCACACTGGAAGCCTTGAGTTGAAGGCATAACATTTAAATGAGCATCTCGCTCCCTTTTCACCATGCACTATCCATTCTACTGCAAATGATGGTGGCAAGTCTCTCCCTCCCCACTCCTGCCTGCTCAGTTCTTCAGCTTAATTCTTTCGCAGGCTGAGACCATGCTGTGCTCATTTACATATGGTGAAGAGGGGCTTTGTGGGTAGGAAATCGTCTCGCTCTGTGTTGCGGGGGAGAAGCTTGCAGGGTTCACCGCTGCATATGCAAAGCCCCCATGAGACATGCCACATTCACACACTCTTAACCCAGGAGATGAGCAAAGCTGGCACCCACCACTGCCTTCCGCTCCTCCAAAGCTTTTAAAGCTCCTTCAGCACGTGTGAGAAGCCTGTACTTTGCTTCTGCGTGAATAATAAAATGTTCTGAATGCGAAGTGGCACATGTTTTTGCCAACGATATCCCAACATGCATGCCAAACATAACTTGCATATGCAATAAAGCCATGAACAAAATGCAGAGGGAGAGGATCTGTTATTAGATGAGGTAACATTAGTATTCAGTTGCACAAGTCAAACTTCTTCTGAATCCCAAAACATGTCATCTCTCTCGCTCTCCCTGCTCCTTCTTCACAGGAGGAAAAGACGAAACTTCAACAAACAGGCCACCGAGATCCTGAACGAGTACTTCTACTCCCACCTAAGTAATCCGTATCCCAGTGAGGAGGCCAAGGAGGAGCTGGCCAAGAAATGCTCTATCACTGTCTCCCAGGTAGATTCTGCTTTCTTGACCAGTCAAGTTCTTAATTATAAATTTGATTTAGCATTTACACTCTACTTACATCAATGTATCCTCTCTAATAGAATAACCTGCCTTAGCTGGCATGGGTACATTATTTTCTTATATTGAGAGACTGCTAAAGCAGATCTGGTAAAAAAAAATAAATAAATAAAGCTCTAAGTCTGATCTTGTGATAGAACATATCCATGATCATAAATCATAATTATAAATAATAGTTTATGTTAGGCCTACATTTGTGCTTTGCTAACACAATTAAACTTAGAATTTTAATTGTGCAAAAAAATAATTACTCATAGGTGACAGTGCATAGACATTGCTAAATTAAAAGTGACACGAACAAAATGAGATAACACCCTCAGAGACAAAGCCATTAAAATAGTAGTTAATTATAACACTAGCTAAATAAAACAAGGATGAGTTTGCTATTTTTACAATCTATGTTCTGAATTGGACTTGTTTCTCTGCTTGTAACTGCCTGCTCTTATATATTATATCTAAATGTTTGGATAACATATTCAGATTGCCTGTCTAGGTCTTGTGCACAACCAAGGCACTTACCTTTTCTGTGACAAATAACACTGAATAAAGCTTTATTTCATTACTGTATGTATAAACAATAGTAAACTACAGTATACTACCACTGTATACTTTTATATTATATTTGTTTCATATTAATGCAATATGTTTTTACTGATTTTACAGATCGCTTTTTTTTTTAACCAGTTATATATACATACTGTAAATCATTTTAACTATCATTGCTACATGTGTGTATGGATGTTTAAAAAGCTGCTCACTTTCTGTATAGAGCACCTATAATTGCTTACTGTGTTAGCCCATATGTAATGATCCTCGATTATGAACACCTGTGTTGCTGCACGTGAATATTCTGCACCTGCTTATGTTAAATGGACGATGCGCAACAAAAAAAAACTCTTAATGAATCCGGGGTGACATAATTTGACGATGCATCTGGGTGCCGTTCTCAAACAGACTCTGCTCAGAATGATTGGTTGAGCGCGTCTGGTGCCATTTTGCAATAAAGAAACACGTTTAGCCGCTGTCTATGAGGGTGTGGGGGGGTGTTTCCACAGGATTGATTTGGTTTACATTTTAATGTTGTTTATCATTAGCACGAGCCTTTATCCGCACAGCTTCATCTGGGAGTGTATTAGCGGTAATGGGTGTTAGTGCGTGTGAGGACGGATCCGTGCCGTCATAGTCCTTGATGATAGCTAGCTGCAGATGGAGTGACTTAATGAGATTGTTATTGGCTATCTTTTTTATTCTGACACTAATGTGAGTTTGCTGTGGTAGCGTTTGCATTCTTCACCCCTTCATAGGCAGGGTTCTGTATGTGGAGGAGTCCCGTATTTGTCTGTGGTTTTCTTTGTTATGTACACCGTTGTTGTGGTACACACACACACAGAGAGAGAGAGAGAGAGAGAGAGAGAGAGAGAGAGAGAGATAAACCTGCCATCTGTGTTCTGCATTATTGACAGTTTGGTATTTCTCTGCTTAGAAAAGCTTCATTAAATTTTATCAAGCCTCAATTCTGTTAAGTAGTTAGCAATATTCTGTTTATTTTGCCACAGGCTAGGTCATTTATAGACATATGGTGCTGAATGTATTTTAAAATGTTCAGTATAGCTTATAATGAATAAAACATAATCTAACCAATGATCAGTATATGCTGACTGTTGATCATTGTGATGATCGTTCAGGCCACTGCAGAGATTTCCTTTGGGGACTTCACAGTAAACACCAGCAACTCACAGCTTGATGCAAACTTGTATTGCAGATACAGTAGGCCAAATAGAAAATCAGCAAACAGCACATCAGGCTCACAGTGCTGTGACATATTTTCTGACTCTCATCTTGGCATGCATCATTACAGTACTGATCAAAGCCATTATGGTCAGGTTTGAAAGAGATAGTCTACTTGATTAATTACTGTATGTTGATTTGTTTCATTCAGGTTGCCATTAAGTGTTCTTCCTCAGAATGATGAATTGTAGCAGTCAGCAGTTGTGGAATTACCTCACTTTCTGATTTAGTGAAACTCTAAATCTGACAGAGTGTAAATTTAAGATTGAGGAATGGGACAACCGCTTACATCAAGTTTTTGGCTCAGATTAGTAGTAATTTTAAATGGCTTCATTTCACTTTGTTCCTTTTTGAGTCCAAATGCCTTCTGAACATCATCACTGTAAAAAAAATAAGCCATAAATCCTTTTTGTCAGGTTTGATAGAGAGATTATGGCAAGCACATATTGTTCCACTTTCAGTAAAAAATAGATTTAAAGCAATTGATTTTGACCATGTAAAGTTGTTCATGTTTTGCTCCAGGTGTCTAACTGGTTCGGAAACAAACGAATCCGGTATAAGAAGAACATTGGAAAGTTTCAGGAGGAAGCCAACATGTACGCAGCCAGAACTGCAGTGAATGCGGCCAGCGTGTCAGCTCACGGCAGCCAGGCAAATTCCCCCTCCACCCCCAACTCAGCAGGTGGGCAAATATACATGCACATCTCACAGTTAATCACACATTATCCCACATCACATTATTACATGATTCAGTACGCTTTATTTTTACAGCTGCAGAAGTGACTCTCAGTAGTCCAATAGATAAAGGTTGAACTTAACACAGGTTAAATGTAATTGCCTTCAGCTTATACACACCTGAGACCTGCCTCATTCTTTCAGTCAAAATAGGATTTATAAATATGTCTATGGATTTTCAGCAATATTTTTCATTTGTCTAGCACACAGCACTTCTTTTTCTTTAACTCTAAGAACTCAGAAATCATTTAGAGCTCAGCATTGTCTTGGCGTTAAAATCGCCTCTTAAATGGTTGATAGAGAATGTGTGTCAGATTTAAATTTATGACCCCATTTACACCTGTCATTTCATGCCCTTTGATTGTATCCTGATGACATACACTTCACATGTATTTACATTTGTAGTCAAACTGTTTCTTTCCAGTCAGTGATCATATTTTCAATTATCTCATTACTTTCAAAAACCTGCAGTCTTGTTCAGTGTTTTTAGATGTTTTCTGAATTCCTCATCATGATGTTTTGTGCTGTGGTTAATCACGTTAACATAAAAAAAAAACGAACATCTGCATTCACAGAACTTGTGCGTTGTCAAATGTGGCTTGGAGAGTAAGACGTATTTTATACTGTAACGTGCAACGTGGCTAAAATGTGTCGGTGGTTTGTGGTTTGAACAAATCTGACAGTAAATCATTTATACTAAAGACACTCAAAATGACAAAGTGTAAATGAAGCTTATGAGAGAATACATGTAATGATTTTACTGGTCAGTTGACAGCACCATTGTACATAAAATAGGCACATGTTCAAAGATATTGAGCATGTAAATTGTGTAAGTACAGCAGTACTCTTGGGATTACTTACTTTTATCACCACTCCTGTGCAGTTCAAATCAGCCATTTGTCCCAAAAACCATGAAAGACTCTAACAGAGGTCATTCTTCCTCAGTTTTCCTTTTATGTGTTTTGGTTCACAGACAGAGCTGCACGCAGCATGGCAGTCACTTCATAAACCTTTCTGCAATGTTTTATTAGTCATGAGGATGAGTGTGAGCTGTTATTGGTTGAATTGAGGTTATCATGTTTGAATAAAAATGTAAAATGCCTTGTAATCCTGTTTTACAAGGATTTAAATTTCACTGAAATCCATTCTGGGCTTGCTTTAAATTTTTTAAACAGCAGCGTATGTAGGACAAGTACTTTCATTAGCTAGCTAACACTACAAGTTGCCTGCTCTTGCTTTAAACCTGTCCTACAGTGTTATCTCTTGCTCAGCCTTAGTGCTGATGCTCTGCTCTCTATGGGCTGCTCATTCTCTCTGCTCTGTTACGCTTGTCTAACTGTACTTCCGCATGTGCTTTTTCTCCTTCTCCTCTCTCTACCTCTTGCTCTCTCTCTCTCTCTCTCTCTCTCTCTCTCTCTCTCTCTCTCTCTCTCTCTCTCTCTCTCTCTCTCCCTCTCTCTTGCGCTCTCTCACTTGCTCTCTCTCTCTCTCTCTCTCTCTCTTGCTCTCTCTCTCTTGCTCTCTCTCTCTTACTCTCTCTCTCCCTCTCTCTCTCTCTCTCTCTCTCTCTCTCTCTCTCTCTCTCTCTGTGGTCTTTGTGCTGCTGCTTCTTTTTCCTCTTTTCTCTTTTCCTTCTCTGCTCTTAGGTTCAGCTGGCTCTTTTAACATGTCCAACTCTGGTGATTTGTTTATGAGTGTGCAGTCTATGAATGGCGATTCATACCAGGGGGCTCAAGTGGGAGCCAACGTGCAGTCGCAGGTACAGTACACATCAGACTGGTCACTACATCAGCTGGATATTTACTCTAATAAAGAATACCCTTAAAGACAAGAGCAGGCTACAGGGAGCGAATATGTACATGTAGACAAGCAAGTCTGAAACTGGTATCATGTTATTTGGAATGTACTGTACTGAGCCCGTACTAACTATGAGTATTTATTTTCATCCATTTATGCGCATTATTAGCTAATAACGGGACATCCTCTCATACAAAAGTTTCAAACAACTACTGCCGTGATTACAGAGATTACATGCAGATATTTCATGTTAATATTTCAAAAGTCGCTGAAAAATGTGTCATAATTAACAATGTAATTACAATATTGTTTTTCAATAAAATATTAAATATTAACATATTTAAAATATCAATAAATAATTAAAATATCAATATTTGATAAATATTAAAATAGTGTTTAAAGATATACAGTTAATAACTCTACCGTGCAACATCAATGTTCATAATAAAATTGCAGACGTTAAAAAAAGCAACATATCATAAGCAACTTTAAATTCACAAAGATGAACGATGAATGTCTACAATTATAACAAAAGTCCAGTCACCTTGACTCACTGCCACAAGAATTATGCAGATGTTCTGTTTTACTCTTTTCATTTGTCTCCATTTTAGATACTTCTCTGTGTTTACATTGTTTATGTGGTTGTTTACTTTGAATTGTTGTTTTCTTTGTCTCACTCATTGCTGCTGTGTTTCTGACCTTGTGCTTTTTTCTGTTAAGTTTTGTTTTGCTGCTCGTGCTTTCTCATCGACCTTGCTTTGTTTATTTGTGTGTATGAGGGTTTCTGATCTGACCTTGTTATGTTGTTTATTGTGCATTTTCAGGTGGATACCCTTCGCCATGTTATCAGTCAGACAGGAGGATACAGTGATGGCCTCACAGCCAACCAGATGTACAGTCCGCAGGGCATCAGTGTAAGAAAACAAAAAAATTACATTTTTTTCCTGTGCCCTCTAACAATTATTTTAAAGCCATAGGGCTAGGAATGGCACTTAGTGGAACATGTCTGATCCACAGTCACCCGGTGTGATCGGCTGCGTGTTGTTAACGCCACAGGGCTCGGACACACCCGTCATGTCCAATATGAGCTTTACAAACACCTGCACTGACATGTGCCACGCCGAGCAGTGTGTTTTTGTGTGTGTGTGTGTGTGTGCTGTGAACAGGTAAGACCTCATAGCTGCACAAATGCTTACTAAAAAGACTGTAAGGAAAATACTATATGTTAATGCTAAAATTAAATCTAAGCTTGTGGCCCTCTATCTTTACCGCCTTTGTTGTCCCTCTCATCATCTCCCTAATTTAATTATTTATTTCCTTTCGGGCGGGAGCTGCTGCTGGGGTTTTGGTGCGGTCGCAAAATTCACAGCGACAAGCCATGTGGTAAAGGGGAAAATCGATCAGACAGACACACAGGGAGCCGAGTGCGGACTTGGGACAGCAATCCAAGCACATTGCTCAGATCACATTCGCGCAGAGCTAATGGCCCTGACAGCGTAAGAGAGCGAAGGGGGGTAGAAAGAGAGGACAAGGAGGAGTAAGGTCAACGGCTGTGCTGCCATGTCTTGGCCCGCGTTCTGCTATATGCTAATGAGAACGAATCCGTTCCATAAGAAAGAACACGGATGTATTCAAATCCCAACCAGTCCTTCTGCTTCCTTCACTCTGTGCCATTCCAAGGGAATTGGAGGGATGTAAAAATTAGCTAATATTTGATTTTTCTTATAACCAAAAAAAAAAGGCAGATAGTATAAATATTTGAACCAGAGGTTCTGGTGTATTCCAGATCGACAGTCCGAGCATGCTTTATTTAATGCTTTTATAAAAGATAAAATAAAAGATCTTTAAATCATTTATTGTTTCCCAAAACCTGACATAAAAATAAATTCCACATTTACTAACAAATGTGACAGAATTACTTACTTGATATCCAAATTAAAAGGTAAATAAAATTAACTGTTACTCTACATCTGCATATCACTCACATTTTCATGCTCAGTGGCCTTTAAATTTAACAGCAGTTTTATTGCAACAATTAAATTTGAAATCCCGAAATGTCTGTTTTTTAGATTTTAATGTCAGAATTTAAAGCTGCATTTAGTGAGGGACTCACTTTAGTGAGGCAGACCTGAACATCATCACATGTAATAAAAATCATTTTTGATAAAAAATGATTTATTTTTCATATTTTTAGCAACAATCCACAAAACACAAATATTTGCATGCTTTTTTAAAATGATTAAACATTTATTTAATCATACACTTGTTTATATGCAGGTGGAAGTAGAGTCCTTATTTCACAAACGACAGCAATGACTTTGTGCTAAAAGCCGATTTAAAGTCTAAAGATGAGGAATCTTTTTCAGACAAGTGATTTCCCTCTTTGTTCGCTGTGTTGATAATGGCTCATGTAGCGTTTTATAGCAGTAATTATGCCTTCAGTAGAAAATAGGAACGTGGCACCGTAACCGAACACGTTTTAAGATCTTTTTCTGCTCTCCTCCATTTTGTTTGATTACAGACTGCCTTGGCTCTAAATAACAGGCTTGGAGCTGAGTGGCTGCCGGCTGCCATTTCCAGCCTTTTTGCTATTAATATCCCCAAATGCTCTTTAGCAGGCCTGTCTGCAAAAGGAGAAATGGCTTCTGCGCCTCGCATTGTGTTTTCATTTCAATCTCCAAATGTCATAATTTTCCACCACCGCTTCCTTCTTTGTTTCTTCTGGGAGTGTTATATGGTGGGCCACTTCATCCCAGCTCAGTATTATGGTGTGTGTCAGTGAAAGTGACAAGCATTTAACTCTGTCCCGTATTACACGTCTGCAGTGCTTCCCATCTTCCTGGGAAAAGCAAACACGGTATATTTATATTCTCAGCAGTAAAGCAGTATTTCCTCTATTTTATCTATCTACTTGTCTATCTGTCTAGCTATCTAGCTATCTGCCTGTATATATATATATATATATATATATATATATATATATATATATATATATATATATATATAATATATATCTGTCTAGCTATCCAGCTATCTGCCTGTCTGTCTGTCTGTCTGTCTAAAACCGAATGTTTTTTTGTTTTGTTTTGTCTGTTTGTTTGTTTTTATGTTTGTTTGCATTGGTTTGTGTAAATTCTATTGTATATTGTTGGAGATCAGGAGATCCCAGGAGCTCAGCAGTTTTTGAAATACTCAGACCAGCCCATTGGCACCAACAACCATGTCACGGTTAAAGTCACTGAGATTCTGAGACATTTTTTGTGATGAGTGATGTGAACATTAACTGTAGCTCTTGAGTTGTAACTGCAAGAACTTATGCAGTGCATTGATGCCACATGATTTGCTGATTGGGTATTATATAATAAATTATCACCACATGCAATAATATTTTCTTAACTTTTTCTTTCACTTCTCTAATGTATGTTATTTGTTCTTCCACAGGCTAACGGTGGATGGCAGGATGCTACTACCCCCTCCTCAGTGACCTCACCCACAGAAGGACCCGGGAGTGTTCACTCTGACACCTCCAACTGATCCCCTCATCACCTCACTCCTTCTTGTTCCCTCACTACTGCACAAACCATGGACTCTCTTTTTGTTCCGTCACTCTCAGTCGTTCATCACTAGGTTTAAATAATGCACTCACTAAGCTGGGTCTCTGTATTTTATTTCACCCAAACACACACACAGATTTCTGTTCTCAAATACAGCCCTCAATTTGTATTAACCCCTTCAGATCATTTTTTTTTCTATCCTCAATTATAATTAACTCTAATTCTTCTTCATTAAATAGTTTTCAGTCTTAAATAGTATTTTGATGCAGCTCCTCATGGATTGAATGAAAAAAAATCCTTTAAACAAAATCTACGAATGGAGATGGGGTCTGAAGGGGTTAATATGTCCGATCACACTACCTCTTAGATAAACAATATAAACAACAAATCATAACAATAAACTGATTTCTAAAACAGAAATTATGGTGCATATAATGCCCCATTTTCCATATCAAAACCTTATCACATTTTTATCATGGTAAGAATCCTTGAACATTTTCTGTATCCATAGTGCCAAAGTATTTTTCTACATTTTAACACTCATGATTTGCATGTTCATTTGACGTGATCATATCTCCATGTTGTAATATAGGGACATACTGTATTATAAAGACATATTTTGTATCTCAGTCTCTCTCTCCATCATGTAACTTGAAATTGATTTTTAATTAGGCTATACATACATCGCTTGTCTTTGATTCCTAAAAACCTCTTTTCTTTAAAAAAACAAAAACAAAAAAAAAAAAAACATTTTTGTTGCTTTCTGTGTATAATCTCCACCAGTGACAATGCCGAAAGGCCTTCGCAGATTAAGAAGTTAAGATTCACCTGTTTGTGATTAAAATCAAAAACCCAACCGCATCAGTTAAAGACGAGCCAAATGCTGCTGTGAACCAAAATCCCTTCTGTAATAAGCTGAAATAGATTTGAAATAATGCGAACTTTAAAGCTACTGTATTTTACAGACTATAAGATGTTTTTAACCCTCATGATGGTGCTCTGATTTTAGTTTTTGGTTATGGTTCAACATTAGATGATTTATTTGATGGCAGCAGAATGGTTAGCATTGTGACTGAGAGAAGAATACTTACTGTACAGTCTTGATTAATTTTATGATTAACTATAAAACTGTGACATGAATAGAGTTTCATACAGGTATCTGTTCTATATGACTGTATGGTACACTACCAATAGCTTGGTGCTAACCTAACGTTTCAACAAGAGGCAGGAATCAGCAATATTATAGAGTGCTAACCTATGGCAACACTGACAGGACACTACTTTAAATGCACACTACTTTAATGCGGCTTACAAAATGGAGTTACATATTGAGGAGGGTGCATCTTATACTCCAGAGTGACTTATAGTCCGGAAAATACAGTAAATTTGTCTATATGATTGATTTATGGAATATTTTTCTTTTTTAGAAAAACAGAAAATAACACAGAAAACAGCAGAGGTCTTCACAGCTACATAGATCTAATCAGATTTTTCTAATAAATTTGACTGTTGTGAAGTCACTTTATCATTTTATGCCATTTTTTTATCCAATAACTAAATCACCCCATTGGAGAACAACCTTGCTTTTAGTTTCTGGTCTTTCTTGGTGATAATATCTCACGTATCTGTCATTACTTTGATACCAAAAACAGCAGACATGCCTATTTTGTTTATCATCATCATTTTAACCAATGTTCACATTGTAAATTATGTACTATCTTCTGTATCTGGGCTTGTTTCTTAGCGAAAGCGCCAGTTCTTCGTATTCAAAACCAAAAATGCAGTCCGAATTCAGTAGTGTTTGTCGAAAGAAAACATGGCACAAAAATGCAGAAAACATTTGCGTATATTTTTACGTCGTCATGTTGTGAATAGCCTAACGCGCTTTTCTTTTTAGCTTCAGCTCTGTTACATTTTTCTTTATTTTTGTGTGTTCTTGCTTTAGCATAATGTGAATTAGCCCAAGAATGCGCTATGTACGTAGATGTGCACCTTTTTATTCTTATTTTGCTCTTTTAAACAGAGTATAAAAACGATACATCTTGTGCTTCATATTAGCGTGAACCAGGTCTCTGATGGGCAGGCTGTGTCTTTAAGAAATCTTTTAGGATTTGATCAACATAATAGATATGATATTCCTAAAGCAATGTGACAAGGCTGGGGCTTTGTGGCCAATTTAGAATAAAGTGTATAACTGCACACTAATCTTATCACACTAAAAAAACTCAAGTGTGTTGTGCATCGCACATCGATTATGATTGTATCGTGTTACTTGTAGCAAATCAACAAAGCTTTTTGTCACATTAAGCGCTGTAATTTATTTAGTTAGATGCACCATCCATCACTAAGCCATATCATGACATTTTATAATGAGCACCCATTAAGAAAGAGGGCCTTTTATTTCTGTGTCGAGAGTCCAGCACACTTTACTGATTTCCTGATCTCTAATACACCTGCAAATGGGTCTTTAAAGGGACAGTATTGCCAAGAAGGAAAAGGTCTTTTTTTTTGTCAAATCGTCTAGCTCTGATGGACTATGGACACACAGGGACACTCCTTTTTGGCTACATGAGTCAGCCACAACCAGCCAAAACAGCTCCATCGGCATAGATTATTATTATTATTCTAGCGGTTATTCTATTATTCCCTCATCAAGAAAGCCTACTAGCAAGTGTTAGTGTAGACTATTCGCTTAGACGTACCATCTAATGCTAAGCTAGAAAAGATTCAATAATAAACATCTGTGCTGATTTATTCTAACCCAGAGGCCTAAATGTATATCTGGAGTTTAACACACCTTCTAAACCTAGTCGCTAGATAATGAGTCGAATCACTGTGTGTGTTCGAGTTAAATAAATAAGTGCTAAACTCCATCCATTCACACACAAACACAGTTGGTCAAATCTGGGTTGAAGAGTGACATAATAAGCCTGAACCCTCATTCACACACAAAAACACACACGCACGCACACACACACGTGTCTCATCGCCTGCCCAGTTTCAGCGTATTGTTGAAAGCTTCATGTAATGATGCTTTTAGTTTTTTGCATACGAAGCAATTTGTAAAACATCAAATGTTTACTTTGTTGCATGTTTTTTGTTCTTTAAAAAATCCTGCAGTGTTTTTGAATGTTTCTTTTTTTTCCTCTTCTTTTTTTAATAAATAAACAAATAAATAAATATATATATAAATAAATATATATATATATAAAGTGCGGAGCCTTTCTCTTGATGAGTTTTAACTTTTAAGATCTCTGCACATGTATAAAAACCGGAACAACAAATTATTGTCTTTTCAGTTCCAATTTGTTTTTGTGAAGGAAAAAACTAACAAGGTGTAGGTTTTCTGGTCTCTTAATTTGTACTGGTAATGCATATTCCAAATAAATAGTTTCTTTTGTTGCAAAATTGGTTGCTGTCATTTTTTCTCTGCAATTCCAATAGATTTAATAATAAATATTCTATTTATTTAATTATTTTTAAAATCAATATCCGTGCTCTTTTTCTGCAGACACAAGCTCACAGACACCCGTGATTGGCTAGAGTCGTTGTGATTGACAGGAAAGAAGTGTAGGTCATTCTTCCCACACAGATAGAGAGCATGGCCAATTTTGCTTCCTTGGCTCATGGAATAGATGTCTGTGGCATGACTTAACATTTGAACTTACGGTTCATGTCCTAAATTTGAACTTCCCATGTCCTGCACCACCTATATAAGCTCATTTATGTAACACACGCTGATCAAATGTATTTCCCAAACTTGCTTGAAGATAAGCAACATTCAACACATTGAATCCTGATTTAATTTTTTTACCTTGTGTACCTCAAATGGCTTCATACCGGTTGCTATTATTGTGTATTCTGTCTTTAGTTTGCTATCATTTGCCACAGTTTCACTGATAGGGCCAAGCTAGGAGGAAATCTCACTGCAGCCTGGACCTGGTGTTATTTTACCTTAAGTGTGAGTGATCGGCTGAAGCACAAACGCACGTGAAAAACGGGTGATGTCACTGCCGAGCGTAACCACTAATCCGTGATGTATGATTATTAATGCATAGCAGGAAGAGATGCTGGAAAATCAAGATACAAGAAGATTTATTGATAAACACCTTACATCAATCAGCCATGAAAAACTAACTGCTAACCTTCATTTATTTTTTTCCATCATCATTATACAGATGTAACTAATACAGATAGGAGATATTTAGTATATATTAGTTTGGCTACACAGCTGTCTAACTTAGCTTGCTAGATATTCTCTTCTCTGTGTCATGTAGTTATGGTTAGAAATGCACCTAATTTTTTAATCAATGGCTGGACGCTCAATTTACATACACTGAAGAGGAGAAAGTGGTGGAAATGTGTAAAATAAGCCTTCGTAATAACATGTTGGTTTTATACATTAACA
The DNA here is from genome assembly GCF_030014155.1 of Tachysurus vachellii. Taxonomy (NCBI): domain Eukaryota; kingdom Metazoa; phylum Chordata; class Actinopteri; order Siluriformes; family Bagridae; genus Tachysurus; species Tachysurus vachellii. Next base: position 13,495,130 of record NC_083463.1, read on the forward strand.
TACAGCTAAAAATAAACCAGTGATGGTGATTCCAAATCATTTCCTTATCTCATATTACTAGACTTCATTGCGCTACACCAACATCTACAGCACCAACCACAGCAGCCAGTCGAAATGGGGGCAAGATTACATGTATCTTGTCCTCATGTGTAACCAGCGAGGGGGTTAGCACAGGCTTGTGCACTATCTGAGTTATCTAAGCTATCTAAAAATCTAGAACAGTACTGTGGTTTTAACAATGATGCATGGCATTTATTTATTTTATACCTTGGCAATGTAACCCTTTATAATTTTATTTGTGCTGGTAAGACATCTAAAATGGTTGCGTGTACATCATATACAGCTTGTGTGGATATCAATATTGCTGGATATAACTAATTTATCTGATGCATACATTGTTAACCCCACTGCTGTTATTCGATTTTACTCATAATCACCAAATTGTTTCATATCCATGTACTTTAAAGTGCTAATGAGTCCTTTTACTGACTCTGAACACCGGTCAAGTCAAAGTTTAGAGGTAGCAGCATGCTAGTAAAAACATACAAAACAGCAAAAATCTTACAAAATAACAAATACATATAATATGTAAGGAATAGCACATAGACATGTTACCTAGACATGTTACTATATCAAACTGGATTATTTTTGTGTAAGTGCACAGTAATCTGCAGTATTCTGTTTATACTGTTTGTTCTATCCAGTCAACACTTAGACATTATAGACACGATAAAATTATTTTCTCTCTCTCTCTCTCTCTCTCTCTCATCTTATAGAGAAACTAGAAGGAGTAAATTCTTCTGAAGACTTTCCCATTATTGTTACAAAGCAATAACACCTGAGACTCCTTCCATACCTCAGCACATCAATTTTTCTGTTTGGGTTTTATCTGCTTGTGTATAAGCTGTTATTTGATAAACTATCATGTTACAACAGGAACTACATTCTAAGCCATACTATAAATTCTGACCAATCAGATTTGAGAACTCAGCTACACATGGTAAAAAAAAAAAGGTTTAAAAATGATGGGAGATAATGCCGTACTTTTAGGGTAATGTTCCTAGAGCTTAATACATTAAGTCTTTTTGTTTAACACATATATACATGTAAAGAAAGGTTTTTTCAACAGACATCGGATCAATCTACAGATTGCTGATGTTATGGTTGTTAGGTATAAGCAGTATAAGAATTTGCTTACAGCCAGGAGAAGTGTCATGAGAGGTGGCTGTGTAACATCAAAGATGTTGACAGATGAAATATATTGTACACTACTCTGGTGATGGCATCATGACATTGTCATAAATAATCTAACAATATAACTAATTATATTATAATTATGTATAATTATAATGGTTTTGGATTGTGTCTGATATATTGTTATGTAGCAGGTTCATGTCAATGTTTAAAGTTAAAGTACAGCGATCACAAGAACATCTTTTAGAAGTGCTCACTTTTGTTAATTTTCCAATTTATGCCTCACTTGGCAAATCACGTCACATCATTAACATTGTCACCCTGTACACTGAGCTTCAAAGTCAGATGTCACCATGTTCTAATGTAATCCAGCCCGGGAAGTGTCATAACGTAACCTTATGTCAACAAAAATTCTTGTCACTTAACATAAACTTACATAACATTTTGACAAACTGTCAGTGGTCAGAAAGAGCTTTTAAAAATGTTTATGTTTTGTCATAAAGGGCTTTAAACGTGGTGTCTTCTAACAGGATTAGCACTACCTTTGTTTCGGCATAGGAGCTGTTCAGATAAATAGAGATGAGCATAAATAGTGTATGTATTTCTGTACAGTTCTACCTGAGTAACCAGCAGTGTTACAGTAATGCAGCTAAGAACATGTATATAACTAGTGCAAATGTCCCATAAACACTGCATTAATAAAATAAAAAGCTCTAGCGTAGCGCCAACATTTACTTCAGAAAGTCGTACACAGTAATACAGGTACTCATGTACTATAATATGATGTGAATGCTGCCTTGTTGGAGAAAAGGCAGGTTATATAGGCTAATTACTCCATGCCCTTTAAAAAGGGGTCATGGTCATACCACACTGTGGGACACAGACTCACACATCACCGCGCTGTCATTTTTAACTGCGCGAAGCATTTTTGCGTGCTGGAGCAGGGTGTGTTTTCTCACCCCTCTCATTCAACACTGCGTCAGAGAAGGTGTTGAGATTGTTTTGGAAGGACAGACAGCTTGTGATGCCTCCTGGGCACGTGGTCCCCTTTACTCAATTTTTATAGGATGTTTCCCTGACAAGAGGATGAGCTACTGCATAGAACTGATACAATTTAATCTTAAAATCTTACTTTCAAGCTTGAATAAATCACTTCATCTTGTTGCCACTTCATCAGGAAAAGGAAAGTGATATGTGTTTACTGACACTGCCTAATTGCACTCCAGGATTTTACCTCACATTTGTACTTGTATAAAATTTTATACATGGAATAGTGAGAGAGAGAGAGAGAGAGAGAGAGAGAGAGAGAGAGAGAGAGAGAGAGAGAGAGAGGTTGGTGGATAAATGGATATGCGGATAGATAGATAGATAGATAGACAGACAGACAGACAGACAGACAGACAGAGAGACAGATAGATAGATAGATAGATAGATAGATAGATAGATAGATAGATAGATAGATAGATAGATAGATAGATAGATAGATAGTATATAAAGTGAGTATATTCTTATAGTCACCAGTCTTTTAGTAAAGAGTGTAATAATTCCTTTTTACAGTATAAAGTAATACTCCAGTATTGCAGTGAGACTGCTGTATATTATACTCTATACTACAGTATCATACGGAACTCATTTATAACACTTTCTCTACTGTACCAATGGAAACGAGAAGAAATGCAGAGTAAGAATTTTGTCATGTACATCCAATGAATTTTGTCATTTTGCACTGCCCCTTTATTTCTAATTTTCACTGCACATTATCAGGTGCATTTCACTGTTTGTCACTTCTGTAATGTAAGGCTTTGGAGAATGCTGTTTTATTCTATGGTACACTTATGGTATATTACTAGAATGACAGTAAAGCTCTATAATCTTTAACATCAAATGATCTTCTGTTTCCTGCTGTCTGTTTTCGACTTCCTGCCTTTCCACAGTGTGGTCTAGGCTGAAGTGATGAAGCCTACACAGGGGGGCTATGAAATGAGACTGTCTGTGACAGCTATTTGCAGGGATGTTCCAGACTGAAGTGTTGAAAAATAATTACTTCAGACCGCTTTCTGTGAAGGGGCCAACTTATGGACACTGGAGATTATTTGCAGTGTTTTTAACACAAGCACACATATATACACACACACACACACACACACACACACACACACACACATTCACACACTACAGACAGTTTAGAGATGCTACTCAGCGATGCTTGTCTTTGGGCTGTGGAAGGAAACTGGAGTACCCCGAGGAAACCCCTGAAGAACAGGGAGAACTCCACACTTGCTGGGCGGAGGCAAGGATTGAATTCTGTAGGTGTGAGGAAAAGTTTTTAACCACCAACAACTAATACAGTATATATACTGTACATATGTCTGTGAGATTGCATATTAAGGGTTCAATCTGTTTCTCTGGTTCCCCTAGCTCTCCTAGGTCCTAGGTCCTAGCCTCCTGCTTTTGTCTCCTGCTCTGTTTGTATCAGATATGAAAACAGATTTCATACAGTTGACTCCGATGAACCTCAGTCTGAGCGTGTTCATCCTGACAGTTGATGCAATTTAGTTAGAACAGATGTTTAGCATATATTAACAGTCAGTACTGTGGCCCTATTGCTTCAGATCTGTGTGTGTGTGTGTGTGTGTGTGTGTGCTTTTCAGAGATTGAGAGCCCCTCTGGTATAAATGTGCTATGACATTTCCTTAGTGCTCTCTCTCTCTCTCTCTCTCTCTCTCTCTCTCTCTCTCTCTCTCTCTCTCTCTCTCTCTCTCTCTCTCTCTTTCTCTTGCGCTCTCTCTCTGTCCATCCACTCCTTTAGTGGCTGTGCTCTTCATAAATAAATGACCTCTCAGCCAAAAGCGCTCCAGCTCTATCTGCTGGTTCAGGAGTCTCTCTCTGAAAGGTCAGCAGCCGGGGGACCCGTGTGCGTCTAAGAAACAAATTAAGCGAGAGAGATGAATGCAAAGCAAAGCACCCATGTTTATTGATGGCCACCATTTAGAGTCCCCGTGTGTAGTCCCATTTTTCAGCTGCTGCTTTTTTTTTTTTTTTTGAAAATGAATTCGGAGCAGGAACGTTTCTCATTGAGCTGGTGAGATTCACATGCATCTCTGCTCAGAACATGTCACAAATCACAGTGAATTTATTTATAATGTAGATAAATAATAATAAATAACAGATAAGTAATAATAAATCATATTTTTTCTGTCCAATTCTGTCTGAGGGATTCATGTTTATCTGTTCTTTAGAAGGTTAGCACAGGATATGATTATATCTAGTGAGAGTCCTATTATCTGTCAAGTGACGTTCAAGATCTTTTTTTTCATCCAAAAAAAAAACCTCTCATTATAGCTTGCCATTTTTTTCTAATAAAAGATAACATTTTAAAAGAACACAATTTAAAAAAAGAAATGACACCTTTTTAAATATAAACCATTGCATAAACACACTAACATTTTGTCTAAAGAGTTTAGAGGATAAGTAAAGGATATAGTAAAGGATGATGAACCCTAATATTTAAGAACAACTTAACATCAGTTGCACTGTTGCCATATAATCAGCTAATTGGAAACCTGCATAAATGAGCAGCTGTGCTGATGTTCTTATTGCAGTGGCCTAATATTTTTAACTAATTGTTGAGATTTTAATCCAAAGGAGAAACCAGTTATGAATGCAACTTTTACATTAAGACCAGAAAACAAATGCAAACACACTTGTGTACTTCTAAACATTATTGCAGCACATCTTGTACACTATACAAAACATATCTGAGGCAGTACAGAGCTGCACAAGAGCTTCCTGCTTACAGAAGCATATGTCCCTAGAGGGTAGAGGTGTAGAGCGGAGGACAGGAATTAAGGCAGGATAAATGAGCCGCTATTTCCTTATGGTAAAGCTGGCTTTATAAGGTTGAAGAAGCTTTCAAGACACTGGCATTTTGTAGTGCCCTTTGAATGAGCTGTGTGTGTGTGTGTGTGTGTGTGTGTGTGTGTGTGTGTGTGTGTGTGTGTGTGTGTGTGTGTGTGTGCTCTCAGTGTGCTAAACACTAGTTATAATGCACAGCAGTTGTTAAATATACTGCAATAATATATTAATATCAGACAATAAATACAAATCATAAATCACCACAAAGATAACAGCCTGGTAGCACGCATATATAAATATGTACACACATCTGCCTTCAAATAAGACTTTTGAAAAGTAAAGTTTGCCTTAAGAGAAAAGGAAGTGCATAATTGTGGTGTATTTATATCATAAACATATTTGTTAAGTATCCCTATCTCTTGGAGCTCAACTTCCTGTGTGTCAGCTTGCCTTCGCCACCCACAGCCCCATAATAAATTCCTCTGATCTTTTATGCAGCTTTTCCTGCAAGAGATGCATTCGGGGCACATTTCCTCACGTCTCTGGATGTCAGTAATGCTTTTCATGTTGTTTAAACCCTAGCTCACTTTTTAAATGAAGGAAATCGTGCCAATATTTCTACAATTTAAATCTGGTGATGTGGGAGTTTTAGGTTTGGGCGTTCCTTTGGATTTGCCTAAAACCTCTTTGTGTTGTGGACTATCGTTTTCACTATGCAAAGTGAGCACCTTGTGGAAACACTGCCTCGAGACCAAATAAAGAACTTGATCTCTTTGAAACGCAAATATGGAACACGTCGGAAGAATGCTTTGGGTTGGTGTTGTTGTTCTGATCAAAGGTTTGGGTTCAGTCCCCGTGTGCAGAAAAACAAACGTTGAAAATACTGGATGAAATATCATAACTGCCTTCTACATTTATATATTAGTAAAAATCAAATAAGGTGTGATTCTATCTATCTATCTATCTATCTATCTATCTATCTATCTATCTATCTATCTATCTATCTATACAAACATACACATATAGATATGTGTGTCTGTATACGGTATATATATATATATATATATATATATATATATATATATATATATATATATATATATATATATATATATATATATATGTAGATAGATAGAGAGGCGGATAGAATTACACTGATTTGATTATGACTAAAAGCTACAGCTGTGTTTTAGAAAGCTCATCATACACCTGTACACCTGCTCATTCATGCATTTATCCAATCAGTCATTTGGCAGCAGTGCAATTTATAAAATCATGCAGATCCCGGTTAAGAGTTTCAGTTAATGATCACATTAAGAATCAGTATGGCAGAAACATGATCTCAGTGACTTTGACCACAGATATATTTCTTGGCTCCAGATGTGCTGGTTTCAGTGTTTCAGAAACTTCGAATCTCATGGGATATCCCCACAAAACAGTCTCTAGAGATTACACAGAAATTACACAAAATTGTCCAGTGAGGCATTCACTGAACTGGCAGATCTGAGATGGTCTGAGCTGACAGGAAAGCTATGACAACTCAAATAACCACAAAAAATCTAATCACCAAAACTTTTCCCAATCTTCACCTGTACTGTCTTACTGAGGCTATGATCAATGTAGCCTCAGATTCTTGTTCTTTGCTATGAGGAGCAGAACCCAATGTAGATTTATGATCACCGTGGCTTTAAAAAGTGTTTTTATTTTGTCATTAGCCTCCTCTCAGCTCTGGCCGCTCAATTCAATTCAGCTTTTTTTTTTACATTAATGTTACAGGTCACATTATTGCCAAACCAAGTAAATAAATGAACAGACTGTACACTATATATACTTATACAGACACATACACACACAAAATTTCTGCTTTGCACACCATTCTTTGTAAACTCTAGAGGCTGTGTAAAAAAAAATTTAGGAATTGTGTGAAAGTCTTCAAGCAGTTTCTGAAATACTTAAAGAGCCTATCCATCAGCAGCAACTATGCCATAGTGACATGACTTCTGGTTATCACAGTTTAAATTGTGGACTATAATGTCTATATTTTGAGCAAAGCAGTTTCTGTACTGAAAAAGATCTGGTTCAATTCAATTGTAGACCCTGTTTATTGAATAACGTAACCCAAGGCAATGCTGTAGGTAATACCTAGACGAACACCCAGGATTGAACCATGTGGGACACCTTGATAAACAGCAGTATAAATTATAGTTTGTATCTGCCAAAGCTTGCACTGTCTGTTGCTAGAATCTGAGCTAAGCTACAGCAGTACTGCAAACCTAAGTAACATTTATTAATTAGTAGTAAAACACTGTGAGTGGCAGTATCAAAAGCTGGAAGATGGAAATGTAGTACACATAGCAAGCCAAGAATCAGCACTGACAAAGAAGGTCATTTATTACTTTGACATGTGTACATTCAGTACTGTCATGGGAATAAACGCAAGATTGAATAGACCACAGCAAAGGAGAAATGTGACAGGACAATAGGAAAACAATAGGATGTTAACATCATTCAGCCTATGACACTGTTTGGGAAGATCACGAGTAGTTTAAAACTGCAGTTACACCCACATCTTCTATTATTACAGAAACAACAAAATCAATTACTACTACTACTATTATTATTATTAATAATAATAATAATAATAACAATAATAATAATAATAATAATAATAATAATAATAATAATAATACACACACTCTTATTATTATTTTTGCTGTTGTTATTGTTGTTGTTTTAATTATATAAATATTGCATGTGACAGTCACAAATGTAAAACTTTGAGTTAATAAGACTTTTTTTAACTATTAGAAAAAAAACTGTTTCGTCTTCGATTAAACCTGTTTTTGAGGTGAAACAATGGCGACCTCTTATGGTTTGTTTTTGTATGTATGTATGTATGTATGTTTGTGTGTATGTGTGTGCTTGCGTGTGTGTGTGCACCTGTTTTTTTTTTTTTTTTTGAAGATTGCAGTGCACTGCAATTGTTAAATATCCTGCAAAAATAATCACATGATATTAATATAACACAATAAACACGCCCCCATCATAGCAGCTATCATAGCAGAACTCTTGAATTAAAGTATTCCCTATAAAAAGATTAATAAACACGTTTAAAAAGGAACATATTGGACTTTCAAATAATTTTAAAGCAGTTATTTATTGTTTTTATTGACTACAGAGGTTACGTTTATCAGGTGAGGGCAGTGAGTGTCCAGTGCCAGCACTTTTTCAATGAGGGATTTCCAAATCATGTTTTTGCCAAATAAGTAAATATATAAATTAATATATTAATGTATTTCAAACATATTTCATAAGGCAAGTTTTATATTAGATTTAAAATTGAAGTTCTTCTCACTAAAGGATCCCATAAAATAGAAAATATTTGAAATTGAAACTTATTATAGGTAATAGTTCCAAAAAAATAAGACTCTTATGTGACAGCCACTTACGCTGATTAAAGCTTCTCTTTCCTCAGTAGTCCACTTAAGACTGATTCTGCCAAGTGTACAGGGTGTATGTAGGTCAATAGGTGTGTAACTGTTGTCTCGTAGGACGTGAATGAGAGTGGACAGAGCCCAGACAGGGGTGGACATCCTCCCTGCGGTCAGCACTCTCCTGCTTCCTTTAGCTAAAGTGACATTATGAGGACAATGCAGCGTCCAGCCATGTTACACTCACACCACAGAAAACAAACACTGGCCACGACATAACTGCAGGACATGAGAAAACACATCAGTGCTGATGGAAATGCTGGCACAGATGAGTAGAATCAAGGTACACTCTAACAGCACACTCATAATGTGACATAATGTCACTTCTTAATTCCACTTCTATCAGAAAACAAAGTATGTACAGATACATTCCTGTTCATCCTATAATAAAAAATGCAATGTTTACTGTCTTATTGAGTCAGTAGATACAGGACTTGTACTTCATTGTGTACACATAATTTCAAACAGCCTCTAAGTCTTCACAGTGGTGTGAAAAATGTAATAGTGAATAAACAAACCACTTTCGTGAGAAATTGACATGTGAAACACAAAAGTCTGTCGATGTGCAGGTAGGTGTCAGTGTGAGATGGGATATGGTCCTATCCCTGACAATGAATACAAGACAAACTGTGCAGTTTAATGTCAAGCTTTTTCAGCCTCCCACGATGGACTGTCTCAGATGAATTATCATGAGGCAGGTGATAATATCTGAGGGGCAAAAGTGCAAAAGTTACAAAGTAGAATCACCTCAGATTTCCCCTGTGGATGATATGCCCTGTTGTGGTTTTCTTTTTTTAGGTTAAGTACTATTCTTTAGATCTGACTGGCTGATGAAGGTTTTCCTGAATATAATTAACCCAGAGGAAAAACAATCTATATAATTAGGTATATATGCTAGTAAAAGTATCACTATCTGCTTAACTAAAATTAGTCTGAATATTACATTGTGTAAACTATCAGCCAAAGTTGCTAACTATTTCAGTTAAAATTATATTAGATTATATAATAAGGCCTAAGCAGTTCAGAGCAAATTAGCCTTATCATAATATCAGATTATATGAATGTATTAAATGTGTCAGAAATACACTCACTCACTCATCTTCTACCGCTTATCCGAACTACCTCTGATCACGGGGAGCCTGTGCCTATCTCAGGCGTCATTGGGCATCAAGGCAGGATACACCCTGGACAGAGTTCCAACCCATCGCAGGGCGCACACACGCACACACGCACACACACACGCACACACACACTCTCATTCACTCACGCACTCACACACTCACACACTAGGGACAATTTTCCAGAGATGCCAATCAACCTACCATGCATGTCTTTGGACCGGGGGAGGAAACCGGAGTACCCGGAGGAAACCCCAGAGGCACGGGGAGAACATGCAAACTCCACACACACACAAGGCGGAGGCGGGAATCGAACCCCCATCCCTGGAGGTGTGAGGCGAACGTGCTAACCACTAAGCCACCGTGCCCCTGTCAGAAATACAATGTTCCTTAAATTTCAATTTAGATGTAAAGTCTAAATAAACCCTATCAGTCTGTCTTCTATAATATCATTATATATATATATACATATATATATATATATATATATATATATATATATATATATATATATATATATATATATATATATATATATATACACACACACACAGGGTCACAGGTCACATGACAGGGACAGCCTACAATGCATGCTATTTTTATTTGGAGGAAACCAGAGGAAACCACCAAGCACAAGGGGAACAAACCAACTCCATACACACAGTGCAGAGGCAGACCCTAGATGTAGCAAAGCAAGCGTGCTAACTAATAAACCACTGTTATTATCAGACATTTTACTATCTGGTGTTACATAGTTTACATTTACATTTACATTTACAGCATTTGGCAGACGCCCTTATCCAGAGCGACGTACATAAACATAGTGTATCACTGTGCTTCAATACTTTCATATAAAAAGCAGTGACTGTACTCTTAATCACTTCACACAAGGCCACACAAGGCCACACTAGGCCACAAGTCATGGCCTAATGGTTAGAGAGTCTGACTCGTAATCCTATGGTTGTGGGTTCGAGTCTCGGGCCGGCCACGACTGAGATGCCCTTGAGCAAGGCACACTGCTCCGGGTGTGTGTTCACGGTGTGTGTTCATTGCTGTGTATGTGCACTTTGGATGGGTTAAATGCAGAGAACAAATTCTGAGTATGGGTCACCATACCTAGCTATATGTCATGTCACTCACACACATTCCAACTCACACAATTGTCCTCAATCATGACCCTAAAAATGGCTGGGCTTGAGCCAAACTGACAAACAGGTTACTATAGAGATATTCAGTAACCCCAAATCATATTTGTACCAATCAGCAACATAATAATAACAAACATAATAATTTCAATCAATCAGAATTTATTATCAGTGTGTTATTTATAGCAGTTTGAAGCTAAGATAATGATTAGAGTTTCAAAAATTTCATATTCTGAAGCTGTAAGAGCTGTAAAGGACTCAACTGATAAAAACAAGTCAAACCTGATGCTGACAGCATTTGCACCAAGTCTAGTCCTTACTGCTAATAATTTGTGTGCCAGAAATACCCTTAAAAAGTACTTTATCCAGGAAGGAAGCTAATAAAAAAGAACTATTTTAGACATTTGATCTTGCTGTGCCCTTGGCCTTGCCTTTTTTGGATCAATTTGAAAATGTTATCACTTTATCTATGTTTATAGATCAATAGAAACAGGGACTGGTTTAGAAGCAACGCTTTTTAATTTTATAATGTTATTTTATCACGATTTTATATATATATATATATATATATATATATATATATATATATATATATATATATATATATATATATATATATATATATATATATTAGTTTAAATAGTATAAATGTCAATCTTTGATTTAAAATCTAAATAAAGAACCACATGAGTGTATTTGATATATTATTATTATTATTATTATTATTATTATTATTATTATTATTATTCAATAATATGATCTATATAAAGGTTTTTAAAATAAACAATATGTCTAATCATTATTATTTTATGATTATTCTTGTGTTACTGAAATAATACAATTGCAAAAAATTATACAATTGAAAAACTATTCAAATCTTTGAGGCAAAGACAAGAGAGGAATAATAAATAAATAAAAATCTTGCAAACAATGTGAAAGGTGTAGTGACGAAAATCTCTATTTCTATATATATATATATATGTATCAGGTTTTTGGAGAAACATACAGTATAATGTTTATATATTTTGTTCTCTCAGTGCTGTAACTACAAAACCCCACAAATGCTGCTTCCACACGATGTTCTTTAGTAACTGACAGATGGCGCTATTGACCCCTAAGTTTGCAAAACACAAGAGAAGACAAAGAAGAAACAGTCCGCACTTGTTGTAACTCGGACCCATTTTCAGGTGGCAAACCCGTTTACTTCCGGTTAAAGCTTTTCGGTTGTCGTCTGAAGTGTTTACTGTTTTAGTAAATATGCAGGTAAGCAGAGTGAACTTGAATGTAGAAAATGTTTCAGGATTCTCACAACAGCATGATTATCAATCAAAAACCCGCGTTAAATTGAATCTGTGGTGTAAGTGAGAGTTTAAGGTCAATTCTAATTGAGGTACAAGAGTGAAGTCTCTCTCCAGGTGTCACAGAGATGTAAACAACTTTATTTCACGAAATCTGCATCAGAATGTTTGCCATTCTGTGGTGCAACATTTGCTAAAGGAGTTTCTCTAAGTCTTTTCACTAGTACTAACTAGTAACTAACTAAAAAAAACAAGGACTCACATTTTCTATATCATAGACATCATATAGACATCCTGGCTGTTTTTCACTGATGTGTGAAAGTCTGGATAAAAAAAAAAAAAAAAGACAAATGCATGAACAAGCAGACAAAATGAGATCTTTAATTAGTTTTCTGTTAATATTTTGTGTTCCAGCAACGAGAGGAGAAGCAGTTGGAAGCGTCTGTTGAGTCTCTGATTTCTCGGGTGGCACATCTGAAGAATTCTCTACAGAGTTTCATCTATAAGCTAGAAAATGAATATGACCGGCTGAAGTGGTAAGTAAGGGCAAGACCTCGGTGGATGTTTTTTCTCCTGTGAGATTTAACGGACCCCGTCGTAAGATCAGGGCTGCACACGTTTCAACTGATGAAACAACAAGGCACTAAGCTACAGAAAGTTTTTCATGAACTGATTTACTTTGGCATCAAGTAACAGCACAAAGGTCATAAACCCTGGTGTAGGATACCGGTCGTGCTGATATTTATGTGTTTTATTCTTTGTAGGCCTTCGGTGCTGGACAACTTTGCACTTTTGTCTGGGCAGCTAAACACCATCAACAAGCTGTTGCGTAATGAGAAAACACCGTCTTACCGGAACCAAGTTATCATTCCCCTTCTGCTGTCCCCTGACAGAGACGAGGAGCTGGCAGTTAGTATCAGTAACCTTCATTCTGTTCTAATCAGAGCAGGCGAAACTGCAAAAGGTGTTAATTTTTTTTAAATATTATAATTCATCTGAATTATATATATATATATATTTTTTCTCTAATCCAGAAACTGACAGAGCAGCGTGTACCCGTGTTCAGCCATGAGATCGTACCGGACCATCTGAGGACAAAACCTGACCCAGAAGTAGAAGAGCAGGAGAAACAACTGAGTGCAGACGCTGCCCGGATTGGACAGGAACTAGCTCAGGTATTGACACTAATGTCAGTCAGTTAACTGAAGCTTTCAAACATTTTAATTAGTCTTTCATTTATTATGTTTTTTTTTTTAAATACTTTATAAATATCAAACTATATTATTTAGTAGGTAAAGCCATCATATAGAATTTTGGACTTCTAATTTTGTGAAAACACTTTGTGGTCAGGTGTCCAATACTTTTGACCAAATATCGTATTTGAGCCTTTCGTGTAATTACTCTGTTTTAATTTATAAGATAAAGATAAATTATAAGATAAAGATAATTTATACAGATAATGTACAGTTTGTGAATAATTATTAAATAAGTTTACTTTTTTTTAAGTAAAAAATTATTTACAAAATATATATTTTTAAAATATTAGTGGTGCATGTTGGTTTGTGTAAACAGAAACAGATCCAGACTCTGAACAAACTCTGCTCCAGCCTTTTGGAGAAGCTCAATAGCCCTCGAGATGACAGAGATGCAGAATCTTCAGGTGTTTTTTCCTGTTTTGTCTTTGTCATAGTTGTTATATAAAGGTTAGACATTGTAGTAAATTTCACTTGTATTCCAGTGTAAAACTTCAGGCTTAGTCAGTAACCAGCGACATTTATCAGCACTTTATTTTTTATACGGATCACTCACTGTGGTGTAATCATACGTACTCGGGATCCTCAGGGGATTGGCCTCTTCTTTTTGATGTCTGAAATCTTCATAAAGCCGGACAGAACTGAAGCTGGTACAATTTCTATAAGCCTCGAGATGGGCAGAAAAAAGAGAAAGAAGTGGAGATGAATTAGTGTAGCTACTGTACATAATATTAGCACTTGATAATAATGTGCATGTGATCAGTTGTACTGGAGCACAAGGTTATAGGATGTATTATGTGTATGCCTGGCTAAAGAAATATAGATTTAATCTACATTTAATCCGGGAGAGTGTGTCTGAGCCCCGAACACTGAAGGTTATTCCAAAACGCTCTAGAACCTTTAGTAGACTTTAACATTGTGTGTCTCTATCTGAGTTGTGTCTATGTTAATATGTGCCTCAGCTATGCGCCAGAACAAACAGTGGTTCAACCCAACGGACACCAACGCCCTGGTGGCAGCAGTTGGCTTTGGGAAAGGCTTGTCTAAGTGCAGACCGCCTTCTTCAGTGGCTCCTGGACACCCGGGACAAACCATGATGACGGGGGGACCCACACTGCAGCAGGTGACCATTGCTGGGGCTCCTGGACATCAGACAGGCATCGGAGCATCTGTGGCACAGCAGCAGCCTGGCCAGCCTGGTAGGAAACCTGTGTTCAAAACACTCATACCCACATACACACACACACAGTTTCTAATACTTCTCTGTTTTGATTTCTCAGGGAAAATGCCAAGCAGCATAAAGACAAATATCAAGTCGGCCTCAGCTTCAATGCATCCTTACAACAGATAACTACAGAAACAGAAGAATGTTCTGCTTGAGCATCTATATCACGTGTGTGTGAGTGTGTGAGTGTGTGAGTGTGTGAGTGTGTGAGTGTGTGAGTGTGTGAGTGTGTGTGTGAGTGTGTGAGTGAGTGTGTGAGTGTGTGAGTGTGTGAGTGTGTGAGTGTGTGAGTGTGTGTGTGTGTGTGAGTGTGTGAGTGTGAGTGTGTGTGAGTGTGTGTGTGAGTGTGTGTGTGTGTGTGTGTGTGTGTGTGTGTGTGTGTGTGTGTGTGTGAGTGTGTGTGTGTGAGTGTGTGTGTAGGTTTTTCTTATTAAACACACCCTTGTTCTTTCTACTTAAGTCCTATGTGAATTTGTATATCTTCTCTCTCTGTTCATTTGGTTGGGCATTAAATCCTTTTCTCACTGCATTTCCCACAACATTTCTTTGGCTGTTTTAAATTTGTCTTTAGGGAGCAAACTCCTCCATCTGTTTGACATGACATAACTGTTGAAGTGCATGTTTGTGTACTAAGGGTTTTTGTTTATTAACATATATTATTATCAGCATGTTATCATGTTAAAAGTCCGACAAAGATACAGACAGAAACATGTCACACTTTTGCTCAGTGTTTGCACCTCCAAGCTGTGAGAGGAAGTCAACTAGGATTTTTTTGAAACACTACTGAAACATATGGTCATGTGTCCGTTTACGAGACAACAGGCTAATATTTAGTCAAATAAAGAAGGAAAATGTAGATTCCAGTATATTAGGAGTAGAGTTTTTTTTGTATTTGACACATCTTGAGTTTAAACATCTACATACAGTACTGATTTTTTTATGCTTTGGCGTATACATCGCTGAGATTGATAAGTCCTTCACAAATTGTAGTTGTTAAACAGCTGCATGGTAACCTGATGTAGGTCTCACACCATTATTAAAAATGAATAGTAATATTCTTTTTTTTTAACTTACAGTGTTTTTAATAATCCTTTCACAGCGAAAGTGTTGTTATATGTTATAAAAAAAAAATCATGTTTCTTACTTGGTTAGAAGTCTTTTGATATACTGTATAGTGTATATTTTGCTTTATGCACTGTTAGGACACTGATACGTTACACTGTTCTTTAATTAAGGAAGAAATTAAATGTCTTCCTTTCTCTGGTTATCATCTGCTATTTACTTTGATTTGAATGAAACTATGCATTAAGGCAATTCAGCTGAAACTGAAATGCAAATAAGTATCAAAGGCCAACCAGAGTAACGATAAATCTAATTTCATCGCATTTTAAAAATGAAGGAGCAGCCAAAGTAAATTGCAATTAACTGTATAAACATGTAAACAAGCAACATGAGATGTGTTCTCTTTATCATCCTGTAGGGAGCAAAAGCCTGTTATCTTTACTATATCTTTTTAATATTTTATAAATTTAGTCAGGTATCAGTATTTCAGGGTCACATGACTTGCTTTAAGTAACTTGTGATCGTTTAGACTTCCTGACCAGACCCATGTCCCTACAAGGTACAGGTTATGCTGTATGTGGGGTATGTATAAAATTATATATAATTCTACATGAAATCGTATTTATTTTATGTAAACAATAATATAAACTTAAAAATTCAATTATGAAACTTTATTCTGATAAGAAAAATAGTTCATCATAATAATATTGAGCTTATGTGACACATACATTTCCCCTGAGATTAAACTCACATCAGTGCATAAAAGGAATTCTACAAATCTTTAGTACAATATCATCACAGCACTTTTTAGGGTCACTGATAAAATTCACTTCCTAACTCGCTGAGGTTTGATGCTCTGAAAGTGGCTTTGAAACAATTTTATATAACTCTATTCTAAAATATATATTGACCTTGTAGAAATTACATTATCCCTTACAAATAATTATAATAGGTTTAACCAGAATTATTCACTCTTCTTTACGTAAATTATTTGCCTCAGCCTTCATCAACATGTGAGATGACCTTGGCCTGAAATACAAAATGTAGAAACTTCTAGAAAATAGGTTAATGAATTGAATAAATTGTTTTTTTGGTTTGGGGCTGTACAATGTGGTCATCATCTCTTCTGGTTTATAGCTGGAGAAACTAAATGGAAAGAGAAACGATTTGACTTTAATTTTTAATCACTGTGCACCGTATATAGAGTCACGGCTTCACTCAAACCTAGGATGATTAGGAATAATCAGATTAACATCAGATTTATAAATATAAAGGAAAAGTTGGAAAACAATTAACTGGATGCTTTTTAGCAGTGAATTTAATTCACCAATAATAATGCAGATATATTCTGTAACTGATCTCACAGTAGAAGTTATCTCTACTTTACTGAAGTACACAGTGGCAGGAGATCCTGTAAAGGAGGATACAAATACAGAGATTTTGTAAAGGATCAAGGAATAAGAATTCCTTTCAATGTGGATAAGCTTTGTGAAAAGTTAAACAGCTTTTCCACACAATAGCAAACAAGCCAGGGTTTAGTTGAAGTGAGTCCCATGCCATTTTCTAGATGAGGACCAGGCATCAATTCTCTGGAAAGAGCTCTTATACTCAACAAATAATAAACTCCCAGAGCAAACAGCCCTGGCTCTGGACAAGCCTCATGTGGGAAACTGCCCTAAAAGTCTTTTTGAATGTTTTACTGCCTTCTTAACCTATCAATTTGGAATCATGACAATCTGACAAGCACTGTTAATTTATATATTAGAGAATGGAATTAATATTCTTAGGTTACTTAACTTATTTTATATATATTTGCTAACCGATCAGCTGTTCTTGAGATGGTGTCTCCCAGCTTAAGCCTCTCCAGGGCTTTGGTTACAGTATGAAGTCTCGATACAGTATCGATCCCATCATCTGTGCAAGGGATACAATAGATGATGGGAAATGCACCAGCTGTTTCCTTTCCCCCATGAGGACATGTACTGTAAGACATTTAGAATCATTTAGCTAATCCTTACTTAATTAGTTTTTACCTTTGGCTGGGGGAACAGTGTGCCATCTGATGGGCATTGGCTGTTCAGGCTTGATGTTCCAGTGCTGTTCTCTCTATTGGCCTGGTTGGTCTTGCTGTGTGACACAATGAAGTCTGTTTTTATTCAGCTGTGACTGCCTAAAATACTGAAGTCACTTTTGGAAAATGTTGAGTAAATATATTGTACAGTCCTTGTTGCTGTGGCAGGTGGGACCTAGTTGAAAGTGGCTTTGAGTCAAGGTCATTCTATAACAGTATTCTAAAATACATCTTGAACCAATGGAAACAGAAACAGTGAAGCCCTTTTCTTGTACTTCGCAACAAATATCTCCACATTTCTTCTCTATTGCATCCCATAGATACTCTGTTTGGTTTAGGTCAGGTCTCTGAGAACTATCCACTTCTGTCATTTTAATAATTTCTTCAGTGATTTGTGTAAGTTTGCAATATTTTGCTTGAAAAGTTCACTTCTAGTAGGTTTTAAAAAAAAGAAAAATTAATGACTTAATTTGACATGTTTGCTTACGGGACCAAGTATGTTTTGTCGCTGTATATCATCATAGTAACCTGTTTATGAATCTGACCATTTAACCTTAAAAACAGTAAGAAATAAATACATGTATTATTATAAATTTGTCTTTAATAATGTGGTTATAATGTAATATGTGGTTTACGTATTGTAGTATATTAACTTAGTGCATAGGCAAAGTGTGATAAATAATATAGACACTGGGTATGTGTTTATTTATTAATATTTAGCATAAATTAATACAATAAGCATGTAAGCAAATGTAATTATTAACCTGTGGGATATGAAGTTTAAAATGTATTTACACACAAGGATATGCTTGGTGTTTTCTTAAAAAGTAAAACAGCAGACAGAATGAACGGAATGAATGAATGATGCGATATAAAGTGCATGCACAGGTCAGACACAGAAGACTGAAGTAATGTCAGTAGTGTCAATGCCAGTAGTAGGAGTAGACAGTAGTATCACCATGGGGCTTTTACAAGCTGATATTCCTGCAAGAACATCTTTAAGATCTATCTAAAATTTTGATAACTGGACCAAAGACACTGCATTTATAGTCCCAAAGTCAGAACTATTCTGTGTTAGACTGTTTGTTCTTGGCACAGAGAGACTCCAATTCTCTCATCAAACGCAGGCACAACTCTTCCCGCCATGGCAGAGACACACACTGCACTGCTAACGGCAGACCCACACCACCTTCCACCGCCTGCAAACAAACACAAACATATATAGATGAGAATACATTAAAGAAAATTATAACTTTTCAATTCAGTTCAGTTTACTATAAGTCACTGCTGTTATTTGTCTATTATTTTATAATTTCTGCACTTAGTGAGTTGTTTGTCTGCAGCAAGAAAAGAAAAGAAATGAAAAGAAAAGAAGCTGTTTAGAGGACTTTTCTTCAGAAACAATTAGTGGGTCCAGACTAACAATAACAGACTAACAGAATAACATTATTAACTAACTATTATTAAATTATCAACTAACGTTTTCCAAATGTTTCACTGTAGTTCCTACAATAGTTCCTGAAAATATTAGTCAATAATATTCTCAGTCACTTTCTTTCAATAAGCACTTTATCCTTGTTAGGGTTGTGATTGACCTGGAGCGTATCCTTAAAACATGGGGCAAAAGACACCTTGGATGGAAATACACCTTGGATGGGACACAAGTCCAATGCAGAGCACCATGCATACACTTTCACTCATTTATATCTTCACTCATTCAGCGGACACCATGGACAGGGTGGAATTTTACCAGTTCTTTTTTAATAAATTCATTAATTCGGGGTCACATAGGACAGCCTGGACAGAGTGCCAGAGATAACAGACTCAGCTTTAATGCCACATTAACCTTGATAAAGAGCTTATCTGCGTAGCTTCCAAAAGTCCCCTTGTAGCGTCTGAGCTGTTCTTCATCCTCAGCTGTGACTTTAGTGATAGGAATAACACCAACAGGGAAGTTGAGCAGGTTGTACAATGCTGTGTAACTCACACCACCTACATCAGCAATACACACAACTAGTCAGGTATACAACATGCAAGGATGACCATGTTAAAAACTATATTTGCCCGTAGTAATAATGTATTAAAACTCTCTGATTATCATAAACATATTTCTTGTCTCTTGTCTGTGTATAAATACAGTATGCATGTGTATATGTTTAGACAAGTTGCATATTTTTATAACTATATTTCCAGCATAGTTTTCTGGAATAATGATTATAATCAGTCCCCCTAAGTCTGAGTTCTAGTTTGCAATTTCTTCAAGGTCTCACTAGTTTTCCAAGTTGTGTGCTACTGTGCTTTGCTTTTGAATATGATTGTGCTAGTCATGTCTACTGACCCTTGTTATAAGCTCAGATCAGGGTGATTAGTTTAGCTAATACATACTCAATAAACGTTATGCCCAATCATGT
The DNA here is from genome assembly GCF_030014155.1 of Tachysurus vachellii. Classification (NCBI taxonomy): domain Eukaryota; kingdom Metazoa; phylum Chordata; class Actinopteri; order Siluriformes; family Bagridae; genus Tachysurus; species Tachysurus vachellii. The sequence continues at coordinate 13,515,253 of NC_083463.1, forward strand.
CTGTCTTCTTATTGTTACATAATGGCAAAGAGTAAAGCAATACAATCACTGTATTGTACAAGGATTAGGAGAAGAAGCTTGTTGAAATAATATAACATTCACAGAGTTAAATGACAATGACATGGGACAATACAAAATACAAAGAAAAAGTAAGTAAGTAAGTAAAGTAAGTAAAGCGATGCTCTAATTGTGAGCTGAATATAATACTTGTTAATCTTCCAGAGTAGGTGTAGTTTATGGCTGGACCCAAAATGGGACAGATCAACACATCCAACTCTAAGTTATTCCATTCTTCTATGACTTTGTGGATATAATTCTACAAACACAAACAACAGAAAAATTCATTTCACAGAAACTTTACCAACAACCTAATATTGTGCCCGCACTCAAAATAACACAGTACCTCAATAGCACTCTGTTGTTTCCATAAGTCTGCAACAGAGCTGTAAACAAAACAGGGCAAAACAAAAATTAGCAACGGATACATTTTAAATTTATTCAGTTATTCCAGGCTTTCTGCATTCGATTAGAGCTACAGTAAAATCCTGGTTTTAGTCTCATCTTGAGTTAATGTCTACGAGTTTCTGATCATGATCCTCTCAGTTGCAGAGTACTCACTTTGTGGAGCAATTTATGAATTTGTTGCACCACCAGGGAGGACTGCTTGGCTAACCATGTCAGCTCAAGGCTAAGCAAATAAGATCTCTATGAGCATATTAAGAGTAAAATTGAAAGGCTGTGCCATTATTGTTTAGGCAATACATTGTCTTACCTGACTCCACAAGTGGAATCCACAAGGGATGCAATATGTGGGTGCTGGGAGGAAAGGCAAAAAATATTGGTGCATTAACAGTGCAGTCACCGCCTCAAACATCTTTGAGATTATTGGCAGGAATATATAATTATTCTAATCGTTTCTTTAGTGTCAAACTGATTTACTAAATACACTTCCAAATATAATGGTGAAAATATCTGACAGTCACTTTAATGACTGAACGTGAAAGCTCACATTTGGAGGAATTTTAAAAACAAAACAAAACAAAAACTGTTCTGTTTCCTTGGTTAAGTATGGCATCCAGCTCCATTTTCATGAATGGCCAAATGTTTTGAGATAATAATATAAGCTTTATTAAAACATTACCTATGTTAATTTTATAAAGGCTTTTTGTTCACCTTCATTAAAAGTGACAGGGATAAAAGAGGATCCGAGGATATGTAAACAGGAGAAGAACTCACTGTGAAGTTTAGGACTAGTGAGATAATCTTTTTAACAAAGCGAGGAAGACCAAAAGAGATGCCATGCTGCATACATGGGTTAATTGGGCCCTCCTTCCTAAAATCAAAAACATCAGGGGGAAAAAGGATTACGGCAAATCTGCAGATGAGTGAGGATTACGGCAAAACTGCTGTGAAAAGTATGACTCACAGGTGGCTATAAAGGGAGGCGCATCCATCAGCAAGCAAAACTTTCATGAAGTACTCAGGGATAGCAGTGTATATGTAGGGGGGCTTAAAGGGGACCAGCTAGCAGAGAGATAGAGAGAGAGAGAGAGAGAGAGAGAGAGAGAGAGAGAGAGAGAGAATGTATATATACAAATACTTATTTAAAAACATTTTATATAAAAAAAAAATATATATATATATATATAAATATATATATATATATATATATATATATATATATATATATATATATATATATATATATATATATATATATATACAATACTTTTAAAATACCATACAGCATTTAAAAAGAGAAGACACGTGTATTTTTTTTCTGCTACCTCCTTTTTTTCTCTCTCAGATTGCAAGAATTCCATCGTCATGTCGACCCACAATGGATCAAGTGCAAAAGGTTTTAAATTGCAGTGCATTAACCATTAAAAGCAGTGAATACCATGTGGCCTGCTTGTTCCAGAAGTGCCTTGGCTTCTTGTACAGCTCTGCTCATGCCTGGAAATGGCTGCAGGTATCCGTCATTGTCATAATAACCAATCCTCAGACGCTCAGAGCTCTCATATACCTGTTCAAGTTGACAAGGCGGGAGGTTAGGAGATATAAAAAAATGACAAAATCTGCAGTACTAAGGTGGATTTTTGTGTAGTACCTCCTGTTTGAATGGTAACGGAGGAATTGTAGGGTCCAGAGTGAACATATCTTTGTTGAGTAAAGCTCTCATACACAGTGCAAGACTGTTCACATCACGTGCCATGGGACCAACAGAGGGTAGAACTGTAATCCAACACATTTTAGAATATGTGTTTGTCAGTGATCTGATTATACTCAGTTGAGCAAATGTGATAAATTCTTAACGTTGTGATACAGTGTTGTGGCTATATTTTACCTGACTTTCTGCCTTTAACACAACTGTTCACTCCGAGCGAGCTAGACATAAAGGAGACTGATCAAAAACATATCATGCTGTCTTGTGTATGTATGTAACATATATGACCATTTTAACTTAAGATTTTAACCTTTGGATTTTCATTAATTAGGGCAAAATTTGTACTCCTTCCTAAGTTACTACATAAACATGTGTAAAAACCTTATCCTATTGGCTGTAGGCTTGAAAGCACAAACGCCACAGAAGGATGCTGGGATGCGAAGGCTTCCACCAAGGTCACTTCCCAAGCCCAGAATTGATCCGCCTCCTCCAATCAGAGCAGCTTCTCCTCCTGTAGAGCCACCACATGTCTTCTGAAGGTTGTGGGGGTTTACCGTTGTCCCATAGATTGGGTTACTACATTCATAACTAAAAAGCAAAAGATTACTTTAAATCATAATTGGGATTAGTGGATATTATCATATTAGTTTGTTGTAATGATTTGTACTGGATTCCCTTACTTGTTAAGGGCCTGCGGAACATTTGTTTTGATGAAGGGAACTGCGCCTTGCCTCTTCAGTACTCTGACCACCACACTATCCACAGCTGCAGGACTGTTCACCATATCAAACACTCCGCATGTAGAGTCATAGCCCTTCAGTCACACAAAAAAATGTTGATATATAAGACATACAGTATACCACCGTATCACTGCAGACTGTAAGCATTTATACATTACATTATTAACAATGCATGTTTATGCAGGGAAATAAGTAGACATTTCTGCTTCTACTTCTTTACCAACATGCACATAGTCAAAAAACTGTAGTACCTGATAATCAAAATTCTCTTTAATGCTAACAGGAATCCCGCAGAGAATGCCATCTTTGTGGGTTTCAATGTCCTCTAGCTGTTTCAGACTTTCCATGAGAAAGGCAGTGCCACAGTTGAATTTACTGTTCATCTCCAGAGCCTGCATCTCAAGACACTTGACAATAAGATATCATATATTTTATATAGAATGCTGTGTATTACATGTAGGATCTTATGTTTTAAATAGGCAGGAAGAGGGCAGGACCTTTTCAATGTAAGCATGGAGCACAAAATCTGGCTGCAGAGAGCCGTCTCTTATTTGCTGGCTGAGCTCAAGTAAAGGAAGTTCCACGATGGGATTCAAATCAAGGCCAGGATTCTGTAGAAGACAATTAAAATTTCACAAAATTATTTGAAGGATTTTCATTTCTTAGCAAAGGGATTACACAGTAAAAAAGATGATTATATTCCAATATGCACTAACTTTTCATGTAATCAAGTGACACACAAAGACTATGAGCAATACTGTGACACACATACACACAACAAATATGATGTTCAGCAACAAGGGCTTGACATCGAGGTGCTGAAAAAACAGGTCAAGGGAGAGGGCTTAAGACATGCAACATGAGATTTACAGTGATGTGAAAAAGTGTTTGCCCCCTTCCTGATTTTGACAACGACTCATCCAAGATGTTACAAAAGAAACCACAACAACATCCAAAGAACTGCAGGCCTCACTTGCCTCGGTTAAGTTCGGTGTTCATGACTCCACAATAAGAAAGAGACTGGGCAAAAATGGCCTACATGGCAAAGTTCCAAAACAAAAACCGCTGCTGAGCTAAAAGGACATAAAGGCTCGTCTCAGATTTGCCAGAAAACATCTTGATGATCCACAAGAATTTTGGGAAAATAATCTGTGGACTGACGAGACAAAAGTTGAACTTTTTGGATGGTGTGTTTCTCATTACATCTGGTGTGAAAGTAACACTGCATTTCAGAAAAAGAACATCATACCAAGAGTAAAATATGGTGGTGGCAGTGTGATGGTCTGGGGCTGTTTTGCTGCTTCAGGACCTGGAAAACTTGCTGTGATAAATGGAACCATGAATTCTGCTGTCTACCAAAAAATCCTGAAGGACAATTAAGGACAATGCAGCAGGACAATGATCCAAAACACACCAGCAAGTCAACCTCTGAATGGCTGAAGAAAAAAAAATGAAGGCTTTGGAGTGGCCTAGTCAAAGTCCTGACCTGAATCCTATTGAGATGTTGTGGCCTAACCTTAAAAAGGCGGTTCAAACTAAAAAACCCTCCAATGTGGCTGAATGACAATAATTCTGCAAAAATGAGTGGACCAAAATTCCTCCACAGTGCTGTAACAGACTCATTGCAAGTTACCACAAACGCTTGATTGCAGTTCTTGCTGCTAAGGGTGGCCCAACCAGTTATAATTTTTCGGGGGCAAACACTTTTTCACACAGGGCCATGTAAGTTTGGATTTTGTTTTCCCTTAATAATAAAACCTTCAGCTAAAAACTGCATGTTGTGTTGACTTGTGTTATCTTTGACTAATATTTAAATATTTTGATGATCTGAAACATTAAAATGTGACAAACATGCAAAAAAAAAATTTTTTTAAAGGGGCAAACACTTTTCCACACCACTGTATGTCCAATCAGTATGTGATAGTGAATAATAATAAAAATAATATAGAGTCTTAAAGAATAAAACTAATAAAAATACAAAACTTATACGAATAAAAAGAGAATTAGTAGTAAAATACTGTATATAATAAGAGAATCAGAATTAAGTAGAAGTTGGAATAAAAAACTTGTCTGTGACTGCATCTATTAAATCATTACATTTTATTTGATGAAAAGAAACTATTTTATGGATTTTTTTTTTACACTAAGTAAAAAAAAACTTGCTGAGAAAGAAAACATGCAATAGGTTAAGTACTGTGTAGCGTGTGTAATGTGGAAGAATGTAGTGTGTTACCTCTGCCTTAAAGTGGCTCACAGCTTGTTCTGCCTGCTTGAGACCTGCTTCTCTCTTTTTTCTCACTGTCTGTAATTTCCTCTCCAGATTCTGCTTCTGTCCATTCCACTTCAGCAGGAAAAAAACAATACCACAAAGCAGGGCCAATGCAACCATTGTCCATTCTCCATCCATGTCTATAATGTCCGTGTTGATAATTTAATCAGATGAGGAAGTCTTAACAGATATTTAACACTGTTTACCTTCTAGTCTCACACCTAGTAATGCCAAGGTTATTGTCTGATACCAGTAACAATAATAATCTCTTAAATAATTTTGTTTCTAATAGCCTCAAAATAGCCTTTGAAAAATAGAGAGCCCCAAAAAAGAAATAAAAAGGTACTCAGTAAAATAACCTGGTACAGAAATGATGTTTTTGTGAGTGATCCCTTGTACTCCTCCCTGTATTTCTTGGCTGATTTACATATTTTTCAGGTTTGTGCAGACTGTAAACATTAACACGGAGTTATACTACTTTGCAGAATTCAAATTCTTCTCCCCTTCAGCTTGCCAGTGCAAAAGATAAAGACATTTATGACTTTGCAGATTAACCTCATGCTTCAAATGTGAACGAATGAATAAAGTACAGTCTGTAATAAAGACAAACACTTTTTTTAATTTCTTTTCACATTGTTCCTATCTATCTGCAGTCTATCTGATAAATGTCATGTTTTACTTAGGATATTTATCAGTAGGAAAGGGTTTATTTCTTGTTTGTGTAAGCCTCTTCTTTATCATTATATTGTTCTATCGAAGCACTTCTCTGAGTTTTGGTGAAACAGCATGAGATTAGACAGCATTAGATTAGATTAGATTAGATCAGATTGGATTGGATTAGATATTATTATCTTCTTATATAGCCAAACATATTTATTGTCATAAATTATTTTTTCTAAGAAATAAGATACTAAACAAGCGAGTGTATCCGAATTCATTATTGAGGTTATATGCTTAAGCTTTTTCTGGTAAAAGTGGTAAAGCAGCACTGTTACCTGCTTGATACATGCCACATATTGCCATTTTAACTTTACCTGGAAAGAAATTGACTTAAGTAAACTTTGGGACTTCTGGTACTTCTTGGTTGAAAAATAGTATATTTTTACAGTATCTTATTAGCCTGGAAAATAATAAAAATCACAAAAGAAATATACACATTTCAAAATATAGGAAGGTCAGTATTCTCCATGTTTCGTCCCATAATTTACATTTATATGTTATTTTTGAAAATGTAACATATTAATGTATCACATATTATTGAAAATGAAAGGTAATGTCATATAAATCTTTTGAAACAGAAGATGGTATTAGCAAAATTAGATTTACAATGTATAGGTGAGAGTAAAGATGGCGTCCTCCTCTTTCTCTTTATAAACAGTACATAGTCTGATAATTCCTGTCTGTTTTGTAAGCTATTTCTCCCTTTAGTTCTTTCTTCACTTACAGGTAAAGGAGCAGGTGATAAGGCACTGGGGTGACATTTACAGGCAAAAAAAAAATATACACACTATATTTTCACAAGGACTGTATACATCACATGTACAAAGGTTGCGTGGGGTTGAGGGTTAATTAGTGCCAAAACTGAGATAGTTGCACAAACAGATCTCCACAAAATATTCTACCATCGCTTTGCATTTTTGACAAAGATTCGTTTACGTTTATGTAAAGTGAGATTAGAAATGATAACGTGCCATGGAGTCCTCAAGTTACGTTAACTTCTTAAAAAGCTCTCTCTAACTTAATTTTTTTTTTACTCAAGGGCTACATCAAGTTTTTGAAACCAACACTCTATAAAGATGTGACTTATTTGGGAACAATTTCTATTGATGGAGTAAAAATAAACAGATTATTTGGCCTTATGATCTCTGAAGTTATGTGAAGTTTATATAAAGTTCTGATTAATAGATTTTAGATTAAAAAACATTTATAATTAGAGAAACTTTGCCAGGCACATAATTAATATGTAATCATTAAAAAATGTAGTGTCTCGTGAACTTGCCCTAAACCATTGCATGGTGCCACCAAATGGATTGGCATCTCATTCCAGGGCTGTATTTTTCTCATCATGCCCTGAGTTCTCAGGTTAGGCTTCCCAGGATGAACCACCCCTTGACCAAGACTTGTAATTATACGGTAGATAATTATGAGGAAGATATTAATTCTTAATTGTTAAACCAGTATTGTTATTATTGCTATTTATACAATACTTCTGAAAAGCTCACTTTTGTACGTTATGAGCAGTAAGGGGAAGTTTCAAGAATCAAGTTAAAAGAATCTTATTTTTATTAAGAACTGGATAATTAATAATTGTATATATATATATTTTTTAATGTATTTGAATTATTAGGTTTCTATTTTACATAAATAGCAACTTTTTTTTAAATATTTAAAATCAATAATGTTATTGACGAAGAGGGACTTTTCTTTTGACATTGTTATTGAACGCTAAAGCGGAAGTTTGTGTTCTCTTTTTTGTCTTCCGTCGGAAACTATTGAATGCCAAATTGCTTTCTAATCCGATATAAGTGCACTAAGTAGGGTATATAATAATGGTCATGTCCGCCCTACGTAGTGCACTGTATTCCTGAGAAGCCATATTTGGGATTCAGCCATTTATCTTTAGTCAGCAGAGGCTAAGTTGATCACTACGGAATTAAAATAAATATATATTTAATATTGTATTGTGCAAACAGCGAATTAGCTAGTGATGGTAAACAAGGCATGGCAGAAAAACAGGACAATGAGGTAAATAGAATAAACATATATTTTTTATATATGATGTAAATAACATGCGTTTACAATCCCTGCTCTGCTCTGGATACTGGCCCATTTATGGAACTTGTTTACTGACTTGTTTTTCTCCTGTTGTTGTTGTTGTTTGTTGTTTGTTTTTTATGTCAGTTAATGATTATGACAAACAAATCCCACCTTAGCATTGTGTTGTAACCGTGTTCACTTTCCTAGACTGTCAGTTCTATGTTATAAGTTAAAAAACCAACCTTAATATTGTGGGTTAAATGACACATTAGACCCATTGTGTAAACTGTAACACATGACATTAGGAAGTGTCTTACATCATGAGACACAGCCAGTGTTGTCCTGTTTATCTGCCCCTCCCTGATCTGCCTCAGTCTGTTCACAACATTTGTTATATGCTTGTGTTTTTAGCAGTTTGTATGGAACCTCAGCACCTGTTTCTGTACACAGGAGATCATTTAATCCACTAGTTTCAGCTGTAAACACACATAGGTGTCTGATTGAGGCTGATCTCCTGCACGTCTACGCACGAGCTCGTTTCTACACGTTTACACCTTGTTGTTATTGTTGCTGTACATGAGTGTAAACAGCTCGTGACAGAATCAGAGCGAGTCTTTTTATATACGAGTCTTGTGCTGCGGTACAGGGCTTCGGGTCAAAACCTGTATCGTGGTGAAGGGCGAGTTGAATGTGATCTGTATCTGTGTGCATTTTTATTCCATCTGCAGGTGGAGGAGGCTGATCAGGTTTATTTACTGATGAATGAAAACTACCACATTTCACGCAACGTACGTCTGTCATGGTTCCTCAACAGACTTAACCAGGTCATCAAGCCGTCGCCCAAGTGTGAACTGGTGTGTGAGACTTTTCACTGCCGCACTATTTTACATTAAGATCTTTTGTGCCTGTAATCTGTCCTAAATGATCATTTGTCTTATTTACATTTACATTTACATTTACATCATTTAGCAGACGCCCTTATCCAGAGCAACTTACATTTTATCTCAGTTTTATACAACTGAGCAATTGGGGCTTAAGGGCCTTCCTCAGGGGCCCAGCAGTGGCAGCTTGGTGGACGTAGGAATCAAACTCGCAACCTTCCGATTGGTAGCCCAACACCTTAACCACTAGGCTACCACATCCCTACGTCTTATGTATTTATCAATCTTCAATCTTCAATTTATCAAAAACTTCAGTCTTTGCCACATACATTGACACTAACAGGAAGTCAGAACCACAGATCATTTTTCTTTGTGTATTTGCTCACGTGTCTTTAGTTAACTTTTTGTTCTTTATATCCATATGGTGTTTTTGCTCAGTGCATCTCAGTTTTATAAACGTGTTCAGTTCTAGTGTCCTCTGATGGTTCCCTGTTTTATTACAAGCTGAATATGACCACTGAGTTCATATAAACCTGTCCAGCATTCCACCACTTATTTAAGTATCACTCAGCTGTGTTATGGTACAGTTTGGTGAATTTTCCTGGCCTGGTTTGTTTTGCAGCTTACATCAGATAAAGAGCTGAATGTCCTGAGCATCCTCCCCAAAGGATGGCAGCCCGATTCGCCTCCTTCCATGTCGCCGTACCTGCTGGTTCCGTCTACGCAAGTCACCTTTGTGGCCCGCAGGTACCGCTTTGTCATCGAGCTGGACCTCAGCCCCTCCACTGGGATTGTGGTAAGAGTCTTCACTGCTTATTTCGGTGGATTCCCTAATGGTAGTCGGCATCATATGTAATACAGCTTCTACACTGTCATCAGATCATTTTATATTTATGAGACTCATCTTGCTGCACTTGTGTATTTATTGCCCTGTGTATTTATAGTCTTGTGTAATATTGTTCCTTGCATATGGTTCTGCTTGATTATTTGTCTTGCACCGATCTCACGCTGTTGTGTAATTGCACTCCGTTATGTCCCTTTGTGTGTGTTATGTAGTGCTGTGTTGCAATGTGTCCTAAATAAACACACTTTTCAATGTATACAAGCTATATAGAGGAATGACAATAAAACCCACTTGATTTAAACACAATCACCTGAATCCCATGCGTACATGCAGGGATCAGATACTACGGTTCTTATTGTTATTGGAAAGGGAAGTGGTAGCTCCGTGCTTAATGTGCTGGATGAATGAGCAAGGCCCTTAACCCTCAATTGCTCAGCTGTATAATTGAGATAAATGTAAGCCGCTCTAGATACATATAAATATACAGTCAGGTCTATAAATATTGGGACATCGATACAATTCTAACATTTTTGGCTCTATACACCACCACAATGGATTTGAAATGAAATGAACAAGTTGTGCTTTAACTGCAGACTGTCAGCTTTAATTTGAGGGCATTTACATCCAAATCAGGTGAACGGTGTAGGAATTACAACAGTTTGCATACAGTATGTGCCTCCCACTTGTTAAGGGACCAAAAGTAATGGGACAGAATAATAATCATAAATCAAACTTTCACTTTTTTTAATACTTGGTTGCAAATCCTTTACAGTCAATTACAGCCTGAAGTCTGGAACGCATAGACATCACCAGGCGCTGGGTTTCATCCCTGGTGATGCTCTGCCAGGCCTCTACTTCAACTGTCTTCAGTTCCTGCTTGTTCTTGGGGCATTTTCCCTTCAGTTTTGTCTTCAGCAAGTGAAATGCATGCTCAATCGGATTCAGGTCAGGTGATTGACTTGGCCATTGCATAACATTCCACTTTTTTTCCCTTAAAAAAAACTCTTTGGTTACTTTTGCTTTGGGTCATTGTCCATCTGCACTCTGAAGCACCGTCCAATGAGTTCTAAAGTATTTGGCTTAATATGAGCAAATAATATTGCCCGAAACACTTAAGAATTCATTCTGCTGCTTTTGTCAGCAGTCACATCATCAATAAATACAAGAGAACCAGTTCCATTGGCAGCCATACATGCCCACGCCATGACATGCTTCACTGATGAGGTGGTATTTACATTTACGGCATTTAGCAGACACCCTTATCCACAGTGACTTACAACTGAGCAACTGAGGGTTAAGGGCCTTGCTCAGGGGCCCAGCGGTGGCAACTTGGTGGACCTGGGGTTCGAACCCATGACCTTCCGATCAGTAGCCCAACACCTTAAACACTGAGCTACCACATCCCATATGCTTAGTATCATGAGCAGTTCCTTTCCTTCTCCATACTCTTCTCTTCCCATCACTCTGGTGCAAGTTGATCTTGGTCTCATCTGTCCATAGGAAGTTGTTCCAGAACTGTGGAGGCTTTTTTAGATATTTTTTTAGAGGCTCTAATCTGGCCTTCCTGTTTTTGAGGCTCACCAGTGGTTTACATCTTGTGGTGAACCCTCTGTATTCACACTGGTGAATTCTTCTCTTGATTGTTGACATTGACACACATACACCTACCTCCTGGAGAGTGTTCTTGATCTGGCCAACTGTTGTGAAGGGTGTTTTCTTCACCAGGGAAAGAATTCTTCGGTCATCCACCACAGTTGTTTTCTGTGGTCTTTTGGTGTTGCTGAGCTCACCGGTGCGTTCCTTCTTTTTAAGACTGTTCCAAACAGTTGTTTTGGCCACGGCTAATGTTTTTGCTATCTCTCTGATGGGTTTGTTTTGTTTTTTCAGCCTAATGATGGCTTGCTTCACTGTTAGTGACGGCTCTTTGGATCTCATCTTGGAGAGTTGACAGCAACAGATTCCAAATGCAAATAGCACACTTGAAATGAACTCTGGACCTTTTATCTGCTCATTGTAATTGGTATAATGAGGGAATAACACACACCTGGCCATGGAACAGCTGAGAAGCCAATTGGCCCATTACTTTTGGTCCCTTAACAAGTGGGAGGCACATACTGTATGCAAACTGTTGTAATTCCTACACCGTTCTCCTGATTTGGATGTAAATGCCCTCAAATTAAAGCTGACAGTCTGCAGTTAAAGCACAACTTGTTCGTTTCATTTCAAATCCATTGTGGTGGTGTATAGAGCCAAAAATGTTAGAATTGTGTCGATGTCCCAATATTTATGGACCTGACTGTGTGTGTGTGTGTGTGTGTGTGTGTGTGTGTGTGTGTGTGTGTGTGTGTGTATATATATATATATATATATATATACACACAATTCAGTGAAGGTGTGAATAACATTACATTACCAGCATCTATCGATAGATAGATAGATAGATAGATAGATAGATAGATAGATGCTGGTAATGTAATGTTATTCACACCTTCACTGAATTGTTTCAGTGTACAGACTGCATATTATTGTAGATTTTATTGACTGAACAGGATGGAATGTTTCTGTTCACAGGATGACAGTACAGGAGAGGTGATCTTTGACGAGGTCTTCCACGCTCTGAGTCGATGTCTGGCTGGACTGGCTGCACAGTTTACAGTCCCAGGCACCGATTTCTTATTTCAGCCAGAGATCTTCATCACCATCCTCGCTTATTCATCCATCGTCGGTCTCAGCTCACACCAGGTCATTATCATACTGTTATAAGGTGAAATGCAATTCAATAGTTTGGATATTCAGCATGACGTTTATAGGGAAATATGGAATCAAGTTTGTTGTTTAATCAGCAAAGAAAAAGTAAACAGTTATGTGTTATTTTCATCAGAATCAGAATCAGAATCAGGTTTATTGGCCAAGTGTGTTTACACATACAAGGAATTTGGTTCCAGCTGTTTGTGACTCTCAAAAGTACAGACTTAAATAACACTGTACTATACAAGATAATACAGACTATATGAGTATAATATAATAGACATTATTAGTATTAATTATGAATACAGAATATATGACTGATCAGTTATGTACATGAAGTGCATGGTAGTGCAAATAACAATATTGTGCAATATTATGCTTTCTGTACAATATACAGCAGCAGTAGTGTGTGTAACATACACGGATGATGTGATGAATGACCGTTCTGATAATGCAGTACTTGTAGATAGGAAGCAGGGAGTATAATTATGGTGAGTTGTTAATCAGGGTGATAAGGGGCCTGGGGAAAGAAACTGAACAAAACTGAGGAGCTGAACAAGGTTGTGTCCAGGGTGTGAAGGGTCAGTGGTGATTTTTACTGCCCGGTTCTGGGGAGTGGGCAGTGGAGCACCAATTATTTTTTTCTGCTGTTTTAACTGTGCGTTGCAGTCTGTTTCTGTCCTGTTTTGTTGCTGCACCAAACCAGATGGTGATGGATGTGCACAGGACAGATTCAATGACTGCAGTGTAGAACAGCATCAACAGCTCCTGTGGCAGACCGTACATGTCATCACAGTTTGACAAATGTAATCGATTGCACATCCTTGAAAGCGGAAGTTTTTTGTGTAAGATAACATAATGTATAAGATGACCTTAGTCCTTAGTCCATCGTGCAGGTTTCTGCATATTCATGTGTGATTAACGCTAATTGTCTAGTGAGTAGTGATGGCTTATTTTTGTGTATTTGTAGAAAGGATTTCTATTGATTTTATTAAGGATTTTAGTTCCTCAGTTACATGTCACTTTGGTGCTTTACCACAGTAGATTCAAACTGCAATAGATTTTTTTTTTAAATTTCTATAACTGGAAGATATGAAGAACATCATAAAAAGCAATGCATAAAGCCCTGTCTGAGAAAACCTGCATGGAAAAGGACATTCAGTCCGGAACGTTTGTTAGTGTTCATAAATAAGGTGGGAATCATACCTGGAAAAAAAAACCAGAATAAAAACCAAAACAGATGATCGGACTATCCGGAGCTGGGAAGAAATGGCTGAAATCTTAGTGGACAAACTGAAACGCTGATAACGATTTAAACGACTATAAGGGCTTTGATCTTAATATCATATTAAATACTGTTGTACAATACTATTTCTTAATCATGGCATCTGTTGTATATAGTTTGGTATTTTTCAATAAGTAAATAATAAAAATATTTATAAAAAAAAAAAACAGATGACAACATCTTTAATGGTTCATTACACTTTTTGATATTTTTGGTATGATTACTACTCCCATCATTTTTAAAATACTGCACACTAGTATTTTTACTAGTGTTGTAATTTTTGGTGGTTTTCAGTGCTGCATGCTGAATATCTCGGCTCTGCTTTACAGGTGTTAGTGCAGGGATGCCGACTGCATTGTGCAGACCTGGACCAGTTCCTGCATCAGATCTACCAGCAGCTTCGTGCTCTGGAGAACAACATCGCTGAGGTTTTACAACAGCAGCATAAACAGGCAAGAAAAAACTGTTTAAGAATTTTTAATCTGCAATTTTTTCTTTTTTTTCACGTTTGTACTGCACAGCGATCTGTAACCTTTAGAAAAGTCCCTTTATTCGCAGCTTCAGTTTGTCCAGTTACTGCTGTTCTGATGAAGCTGATGTCAGGTTGTAGAGGGCTACCGAAACGAATGATTAATTAGAAAAATTAGGCTACTAAATAAGAAATGATGTATTTTTTTCCCTTTATGAGACTGAAGTATGAGTTTAATAGTTTCGTACAATACTTATTCAGTTTGTGCAGTTTTAGTCACACCTGAAACAGAAAAGTCTCCTTTTAACAAATCCAGCTTTTCCTCAAAAATAGTTTTAATTTTTTATCATTTTTATTGTTATATACTGGAAAAAACATGTTCTCCCCATGCTTTGGGGGGTTTCTCCAGGTACCCAGGATTCCTTAGCCTGTCCAAAGAGTGTAGGCTGATTAATGTTCCTAATTGTCCATGGTGTGTGATTGTGTTATATGTCCCCCTCATGTTGTGCCCCTAGTATCCTGGGAAAGGCTCCCGGTTCCATGATTTCAGTCTATGCTGTATGGATATTCACTATGTAATGCTGTTAAAAGAGATGTTTTATTTTTCTTGTGGTTTGTCCGTGGGTTCAGTCCTTTGCTGTGAACTTGTCAGCACTTTAAATCTCACCTCTATAACAGTGGAACTTCCTCTGTACTTTTCAGTGTAATCGCTCCATCCCTGCTGATACAACAGAAGACCTGACACAGTGGAAGCAGAGCATTTCTATGGGTTCTTCAGACGTGGGGCTGGTCAGTATGGTGCGTCAGGGTATCCTGGCTCTTCAGCTCCTCCCATCGAACTCTAGTGCAGGTCAGTAGTAGAGCTGGGCTTACACAGTGTGCAACAGGTCGGGCTACAGTTGTAGAATTATCAGCTCTCTCTTACATTAGGGCTACGAATACATCTGTATCTTCACAAAATATATTATGAATAAATGTCACAGGGACGCCCTAGTTGACGAGATTATATAAATATTCTTAATGTGCATGTGTGTGATTCGTATATAAAGTTGAATGCCTTAACTATCTTCTTGATTTAGTATTTATTAAAGAAGAGGGATCAGACCTAAAATGGAACCTCCTGTAATGCTAAATGTTTGCAGGTATAATAATAATCACGGATGGAGTGATGAGTGTGCCAGACATATCTGTGTGTGAGACTCTGCTGAACCAGCTGAGGAGTGGAACCGTTGCCTGTTCTTTTGTTCAGGTCAGTCACACAAGTACTATTAATACTATTGAACCTATTATTATTATAATAACAGCATATTATACCACTGTAGATTCTTCTTATTATTATTTTTAATATTCATCATTTCACTGTATCTGATGACCATCAGGTGGGTGCAGCTTACTCCTACGACTGCAGCTTCGGTTATGTCCCAAACGTGGAGCTGATGAAGTTCATCTCTATGGCAACTTTCGGCTCGTACCTGTCTTTGTGTCCTGACCCGGTGCAGGTGGAGCAAGAGATGAACTCTTACCATCGCTCCTTTCTCACGTACTCTTTTATCCACACAAACGAGTCCATCAACCCTGACTACTACTGCTGTAAGTACCACACAGCCTGCTGAGGACAACAGGGAACAACAGGATTTGAATAATTAAAGGAGGTTTGAAGGTTTTGAAATAGTACTTTAAGAGAATATAATGTGAACATGAGTCCAATAAAAACCTTTTTATTTTTAATTTTTATTGTAAACAGGTAAAGTGTGAGAGAGATAATAATAATCCAGTAATACAAACTCAAGACCTCGTGTCTATCTGTTTATGTAAAGGTGCTGATGATAAAAATAGCACCTTTTTAGGGAAGTGCTACTATTCTGTTTTTCCCAGCTTGAGCTCTAGCTAGCATGTGAAACTGCACAGCAGGAAGTGGGAGTGTGTGTATATCTATCCAGCGGTTACTTCTACTTTCATATGTGATCTGTTGACATATTATTAACACTTGAAATTTCTGTATAATTCCCATTTGCAGCTCTGATTCAGACAGCATTACCTGAGGGAACAGTTGTAATTTAATGTCATTTGAATCTTTGTTCATTCTGATAAAAGGTGTATGAACGCTCACTTTACACTTCTTATTTACATAGATGTCTTACCAGCAGATGTTATCTCTCTGATAGTGTTTTTTGACCACTTATTTGGAATATATACTTTGGAAATATGGAGTATAGTGTTTTTAAATAAATTCCCCATTACCACCAGCTCCTGAAGGAATCTGTCCCTTTCCTGCAGGCAGGTTTGACCAATACCACCCAGTCCTGCAGCTATTATTGTCTCTACATGTCTGTTCTTAGTTGGACCTACTTTAACAAAAAAGGAACAAAAAATAATAATAATTTACACCATAGTGACCCTGCTCAGGAGAGCACAGTGAACGAGGTTGAATGAATAATGGCAGTAAATGTACTTTACAGCACAGCATGAGCTCCAGGCCTTTCTTTGTCTCCCAAGCTTCATATCGGACTCCTGCTCACACGTCCACACTGTTAACTGCTTAAGGTTCAGGTATTCAAATTAATGTATAAAAAAAAAATTTTTTAAATTAATGTATAAAATCTTTGTGTGCGTGTAGTCTCCCAGCACAGGCTATTTAATGAGCACCTAGTATCAGCGAGTGGGAATCCAGCTCTGGGGCTACGCAGGAAGAAGCATACAGAGAAGGAAGTACATGCAGATTTGATCAGTGTGTTATCGGTCAGGCTCAGGGAAGGGTACACCATCCGTGACATCAGCTTCACTAAGGGTAAATACAAGCTACTTCTATTTATGTATTTCTCTCTCTCTGTCTCTGTCACTCTTTACAATACCTATGAAAACAATAAAAAAAAAGAAGGCAAGACAGGGTTGCCCGATTGAAAGTTTTAGTTTTGGGTATTGTTTTGTTTTTGAGGTGGATATCTTACTGATAAGTAGAAAGCTACCATTAGGAAGGAACACAAATGCTATAACAGCAATAACAATCCATTAACAACAATAATGTAAAGAATAGAAATAGACAAAGGCTTGCTGGTGTGACCTGTTTACTCTGTGCCTCACACACCCTCCCTCTCCCTTTAGGAGGCACACATTTGGAGGTGCAGTTGGTGTTGTTGTGGAAGCACAACATGCGGATTGAGTATGTGGCCGTTTCGTCATGGCCTCTCCTACTTGCTGAGCGCAGCACTTGGATGGAGGTGACCATGGAAGGCAGCTATGACATCCTGCATGACCTCAGCTGTACGCTACGTAAACCTATCACCAGCCCGTACCGAACTGCCGTCATCCGCCGCTTCTGGAACACGCTGCATGGGTAATACACGCGCCCGCCACTAAAATGATCCTAAAATGCTACGTGGCTTATTGTGTGCTTCTGTTTGGTTTTATGAATGAAACATACTCATTGAACACAGTCAAACGTGTGGTAACAGTGCCGTGCATAGAAGCAGGCAGATACAAGCCTACAGCTTTGGATAATAATATAATACAATATAATAATATCTATTATTTAGAAGGGTGGGGTGGTGGGTGTTGGGGTGGTGGAGGTGATCTCATTGTTGATGTTGTTGTCAGATGTTGTCAGCTGGTTTGAATATTTCTATTACTGCTGATCTTTCGGGATTTTCACATGCAATATTTTCTAGAGTTTACTCAGAATGGTGCAATAAAGAAATAAAGAAAAAAAGTCCAGTGAGCAGTTGTTCTGTGAACAGATACGGCTTGTCAGTGAGCTGGTTTGAGCTGACAGAAAGGTTACAGTAACTCAGATAACCATTCTGTACAATAACAAGCTCACTGAGCCCATTTCTGGATAAAGTCATATCTGAGTTTTATGCAATTCGAAAACAAAAACATTTGTCAAGCAAAATTGCATATTGTTATTCTGGTGATGCCTTTTATTTAAGAGTACACATTGTTTAATAGTAAGACAGGCAGCCATTAGTTGTAGGAAAATCCTCAAACAAAACAAATCTTAATAAATCATGCATTTTCTTGTACTTGTAGCAGAAACAACTGCTTGGCAAAACACTTCAGCATGAGTTTTACTTTGTCATAAATAATTAAGCATTGCGATCGTAAAAGTATTCTTCAGACTAGATTTAGACTTTTGGAAGATTAGGTGCTGCATTCTTCTTTTACATCCTTCAAAACCTATTTATTTCTCTGCAGCATCAACCAGACAGACCAAATGCTGGTTCACCTGCAGTCATTTAACTCCATCCCAGAACACTACACGATTCCTGAAAGCACTAAAAATGGCGTTCCTCTCTTCTACATCCCACCTGGATCCACCGCACCAGTAAGAGCAATAATCTCTCTGATACACCACTTAACATTCACCTATAGTCTTGGTGTCCTTGTCCTAACTTTACACTGCTCGTTAAGAAACTCTCGGTGGAATGACAGGCCATATGTGATTTAGTGGTCAGTTTAAACACATGAATACGGTGGAGAAGCATTGTGAAAGAGCTATCCCTGTTCCTAATACAAACCCGCTCTTCTTTCTTCTTCAGGTCCTCTCGTTACAGCACAGTGGCTCCAAAGACTCCAGCCATTCGCAGTTTGCCTCTTACTGGAAGCCCATCCTGTCCATGGATGCTAACGTCTGGCAGCGCTGGTTACACATGCACCGTATCGCCATCATTCTGGAGCATGATGTGTAAGTTACAACCAACCCCACCACACCCCATTACATGTGTCCTATTGTCCTGGGCTGTAATTAACAGTAGGAATCATTTAAAGACATACAAAAATGTGTAAAGAGTAGCTTGAAAATGCAACTAAACCGATTAGATCAGAGCGTCGAGACTACATTTTATTTTATGTGTCTACTACAGTCCCGTTCCAAAACACGTCCACAGCGCAGGCAGTAACGGTAGGTTCAGCACCATCCAGTGCAGAATTGCCCACTCAGCCCTCACGTCACTGCTGAGAGACTGGAGCAGCTTCGTCCTGGTGGAGGGATACTCCTACGTCAAATTCATCTACAGGTACCACCTCAACCTAAAGCAAGATATTTATCAACTGTTAAGTAGAGATGGTCATGTTCATGTTGTTTTTAGTTCATGATTGATCAAACCATTATAGGATTTGGGTTATACTAACTACAGACATTCATCTGAACAAAAGCACATAATTATTCATGTTAGTTTTCATAGTAATGCTTGAAAATGAGCTCTGTAGAATTTTCTATATATCTACTAAAATATGACTTAAAGATTTTCACAAAAAATTCTAAGAAAGAACCCAGTGATGTACAATATTTTTGTCTCATTTGGTTATTTATTTTGGAAAATTAACCAATATTACACAATGAGATAAAACAACAACAACAACAACAACCTACCAACATCCCAGTGTTGAAGCTATTCTATACAGAGGAAAAGGCTTAAATTCCTCCAAGTGGATCCACAGTGCAGCCCTGATCAACGGTTCCCAGGAATGTATAGTTGCAGTTATTGTGGCACAAGGGACTATCAGGGCTATAATGAAAGTGGGACCAGGGACTAATGTTCCACAAGATTAAATCTAACTATAACCTGTAAAACGTTTGTAAAAATACAAAAATGCTGCTTGCATATTTATTCAATACAGAATATTACAGAAGCTCAAGGACATGGCTGACTAATTACTGGCCATTAGTGGCCATTTTATGGACAAAATCTTCCTCATTTGAAGTTAAACTATAAAAATAGAGCGATAGAGTCTGGAATAGAGCGATATTTTTATAGATATGTAAATTTGAACAAGTAAAGACTTGTACACTGTCAAATAAAACTAAACCTAAATTTGGACATACCGGTAGTCATTATTATTCTTGATCTCTTGGCATTCTAGTAATTAATTCATTTACCTAACAGCACTGCTGCTTACCTGCCCATCTCCTTCTATCTGGTGCGTCTCATCTCCAAAGCTCCATGCATGGTGCTTCGTTTGGGCTTTCCCATCGGAACCCCTGCCCACACCAGGCACAAGGTACGTTAAAGCATATATGCTAAAATCCTTATTTGTGCATTTAAATGTTTAGCTCTCTAAATACTTTGCGATGATTTAAGCAAAAGTAATAGATTATCAACTTCTGCTTTCTTTGGCATTAATCTCTGGAATCTTCTTTCTGAGAAAAGCCTACAAAAGCATTTGCTTTTACCATTTTCTCTCTGATTGTATAGGCCATTGTACCTAGAAGCTGTTTTCTATGTTTTCTATCCTGTGTTCCCTGACATTTCTATATTATTCTGATGGCAGATTGTGGATGAGCTGCGAGAGCAGATTCTCAAACTTCGTTTTCCCCACCGGGTGCAAAATAAAGAAGCCACGCCAAAAACCAAACGGAAGAATCTGGGTAACGCCTCTCCCTCCAAATCCCCGCCTCTTCCAGCACCGAAGCCTGCTCTATCCGACAGGCCGTGCGTAGTCATCTTTAACAAACCACTGGAAAAACTACTGATCAGGTCAGCAGTAAACACTTTATCACATCCTCCTTGAATAGACAAGTCAGAGGAGAGTGACCAGATTGTTTTGAGCTGACAGACTATACAGTAGGTAGATGAATTACATCAGTAGAAGACCTCACTGAGTTGCTGTCCTCACTGCCAAGAACAAGAATATGAGGCTACAATGGACACGAGCTGATTAGGGTTAGGGTTAGTTTAAAGTTCGAGTTAGCCCTCTTTTACCGGCTTTAAATGATCTTTTGCACTGTAGGTATGAGAAGCTTCCTACTGACTTCCGCACGCCCTTCATGTTGAACCTGGAGTCTCTGGGTCATCCGCTGTCTGTGGCTACGAGCCGCACCTCCTCCTCCACAATGGCGTTTCTCTCACAGTATTTTCTTCAGCAGCGATGGGTATGGACAATGCAGAGTGGCCCAGGTGGTGTGGTGTCACTGCACGCTGTTGCACACATCCTTTCCACACTTGCAGAGTGAGTTCTTTACACTTTTTTTTTATAGTCTAAATACACCTTTATGTTTTTAGAGTCAAATGTGTAAAGGTTTGCTAGATTGATGGGAATTGTGTTCTTGTGCTTAGTTTCTGTGCATGTGTTTGTGTTTGTATGTGCGTGTGCACGTGTGCGCATGCATGCGTCTCTTTGTAGGATCCGCCTGTCTGAGGGCTTCCACTTTGCTGCCAGTGGTGAGGGAATCGTCAACATGGTGCTTGAGCTGCCCATGGCTGTCAAAACACCAAAGGTTCTACTTTCAAAAAACCTTCTTTTTTTTCCCCTCAAACTGCATTTTCTCCCATATGCACTGAACTGTGTAGACTTGATATCAATTGTATTTCAATTCTATTTGACATTTAAAGGACCTTGTCTGTAAATGTGTCTGTAGGGGAGTTCAGCGCTACAGGACACACAGCAACACACATGCATCGTCCAATATGTTCTGTTTCCTCCTCACTCCACCTCCACGAAGGACAGGTAAGAGCAGCACGTCAGGCTCTTTTTTCTCACTCATCTCACTCATTTTCTACCGCTTATCCGAACTTCTCGGGTCACGGGGAGCCTGTGCCTATCTCAGGCGTCATCGGGCATCAAGGTAGGATACACCCTGGACGGAGTGCCAACCCATCGCAGGGCACACACACTCTCATTTACTCACGCAATCACACACTACGGACAATTTTCCAGAGATGCCAATCAACCTACCATGCATGTCTTTGGACTGGGGGAGGAAACAAGAGTACCCGGAGGAAACCCCCGAGGCACGGGGAGAACATGCAAACTCCACACACACAAGGTGGAGGCGGGAATCGAACCCACAACCCTGGAGGTGTGAGGCGAACGTGCTAACCACTAAGCCACCGTGCCCCCCGGCTCTTTTTTATTACATTTTATTTAGCTCTCTTTTGCATTTACAATGCTTTATTTTATTTACTTATTTTATTATTATAGTTATAAGTGATGTGACATACGGCTAAGTATGGTGACCCATATTCAGAATTTTTCTCCGCATTTAACTCATCCAAAGTGCACACACAGCAGTGAACACACACACCGTGAACACACACCCGGAGCAGTGGGCAGCCATTTATACTGCGGCACCCGGGGAGTAGTTGGGGGGGTTCGGTACCTTGCTCAAGGGCACCTCAGTCGTGGTATTGCCGGCCCGAGACTCGAACCCACAACCTTAGGGTTAGGAGACAAACTCTAACCATTAGGCCACGACTTCCCCAATTATGTATAATAGACCTCATGAAGTTTCATTGTACTCATGAAGTTTCATTGTACTTTGAACTGAAGTGATTATTTCTGAATGTATAACTGTATAAATGTACTAGAAGTTAAAATCGTACCGAACTGTTTGCACTGTGCTTATTAAACAGATTATAAACAGAGACTTTATAATCTGTTTTATAAGCGGAGTGCAAACAGTTCGGTAAAGCTTTAGTTTCCAGACCAGCAGAGTTTATTATCAGTTTATGATACTAACTTTGTTAGTTTGACTCCTTTATGAATTTAGTTCTCATGTGATTTTATTATTTTTTGTATTTTTTTTTTGCCCTTTGTCTTCCCAGTTTCTCCACAGATGATGACAATGACACAGAGGTGGAGGCCATCGACGTTGACACGGAACTGAATCTGGTGACGGAGTGCTGGGTGGAGCCTCAGAGCGGGAGTGTTTTGAGCCATTCGGAGCAACAGCGTCACTTTCACAACCTCAGCTACCAAGACATCCCTCAGGCCGTCAGTATCTTCCCTTATATACACAGAATTCAAAACTAAACTGAGTTATCTGATTTACTCTGATGAAAGTGTTTATTTAAATAAATTGACACTTCTCTGCACACTCTGGGTAGATGGGATGGCATTACTCTCCTTTCAATCAGACTTTGACTGTCGGTGAGCTTGTGTGCGGAAATGAGTGACTTACGGTGCTGACTGTCATATTTTTTCTTGTAGATTTTTCCTCGTGATCAGTCGTGCATGTCCACCTTATTGACGTTTGAGTACCTCATACAGCTGTGTAAAAACAAAGATCAGCCACAGCCTCTTAGCAACAACAAAGATGCTACAGGTTAGAAAATGGCATATTACTTTTTTTTTTCAATTGTGCATTTGTTTGTACCTATTTACTAATACTTTGCAAAAAGAGCACAACATGAGCGTGTGTATCTGCTTTTGTGACTGCAGGGGAGACCCCAGGTGCTACTCCAGCTGATGGCATACACATGGTGCCTTTTCAGTTTGACCTGATGACGCTGCTGCCCAGATGTCAGCAGATCGAACTTTTCTTCTATACTTTTAGCAAAGGTATTGCTACTAAGTCCATCTCTACATACTGTTATGGTCTTAATGACACTAGACAAAGCTATTATTATTTAAAATGCGTATTTAGTCAGTGAGTCAGTCCCTCACTAATGTCTTGGTAAGTCCAAAACATCTCACAAAGAAAAATCCTATTGAGTGTTCAAGTGGAAACCCTCTTCTAGCTCCTGGTGTTGACACAGCTGAAATACTGTAAGATTCTGTTGTTGTAATACCATAAAAGCTTCTAAAATATCTGCTTTACAAACCTTGATCCTGCTAAGACAATAAGCCACTGATGCTATACAAACAAATCCATCTTTACATACATTTATACAGCGCCTTTCATATTTCCATCCGCACAGTGATGTCGGTTGTACAGTAGCATCATCTTGGCCCTTGGCCTTTCCATCGATTCTCTAACTTGTGCCATTTTGTTTCAAAATAATACATTTATAGTGCTCCAAAGTTGTTGTTTTTTTAATAATAATTTGATTGTGATTATTGATTAAGTTGCTTTGTTTTTTTACACACACTTCTTCTCTCTCCTTGCTGTATTATCATCTGTAGCCGAGAATGAAGATGCTCTCCAGAATGCTCCCTCTCTCCACAATGATCTGCTGCTCAGCCTTTTCCACGCCTCTCTACAGAATGAGTTGAGTGACCGGGAGATAACACTGGCTGACGGAGATCACATGGAATTCATGAATCACATTCTAGAGAGGGAGCGTGATGGACATGTGGCCCCATTCTCACTACCTGTAATTAAAGGTAAATAAATTGTACATTTGTAAACATGCAACACCAACAACCACCATTCACTACATACATTTGAGTAATGATAGATTATTCTGTTGACATTTATAAAATGTTAGTGTTTCTGGATTAGAGTGACTCAGAGAAGCGTGCAAAAGTGATCAAAAGAAACAATACTGTATATGTTAGTCTAGTAGTTTTATAGCACATTCACACCGCAAGGCACAGATTCCCAAGATAACTTTAACTTCCTGTTAAAGTGTCTGACCTTCTAATGAACAAATCTACAAATTTTCTGTATGGATCTTACACAATGAACTGAGATAGCTGTCAGTCATTATCTTTGTGTGTTTATTCACTATGTAATAACTCAGTTTCTGTTATAATAAGAATGTCCTAACTGAGCAGAGGAGAACCTCAGGACTTTTGATCAATGATGATACATTAGAATCACATCAAACTACACAGTGATTTTTAGGCAGTTTATAAATATTAGCTCTACACATGTGTTTTCTCACATGTGAAGCTGTTTGTGTGTAGCGTGTTTGACAGTAGTGTTCCCACATCTATTGTGGGCTGAGATTTTGAGTTTTCAGGACCATGATGCAACACACAAAATTGAACAGCTGCATGTGGTGCATACGGTACAACAAAAATATGCACAGAAGTGCAGCACGATAAAGTAATCATTGCTCATTAACATACGTTCAACCAAAGACCTCTTTGATTCACGTTAGTCAAATGTGCGTACAGCTGTCAAAGTAATTATGTAATGTGTGTATTCACTGATAGTAGTTTAAATGTAAAATCCTGTTCTAGTGATTTTGCCAATTCAAGTATTACACGCAAAAACGTTTGCAGGTTGCATATCAAATTTTGTAAAAAGCTTCAGCAAAATCAAGCCGTACTGGCCACAACAACCTCAAAAGAAATCCTGGATTGAATTCCAAATAGTCACATAATAAGTAAAATACAAAAAATACATTCGAGTATACAGAAATTATTTTCCCGATGTTAGTTTGTATATAGTATCTGCATTTATTTAATAAAATAACACAGTAAACAATAAAATAACACAGGTTTTTTGTGTGTGTGTTTGTGTTTATAGAAGAAGGCCTGAAACCCACAGAGAGGCATGATGCAGTTCTGTCCTTCCACACAGTCGGGAGCAGTAAAGAAGTGACAGGATCCACTAGCACTCTGCAGGTATGACACACTCTCTCATATCATGCAGTGTTTTGTTTATTACTCCAGCAGCAGCATGCTGACGCCACGTCCTGTCCTATGTTGCAATCCCTTCATCGTCTAACATCATACTGTTCATGCTGGAATAGTAGTGCTTCTGCCTCTGAAAATAATACCAGTGATAGAGCCACCACTAGTGAGTCTGCTACTGGCTAGAGATGTTTGAGGTCCTTTTATGTGTTTGTCTCTGTGTGTGTTTGTGTGTGTGTGTGTGTGTGTGTGTGTGTGTGCGAGCAGAGTTGCAGTAACACAGATCTGGTGGATGAGGAGCCAGTGGTGATGGAGAGAGAGAGATTGTCTCCACAGTGGAAATGCTATGCTAAACATATCAGTGCTCAGCAAGTGCTACTCATCTTCCTCCCAGCCACCTACACTGGTAATGCAACCAAAACACACCGCACACAGAACATTGTATGTCTCATTACCTGATCAATTACCTGCTGCATAAACTACAGCATTCCAAACCAACCTGAATTCTCAGAAGCAGCTTACGAATTCAAATAAATTTGGAAATCCTTAGAGATTACTACACAACTTGAAAAAATGTAATGTTGCAACTTAAATTTTGTGCTGTTGTTTCAGATGTTCAGATCCTTATGTCCTTCGGGCTGGACCTCGAACCCCAAGTCAATGGTGCTTGTGATGAGGATGAGGAGGAGACGCTCAGTCTGGAGAACAACCAGTCACAGAGTGTCTCCCTCAGCAGCTCAATGAATGGCCCTCTAGCGGAGACAGAGTCTGTGATGGAAGAAAGTGATGGACAATTTCTGTTGGCAGCTGAAATACTATCAGGAGAGCTGGAGGACAAGGAGAACCACCACTCAGAACAGACTCCAACAGGTTGGCAGTCTTCAGAATCGGGGTTTAGAGGGGATTGTGTGTGTCTGTGTATCTGTGTGTGTGTGTGTGTGTGTGTGTGTATGTGTCTGTGTGTGTCTTGACTGGTCAGTCAGTTTTTGCCTCACAAATGTAGAATTTATTTCTATCTGTTTCTATATTCTTCTATCTTTCTCTTTTTCTCTGTCTCTGAGTGTGATGTCACACTGATACTGACACTGGTGCTGGTGTGTGTTTAGTCTCTTCCGTAGAGGAAAAGGACAGTGTGCAGTTTTCAGAGCCGCAGAAACACGAATACCATCACCAGCTTTCCCAGCAGAGCGGTGGAGACGTGGCTCGTCCTCGCTGTCCTGTATACATCTACAACTGCTGCATGGACTTACTCAAAGACCAGCTGCTCCAGCAGCACTCCAACCGTAGGCCCAAAGATATCTTCGTCAGGTACACACACAGCTTATTAACATATCTTCACTTCAACATGTTTCACCACTGCTTGATCTAGCATGTGCCAATTTAGATGATCACATGCACAGTGTTTCGTTTAGGAGCAGATGATTTTTTTTTTTTTTTGCTCAGCTAAGTGGTTTTGCTAATTAACTACATCTTCTTGCTCTACTTCTAATTAAATGGACATGTAATGTATGTTTGAGGAGCCAACAAGCAAGTCAAAATAAATTATGGTCATATAGCACATGTTAGAAATGATACAATATTATATCTATATATCTATATTGATACACTAAATTGTGATACAAGTAAAATATACCCTTATTTATTTTCGTATTGACCCTGCACATCCAGTTTGGTTGAAATTACCTTATTACAAAATGAGTAGACATCAGGGAAAACAAAAACCCTCCCATAGTTAGATGGATGATAGATAGATACTTTATTCATCCCAGTGGGAAATTCACAACAATTTCCATTTTTTATCTCAGATGCAGTCAATGATGTTTAGTGTCTTGAATCTGCATGCAGTTTACATAGTGTTAAAACAGGGCCGATAAGCTTCCTTGACCTCCTAGTGATATGAGCTACGTAGCTCTGTAGGAACGATGAAGCTGCAAACCTTGGATGCCAGCTATTCCTTCACTGACGGACGATGCTTGAGGTGATTGTGTATATTTAATACTACTGGTTTTAGCGTTTAATCTCTGCTTTTTCCTTTTGATGAGGATAGATCTCAAGATGCACTGTCCTGGGAGCTCAATCAGCAGCAGAAATCCAGGTAGCAATGCTTACTGCTTCCAACTGCTGATACAGAGCCAAAATTACCCAAGCCCAGTCCTGCTCAAACAAAATATTTGTTTTTAATAAGCTTTGTGCTTGGCAGTGGACTCTGAATTTGGGACCCGATTGTAGTTCAGTTTATAACTCTAGCATCTCCTGCTGCAGACTTCCTGTCCTGCTGAATTCAGTCTCTTCTGTCTGTCCGCTTGCTTGTTTGCCACTGTATGTGTAGCAGGCAAATTATGACATACCGATGGGTACGGCTTGGTACTGCAGATATCCAGGAGAATCAACTCACTAAACTGCTGAATGATGCTTGGAGGTTTTGTGATTAACTTCTACTTTCTGGTTTGGTGGACTTTGTATTAACTTTGTATGTGGGGAGCTGAGATTATACCATTCTTTACAGGTCTTTTTTTTCACCCTATTCCTCCGAATGCAAAAATATAAAGCTTTATTTTGACCTCATGCTAGATACAATATCATGTTTATTGTGTACTAAGAACACACTTGTTTATCCAGTAATGTTCTAATGTGATTTTAATAGGAAAAGGAACCTGTTGGATAACGATTAATTCTAGGTTAGCACCAAGTTGCAAATTTTCTTTCTTTCTTTCTTTCTTTCTTTCTTTCTTTCTTTCTTTCTTTCTTTCTTTCTTTCCTTATTTCTTTCTTTCCTTATTTCTTTCTTTCTTTCCTTATTTCTTTCTTACTTTCTTTCCTTATTTCTTTCCTTTTTTCTTTCTTTCCTTATTTCTTTCCATCCATCCATCCCTCCCTCCCCTTCTGAAATAGATGCCATCCCAACAACACTTCTTTTTTTTTCTGAAAGACATATTTTTTAAATGAAAGTATGATTTTGGTTTTGTCCTTCGAGTTTCTCAAACCTGAAATCAATCTTGTTGCAAATAATGTCGTTGCTCTGCTTTTTCTTGAGATCTGTAGCACATGCACATGCTTTGGTTGCAGCCTGCTGTATTACCTGTGCTTTCTTTCATTAGGTTGTTCGCAGCTGTGGCCTTCAATCTTTGATATTTGCAGGGAACAAATTGGGGCATCGCCTATATGAAGCAAATCAGTTCCGATAAACAATAATGTTAGTTCTATGATCAGAAATTAAGCAGACATTAATATGTTTCCTTATACATGGCTTGAGTGGTATGATTGCCATTTTTCTGTATTTAGTGCTCAGTATGACTCCACATATATTGTTTGTGTTTATAAGACAGACCAATCCTGTATACATTTGCACAGAAGATTACATAAATGGAGTCATGGAGAGAAGAGAGATGGGCTCTAGGGATTTCCTGGGAGAGCAGCAAGACGGTCATTATTGACAAAAAAAAATAATAATAATCTGGAGACTCAGAAACCTGAAAAATGGCACTAAATAAATTTGAACATTTTTTCTTACGGAAAAGTCGTTATGTTTGATGGAAACCTAGTACTGTGAAACATGGTGTTAGTAGCATCATGTTGTAGGATGCTTTTCATATCAGGGACTGGGAAAATTGTCAGAGTTTAGGTGAAACTCTGTAGAAGGTCTTAGAGAACCTATTATAGATTCACTTTCTGTGTTGCCAGACATTCCAGACATACTCCAAAGATCTAATCCAATCATACAGAGCTTGAGCAAAGTTCAAGAAGAATGGTGAAAAAAATGCTGACTGGGACAAATTGCCTGCAGTCAGAGGTCTTTCTACTAAGTATTTGCCCCTGGTGTGAATACTTCAGCAAAGCAACCATTATTTGCTTTTTTTGTTTACTTATGATTAAATGCAATATACTGTGTAAATCACATGATAAAAAAAAGTTAAATCTGTTTCAATCCCAATCTGTAACACTGCAAGACGTCTACAAGGTCAGTGGGACTTTGAATGAAATATTTATTCATTCATGACCATGGATTTTTATCACAAGCATTAGATATCGTTGTGCCCCAGAACAAATACAAATATTAAATGATCAGATATTGCTATCCAGTGTATGTTTACAAGTGTGGTTTGTTTTAAACAGTCAGCCTGAGGACATTAATTTCAACTTTATAAACAGATTAAACGGCATACGTGTGTGATTTTCTGATCATCTTCTTTCAGCATGACTGCTAAGTTGCTGTTAAGGTTGTCAGCAGGATGCATGCATATGTGTGTTGTCAGTGTGTGTGTTGTCATTACTCATGGTTTGTGTTGGTGTGCTTGGTTCAGGTCTTTCTCTCAGGAGCGCAGCAGTGCCTCCTCCTGGTCAGAGCTCATCACTCATCAACACAAACAGAAAGAGCTGGCCAACTACTGTAGCCTTCTACAAGAGCACTACTGCCAGAGCTACGTTCGGGGTACACACACACACACACATGCACTTATACACACAATGTTTTGTGCACACTTTACTTAATGTAGTTGTAAGAGTACTAATGGATTAGTCAACATCATGATACACACACGGTGTGTTTTCTTGTCTGGGTTTCAGTTTTGTTTGTATTTATATAGATGTGTTCGTCTGGTCGTGTGCTACATGTGTGTTATTGTTTGTGTCTGGGTTGATCTGTCTCTGTGTCTTTCTGGGTCCATTATAGGCATGTGTATCTATTTATGTTCTGGTGCAAATGTTTATGTGATAGAAATAAGTGGGAATTTGAAGAAGTTTCATGTTCACGTTTTTTTCCCCGAAAGTAAAAGAACCAAAAAATAGAATTATATTTTATTTTTAGTAAAAAAAAATTGTGTATGTAGGTGCTGATGTGTGTAGGCAGTTCATTATTTAACTTCTGCAGTGCAAAAGTCAGTGTAAGTGTTTCATTGTGTGTGTGTGTGTGTGTGTGTGTGTGTGTGTGTGTGTGTGTGTGTGTTCACGCTCGGGTTCAAAGGTGTGTTTCGCAGCCTGCAGATGGCGTACAGTATCTCCTCTCAGGACGTCCTGACAGCGATGGACTATTGTGAGGAATCTCTGCAGGAGATTGACATCACTTCATTCCTGCAGACGCTGTGTGGTCATATACGCACATTCCGCGAGCAACACGAACCCCGCAGAGCCGAGAGCACGAGGAAAACTCTGAGACCAGGGGCCACCTTCACCATCGGAGAGGAGGAGGATGAGAGAACAGGCAGAGCAATGTTAGTTTCCTCATCCAGGTAAAAGCTTGATGGATGTCCATAGAGATAGGAAAATTAACCTTCTGACAGAAATCAGTTCATCCCATTATATGTGGACTACAAGAATGTTATTTACTGTACAAAAGGAGAAATGAATTACTTTGTGTGAAGATAAGAGGAGATTTTAATCTATAACTTTCATGGTAAAGACAGCGAGTAGCAATTAATGAGAATACTTGCAAATGTCACCAATACTCAATAAATATGCATATTAATTTTTAATTAATTGATTGATCGGTTTGTTTGTTGGTTTATTGCTTAGATAGTTAGTTAATTAGTTAGTTAATGTATGTAACCACTTTATTGTGACCTTTTATTAAAATGAGGAAATACAAGCTAAGCAAAATATATCTATCATAAGATAATACAAATTGTTTTACTTTACAATATCTTTAACACTCTGGGTGGGTTGCCAGAGCTTCACAGGGCTCCATGCAGACATGCATTCACACACATTCACACCTAGAACCAGTTTAGTGTAGCTGATCCACCTACAGCCACGATTTTGGGAGCTGAGTGGAAACTGGAGAAGCTGGAAAACTTGTACTTGAGGAAAACATGTGAAACAGACAATAAACTCAGGATTGAATGGGGAGATGTCCCTGTAATGTTTTTTATGTATGTTGAGAATTATGCCAGATGAGTTCAGTCTGTTGAATTCCCTCTGTTTAGAGTTGAGCTGGAAGATGTAAGTGATGTGGAGTCTAAAGGGAAAGTGTCGACCCCTACATCTCCTGAGGCCCCAGATGAGCCCCGTTCCCTCAGAGTCCCAGAATTCCCTCTGTCTCTGCTCCACTCGCAGCAGGAGTGTGAGGTGTACCCCAACCTGCACAAAATCATACAGGTTGTACATCAAATCAAAATGGCATAGTGACCGTTATATCTGCTGTTGAAACCCTAATATTTTTATTTCTTTTGTAGGACAAATTTATGGAGATTGGTGCTCAACATTTTAAAACTGTTCCCTCCAATCCACATTATTTCTTCTACTGCCCCCAGTCCTCAAAGAAAGATGTGAGCTTACATAGATGTTCATTTTTCTGTCATTATTTTTGACTTAAACAATCTTTCATGTGCTGTTACTTCATTTTTTTATATATACTGTATATATTATACCTCACTGAAGGAGGATTCAGATGAAGAGAGAGAAAGGAGGCCTAGTGAGGACTGTGATGTCTCGGAGGCTGAGCTGGCCACAGAGGATGGTGAGAAATCGTATTCAAAGCATCTTATAGAAAGTTTTCTGAAGTCTCAGTCAATCAATGAACACATCCTAATTCTGGTTCACTGGGTCACACACTAAAAGTTTTAATATTGTACAAAATAATACAGACAAGACACACACACACATTCTTCTTCTTATTCTCATAATTAGATAAAGTTTAATACATCATTGCAATGTTATATGCAGTAAATAAACAAAAGGAACACGTATGTTTTAAATTGTAGCTTAGGAAAAAAAGAAAAAAAAAAGGCAGAACAGGCCACGCCCACAACTGGTGACCGTAACAAGGACACACTTCTTTTTTTGTTTACGTGAATGCACTGTGAAAAAATATTTGCATATTGTTTATTGAAAGCATCATCTTTCTAAAATAGGGCAGTAAGCCTTTCAAAGCTGTGTTTTCCAGCGTGATTATATAGTTCGGGGTTTCCTATTGGTCTGTATTTTACTTATTTAAACAAAATACTAATGCTGCTTGTTTTAGCTGTACTTTTTTATTAACTACATTAAACTAAATTCTCAGAGAACGTGTCCGGCTGCTGCATGGTGTCAGAGAGCGACACGGATCTGGAGGTGGAGTATCAGGACCAAGCCAACGGGAAAGCTGAGGAAGGAGATGTGGAAGAGGGAGCAGGACACGACTCTGGGAGCGAGTCAAACACTGTGAATCAGGATGAAGACTCTTTCAGCATCCTGGATGGAGACTCTGTACTCGAAGCTCCTGAGCCTGAGATGCCGCCTTTATTCGTCCACCTCGTCTGCTCACTTGGCGCAAAAAGCTGCCATGGCTCTATGCCAATTAGGACACTGCCCACCTGCCTGGGTATGTAAAACTACCCTCTGACAGATAGTAGTTCATTAGATTAACACTTAATCAATAGATAAGTTACAGAATATTTGGTAATTGTTTTGAAACTTGGATTTCTAGATATTAGAGTTTGAAGATCGTTTCCAAATCAGGGAGAATCCAAAGCACAGAGTCGTTAAAGAAATGTTTCTCTTACAGCAAGAAAAAATTAAAAAACAAACAAGTAATGAAATCTAACTCACCCAAAAGTTAATTACTGCCCACACACTTCATCCTGTTCTGCAGTAATGTTTACTGCATGCTGATGTAATCTAGGACACAGTGTGACATTGTTTAATAAAATAAAGCATGTAGTTAAACATTATGGGGAAACCATTACTTTTCTTCTCAGTTATTAATTTGTTGTGTTGTTGCAGGTGAGCTGATCAGTTGTCTGGAGAATGCAGAGTCTCTTCAGTCCATGGATCTGAACGAGCTATCTGTCACTCTGGACATCTTTGTGTTGACATTACCCCTGGACATAGAGGTCATGGCATCTGGCATCAATCATATAAGGTAAGAACTCCAACTGTATTTGCTGATGTCATGTTCATTTTGGTTTTGTGAATCTTGGGAATAATAAGTGCATCAATTCAGAAAATGTCTAATGGACTCTATTTAAGTACCCTTACTGCTTGTTGTCCTTTTTCTTTGTGCATGTCCGTTTGTGTGTGTATGTGTGTTTGTGTCTGCGTTTGCGTGTGTACACATCCACAGGTACACATCTGAGAGCAGTGTGTCTATGAACCGCTCCCCTGGCCAGCCGTCCTCCTACCGCTCGGACGAGGAGCTCATGGAGAATCTGGACTGTCTGCGTGGGGTTGGAATGGATGGGTCAGTGTGTTCACTTTGTTTGTTATAACACACTTATGGGACCAGGTGTGTGCTAATAATTGGCCACCCAACATATTTTGATATTTACTCTTCACAATATTCTCATTGAAAATATAGGCACATTTTTCAATATTTTATTACAGTATATTCTTTTTTTGGACTATATTTGGTACTTATTTGAGACAAGTTTAAAGGAATATTGAATGTTTAATATTCTGCTCTTGTTAAGGTTTTAGTATGTCCCTGTAGTTCAGTGATATATTGTTCCCTAAGTTGATGCCCTTTGTACAATTTTGATCTTATACATTTAGTGGTGAAATGTTTACATCATAAGCAGCTTTCATTTGATTATAGCCGCTTCGACTGAAAAAAAAAAACGTATTACAACGTAAAAAAATTCATATTTTTATCTTATCAGCTTATTATGTGATATTGAAGCTTGTCTTGTCTTCCAGTATGACAGGTGATACCCTGTCTAAACTCCCAGTGGCTCACAAACAGGCAGTTCTAGCTACCATGGATGAGGTGAGTCTCTCTGCCATGCTGGCTGTGCCAACTCTGCTCTCTGCCTGTAAACCCAAATAATATAAAAAAAAAAAATTATTCTTCTAGAACCCTAACCTTACATTCCAGTCTATACAATAGCATCAATTCATTCATTCATTCATTCATTCATTCATTCATTCATTTTCGACCGCTTATCCGAACTACCTCGGGTCACGGGGAGCCTGTGCCTATCTCAGGCATTATCGGGCATCAAGGCAGGATACACCCTGGACGGAGTGCCAACCCATCGCAGGGCACACACACACACTCTCATTCACTCACGCACTCACACACTATGGACAATTTTCCAGAGATGCCAATCAACCTACCATGCATGTCTTTGGACCGGGGGAGGAAACCGGAGTACCCGGAGGAAACCCCCGAGGCACGGGGAGAACATGCAAACTCCACACACACAAGGCGGAGGCGGGAATCGAACCCCCAACCCTGGAGGTGTGAGGCAAACGTGCTAACTACTAAGCCACCGTGCCCCCCACATCAATTCTTATGGACTTCAATTCAATTTAATTGTTACTATACATATAAAAATTGGTATTTCAAGGCACAGCTTAACATGCAGCATACTGCATGTAGACAGAGCAGTTACACAGATGGAGAAGTTCATCCAGAAATTATATTTACACTATTATAAAACATATAGTCAGTAGCAAGAGTAACTGTTGTCTGAAAAATCTTTCTCTTCCTTGTGTTTATTCTCTCTCTCTCTCGCTCTCTCTCTCTCTCTCTCTCTGCCTCTCTCTGCTGTAGATCCGCTGGCTGCTGGAGGATGAGATCGTCTCAGCACTTCGTCACTCATCTCTGGTGGATTGCTCCACTCTGCAGAAGGTGGCCGATCATGTCTTTCGCTCCAGCGGGAGGCCTGGCTGTCATCATGAGCTTGTCCCTCTGCAATTTGTCTTTGGCCCAGAACAGTCGCTGGAGAAGTTTAAAGAGGTTTGATGAGTTATTTAATTATTTAATATGTTTTGATATTTTTTATGGCTTAATTAAAATTGTGTAACTATAAGACTGAGCTTCTGTATGCTTTTAAAAGATCTCATATTTTTCTCACGGTAAGCACTGACGATGTATTCTATGGCTGTTCTTTATCTAAAGGAGTTCAGGCGTATTTCTTTTCCCGGTTACTTGTTAAATGCGGAGAAGCAGAATTTCTACTACGTCTCTCGGCGTCGGCAGCATTCGCACAGACTACAGACAGCCCGGGAATTAAATCAGAACTCAGCCTTTTCTCAGGGAGAGAAATCCGTCTCTCAACCATCCCCTTTCCTTCCTGAGGTCGGAAGTAACTTGAAAACAGCAACTAATCATTCCACAGTTACAAAGGAGTTAGACAGTGAGGCTGAGCTTCAGGAAAAGGAGGTGGAGTCAGAGGTAAATTAGCAAAAATGGTTAAAAACTCACATCAAAAATAACTTGATTACTGTCATTTGATTTGTAATGACAATGCTGTTATCCAGCAGGTTGAAGGAGGAGGTGAGGTGATTCAACACCAAACAGAGGAACAGAAGGAGCAAGCAGAGATCACGGAGGAAGATGAAGACATTAAACCAAGAGCTTCAAATTCAGCAAGCGAAACTCTGTCTGAGCAAATCAGAGCAGCTGCTATAGATGACGGTCATTCACAGAGCACCAATCAGCAGACAGGCAGCAGTGTAGAGCACAAACCTCCTCCAAAAACTCATTCTGGGAACAGTCTGGAATCGGTACAGTCTGTTACACATGGTGAGTATTTTCAAAAACATCTGAAGAGTGCAACACAATGAGGCAGGCTTTGTCCATGTTTTTATTCTTGCTTCTTGCACCATTGTGTTAAAATTTTCTTAAATTTTGTATCAGGCATTTGTTCCTATGCAACTTCCACTATTTGTTCAGTCAGTCCTTTTGCCATCCAGTTTGTCCTGAACAGACTTTCCTTACCATAAGTCCTTTACCGCACAGCACGCAGAGTTTATCTAGCTGTATGGAGAACATGACATGAGGCACATGGCGTTCAGTTTCTGATTGGCTGTCTGTTGCTAAGCATCTAGCTGTAACATTTTAACACCGCATTGTTACACGTTATACATGTTTAACACTACAGTGTGGAGTTAATACATATAAGTGGTGCTAATCCGATCAGCAACGATTGCTCTGCTTCTAAATTATAAGTGTGAAATATAGTTGGTCTAATCGTTTGTGTTTTCAGGCAGTGGAAAGATCAGGCAGAGCCGGGTTCAGAGTGTCGTCTCCAGCCAGGGAAGCGTGGACTCAGACATGCTGGGTAACACTGTTTATTACACATCACTAACTGTATGAATGAATTATGACTTTATGACTGTTAAGATTGATCCAGGCTTTGAGGCAGTGTACAATATTAGAAACATAGCAATGGAGTATGCTGTGTTTATACTGTCCTTGCGTTAGGTTATGACGGCGGCAGCAGTGACTCAGAGTGTGATGGACCCTCCATAGACGATCATGAGATCCACAGTCCTCTCATGCCAGATTTCTGGCTTATTGTCCAAATCCAAAAGGACAGACTGGAGGTTTTTTCACACTCCAGGTTTGCCAAGCTCACATGACACACTACAGCTTTCTGTTTCACACGCTATGCATGCAAAAAGCTTTTGTTTACTCTTCTTTCTGTAGAGGACGTTTTGACCTTTTTTTTTTTTTTTTTTTTTTACCTTAGAAGGTATATGTGGTCCTTGAAGTGGTCCAATTATTATTATTATTTTTTTAAAACTTCTAAACTTATTTTTCAAATATTGTAGTCTATTATTATTTATTTATTTATTTATTTGAATAATTGGACCTTGAAGTGATCTTTAAGGTCCAATTATTTCAATAAAATCTACAATAAAATATAAGTGCAGAAAATCTCCCTTTAATATTACCACCCCAACCAAAAGGAAAAGTACAATTCGTCACTTTTATTTCTGAGATTTGAGCCACCAGCATCATACACATTAGGACTGATATGTTCTTTAATTAGTGCCAGCTGAAGAGCCTAGTACTTGAGCTTATGGCCTACTTGTGGCTCTTGTACACATTATTTTCAAACGTAAAATATCTTGTAGAGTGTAAGTGATGAATGCTTAGTATCAGAGAGTGGGTAATCTGCTTAAAAACATTTTTCATTGTAATGTCTAGAATAAAGCAACAGTTGTCATTAGTAATGACATGACAGTCGTCATAACTGAGAATGCCGTTGTGATCAACTATATATATCTTGAATTTTTATTATATTAAGTCTTTATACTTTTCCTTATGTTTACCTTCTGCTCTATGTTTATGTTCTGTAAAGCTGCTTTGAGACAATGTCCATTGTAAAATGCGCTATACAAATAAACTTGAATTGAATTGAATTGAATTGATTTGGGCTTATGTGTATATTGCCTTTATTATCGTTATTATTGCCTTTTTCCCCACTGTTTTGAATATTGCACTATGTTTTTGTGTTTGGAGGAGTTTTATTGCTGGGAAAGAGACTACGTCTGATGGAGAAGAAGAAGAGGAGGAGATCCCAGAGTACCTCCGTCTTCATCAGCTTATAGTGGAAGAGATCGGAAAAATCTGCAGAAAAGTCAATCAGGTAAATTTGTATTTTGTGAGCTTCCATTTAGAAGATATAAACATTACCAGACTTGCACTATGGTATCTGTATCTGTGGTATCATGTAATTTATTATAGGCATTGCAGTATAGTCCTTTAGAATATAATATTACAGATTGTTGGGCTATGAGATGGTGTGTGTGTTGGTGAAAGGTTATGGCTGTTAGTGTTTTATTTGCAGTGTATATTGGTGTAATCTTTGTTTGTGTTTGTTTGTTTCTTGGTACATTTTAACGCATGGATATTGGTTTATTATAGAGCTATGTTTTAATATTTTTGGTGGTCTGTCAAGTTTGTCTGCTGCTTGTTGGTTGTACTAGAGCTTACTCAATCGTGAGTGATGTTCCTTGGCCTTGATTTCTTATGGGTCATGCGTGTTCATCACATTTTGCTTGCCTGTTACTGGCGCTGCGGCTGTGCAGGCTGTTACCAGCGCAGGTCTTTAGTAGGACACTTAGCAGCTACGCCGCTAAAATTACATCCGAGCAAATTTTAAAGCATTCTATTAAGCAGCCTGTTTGATTGTTTGTTTGTTTTATCATTATTTGTATTTGTTTTTCAACCTGTTCTATATAAATGAAACATACAATTATGATTATTAAATCTATATAATGTTTGTTTCAACAGCGCCTCTTGCTACAAGACCTGCATGACAGTCATGTGTGTAATTCACTCCTGGTGGGAGAAAGTGAGGAAGACATCTGGAAAAACGAGCCTCTGTATAGGCAGAGAGCGGCCACATCAGACGGTAAAGATGATAAGTGTAATGGGGTAAACACATTTAGTGGAGCCCATCAGCTGTCCATAAGGCATGACTCTGGAACAGCACTACTGATCTGCCTCTATATCCTCTGTAACAAGTGATTTTAAAGCAACACCTAAAAACAACTACTTTTAGTTTTCCTTTGTTGGTTTTTATGAAATTCGAAAGGTTCCCCTATGAGGCTCCCTAGCTCAAATGACACTACTAAAATAGCAAAGCTTGTAGAGAGATGGGCTTGAATTCTCACTCATTGACTTGTATTTGTCACACATTCCCAAAAAACATCTGACACGTGCCAAAGGGAAGGATATATTAAGTGTAAATGTGATTGTAAGTGTACGGATCTGAGCCACTTTGAAAAGGGTTGGACAATTGTGATGGCTAGATGACTGGGATGTCTCCAAATAAGGAGATTCTAATAAATGCTAATACAATTCAAAAAAATGAATTGTTTACGGTCTACTTAATTTTTCATTTTAAATTTTAATACCATGAGCAATAAGGAAGAATTCCTCATTTTTACAATTTAGTGAGTTAGTTACAATTTAGTATTTTACTGTGAAACACTCTGAATATCCTGTAGGTAGAGTTATGAAAGCTAACACACAAACCCACATATTTCATAATATTGCTCTGAAGATGTCCTTTTTCCTGCCTTGTTGTGTTTTTTATTTTATTGTGGCTGCTGTCGGGTCTGAATTAGCACTCTCATTTCTTAACAGAGCAGATCGTTCCGCTCCACTGTGTGCAAATGAATTGAATCCAGAGAGTAATTGTGCTGTGAAACTTCAGAGGATCTCCAGGGCAGCATCAGGCACGATGCTGAGAGAGAGGCACTGATAGTGACACGCTATTATAGCCTTATTATACTGAAGACACTGCAAGCCTCTCTCTTTAGTTTTTTTTCTATTTTTCTTCAGTCATTTTCATTCTGTTTTATGCTATTCCTCTGCTTCCCTCTGTCTTACTGTTATTTGTCCATCTGTTGGGCCCCTGAGCAAGGCCCTTCACCCTCAATTGCTCAGTTGTATAAAATGAGGTAAATGTAAGTTGTTCTGAATAAGGACGTTTGCCAAATGCTCTAAATGTAATCTCTTTCTTTTTTCCTCTTCCTTTTCCTTCCTTCCTTCCTTCCTTCCTTCCTTTCTTTCCTTTTCCCTCCTGTACCCCTCTCCTTGCATCTGTTGCAGACTATAATGCGGATGAAAGCTACCAGCCGAGAGATTACTTGGCTGCCACTATGCACTTCATGCCGGGTCACTTTGCATGTGACGTAGTCTGGAACACCATCATCCAAATCCACCCCAGACTAAAGATGGGGCCCAACATGGGAGTGGCACGAGGTGAAACAAACACACACACAGCACACACACAGAGCACACACACATTTATTCAAACCCCCAGTAATTCAGATCATGTTCCATATAAACCCAATGGGGACCGACTGTCTCAGCCTCACATTATTACTTTTGTGGTTGTTTTATTTATTTCAGTTTAACTGAAGCAAATCAAATCATTGAAACCAACCCAGAATTCACCACCAAGGGTTGGTGTGCCTTAACTGTAATTGTAGAGGAGTTTCTCGAATGTTTTCATTTATTCACATTTATTATTTGTTTGTTTTTTTATGAAACATTCTGTTGAACAATGATAGCAGTCATTACCAATAAATGTTGCCATTGTGCTGGTGAGTGATTGGGGTTTTTGTTTTTGTCAGTATTGGTTTTTGATGATGTGTGTGTGTGTGTGTGAGTGTGTTTAATTATAATGATGGAGTGTGATCGTTTTTTCATGGTAAATAGTGGTGTTTTGTAGTGATGGAGGATTGTGTGTGGTGGTGAATTCAGGTATTTGATGATGTTTGATACTGAATGCTGGTGTTTGGTGATTGTTGCTGTTAATGATGGGTAAATTCTGGTGTTTAATAGTCTGTGGAATGCTTTCATGGTAAATTCTGGTGGTTGATAGTCTGTGGCTTGTTTTGAAATTCTGGTTTTTGATAGTCTGCGGATTGTTTTGATGGTAAATTCTGGTGTTTGATAGTCTGCGGATTGTTTTGATGGTAAATTCTGGTGTTTGATAGTCTGCGGATTGTTTTGATGGTAAATTCTGGTGTTTGATAGTCTGCGGATTGTTTTTATAGCCTGTAATGGTGAATGTTGGTGTTTTCTGGTGAATGTTGGTGTTTCCTAGTGTTTAATAGTGAATATTTGATGGTGATTGTTGGTGTTTGAGGGTGAATATTGGTATTTGATAGGGAATATTTGTGTTTCATGGTGTTTCAATTTTTAAATTTGTAGTTGATTATGTATGGAGTAATGTTGACTTTAACATTGATATTTGTTATATTTGAGGTTTGGGTGTGTTGGAGAATATTTAATGGTGAAGTTTTCTACTGGAAATACAATATATAGGGTAATAAAATTTGAGTCTACAGAATTTGTTAAAACTGTTGATCCAAACTGCTTGGTTAGCTGTTCAGATCCACAGCCACCCACCTTATCCCAAATGTAATAATGAAATAAATAAGCACTACAGAGTGCTAAGCAAAGTTAGAAGTAACACAATATTTTGTACAAAAGACTCAGAAAATGTACACATTACAAATAACATGGTGCAAATGATTTATTTTGTTTATATTTGGCATTATTGTTAATAATTTTTTGATATTGTTAATTGCTAACTGAGGTTCTCAAACACTTCCTGCTTTGTACTGTATCAGCAATCCAGGCTCTGCGTTCAGTGTTGAGTGCCTTCTGTGTGGTCAACCGCAAGAACATGTTTGTGTATCAAGAACGCACCACCAAATCAGTCTTCTACCTCAGGTCAGTGTGGTGGTCTGATAACCTCCATTAAGTCTGGCTTCTACTCTCTTACCACTCATCATCTCTCATCACTTATTCATGCTGGCACCTGCTCCGTTTATATATTTTTTGAACGCCTTATTGTGGTCTTTTTCTCTCAACTGGTCTGATTCCACTGTTCTTCTCTCATCAGACTTTCAGAAACCTCTCAGGCAGGGCCTTACAGTGATCTGGATATGAATCTCCATGTTTCTCGCTCCCTGGGTTTGGCTCGCAGTCAGGAGCCTCTGGGATCTGAAGATCTTACGGTACTGTCCACACACACTAATGATGATGTAATGGGTTTCCTATTCCAAGTTGAATGTATAGCCAAACATAAGTTTCTGGGTTTTTTTTTTTAATTGATTACTTCTTTTCTTTTTTTAATATTGGCAATCAATTTTATAAATCTTTCATAACCAAGTTTCTACAAAGTGGAGTAGGATTTGATATTGCTTTTCTAACTAAAAGTCTTCAAGCAGCTTTGTTGTTCACCATCTGTTTGTGTTTTGTACTCCAATTTTAACTCCACACCAATGGATTCCAATCCAGACACTACTGTGATGCAGTTCCATCTAAAAGATTTGGAATAATATAACATGTTAATGCAATAACTCTAACTTTTATTCTGAAATACACTAAGAAATGTCAAATTTCGTAACATTTTGTAATGTCAAAAGCACAATAAGCTGGGAGCTGAGTGCTAATCGTGAGCATGAGCAGGTGTTTGGAGAGGAATTGAAGTATTTATTTTTTAACTTAACAAATTCTTGATATTTGAGAAGGTAAGGGATGAGTGACTGAGTGTAGTGGATGGAAAAAATGGCACATACGGCAGTGCAGTGGCTAAGACGCTCAGGTGATAAGGAGATTGTGAGTTCAAATCTCCAGATGTCACGGGTTGCCCTT
This sequence comes from Tachysurus vachellii, assembly GCF_030014155.1. Lineage (NCBI taxonomy): Eukaryota > Metazoa > Chordata > Actinopteri > Siluriformes > Bagridae > Tachysurus > Tachysurus vachellii. Next base: position 13,557,482 of record NC_083463.1, read on the forward strand.
TGAGCAAAGCCCTTAATCCATAAGCTGCTCAATTGTAAGTAGTGAGCCATATGTGTTAAATAATTAAAAAACATTTTCAACTATATCTTCCTTTATTCACTTCTTCTCTGAGTATAATAGACGAAAACACGTCATGCCGTCCATCCAGTTCTGTTTTAGATTTTTTTCCATTTTTAATTACAGAGCATGCTTGTGTTTTTATGTCTTTTACTCCCACATCCTTCTGACGTAAAGTCAGTTTGCCGGCATGATGTACTACTTGACAATTTTAATTGTTTCTGTGTTTTATGTTAACCGGGAAGCTGGTAATTTATTTTTCAGCAGCAGTTGCATGTATTCCTGGCTTTGCAATTACACTGAACATGCTTTCATATATGGTGTGTTTAGGCATCCTCAATACCTACACATTAAGTATCAAGAAACTGCAGCCCTACAGAAGTCATTACAGCTCTGGTTGCAAGCGGAGTCACTGCTGGGTGATTTATTTACACTGCGGTATATAAAACAGGAACACATCCTTCAGTTTAGTAGCTTGATGAGTCTCTCAGAGTCTGAGAGTTCTCCTTAAGGAGGAATGAACCACAGAGCAAGCTATGAGGAGCTGGCAGTACATAAACTGGAAAATAGGCTACAAGGTTGTGTGTGGGAGAGGCAGAGGGGGAGAGGGAGAGAGAGAGAGAGAGAGAATTCAATTCATGTGTGTATATCATGGATGTTTGTGTTATATATATGTCTTGTTTCCAGGGCTCACGGTCATCTCTGGAGGGCTCAAGGCCAGTTGGACAGGTGGACAAACACATTCTGCTGTTAGTGCATGGAGTGGGACGTGCAGGTGAGAGTTTGTTTGTGTTTCTGTCTGTGTGTCTGTGTGTGTCTGAGAGTGTGTCTAATCTTTATTGTAAGACGTATTCTCACACTATTACAAATAGGCCAGTGTTTAAGTATAGTATTAAGCTAAAACCTTGTTAGATTGGAATTAACATGGGAGTTGATAAAGCTATAAAACTCTGTGAGAGTCATATATATATATTTATTTATTTTTATAAATTCTGGTAGAGATGGAGTAAGTGTCACTATGTGTTGCATTATGCAGTGATGACGTGTGTGAGTTAAGTACAGGATGAATGCAGTACCACACACATCCTGCTAGGGAACGCTGTTACTCTTTATACAGCTGTTAAAGCCATGATGTCACCACTTTGTCTCTTTCTCTACTCACTATTTCTCTTTATCGTTCATCTCTTCTTCTTATAATAATAATAATAATAATAATAATAATAATAATAATAATAATTAGTAGTAGTAGATGGGTATATTTTTCACCAAGCTTTAGGAATACAGTGTAAAACTACTACTACTTCTAATAATAATAATAATAATAATAATAATAATAATAATAATAACAGTAGCAGCAAAAATAGCTAAAATAACTACCACAATCGCTAGTATCACTACTATTAGTAATCGTTTGATGGTAGATCAATTACTATCTAACAAATTGCAGTAATGAGAGTGAGAGTAATAACAGGAACAACAACAGCGGTAAAAATGCCCCACCTCTCACTGCTTCCCTCCTACATAGTCCTATAGGAGTGTGTTGTAGGAGTAGCAGGGGTTATGTGAGAAGGTTGTAGTGCCCACTGTCTCTCAGCAGGTGATATGTTTCCCAGTGTTTCCACTATTTAAACCTGGGGCATTAATGGTATAACTTTATAGAAAATAGAAAGATCCTCACACAGGATCCAACTGATTTAAATAGATCGGGTAGAATTTATGTATAAAACATTGCTGCATGTTTCCTTGAGTGCTTGGATTGACACAAATGGCCAACAGTGTCTTCTTTTCTATACATTCCAATTTATTCCAGATATTTATGTTCTTCTTCTGTGTTGTCATCAGCGTTGATGTTAGTGTTTTAAGCTTATAACTCCAAGCAACTTTCTTGCATGATCAGATTTGCGTTCCTTACTTATATCTACGGTACATATTTTCCTATTGCATTTCTTGTTACAGACTGCTTTAAAATAATAAATGAGTTGGCTTTGGGAGTTTAATGGAGTTTAAACTCGCCTCAAACTCGCCTCAAAAAGTCTCAACATTTCTTAGGACGATTAAATCTTTCAATTCAACTTTATTTGGACAACAGACATCATCACTAAACATCTTAACATGAATCCAGATGTAGATTTAGATGGTTTTTGCACAAGGCACATTTGCTGTGGTCTGAATCTGAGTGTGATTGTTCCCAGTGCTCCATTGCAGCTCTGGTCTGGTTTCAGATCCTCTCAAGCCCTGGCGCCTGTGCGTTCACCTTTTTTTTTACTGTTATTATTATTTTGGTGCTATTATGCACAGAAAGGCACTTCACTTCTTCTGTCTTGTAACGTTCCCCTGCCTCTCATGGCACACGTGTTGTGGAAATTAATGTCAGACTTCAGTCCCTACAGAGCAAGCCAGAGATGATGGAGGTAAAGAAAACTCCCTGAGATGATATAAGGAAGAAACCTTGAGAGGATCCAGACTCCAAATGGAACCCACCCTCATCTGGGTGACAGTGTATAGTGTAATTATACATAAATAAACTGTCAAACAGTTCAGTTCAGCTAGCCCAAGATAGTCATTAAGATTATGATTCCAGGTACAGAAAAAACCTACCATATCCAGACAAGATTATTCAGTAAAGCAAGAGAGACTTAAACATAAACCATCAGAAATGTATTGACTTATGCAAGGTCTCTTTAACCCTGATGGGAATGTTTCCTTGCTACATTCAAAAGTACATGTATATATGACCGATAGATGCCAAATGTTCAGTCGATGTTTGAATGTGACACAGGAATTAGTGGTTAAGCGAATGTGCCGATAATTACAAATCATGTAGTAGGAATTTAAAAGGAAGGTGATGATTTATTTATGTGCTGTTGAGCCAGCAAGGAGCCTAAGACGTGAGTGCACCTGCAGCTGGCTCACAGTGATCTAATAGGAAAAGACAGCAGGCATGAACAAATTATTCTCTCCTTAAGCTAAAATTTAGCCTGTGTATATACCCTGGATCTATTAAAACCTTTTGTACTTTCATAAATATTGCTGCAGTTATTGTGGAACAAAAGTGTTCCCAAACGAGGATGGGTTTTCTTTTGAGTCTGGTTCCTCTCAAGTGTTCTTCATTTCATCTCAGGGAGTTTTTCCTTGCCATCGTTGCCTCAGGCTTGCTCATTAAGGATGAATATTAATTTACATTTAAAATTCTACATTTCTGTAAAGCTGCTTTGAGACAATATCCGTTGTTAAAATCACTATACAAATAAAATTGAATTGAAGTGTTATGTTATGTTATACCCTCTAATGTGTATTAGAGTTTCAGTGATTATCAGCAGTAAAGCTATGATTGTTCTGTTCATGCCCTTGATAATGAATAGCTTGAATAGCTGGAGTTAAGATGTTCTTTTGTGCTGTAATCGGCAGGTCCGGAGATCACAGACGAGTTGGTGAAGGTTCTCAGAAAGCGACTGGATGAGGCCACACTTGATATCATCACGGTGATGCTGGTCAGAAACTGCAAACTGACCCCTGCAGATGTAGAGGTACTCACAACCTCTTCCTTTACTTATCTATTAGTAGCTTTTGAAATCTTAGCCTTCGCCTAGCCTTCTCAAACTAGAGTACTGCATATGGAAATATGTCCCTGTTGAAAGTAATAATAAATAAATGCAACAATAACATCATTAGTTTGCAAATAATTTAACAACACAAGCGTTTTTGACTGAAACATCTTTGTATTTTGAGGAGAATTACTAACGCAACGCAGTTCACAAAGCTAATGTAATGCGGCTGAAACAAAACAAGATTTACAGGCTGTGGCTGGAAATTATGCTCGTAATATTGTATGCTGCTTTGGAAACTTAGTGTAAGGCATTATCGCTGCAAGTTGCATGTCGCTGTACTACTTAGTCGCTAGGGTATGTTTTTTACTGCTGCTTACAATAGTAATAATGTTTAGCAAGTTGTGGTGCAGCTAGCAGTCCGCTCTCGAGAAGCAGTATGTGCTATTTTCCACCGATCATGCGTACTCAACTGTCTTCACTCACATTGTCATTTGCTTCCCCAATTCACTACATATTTGCATCAAATTAAACTTTTCACCTTTCTTACGTTCCTGGACACGACCACATGTAGTCACCAATGTCACCAGCTCTCACTGACAATGAACGATCTCCGGTCACTTTGTTGCTGCGAGTTGATCTACAGTATGTGTCACTGTAGCATTATAACCAACAAATCTTACAAGAAGCTTGAACATAATGAGTAGCAGTAGAAAATATAAAATATCTTATTTGCATAAGTGTATTTGTACCAGTTTATTGCTCCAAGTAACTGTATCTTCATTCAGAGATGAACTGGGAGTGAGTGTGCCCTAGACTGAACTTCTTTTTTTTTTTTACTGTTATTTTTTTAAATGTGAAAGTTACAACATCAGGAATGCTAAAAAAAAATCATTTTTTGGACCCAAGCAGAGATTCATTTTAAAAATGAAACCTTTTTTGGACCCAAGCAGAGATACACTGTTCTGAAGATGAAGTTTTTCAGCTGTTGTCAATGTATGCTTTCAAGCTACTGGAATAAACCATGGTTGATTAATAAAAAATCACCAGAAAATGTGGGCTTTTTATTTATTTCTGTGTTTGTATTAGTTCAGAACACATTCATTCTGAATAATGGATTAGTATTCAGTTATATTGCTGACACAAACCATTTGCTCTCAATTCAGAAAATCACTTAGATAGACAGTGTTGTCTTATTTATTGGAGTGTAGACTTATGAGTTTGTGCACCAATGAATACGCTGCAAAAGTAGATTTTTGTTTGGTTTGCAGACCTTTTCATTTAGTGGCTAAAGGTTATTCACAGTACACAAGTTTGGTGTAGTTCTGGATCTGTAACATGTGATAACAGGTTGTATCTCTCTTTGCACGTTTCTAAAAATGTTTTATCTTATTGCAGTCTTATCTTCTCTCTCTCTCTCTCTCTCTCTCTCTCTCTCTCTCTCTCTCTCTCTCTCTCTCTCTCTCTCTCTCTCTCTCTCTCTCGCACTCTCTCTCTCTCTAGTTTATTCAGCCTCCTGGTTCTGCTCCTACTGAGGTGATGGAGTTCAGTCTGCCTCAGTACAGCGTCCCGTGGATCCGAGCCCTGGCCCTTTATCTCCGCCAGAATCTGCTCATCTTCCTGCACATCCCCAAATACACTGACAGTAACATGGAGCATCACTTCAAGGTAACTTTTACGCTCTTTGTGCCCTTTGCTGTTTCAGCTCGGACACAACTGACATGCTGGTTTTTATGAACTTTGGACTCACTGTTTGTTTAAATGCATCACCTCTCTATATTAACACAGTGAATTTCAAAGAATAAACAGATTTTAAAAATGTTGCATGCTTTAATAGGTTAAGGTCAGGGTGCATTAATGAAGGGCTTTTCTTTTCAAATCCCAGCTATTCAGCATTCAAAAAATTTGAGAAGTGCTGGAGAAGTTTCGACCTGAAAGCTGGCAACTTTCTATTTTTTCCTCAGTGTACAGTGCTTCAGTGTGCTCTGAAATCATTCCACCCACCTCTCTCTCTCTCTCTCTCTCTCTCTCTCAGCACTACTTCCATGTGAGCACTGATCTACCTGATTCCGATATCTACCTCTACAACAAGCCTGGAGGCCAAGGAACGGGTGGCAAAGGTACTTTCTTTAAGCTGCACCACACTCACTTTCTGCTCCAATCTTTTTCTCACTATCTCTCTTTCTATTTACCTTCCTCTCTCTGTATTTTTATTTTATTTTTTATTTCAGAATGCTTTACTGTCATGAGAAAGAGACATGTAATTGTTAATAGCCAAAACATATTTACATTACACTCACTGTCCACTTTAATAGGAACACCTGCACATTTATACAGTTACCCATGTCAACCAATCGTGTGGCAGCAGCATAATGTCTAAAGTCATGCATGCAGACGTCAGGAACTACAGAGTCTGAGTCTGAGCTCTGTGATCTTTAAATGGAGTTTATTTTGAGGAACAAATTTTAATAACGAAAGGGATTGATTGAGTGATGCTGATCATTAAGCCTCGTCCGTCTTACTTCCTCTGCTTTATCAGCAAAAAAAATTATAGAAATGTAAAACGGTGCTTAGTTGTACATGAAAATGTATGAAAGAGACAGAAATTCTCTTCAGAAATTCTCTTCTCTTCTAATCTCAGGTTTCCTGGCCTGGATTTTTAACCTCAGTCTCAATATTCAGTTATTTATCTAAATGCATATTATTCCGTTTCTATTATGCTTTATGCAGGAACTCCAGTAAAACTTTACACAGGAAAGGAAGCTTAGACCTATTTTTAGAGTTTGAGGGGTTTATATACTGTAGATGTCGGATGGCACAAAATAATTTTCAGCTCACATCAGCGCTTCATGCCAGCCAGACCACAGCACAGCTAAGCACCGGAAATCTGTGCAATATCATCAACCCTTTTCTGGTGTTCTGTTCAAGTGTTATAAATCCATATCCAGGATACATCATGAAGTATAGCAGTTCCAGTACTGAGGACAATACAGCAAGTAGTGAAACAGAGACATGCTCTAAGGGAACCGAACAGCAGATCTGTTTTGTGCACTGTTTGGTGATAATTGGCTGGAGAGTAGAGGACAGTGAAAGCCATGGAGAATGTGAACAGGCGAGTCCTTACACTGAATAAATGATCTATTTAAAGAGACGAGTAAGTGAGAAGTGCAAACTAAAGAGGAAATCCACTCCTTTCCTTGACGATTCTAGTCCTCATAGCAGCAATAAAACATTCCTATACTTTTCTTTAATTGGATATGGAGGGCACCAATAAAGAATGAACACCAATGAGCATTAAATCAACAGTCATAGCAAGAAAACACCTGTTTATTCTCTAGTGCTGAGACTAAGGACAAAAGTGAATATGCTGCAAAGAAAAGGGAAACGAGTCACTGCACATTTTCATAGGCCTTCTGTTCATTTAGCATGCTTTCATTAATTAGTGAATTGCCAGCTAAAGAGCAGTTTGGTGCTCATTGATGCTCACAGCCTAGCGATTAGGTGCAGCTCCAACCGGCAAACGCACTCGATAAGCTTTAAATATTCTGTATATTATGAGTTAAATTTTTCCATAGAAATTAACAAGACTTTGGTCACTGTCCCTTGTTTTGGCTGCTGACCTTAACACTGTGTCCATGTGACTGATCTCATTATTCAGATGTCCTTACTTCTATAAAAACAAGACAACGATCAGTTTTACAATCTGCTTTTTACTATTATGCAAATATAATAGAAATTCTAATGTAGAAACTGAGAGGATTTGAACTGGCTTGACTTGGCCTACACTATAGGCAAGCGGTGGCAGAGGGAACTTTACTAAAGTGAAAGAGATTAGTTAGTGGTTAAATTTTAAGGTTTATGATGGATTTACAGTGTAATTGATAACGAATCTTTTAATTTAAAGGTGCACTTTGTAATTTGTAAAAATAGTATCTGAACTATAATATATGTATTATTGACGAGATGTATAAGAAAACAAAATTGTCATGCAGTAGAATTTGCTTGTATGGTTGTTCCAGATTCTTGTCTACATTTTCAAGCACTAAAGCTTAATCTGTTTTCCTTCACTCTTAAACGATATCTCCTCAAATGCGGAATTTGATGTGTCTTCAGAAAAGAGTGAGGCTTTTTGAATCTCAGGCCACAGAAGGCTGTAGTAATTACATACAGCGCCTTTAAAATGAACATCTCTACTCATTTGTTGTCATGAGCTGCGTCAGTGTTCTTTATGCACTGCTGTGCAGTTTAACACACGAGTGTTAAACACATTCTCTGCATCACTGATATATATTTATAAACGGTACCTTTAACTTTATTTTGCGTTAGTCTTTGGTGATGCCTTGCTCTTATACCTTGTTTAAACATATAAGTGCTCTGAAATGGCTGTGAAGTGAAAACCTGAGTCTTGCCCATAACTGAGAAGTGACTCAGTAATTTAATATGATAATATGTCTGGCTAATAATAATATGTCTGGCTGGCGAGGGATAATTGGCAGGTAGAAACAGGGAGGCTTGGTGTATCCAGCCTCGGGCAGATGTCTGCTAATTAAATGATGACTCTTTAAAATACTGGCCAAGCGAATCGTGAGTCGTTCAGGTACTGATTCTGTGCCTCGGGTCTTAAAATTAAGCAGGATAAATTTTAGCAGAACTGTGGGTTTGGATAATAAGGACAGCGTGAGGTTTTTGGCCTTGGATCCAGGATGTGTGGGTTTAATCTTGTTCAGCTGCAGTCACGGATTAACCAGCGTGGGCAGCGTTTTATACTCTATACGTGCAGCACAGGTGTGATATCTGATTCTGACAGGACTTTGAAGTCCAGCAGCATCCTTCACGTTTCCCACTGCACCGAGTACTCGCATTCTAAAGACTCCTAGAAGGACAGAAATCCTCTTTGATGCTGTGCTCTGCTCTAGTTTTATCAGTAAGCCAGTCCCTTCACTTTTTAACCTGTCGTCCTTTTACCTATTTCTCATTTACATTCTTCATCATTCTACAATTTACTCGAAGCTCCTTTTATAGATATATACCAAATTTGATATTCAAGTTTAGACTTGTATCCCACTCACGAGCTAAGTCTGTTAGCTACCTGGCAGAGCTGGAGATAATACTGCCTTCGTGTGCTGTCAAATTTATTAAACATGCTAAATGTCACTCCAAGTCGCAATTAGTGGGAGCTTCAATCCCAAGTTTGCCTGATTTACTGACCTTTACACTTTAATCATAAGAGGGGAAATGACAGTTTCATTGGTCAATAGTAAGGTTTAATTACTCGAAAATGCAATTTACTTTTAATAGTCACACTTAGGCCATAGACACTAAGGATGCTTTTACATAGGCAGAGTTTAATCCGTTTGAAACGAACTCAATGGTGAAGTTTCCCCTTTTGTTTCCCCTTCACCTTTACAAATGAACCAGAGTCGATTGGGCGAAGGCCAAAACGACCAGCTCAGCATGGTGGTGAAGGTTCCAGGTGAACTCTAATGTGCTTTGATTGCAGCCATTCAATCCATTCAAGTGAACCAAACATGCTGTGTTTTGGGTTGCAGACGACATTTTTCTGTAGATGCGAGATGCCAAAACTAGCCGTGTGGCACAAGCTAAGTGCTGCAGAAATGTGATGTTCTCTTATAGATTTTATCTTTGGGTTGTCTTTGGGAAGTCGTGGCCTAATGGTTAGATAGTCTGACTCCTAACCCTAAGGTTGTGGGTTTGAGTCTCGGGCTGGCAATACCACGACTGAGGTGCCCTTGAGCAAGCCACCGAACCCCCCCAACTGCTCCCTGGGCGCCGCAGCATAAATGACTGCTCACTGCTGTGTGTTCACGGTGTGTGTGTATGTTCACTACTGTGTGTGTGCACTTTGGATGGGTTAAACGCAGAGACCAAATTCTGAGTATGGGTCACCATACTTAGCCGTATGTCACGTCACGTCACTTCAATCTGTTAAAATCTTCAAATATTTTCAAGTTTTTATTTGTAACTGCTCACTTGATTTTTATGAATTTTATGTGTACTTGCTAAAGGTTTGTGTAATGAATAAAAGAAAAAAGAAGGAAAAAAATAATCAATCAAAAATACAAGATTTGTATGTTTTTGGCCCTACATATGCCTTGCCCATCTCTTTTGCTGCTGTTTAAGTATGTTCAGTGAGAACAAACCAAAAGGGTTAATTTTGCTGTAATTTAGACTCTGATTTAAAGGTCTGGAAGCACCCTAAAGTTAAAAAAAATGGAAAATATCATAATAGCTCAGGCGAGTTAGTTAGCATTAATGGTTAGAAAGCAAAAAAAAAAAAATCAGATGAAGATGGGGTGGGATGAGTGTGTTATGTCTGGATATGTGATTCAGTCAGGACACTTCAAGCCAGTCACTCCACCTTGTTACTGTAACTGAACTGAAACATGAGTGGCACACTGGGAGCTCCAGGCGACTTTCATCCTGCCTGTGCAGAATATTGCATGTTCTTATTGTGTCTGCAAGGGTTTCCTCAGGGGTCTCTGATTTCCTTTTACCTCCAGTAGTGAATTGGTTACATTTGTGTATGTGTGTGTGTGTGTGTGTGCATCTTGGTGTCCAATGACTTCCAGTCCAGTGTATATTCCTTCCTCACACTGTGTTCAATAGGATAGACTCCAGATTCTCTGCGTCTCTGACCATGATTACTGAAGATCTGTTATATATTCATTATTTAACAAACACGAGTTTAGTCAGAGTTAGAGGAAAGAGTCATCATCTCACCCAGACAGCAAGGCTGCTTATGTTCCCTTGGATGGCGGTGGATTTGTCTTAGACTGATCTAAACGTGTAAGTGCAACAGTACTGATGTGACACAGTTTAGTGCTTTGAGGATAAAACGAGCTTTTCTTTCCTCATATATAACTGTGTTGTATCACACTATTGCCATTGCAGCTGGTATGAGTTAGCTAATCAAATTCTTTTGTTTACAGTCATAGACATATGTATATCCTGGGTGAAGCTTCATGGAAGTGATTATCTCACTACAGTCTAGACGCTCTGCAAAACCATCTGCCTGTTGTGGCTTTTTTTTCCATTCATCATTTTTTTGAGAGGTGCAATCATTTTGTAACTATTTGTACTTGCAAATCAGAAATCTGAAAATGTAAACATTTCAACATTTGAGGTGCAGCATCCATTTATTATTTTCAAAACATTTTTGTCTCTTCTACTATTTCCTCACTTGTCTATGTCCCTGTGTCTGTGGTTGAGTCTCAGCATCTTTGTGTGCTCTTTCCTGCGCTCACTCTTGTTGTGGGTGTTTTCTGTTGTGACTCAGGTACCATGTCGGAGCTCGTACAGAACCTCTTTCCACCCTCGCAGTTTCAAGGTACCACAGCTCCATTTCCCATCAGTCTTTTCCCTTTGCTGGCACTCCTCCTAGCTCTGTGTGTGTCTCTGTGTGTGTCTCTGTGTGTGTCTCTGTGTGTGTCTCTGTGTGTGTCTCTGTGTGTGTCTCTGTGTGTGTCTCTGTGTCTGTCTCTGTGTCTGTCTCTGTGTGTGTCTCTGTGTGTATGTGTGTGATTTGTGTGTGCCGTTTGTTGTGCCTTATTTGTTCTAAAATCCACAAAGCCATGCTTGGACCTGCATGACATGTTCTGCACGCAGTTGTGTTTTATTTTATTTTATTTATTATTTTATTTTTTTCCTGTAGTTCATCAGAAATTTTCTTTAGGTCAGTATTGGGAAAATTTGCTTCAGGCTTTCAGAAGGTTCTGTTTCAAATAGGTTTTATTTTGCTACTGAATGCAGTTTTTGCTGACCTCAGGAATCATACAAAGATTTGTCATGATAATGCATATACTGTAGCATAATACGTAAAAAATTTGAAATTTTTACAAGAAAAACCTAAAGAAACATTTGCTATCCTTGACTTCGGAAGCTGAGCTTTTCTACTATCTCAGTGTACACCAGCTTTGACACAATGTTGGCATCTGTACAGTTTTTTCTGATCTCATTGGATTTTGCTTTGCTCTCTCTGTATAGAGCCACTTATTTTGTATACATTTGCTGACATTAACACATGATAGCTATCACATTAATCAGCGTGTATATATATTTGTTGAGCAAGGCGATTAACGCTCAATTGCTCAGCTGTATAAATTGAAATTAAAAAAATTTAAGTCACTCTGGAAAAGTGTGTCTACTAAATACCAGAAATGTAAAGGGAAATATGATGAGGAACCTGATTGTTAAAATCCTTATCAAATTTCTTGATTTTAATCAACAGAGCCAATTGAAGCATGTTAGATTTCTGCTTAGGTTAAAGAAAAGCATAAGCTACAAAGAAAATATCCACTGAACAAGCACAACCACACTGTACTGTTTGCTTTTCACTACGCTGTTAACTCCAGCTGTTTTTAGTCTAACTGTATTTAGTAGATTGACTGTTAACTCTCTGTAAAGTGTTTGTCATAATGGTGATGCATGGTGATTGTGACACTCCCTGATAACCATAAAAAAAGGCTAATAGAATTTTTTACGTTCTATCCCACTGTCTCATGCCATGTTTTTATTGAGCTGTGATAGAGTTACAGCTGGTATAACTTTAGCTCTCCCCATCCCTATGTTTCAGTGACACGAATGTATGTTTGGCTGATAGCCTTCCTGATAACAACGAAGCATGGTGTAGTACGATATTGTATTAAGATGTCTAGGAAGCATTAAAGTAGGCCAATAGATCAAGAGTACTATCTCGAGCAGGTCTTAAATGTATGATAATCTTACATTTGGTCTAGCGAGATCTTCAGCTTGGACGTACTGGATAAATTTGACTACATTCAAGATTTTTGCTGACTACCTGCTGAAATAAGATAAGTGGGAGATTATTGAAGTGATTGCTGATTAGATTAGATTTATAGCCTTTATGGATCTTACAGGAACACCCACTACTTTCTAGAGGGCACACAAGACACAGAGGAGCCAGTCAGGCCTCATCAAGCCTCTAGTAATGTTGTGTGGTAAATAGAGCTTTCACCAAATAAAGGGCAAAGACACACAGCTTGGCTGAACACTCCATCATTACAACGATTGTACAACACACTGGCCCTCTCCCTCGCTTACTCACTCTTTTTCTTTATTTTGCTCTCTCTCTTTTCCTCCCTTTGCCATGCACACACACACACACAGTCGTAGTTGGAGAAGGAGAAGTGGCCAGTTATTGGTTGTGTGGGATGTGAGCAACACATGTCTTACTGCAAGAGCGAGAGAGCGTGCTAGAAAGAGTAAGAAGGAGAGCATGACAGTGATTGAGTGAGGCAGAGACAGAGAACAAGAGAGAAAAGGACAGAAAGGGTGAGAAAGAGAGATGAGATGAAGAGGAGAGATAGCGTGAGGACTGCAGGTGGTGTGCGTGACCCTCTCACTCATCCATCATATGAGGAGCATGACTCATAGTGCTAATGGTGTGCACTAATAACAGCAGCCAGATAAACACACACACACACACACAGGAGGAGAGGGAAAAGCTGAACGTGACTGCTGTTGCAATGCAGCTGTTTGTTGCAGAGTAAGAGAAACATCAATCTCTCTTTCCACTACAGGCATGTCACTCACATCCTCCATGCCTGGAGTGTGGAAAGCTGATCATGCACTACATGACTTTTACAATCAATGGAGACTTTTACAAAAATGGAAAGCTCACAGAACATATTTGTACAGATTCTAGTCATACAGACACACACACTATACAAACACGCAGTTATATGCATTACTGACGTTACATCACACACAATCGTTACATCACAATTTATCATTAGCTCGCCCGCTGTATTTATTTTCAACTATGTTTATATAAGCTCTCCAGACAAAAAAATCAGTAGCGTGCCTCTTCTTTTTCTCCTTCTTCATCATAATTTTTGGCCAATTCTCACTCACCACATAACTGTCCCCTATCATACAACAGCTAGGGTGCTTCCTCTAAGCACAGCAGCAAGCCAGCCACATCTTTAAACTGTTACTCATTCTGCACCGCAGGGCAGCTTAACACCATAAGAAGAAAGAGCTATTCACCCTCGTCTGCATACACAAGCTCACAGACACCTCAGGCATGGGCAGTTTTTTACTCTTGGGCTCTCTGCCAGTCTGGCTCTTCAAATTCACGCTCTGTAGATGACTTGACTAATACATGGTAATGTTTTAGTCACATAGATATCCGGTTTGGTCCTGTAGTTTTGGTTAGCATGTCTGAGTGTCACTCAGATTTGCAACTGAAACAAAGGGGGTGTAATTATACAGACAGAAATAAGGTGGCCTCAAATTCAATTTTTTAAGTTCTTTTAGTCCACGTGCGCAACCTATCGGCACTGTATGAAAATGTTCTGCAGTTGCTGGATGTATGGGATTTTTTGGTCTCAAGGTCAGAGCTTACCAGCAGCAGCAGCTTCCCGCTGACTACCTGTCTGATAAACATCATCAGACGGCTTTTCCTGGGTTGAGGGTCCAGCACTGGACCACTTACAGTTTGCATATTGACCATGAGTGGGTGTGGAGGACGCTGTGATCTGCCTGTTGCACTGTGAGAGTCATGTTCTGTGGCTTCTCAAGTGCTTTTAACACCCTCCTGCCAAGGCTGTGGGGTGATCAGCTAAGTGCAGCACAAGTGGACTCACAGAGCAGCAGGCTACTTTTGCCTCACTGCATAAAGGAGCACTTTTTACAGAGCCTTTCTCCTTTCAGACATTGGGCCATACATCAGCATCGCATTAGTTTTATCCACCTGACTTTAATACATAAAATGTTCTATGGTTCCTCAAACTGGACTGTTACTGCTCTTTTTTCTACAATAATTTCCATAAATGTATTTAACAATTTTATTAAGTTCTTACAGGATATTTGCACTGTACTTTTTAATAACTTTTTAATAATTACAAACATACTTATAATTATCTATTCAATTCAATTCAAGTTTATTTGTTTAGCGCTTTTTACAATTGACATTGTCTCAAGCAGCTTTACAGAACATAAACATAGAACAAAAGTTTTTTTTTATATAAAGATTAATAGAATGCAAAATTCAACATATTAGATAGATTTAGTTTGTAGGTATTTATCCCCAATGTGCAAGTCTACACAATGTGTATGTATTTATCCCCAATGTGCAAGTCTGAGGTGACTCAGGCATCTGTTAATGGATTTGAGCCATTCTGTTTGTATTTTGTCTGTGCTTAATCATTTTAATCATTTTTAATTCTTACATTCTGTTATCTGTGTTATTTGGATTATTTGTATCCTGCTGGAACACTTTCCTTTTTGCCATTTTTTTTTTACCTTTCTCCTCACTCTGTAAATGGCTGTTGCTTGTTTTAGCTAGCTGGGCAATCACATCCCTCACCGTCTCACACTATTGTTGGAAAACTGTTTGAATCTCTGGCAGCTTCCAGTCATTCCCAGGGTGAAAGCAGAAGTCTTTATATTCACTTGTTTGTGGCATCGTGCAGTATGAAGTTTCAATCAGCTCTGATCTGATTAAACCGTAAAGTCTGACATGAGCGTCTTAGTACAAATGGAAGATAAATTTGAGGGAAACCTCTATCCTGTTAATCTCTTAACATGCTTTGAACTACATTAACAATGAATAAAATCATTCTGGGACAAGAAAAGTGGACAAGAAAAGCACAGCCTTCTCACTTAATGTCTGTGTTGTGTTTAAGGCATTTTTAGAGATCCTACAAGCCATTGCTCTTGCATTTGCATAATAAGCATTAATCTTTGTAGTCTAGTGCACAGAAAGTCTTGGCTGGCTCGTTGCACTTAAGAGAATGCCTCTTTAACAAGACTCCATCAGATGCTATAGTCCAGTTCTAACAGGTGTGTGTGTGTGTGTGTGTGTGTGTGTGTGTGTGTGTGTGTGTGTGTGTGTGTGTGTGTGTGTGTGTGTGTGTGTGTGTGTGTGTGTGTTTCTACAGGTATTGCATGCATTGCACTGTCCTTTGTGGATGCTCAGGATCGGCCTCTATATGTCTGTGCTCAGGACGGTAGCACAGCAAGAGGAGACGCCGCCTCCATCTCACTCCAGCCTGAGCAGTTCGAGAGCCTCACATCTGTGCTGAAAATATATTCAGACAAACACAGCACAGGTAAATATTTAAATTCAGTTTAGTTGCTTTGTATTGAGCTTTCAACTATAAAGCTGATTGGTTTAGTTCAAGCTCTATAAGAAGGTCTGCTCACAAACTGGGGGCAAAACCTTCTACTTTAATGGATGTACAGTGAAGCCAGTTGTGATGATGCATTATATTACAAAAAAATTGAAACGCTGCTTTATTTGGTTTTATATAGTATAGGATGCTTATATTATTGGTCACTAATACACTTAACATTTTTCTGTTTCTATGATGCAGGACATCTGAATTCAACTTGGCCAAAATGTAAGCATCCTAATAAGATAATTTATAATAATATCATAGATGTAACTAGATGTTTGAGTTGTTTGCATTTCTATACAAAAAAACATTTCTCTTGTATAATGGCTTGAATATGGCTTTTTTTTTAGCTGAAAATCTTTCCACCCGTCTTTTAGGAAGGTTGCAGTAGTGAAGCTGCTAATGTATAATAATAGTATAATAATAACTACCTACTTTCAAAAACAGATATTAATCATAATATAATTAAGCAAAATGGCACTAAATAACTTCTTTCCATAATATTAGACTTGCCCATCATCATGGATTTCTTCAGTGTTTACCTGTTCCTTTATATGTCTGTTTGTGTGTGTGTGGTGTGTGTGTGGTGTGTGTGTGTGTGTTTTTGTGTGTGTGTGCGTTTTTGTGTGTTTTTCTGTGTGTATATGTGTGTGTATGTGTGTGTTTTCAGGTGGTACAGTCCGGGTGCGGTTTGATATCTGGGAGCAGGGGAATGTGAGTCCTCTGCAGTTGACAGAGAAACTCCGGTCAGCGCTGCGTCACGCACTGTGTGATCTCATCATGGAGATGAAGGTCCTGCCAAACCCTCTGTGTCTAGAGACATTCTGCATTCCTGAAGCTGGACAAAAAGACAACAATAACAGTGAGAAACCACTGACCTAATTAATTTATCCTCAATCATTTTTTAATCTTCAGAAGTCTGATAAGAATTGTTTTTATTCACATAGTCATCAAACACTAATGTTATACCAGTCATGTTATATTTATCCTTTAATAAGTCAAATAATTGTTTTTATACTGGCTCAAATCTGTAGGATTGAGAACACAGAGGCAATATCATAATGGTATTTTATGCTTATTTTAGCACTAAGCGTCACTTGCTACAACACAAATATGTTGGTGTCACAGGACGTTGTAGAGCCATTTGTCCCCTACATGCTTTGTTAGTGTTTACATTACATACACAGCTGGAGAGGACAGCAGTATTATGGTGAGGTTGCTGTGTAGATTACAAAAATACAAACATATCATTATCATTAGTAATCTATGGATCTAATTTGCTTGTCTGTGAAGACATTTACAGAAATAAAAGGCTTTCTTGACAAATAATCTTCCACTGAGTTAAAGGTTCTTGGACCTGATTGAAGTCTGTCTTTGCAACATTGTTGTAAAAATAATCATTACATTACTTCCTCTTTGTGAAGTAGGTTCATTTTTTTTTAAAAAAAAACGCTGTCTTCCAGGCATCAGTCCTCAGTCTGCGAGTAAAGATGTAAAGGAAAGCCCACGGCGAGCCTCCACAGTTAAGAGTGGCCCTGTCCCAATAACGCTTAGCTCCGCCCCGAGCTCCACCCCCACGACTGGAGCCAATACTCCTGAGTCTACCACACCCACTGGAAAAAATATGCGCCGGAGCTTCTGGGAAATTCTGGTGGGTGTCCCATATGCACACTTAACACACGTGTCTTTATAGGCATCATAGGAGTGTCATTAGTAACACACACACACACACACACACACACACACAGCTTTAATGTAATTAAAGTGGCACCAGTGAACAGACAGACATGGCAAACAGGCAGCCAGTCAGTAGATAGAAAGGAATGAATAAACGGCTCTACAGACAGATGGCCAGACAGATCCTTATAGCAAAATTTGTTGGACAAACACAGATTTCTAATTATTTTATTAATGCTGCAAGGAAAATGATAAAATCTTCCAGCAGTTCTGGGACGATGCAGAATGTAATACAGAGAGAAATTTGAAATGTGAAGTACCATACATGATTATTTGAATATAAAAAATAGAAGGAAACAATAGGTAGATTTCAATATTTGTGTGTGTTTGTGTCTGTGTGTGTGTGTGTGTGTGTACATGCATATGTTAGAGTAAACCAGACTCATCAGAACTGGGCAGTCCAAAGACGACTGACGACATTGTGCAAGAGAAGGCGGAGGACAGTCGTGTGTCACGGCGGAGACACAAAACAGAAAGTGTCAAACAGCAGTGGAGTCATGAGAGAGCTGTGGCAGTAGAGAGGGAGCAGGCTCAAAGGTAACATTTTCCATGAGCTGTTTGTCAGGAACACCCACCTTGTATCTACACTCACTTACTGGCCACCTTATCAGTTATCCTGGTTTTATAAAGACGCTTTGTAGGTGTACAGCAGGTCGCTATGAAGGGACCGCCTTAGAACTGTTTATTTGGGTGTTGCGCCATTCTCATTACATCCGTAACACTGCTATCGTGATGGCAAGTTAATGTGTGCATTGCTATAATGAGTATTTCAGGTACAGCAATCAACAGCCTAAATGTCCAGCCAACATTAGTGCTGTGGTGAGAAACTGACCCTGATGAGCTCCAGTCTCATGTAACGGTACGCTGACAAAGTGTCAGTACACAATATTTAAGTCTCCAGCAGTGCCACTGTGACTGTGGTGCACTTTCTATCACCACATACACTCGCTACCCTGACAGTGTCACAGACTTGCTGAGAATAATTAACACCTTAATAATATCTGCTGAGAGGTGGCCTGGTGATGATCCCGGATTCACTGATGGACAGGAAATAAGGGGAATGGGGAACTGTGTACAGAAAGAGATTAGACTACAGGCACTAATAGTATTGCTATAAAATCTAACTTAATTGTATCCTGTAGAGTTTTTATTTATTTATCAGTTATGTAGCTGATATTTAGCTAGTTTTGTAAGACAGCTGGGTTTTTTTGTTCCAATAATCTGTCCATAACTCATTATTGCACAGAAGCCAGTGAACTACTATGTCAGGACTCAACCCTGACTTTGGCCACGTGCTTTTGTTTATGTTCTGTGTCACGTGTCTGCCCTGCCCTTGTCTCTTCCTCCCCGCCTCCGCACACCTGTTCCTCGTGTCTAATCATGATTATTATTTAATCCTCTGTTGTCTTCTGTTATCATGTCTGCTGTTGTCTTTGTCCAGTTCTGTGTTTTTTAGTTAATAAACCTTGTTTATTTTAGCTATCCTGCATTTGGGTCTGAATAGATTGGGTCTTTATCCCCGCACCCCTGACATACTAGCTGCATTTACTATAACCTCAAGAATTATACCATTAATAACATACATATGTTCAGAGTCCCTTCTCTATATTAAGCAGCAGTGTGTATGAAACTTCTCCTGGGTCCAGAGGGAAACGAGGAAACCGAAGAAAAGCTTAGGACAGCTCAAACGGGCTCTTTAGTGGCCATTACTACTTCAGGGTTTTGCTTCTTTTTTTTCTTCTTTATTCACACACATGCATCTCTGTGCAGCTTAGCTTTCTTTCATGGCACTCATCTAATCCCACACAGGTAAAATCCTTAGCATTCACATTTCCTCGCTTTGCCTTACATTTACACACCTGACACACCCCTGTCATTTCCCTAAAAGTTGTCAATGTGTTCCAAAAAATTCAATTGTACTGTATTATGACCAATCCAATACACTCCAGCCACTGTTTTCCAGATAGCCTTAAATAAACACGTTCATACTATCACAAACGCACACAAAAACAGGCACGGGTACAAAAGAAATAACATACTTACCAAAATTGTAGACTCTGAAGACCCTGCTTTCATTCTATCTCTCTCTCCCTCTCTCCCTCTCGCTCCGTTTGTCTTTTTTTTCTGTCTTGTCTCCAGGCGTCATGTAACTAAGTTAGAGGAGGGAGACATTGGCTCTCTTCACCCTGTCTATCAATCCTCCTTCCAGCCGTGGGTCACCTACATGGCCAAACTAGGTGAGTTCAGTCTATCAGTACCTGGTTTGTTTGAGTGGCTGTTGCTGTAGTTGTTGATGCTATAGAGACATACTAACAGAAATAATTACTATATAATTCTCTCTCTCTCTCTCTCTCTCTCTCTCTCTCTCTCTCTCTTTCTGTCTCTCTCTATCCACCCCCCCACCCCCCAGGTTGTCCTTCCGTCCAGCACTGCACAGCTGAGATCTGGTCTCTCTTCCTCCTTCCTTCCATCATAACGGAGGTGGTGAATCTGGTGTCGTCTCTAGCCCCAGATACTGCTGTGAAGGTTTTTGAAAGGACCAGGTACTGCGAGAAATCCTTTCTTCTGTTCTGCTCATGTTTACATTCAACCATATTAGGTCTGTGTGAATCTACTGAACCAGTTCCGATGTATTCATTGATGTAGACTTCAAAAGCACTTCTGTAAGTCACTCTAGATAAGGACATCTGCCATATGTCATAAAAGTTTCAGGCTTGTATTATTAAAAATGATAGAAGAATGCATTGGGGAATGCAACTGGTGTTGTCATCGTTCGGTAAGCATGTGAGGGATGTAAGCGAATAAATTATTCATATGATCAGATAGTTTCAACAGATCAGATGGCATCTTAGTTCAGACTACACGTGTGGATTGGATCTGGCATCCATTGGGACACAACAAAAACACTTTCAGGAGAAGAAGGCTTTGAACTTTCGTGTGAAAACAAGGGAGCTCGGATTATTTTTGCACAAAAAAAATATTCATTGAAACGGTGCTTTGCACAACTTTAGTTTAGACTAATTATGAACTTTAGTGATGTAGCTGAGGTTCAGGAACTGTCTGGGTTGGGATTCACGTTTAATAAAATAAAATATAATTCAAATAAATAAATAAATAAAAACTCTTTATTTAGATCAATAACTGATATGCTTGCACAGTATTTTGGCTAAAACAGAAGGTTATTGAGAGTATACATCACAAAGACCTGCATTCGGGCAACAAAATATGTTAAATAACAAAATACAAGCCAAACCTGGAAGTCTCTGTGTTTGTCTTTTGTTAGCAACAAGTACGCCTGAGAACTGATCTGTTTTTTCCTTTTCAAACCGGTACTGTCAGTGTTATAGATTTAACAAGCAAATATGTCTGCGTGTTAATTGATCTATAATAAATGCTTGTGTGTATACGGCATAAGTTATTATGCTAATTTAGGTTCCTGAGCACAGTATCAGCAGTCAACAGAGCTGAGAAAACCATCATGAGTTCCAAATAACAAGTTGAGAGTTTTCTTTGTATTTTCTTGGTTGGAGATCGGGAATTACAGTACAGTGTGTCAGGACAACTCGGAATCGATTCTGTTTCATGTGTATCAGCATCCGGATCTTTCGTGTTCTAGTATTATAACTATTCTATACATTCTCTTGTTTAGTACAGAGCCTTTATTTTAGTGCACACAGGATGCTGTAATGTTCCTTCATGATCTAAGGAGTCTTATTTCTTTCTGTTTCATGCAGTTCTCCTCAGGGAGACCTCTATGTCCCTCTGTCACAAGTCCAACCTGTCAGTCATCCTCCATCTGCTACAAGAAACTACATCATTGTTGGCCGCAGCTTCCAGCAGTGGCACTACAGCATGGAGCAAGGTACAAATAAACGTCCAGCTTGTCACTTGAAATTTGAGGGATTTCTCTGTTCCGGCTTCTCCAACTATTTTCCCAAAAGTGTGGTTGAGGAATGATTATATTTAATTTCCGCGAACAATGCTAATGGGACTAAATAAGGCATGGATCTTGTATCTTGGGATCTTGTAATCCTTCACCTGGCTGTATGGTGACAGGGTTTGCTTCAGTAAACAAGTAATCATGCGCTCTTCTATTGGGTGATTAGTAAATAACGAAAGTGTTACCTGACTGCTCAGTGTGCCTGCCTGTGCTTAACTGCACTTTATTTGCTCTGTTGTCCGATTTTCACTTTCCTTTATATTTTATTTAATACTCCTTTCCCTGTTTACTATCTGCTTGTGTGGTTTTCTTGCTAATTGTGTCCTCTGTGAGCAGGAATGCATAACTTTTTACAGAAACCTTCACTCTCCAGCAGGGAGGGTTTTTTTTATCCATTTAACTGCCAGTTCTCAGTAAGCAAACTTGGACCAGCACTAGTTTGATGATCCAGTGGCTCAAAATTTTGTGTAATTGTTATTCTAATAATAAAAATAGAGAACTTTTATCCAGTTAGAACTTTAGGGAAATAAGGTATAGTTGTAGGAACAGGGTCAAAAACTAGGATGTTAATGTCTGTACTTCAGGTTTTGTTGCGTAGAGTAAGGGATATTTATTTAAAATGTAAGTTCATTTTTATTAAATTAGTTTATCAGTAACCAAATTTTCAAAACTTCTAGAAGTTGCCGATTATCTGTATATTGAGGTATGACCTTTTTCCTTGACCTCATGTGATAACAATTCACATGTTATCCTAAGGGATAAATTAGGGCATTTTGAGGGAAAAAATGGAGTGTGCCGGTTTCTGGAACCAGCGCTGGCTCAGTGTCATTGGAAAATGTCTGTGTGTGTGTTTGTGTGTGTTTGTGTGTGTTTGTGTTTATGCATATGCATGTGTTAGTCCTATACTAAGCTACTAAGTAAGAATGTGGGCACTTGAATGAATGTGTGTTTGTGTGTCTGTGTGTATATATAACGTTAGCAATGTGTGTAGAGTTGCCATGCAGAGTGTGTGCTTATTTCTGTTTGCCCACAGAAGAGAGTTCAGATGAGGAAAACCCTGCAGGGCTTAGTAGGTTTACACGTAAGTATGGCACATGTGTAGAGCCAGTGTAGGCATCAACATTGACGCCATGCCTGGCAACACACACACACACACATACACACACAGCTATACAATAATACATACAAGGAAGCAGCTCTTGGATAAAATCAAGATATATGTCTTTATATACAGTACATATGGTCTGCTATCAAGAGCTGTGTTTATTATCATTTATCAAACTCTCACTTCTCCAGTTGTATTTCTCCACTAACTATTCTTCACTAATATAAGGGTCCTAACGTGATATATGACATAATGACATTTCCAGATTCCTTAGTAGACGTTCGATAAACGTTGTTAGCAGGGGAAAATGGAGATAAAATACACTGTTATGTTTGTGTAACCTTCCATCAAAATGCAAAAATGACAGATAAATTATACACAGAGAAGTTTAAAAGAGCAAAAAACTTGTTTTGATTGAAAGTGACATAAAAATAAGAATTTATTTAATGAAGGGATTGTACTAATATCCTGTGCACTATATGACCGTGGACCTGAATTTCTAAGATTAACTTACATGACATGACATTACTTGCAGGTTGTACTGATGTAACAGCAGTGTGTGGGTACAGATGGGTGTAAGAACTAAACTTATATGAAAGATGATGTCAGCAAATGAGAAAAATATTAAAAAGCCATTACCACTGGGATGACATTTTTGATGAGTCTTTAAACAATGAATAGAATATTTCAGTTTGATAACGGATGAAATATAACCAGTTGTGTATAGTGAACTCAGATATAACACAATAATAAAAATAAAAACAGAATAATTACAGATTGATATTTTGAGCATATCGTGCAGCTCTGGCCTTTAGGGTCTAGCTATAAAATGTATTGGTGAAAAGGTAATAAAAGTGTAAAGTGTGCCTGTGAGATCAAGGCTGTGTTTCCTCAAACACAAACAGTGGTGTGTGGGCTTAGACAGAACCGCAGAGCTCCTTCTTTACGTGGACAATTTGAAGATTATTTCTGATTTGATCTCAGCAGTAATAAGCTCTACATATCGTCCTCTCCTCAGCACACTGCTCTTTTAATCACACACACTCGGGGCATATGATTGGGGGATTTATGTACAATGTTGTATAATCTCTTCTCTTCTCCACCCATTTCTATCTTGCTCTCTCTCTCTCTCTCTCTCTCTCTCTGTGTGTCTCTTACTCTCTCTCTCTCTCTCTCTCTCTCTCTCTCTCTTTCTCCGTCTCGCTCTCTTTCTCTGTGTGTCTCTTTCTTTCTCTCTCTAGCTCATAAAGGGCTACAGAGGTTTGACGCATTGGAGCACAGTGATTGGCTGAGTCCTGGTCAAGCCTGGAAGGGTGTGGCTCCCCGCCAGAGGTTCCTGCACATGTGCATAGTGGATAAGAAGGTGAGGGATAAGTGAAAAAGAAGGTCACTTTGCTCAGTACCTGTAGCCTGGAGCTACTGTTTAAGGTGCTGTACAGTCCATGTTAAACAGCATCAGTGTATAGCAGTGATACAGCAATAACATACCACAGAACTGTTCAGCCTGTCTTTTCTATAACAACTCTTAATGCCAGCTGCAAGGCAAGTCAAAGGCATTGTTATATCTATAGTAATAACTAACTCAAAGGCTAATCATAATATCTTAAAGTGCAAATTAGAGTAAGGACATAACAAACAGGACAACAGGAAACTCTTCAGGACAAATGACTTTCAGGTTGCTCAGTAAAATGACTGGTGCTTTTTTTGCCTTACTTGTCTTTAATGTCTGGGTTGGGAATGACTTTCACTGTGCTGTAATGTACATGTGACAAATAAAGGCTTCTTCTTTATTCAGAATTAAATCTAACTCTACAGGATGTGGTACTCAGGTAAATTAAGAGCCAAACTTAATCTAATGTAAATGTGTGTCATTTATAAAAAGGCATCAAATTCACAGTTTATCATGTGTTGTTACCATAAGATTAAATTATGTGACCCTTTAGATTAAAATCCTGCATGGATTCATACAAATCCACACACACAATGTAACAGGTTGTAGGTAAGGCTTAATAAATGCTTTATTAAACATGTCTGTGTTAAGTACATTAGTGTTAATACGTTTGTGTACTTTCTCTCGCGTTTCTCTCCATTTCTCTTGCTTTCTCTCTCTCTTTTTTGCTCTCTCTCTTTCTCTCTCTCTGTCTCTCTCTCTCTCTTTCTTTCTCTCTCGCTCTCTGTCTCTTTTTCTCTCTCTCTTTCTGTCTCTCACTCACTCATTTTCTCTCTCTCTCTCTTTCTCTCTCTATCTTTCTCTCTCTGGCTGTAGTTGAGTGTGTATGTCTATAACTGGTCAGTGGATGTTGGTGCGTCTCTGAGTCGTGACCTGGTGAGACTGGTGCAGTGGCAGAACGCTCGAGCTCACACCATAAACTGCCTCCTTAGCCAGAAAATGGGTCTCTTTCACCATTACTGCTTTGCTGACACACCTACACACGAGGACCTGAAACAGGTTGGTGTTCTACACACTTCTAAGTAATATAAGTTAAAAAAGAACTTTTTCCTCACCAAAAAAAATAAAAGTGGTGTGTTTTATTAAGGATTACACAACTACACAACCAGTGCTCCATGTGTTAAATCCTTATTTAAATACAATTAAAATCCATGTACAATTTAGTTGTCCTTTTATCTGACAACTTGTTTAAGTGTCATGAAATCATTCCTTTTGCTTCAAAAAAAGAATGGACTTAATGGCATTTCTGTTAGAACTCATTAAAACTCTACTCTTGTACTGTATCTTGTATCTGTATCTGTATCTTGTCCTCTGTAGCTCTTCAACCGTGATGATCAAAGAAGAGCTCTATACATAAATATTGTTTTAGTGTGTGTGAGTGTGTGAGTGTGTGTGTGTGTGAGTGTGTGAGTGACATTGCATATTAAGCTATATTAGTGTGTCCTGATACTGAACTCTGGCAGTGCCTGAGGCTGGCTGACATTAGTGTATTGGACAGCTGTCATCTCTGCGGGGGTTTCCAGACTCAAAAGCATCACACACCAGGAGCTTACCTTAACACCACATCCTCACCCAGTGGAGTGTTGTACCAAGGCGTGTTGTTTACTTCTTTATGAATATGCCTTGAACTTGTTTACACAACTCAGGAAGGCTGTGCAGGAATAGACCTGGTGGCATCTGCCACTGTGTCCTTTTTTTATTCAGATTTTATTTTTTTATCGATTGAGATGTCGGGTGTTTCTGAAGATTGTGCTTCAGATGACATGGTGTATTTTTATGCTTGGAAACAGATCGTTGGTATGGTTTCATGCTCAAGTCCATACTTTACACTCATACTCTTTCTCTCTCTCTTTTTCACACACACACACACACACACACACACACACACACACACACACACACACACACACACAGTCAGCTAGAGCAACCTGAAAATATATTGTGCTATTTTTATGGATGTGTACAACGTGAATAGGTGAGTTATTTTTTACTGTACATTAAGAACAAATTTGATTTGCACTAAATGATAACATTTTCCTGTACTCAATGCTGCACCCCAGTTGAAAACAAGTCCAGCCACCAAAGAGTTAACTCAATGCTGGTCCCAAACCCAGATAAAAAAAAAAAAATGGGAGGGTTGCATCAGGAAGGGTTTTCTGCATAAAACTTGTGCAAATCAAATATGCTGACCAGATGATTCGCTGTGGCGACTCAGAACAGGGAGCAGCCAAATGAACAACAACAACAATAATATCTTTCTATAAATGAATTGCGAACACATTTAGTCAATATTTATTCAATCTTATTTGCTTGCTCCTAATATTTTTTTTACCTCTGTATGTAGATCTGTGGAAGCTGAAGTCTTACATATGAGTCAGCCACCAGTATTTTTTCCCCCCAAAAGTGGAAATTCTAAACTCAAACTAGTGTATCCAAGCTTTTTCTGGTAGTGTGTATAAAACTAAATTAACAATTATAAAACAGTTTTTACAGACATATTATTTTGATAATTGCAGCAAATCTTGGATGAAAAAAACCCCCCAAAAAAACCTTTCAGAGCTGGCCTGCAGTATGGCCTGGCTATATATTCTCTCATATGAGATCTTCTTGCTTAACTTGGATTTGACTTTCTCTCTGTGAAAGATCTGAAATTCTGCAACTGTTCCCTGTCTCGTCTACTGTTAATAACTGTTAATATCTTATCATAGATTTAGTTCCTAGAAGTTGGTACTGATCCTCAGGGTTATTATGTCCACAAATTTGCCTTGTCTCAATTGATTTTGCAGTGAAACGTACTGTAAGCCTTTTGTTTAAAGTTTCAGTTTTCTGTTCCCTCATGTACACATTCATATTATGTGCAAATATAGTGGCTGATAACTACAAAACTGTCTAGAAATATGTTTCATGGGTTTGGAGATAAGTGAATGCAGAAGTATAATCCAGGCATAACACTTGCTTTGATTGCAAAATACTAAGTCAAACTTTGTGCAGCATGTTAGAGTCCCACCTCTGCCGTTTGTGCATTGTCAGTTTGCATTGTCTCTCTGTGCTTCAGGGGTTTACTCTGGGTACTCTGATTTTCTACGCTGTCCAAAGACATGCATTGTAGGCTGATTACATCTCCAAACTGTCCATAGTGTTTGAATAGGGGTGTGTGTGTGTGTGTGCTGTTGTGCCATGTGATGGGTTGGTACCCCAGCCAGGGTGTTCCCTGCCATGTGCCCAGGGTCTCCTAGGATAGACACCAGGTCCCCTGGTGACCCTGTGTAGGACATGCGAGATGGGGACTGATTTTGTTCTACCCCAGACAAGTCCAACCCTCAATCTACCAAAAACACCCAGCCTCAGAAAACCACAAACATGAATACAACCATTCTTGTTAATCTGTATTGGGTCTTATTGGGTAAGTTGTTAAGCTTAGTCATGTTGGATGGAAGATACGCACTTAGCCTGGATGCCGGGATACTTTTTTTAACCAAACTCTGGATTTGTTCTATCAGAAGGTGAAGCTTTTTCACCTTGAATGTGATTGATGTGCTGTGTGTATTGGAGCATGTGAATTGGATGTAGTGTAGCGTCTGATATACTACTCTGTGTCCTTTGATAGGGAATGCTGACCTAGTTTAGTGCTCTTATCTCTGTTTGTCATCCCTCACTGCACTTCCTGTACTGCATCTTCTGTTCTTCACTCCTCTTTTTATGCCTTGTTTTTGTAACCTGTCCCAGTCAGCTTCCTGTTGATTCTGCTTTGTTTGCTAGGCTTTTGTGTCTCAGATAGGATCACACCATCTCCTCACATGCAACGTTTTCTTTGTGTTCTTTATTTGTTTCTCAGGCAAACCTTCTTGTTTGTTTATCCATTATCCTGTGCACTCTTGATGTAATATGAGTACTGTGAATAGTTAAATATGTGAATATGTGGTTCTAAAGGTCCAACCATTGCCTCTTAATTATTGCTAGAGCTGTACATGATAGACATGGGACATATAGCTTCTGTATATTTTTATAACTGTGGTATCGTGTCATCGACGTTCTGCTGGAGGGTCTTAATGTGGGTGTGTCCATGTCAGGAGGTGTGTCCATGCTTGGAAGACATTCATTCATTCATTTTCTACCGCTTATCCGAACTACCTCGGGTCACGGGGAGCCTGTGCCTATCTCAGGCGTCATAGGGCATCAAGGCAGGGTACACCCTGGACGGAGTGCCAACCCATCGCAGGGCACACACACTCTCATTCACTCACGCAATCACACACTAGGGACAATTTTCCAGAGATGCCAATCAACCTCCCATGCATGTCTTTGGACTGGGGGAGGAAACCGGAGTACCCGGAGGAAACCCCCGAGGCACGGGGAGAACATGCAAACTCCACATACACAAGGTGGAGGTGGGAATCGAACCCCTAACCCTGGAGGTGTGAGGCGAACGTGCTAACCACTAAGCCACCGTGCCCGCTTGGAAGACATATACATTTAAATTGTATTTAAAGTAGGATGCCCAGTGTGCATCCAAATGAACAAGATTTATGTAGGGATAATCTACAACTAGGTGTGCATTACGCTATTTTAAGTCCCTGATGCAAAGACTCCGCATAGTGCAATAATAGTGTCATTGATGTTTCCAGTGCAAAATGTGACTGAAAGAATAGAGTAAAAAATAATGGATAATTTTATTATTAATTTTCGGTATGGGTCATTAGATCTATAATTTCACTCTAGATCAAACACAGAGATAAAGTAGTGCCATACGATTACATTTATATGAATGAATTAATAATTATATGAGAGTGAGAGTGAGAGAGAGAGAGAGAGAGAGAGAGAGAGATTGTGAATTAAATGCATCCAGGTCATGTCTCTTATATCTAATACTGAAGCTGAGAGCTGAGTAAGTTTTATTAGGAAATGTTTACTGTAGCTGTACGTTAATATGGTACAGGAAAAATCTGTGCATTCATCAGACTGTATATACACCGTCCAGCCAATCAGAATGGAATATTCAGCCAGACCTTACTATAATGTTCAGTATAATTAGTAATGTTTGGTAAGACATGATTTAGAGTTCTAGTATTTTCTTCATTAAGCCTTTTTTTGGACTTGTTTAAATTACAAACGTCTATAAAGTCACTGCTACAGCACTGTGTCTATATATTTGAACTTGACCATCCACTTTTCTCAACAGAGTAAAATAAATACTACATAAATGTTCTTAGTCTTGAGGCTGTTGTATTGATTTTTTATGCCACTCTTCTCTAATCAGCTCTGGTGAACTGAAAAACTGAGCGAATATTGGACCATTCAACAAAGTAAGAAAAGCACAGAACTTTTTGAATTATGATTTTTCTTCCTTGCCAGTAGTTCCACTTGTTTAATCGTTCTTCCGCTAACGAGTGGCGACAGAAGGCAGAGCCAGAGCTGCGGAAAATTTACCCTCATCGCCAATCATCTGTCAAACTCCCAGGAGGAAGCGTTTAGGCACCAGTGCCCCTAATTAGCCCATTACATCTACACATGGGCACTCTGGGGCATCTGTGGTGCCCCTATCCAACTCTCCTTCAAACCCTGACCCCCTCCGAAGCTTTTAAGTCACCCTGCAGTGCTTTAGCAACTGTCCCGAACACTAAATTGCCCAAAAGTTTCTGAAAAAAGTGGCACGGCATCCTATTAGCAGTAAGAGCCTGGAGCTCTCTGTGTTCATGCCTGAAGTGTATAATCTCCTTTCTAAAGCTTCTGTGTCTTTATTTGACCATGTTGGCTCAACCTATTCACTGATTTGACACCAGTGATTGTGTGTGGTTTCTCTCAACTGACTAATAATTAAAAAGACCAATAGTGAATACTTAACTTATTTTGAATTATATGCAACCCTGGATATTAGTTTGCAGTTTGGCATCCAACCGACAGACAGTCGTCTTTAGTTGATCACTACATGACAGATATCAGAATATCAACATACTGTGAGCGTAAACCTGGTATTATCACCAGAGCTTGTGAACTGATGGAATGGCTTGTTTAAATGACAATGAGATCAGTTTATTCTTGTTGCATCACTATTGTTCAGTATTGTTCAGTGGCACTGGACAGTAGTGGTGAGAAATGTTAGTACAAATGAAACAAATTATACATCTCCCAAATTACTAAGCGATAAACAGATAAGGCTAGTTGCTATATTTCTCTCTGTCTCACTCTCAAATTGCAAAATGTTCAAAGGAGCTCAAAAAACTTCCTTTGTCTTTGGCTGCTGAAGGGTTAACAGAGAAAAGCCATGGGTTTCACTGATGCTCTTTGAAAGAAAGACTTCAATCATGGACATAAAAGGGAGAAGCAGTATACTGTAGGAAGACTGAAGCAAATATTCCTCGGGGTTTCTTCGAGCTTTCTATTAAGAGGACAGCTGCACTTTTAAAATACTCTGCTCAATTTGCATTTCTTATATAATTCATTCTGTTGGGTGACTCATGTGATCAGATTTCTTTATTTACATGGATTTATTCTTCCCTCGCTATACTTGGCTGGCTAGTTTGACAAGATTTCAGAATAAATAGGTCTTTGCACATAAAGGAAGCTGTACAAATAAGATCTGCAGATCTGGAACAGCACTCGTTCAGTATGTCTTTGTCTTGTACTGGAGCAGTAGGTAAAAATACTGATCCATAACACTTACTAAGTTACTATAAACTACCATTATATAATGCATTGTTTTACATAATACTACAGTGCTGATAAATTCTCAAATCTAATTGGCCAAAATGTGTCCATTTTCTACGAAATGACAACTTTTTTCATTGTTATTGTTTCTACAATAACAGCTCATTTACAAGGCCATGTAGTTTGGATGCTCCACATAATTCACAATGAAATAAATGAATGGAAATTGGGCAAAATGAAAACACACAAAAAAAATGACAGTGTTTGTATTTATTATTTTGTATTGTATTTGTCAAAGCATGAACAGCTGCATTAATTGATGCTGAGGTTTACGGTTTGTTCATGTTCTGTATTCAACATTCTGTATAATTTTTTCTTCAGGTGAGGACAAAGAAAAAAGACACGGTGCTTGTAGTGGAAGTGCTGGTTATACGGGACTGTACTGTTGTATTTATACTGACTTTTTGCTGCTTCCTTCATTTCCTCACTCTTAGCAGGAGTCAAACCCGTTCCTCAGCTCCACGATGGAGGCAGATGCCCTGCTGAGAAGTCCTGTACCGCCAGTGCCCAGTAAGGACGCAGGACGTTTGAGTAATTCGGGACGTGGCTTGCCCCATCTGCCCTTTCCTGCTGAGCTTGTGCCCTTTGACGAAGCTCTCAGAGACGTGAGCGCCGGCCGTTTGCCAAATCAGGATGGAGCCGACATTGTGGCACGCTATGGGGCACAGCTGCTGGAAGTGAAAGCAACAGAGCGCAGAGGTGAGACACTGATGTGACACAGAATAATACATTACCACTTATAAGATGTACATTAATGCAGAACTCACACAAAAACATGTTTTTGTTCACAAATAAAACATTTTCTGTGGGAGTAAAAAAAGGCTTATATTTTATCATTTTATGCAAATCTTTTATGAAATTGAAACAACAGTCTAGATGATTGTCAGTGACCACCAGATTATATAATGCAGGTTCCATTCTGC
Organism: Tachysurus vachellii; assembly: GCF_030014155.1. Taxonomy (NCBI): domain Eukaryota; kingdom Metazoa; phylum Chordata; class Actinopteri; order Siluriformes; family Bagridae; genus Tachysurus; species Tachysurus vachellii. The sequence continues at coordinate 13,589,105 of NC_083463.1, forward strand.
CCTATTTTGGTTCATATGCATGTCACTTTCAGCATATATATGAGTTGGTTAAGATCATTGTTTTCAGCAGAGATAAATCAGTCAGGAGTCTGTGTGAAATGTATTTGATGTGTGTGTGTGTGTATATATATATATGTATATATATATATATATATATATATGTGTATATACGTGTGTGTGTATATATACACGTATGTGTATATATATATATATCATTGTTATATATTATTGTTATATAACATTATAATTTTCAGAGCTGGAGAAGCAGATGAAGATTGAGAACCTGTTTGTGACATGGCAGCAGAGATCGGCTCAGTCCAACATGCCCATTTCTGTAAGTGCACTTCTGAGATCACTCACTCTTTCTGTTTGGCTGAGTGGCTCCTGTTGGCTACAGGTCTCCAAACCCTTACCTGTCAAGCCGTCATGTAGCAAACTGCACTTTACACAATTCATGTTGTCAAGAGAATCAACCTGCTACTAGAGGACTGCAAAGCTGGAAGAGCATCGTCGGTATGTGTGCATGTGTGTGTATGCGTTAAGCTATTTCTACATCACACTTTGATCTTTGTGCAGTGTCTCATTGCATGCACCTTCCTGCTGTTCTAAACTCACACAACCATGTCTCTTGTTCTGTCACATATAAACAGCCATACATGCACAGTCATCTGTGTGGCAGTTTAATCGGACAGTGGCAGTAGTCTGTCAGTGCATGCTGCAGCATTATGAGCAGAGTTTCTCATGCCGTGTGAGAGTGTGTGTGTGAGAGAGTGTGTGTGAGAGTGTGTGTGTGAGAGTGTGTGTGTGAGAGAGTGTGTGTGAGAGAGTGCGTGTGAGAGAGTGTGTGTGAGAGAGTGTGTGAGAGAGAGTGTGTGAGAGAGTGTGTGTGAGAGAGTGTGTGAGAGAGAGTGTGTGAGTGAGAGAGTGTGTGAGTGAGAGAGCGTGTGTCTGTGAGAGAGCGTGTGTCTGTGAGAGAGCGTGTGTCTGTGAGAGAGCGTGTGTCTGTGAGAGAGCGTGTGTCTGTGTGAGAGCGTGTGTGTGTGAGAGCGTGTGTGTGTGAGAGCGAGTGTGTGTGAGAGCGAGTGTGTGTGAGAGCGAGTGTGTGTGTGAGAGAGAGAGTGTGTGTGTGAGAGAGTGTGTGTGTGAGAGAGTGTGTGTGTGAGAGAGTGTGTGTGTGAGAGAGTGTGTGTGTGAGAGAGTGTGTGTGTGTGAGAGAGTGTGTGTGTGAGAGCGAGTGTGTGTGTGAGAGAGTGTGTGTGAGAGAGAGTGTGCGTTTGTGTGTACTGTGCTTTTCTGTAGGATCAGTACAACAGTGATAGCTGGGCTTCAACACACTACACTCTAGGCTTGTTGGCCCCAGGGTTCCTGTCATTCAGTCATTATCTGTCCCCTTTTTCTGTGCCTGTGGGTCATGAGCAGTAGTGTTACTGAGACAGATCTTGCATTATTACATATCTCTGTCAGAGCAGTGACACTGACATACAGAATCAGGCTCTGGAACACTATCCATCACCTGACTCTTCCACACACTCACTTCTGCCATGTCTCATTAACACGACTGACAAGTCTGCACCTTTATACAGTGTTGGCACAGGGATTGTGCATCAGACCGCAGCCCAAACTTGCTTTTGTGAAAGTGCAGGATCTGTATAAAGAGAAAAAAGGCAAAGTGTCAGAATGAACCTTAAAAAGTTCTTAATAGTATTTTCACCTGTCCATGGTTCTCAGACCTTGGTGCAATAGATGAAAACCGAGTGATGTCGCTGAACATTTTCTAGACAAAGAAAAACACAAAAATGGATTCAGCTTGCTCATTTGGAAATGGGAATTGTTTGACATCCTGCCTGATCTTTTTTTTAAATCAAATCAGAATTCTGAGCTGTAAATGAAGGCATTAACATGCACACCACATACTGGGAGGCAGTAGAAAGTTTCAGCAGAACTGCCAAAGCTACTTGCCTTTTAGCCTACTCAGACTTTACTGTTTATGTAACATGCTGAGATTTTTTTTTTTGGCTGGGCAGTAGATGGCCACTAAACAGTGACATTTCTCCCAATGTTGTTATTTCATGCAGCTGAATGCTGGAACAATACCAATGATAGACTAAAAATGTCCATGATTTCTGTGGATAGCAGATTTTTACTATTTATGATCGATACAGGAAGATATCGTCCCATCCGGCTTGGACACGCTCTCCACTTTCTAGTTTTTACCCGAGTCAGCATATCAACTTTCAATTTTTGAGTCAAGTCGAGGGTGTTCAAGCGGATAAAATACAAAAATGTGTCTGGGGTCTTCTGAACTGGAACTGAGAACCACTGCTGCAACTCATCTTACAGCTCTGGGAAATGATAAGAAGATTTACTTTGATTTCTTTCAGAGCTCATTGTATTTAGATGCCATTACATTGCCAGAGCCTGTTTAGAGCAAAGATATGGAGTGGAAGGGCTTTTTTTTTCCCAACTGTAGAATGTCATAGTTGTTTTTGCAGATCTTTCTGTTTTACTACTTGTAAAAACTCTATTGCTGGTGTGGCTTTAGGGAACCAGTAAGCCTTCTTTAATAACCGTCCCTCATTTTGTCCAGTTTAAGAGCTGAGCCATTATGCAATCAGATATTGGAGTTCCATAATGCATGGCATAAAAACAAAGTTTGCTGGCTGAAAACTGTCTCTTTAGTGGTGGAATGGTTCCAGAGCTCAAATGTATGTCCATTATGTCAGGTTCTTCTATTTATTTATTCATTTTTTTTAAAACCTGGACTACTTCCACCTAACAATTTCAGAATGCAATTGGCCAAAAAGCCCAAAACATGCACTTTTCTGATTCTAAAGGCGCCCTGGAAAATGTTATTTATTTAAGGTGATAAAGCTTTAAAAAGGAGCCCAGGAGATTTGCACACTCCATCAATCTATGGCACTTTGGAGCAATCACAAATTTAAAAGGAAAAAAACCTGATAATGAAATTAGCAAATCCCAAGTAACTCTTAAGAAACTGGCACCTTGATGTATTAATTAAACCCAGTGCCAATTTGGTCCATACCAGCTTACATTTATGCTTAGCCAATTGGCAGGGCTCAAAATACTTAATTCCCTGTAGTGTGTAATTAAGTAACACTGGACCTGTTCGCTTTAGTTGGCAACCAGACATTGAAAAGCTGTCTCCACAGGAAAGGTACAAAACCCCTTAGGGGGACTTTTATTCTTTATAGAGAGGAAACCACTCATGTCTCAGGCTTGATCATTAGTCTTGCTCATAATGGTCCATATTTCAGCAGGCCACATCAAATTTTAACGTATAGTTAAAAGTATAATATCAAGGTATACTCCAAAACTGCTATTCGGTCAGCTTGATGTGTCAACTCTGAGAGTGACTGGAATGGAAAAGCCACAGTTTCTAGCTGATTTTCATGAAGTCTGTGCCTTTATATTTCACCACTGCCCAGTAGGGATGCAGGAGTTTATCTCTCTTCTCTCTTTTTTCAAGTAACATCTGTGTTTAGAGTGTGATGGATGTTTTTCCAGACACAATAAGACATACAATAAGCAGACACCTGACCCTCAACAGCAGTTTTTTCGAATTTAAAGTGTTATCTTCTCAATAACTAAATAGCTAGAATTCTCAATAACTATTAGCTTTTTTGAAATTGACTTTAAAATCTCCTCAGAAATGTGCCATTTGGCTAGCATTGGCATTGGAGTCTCTTAACATTTATTAAATAATAAAGCTTACCAGGTTAGATTATATTGACCAGCTGGATAGCATAAGCAGTAAACATTTAGGCTAATCATGTAAATTTTATTTAAAACCTTCTCATAACTTTTGTCAGATTAGCATTTATTAGTCAGGCAGTTAAGTTATCATCAGCAGTGAAGTCTATTAAAAAAAAATCTTTTTTAAGGTTCATTTTGATAGTCCTTTAGCTACCATTAGCAGTGGATAATGTTAGCATTTTAACTATGGCCTTAAGATTTTCTGTCAAGTTTGCTTTTGTTAGAAAGTAGTTTGTCATTAGCAAACAATTTTTTTTCTTCTTTTTTTTTTTGTAATTAAAAATGAGTCATTAATTTGTGATGTTTAGACATTCTTGTTTGTACAGTGTTTGTTCCTGTGGAGGCTGTAACGATGTCAGTCAAGGATGTGGCATACCACACTGTCATTTCTCACTTCTATTTGATGGAAAATGTTCAGTTTATTATTTATGCTGTAAATTATGGCTCTACAAATAAATCGGGGTATGATATCTGTGTGTGTGTGTGTGTGTGTGTCTGTATGTGTGTGTGTGTGTAGGCTACAGATCTGGATGCTCTGAAGCAGTCGTCCCGGTTGGTTCATTACTGCGCGACTCCTCTGCTTTTTGACCAGATCTTCAGAAAACAGATTCAAGATGAGCTCAGAGTACAGCCACAAATGAAGGTCTTTCTCTCATTTTCTCCCTCGCATGCTGTGTTTCGTTCTTCCCTTGTACTTCGGCTGGGCTGGATAATTAGTTTTGATTTATTCTGACTGTTGTCATGTACTACTTCTTACTTTATGTCCTCTGACTGTCTCATACCTTTTCTTTTCTTTTTCTCGCCCTCTTTCGTCTTTTCCCTTATCGTTCTCTTCATTTCCTTTATATGCCTAAGCTATAAACCAACCATGCCATTTTTTTAACCCATTTTTCTCTTTGCTTTGCTTTCTTTGTATTTCTTAAATACTTTCTCAACTTGAAGCTTTGAAGTTTTCTCAGAGTTTGAAGCTTTCTATCCCTTTCTCTCCCTTCTTGGTTTCCTTTTCATATTCTTGACACTCTTCTCCATTTGTCTGTCTCATAACTTTTTTTTAACAGCCTGGGTGTTTTCCTAGTATTGTGGTAATGCCTATCACTAGTAACATTTATGGTAACAAACGCTTACCTCTCTCTCTCTCTCTCTCTCTCTCTCTCTCTCTCTCTCTCTCTCTCTCTCTCTCACACTCTCTCACTCTCTCTCTTTCACTCTTTCTCTGTCTCTCTCTGTCTGTCTGTCTTTGCCTTGTTCTCTCTCTCAGAAGCGTCATCGCTCTGATGACTCAGCAGCTTCAGGTCGAGACCGGAGTCACAGTACAGACTCGGCCGAGCTGCTTCCTGTCCGCTGTAAAGAGGAGCAGGAGATCTGCAGCGCTTTTATGCAGCAGTATGTTCAGTACCTACAGAGCCTAGGCTTCATTCTAGTGCAGGTCCGACCCCCATCACCTGCACGCAGGTATACTCGCGCACACACACACACAATATACACTAACTCTGATGTCAATATCACACACTTTATACTTTTATACTTCAAGCAGCACCTGAGCTACACACTTCAGTTGTGTTCATTACCTAATTCACTACGGTGTTCATCACCTCACACACCACACTCACTCAGATAGGTATCTGCTTAATTCCTGTACTCAGTGAGCTTTTAACTGAACTATTAAACATCACTCTAATCTATAAGTGTTTTTATATGAATTTGAGTGAGCAGGTTACATAAAAAGCTAAAACTGTTAATTGGGATTAAATCATGTCAAATATGAATTATATAAAACCTTTCCATGAACGTACAACTAAGTTGATTTTATTTGCAAACAATGATGCATGGTGACAAAAAGCAAAAAATGTCGGTCTGCTGTGCTTACTGAGAGCTTTAGCTTTTAAGCAGATCAGCATCTTTTAAGCAAGTCTTCAGTATGATCATTTTTAAGCCTCAAGTACTTTAGACACTTATATCTCACAGATCAGGAGATTCCATGAGACTGTTACCACAGAGACTATGCCTCGTTTCCTGAGATTTATAGCACTGAGACCCACTTCTTCTGTCTCTCTTGCAGCAGAGAGATGATGGCTCTTTCTTAATATGAATATAATTCAGTCATTAAGAGTTGAGCTCTAGTTCAACAAAGAGTAAATCTTGTTTTTACTGTGATTTCCAAAAGGTATAATGGTATAACAGGTTTGTGCGAGATTGAGTGTGACTGTGTGTGTGTCTCACACACACACACACACACACACTCATCTCTCTTCCACTCTTTGTCTTTCTCTCTGTCTCACCCTCTGCAGTATTGCTCGTGCACGGGCGGCCTTGCTGAGCTCTCTGTCCACAGAGGGCAGGTCCTCTTTTTCTTCTTTTTCCTACAACAAACAAAAGAGTGAAGAAAGTCCAAAGGTACACACACACCTGTAGCATTAAACACATCTGTCTCCTCGCTTTCACAACCATACTGTCATGTGGCAGACGTTTGTGGAGCATCCAAAAAAACGAACCGGTCTAAAAGCAGCTATAAAATAACCGCTAGTCAAGTCTCTTACATATCTACTGTAATTTACTGCCACAGTTCACTTTCGTACAATGCTGGTTCTTTTCAGTATTACAGTACTGTAAAACATTAACACTACATGTTATTCCACACTTACCAAATTATGTCTGCTTGTATTGTGTAGTATATTATGTATTATTGTTCATTCATACTGTATATTTATTTTGGTAGTTGTGTGCTGAATTTACCCAATATGCTGCAATCATATAATGAGCTTAAATTTTGCGGTGATATTAAGTGTGTGTGTGTGTGCATATGTGTGTGCGTGTGTGTATTGTGTGTGTATTTCAGCAAAGCAGTGGATCCGGCACTACGACATACCACCTACAGAGAGCACTACCTGGTGGCGTCATGCTGATGGAACTGGCATTTCAAGTATGTTCTTCCCACGTTTCCACCTAAGTGTCATAAAACAATGTTTGATGCCTCAGAATATTTTATGGAAGAAAATAATGAATTTTTTTATGGAGTTGTGGTGATCGGTGCTGGCATAGTGTGAGATAAATCTTTCTCTCTCTTACAGGGATTTTACTTCTGTGTGAAGCAGTATGCCTTAGAGTGCTCACGGATTCCCATGGGCCAGACAGTTAATTCCCAGGTAAGTCTGCATTTTTGCAGAAGAAAAAAGTGTTTATGTATTGTCTGTGTGAGTGTGTGTGTGTGTGTCTCTATTCTTTTCTTTTCGTTTTTTTTTTTTTTTAAATCACTCAAGATCAGGCAATTAATATCAGGAGATACAACTACCTATGCTAGCCAAGGGTCAGTAGTCATCATACTCTCTCTCTCTCTTTCTTTCTTTCTTTCTTTCTTTCTTTCTCTGTCTCTCTCTCTTTCGCTCTTATTCTATCGCTACCTCCCTTGTCCTTCAATGGTGTGTTAGATTTGGAGTGGGTCCAGCTCGACTCTAGATGAGGACTAATTAAGTGTAAGTGTTTGTAAATGGGTTTCATGTTTACCAAGAGTCTCCAGATGTCACTCAATGGGAGGTGCCATACAATCACAGCTGCTCAAAGCAAACAATTAAGTCGTTACAGTATGCAATTGTTTTGCGTTTTTCACCGGAGCTGGAGCAACTGAAAGAAAAAAGCTTCTGCGAGTTTTGGGTCAGCATATTCAGGTTTAATGGGTTAGTGGGGCGATGAACCAGATGCTGAAACAAGCTAATGGGGCAATAATTATCAGTATTAGTAATAATTACCAGGATCTTCTGTAATTTTGAATATATGCTTTGTTAGTTCTGTGTCATTTATATCAATGTACTCAGAAAAAAGCTCATTCAGCAAATGACAATCTTAGCAGTAATTACAGATGATATTAGCTGTTTTATACCACAAAACAATTGTTCTTTTGTAGTGTTGGTGTTTTCAGTATCGAGGCTGAAATTACATTTCAGATGTGTTTACATAATACTATATTTTCTGGTCTAAAAAACATGATTTTGCCTTCTAGCTTGTACTGTGACATTATTTGAAACATTTCATTAGTTTATTGTTGCAATCTGAATGAATATGAACATTGGGAGCTGGCTGAGATGTGAATTTGTAAAAGGGTTGCCATGTTTTACTCTTAGGCCTTTTTTAGCAATTTAGCAGCGATTATAAACAAGATTTGAAAAAAATATCATGGCATGAAAAGCTGTCAGAGATTTATTCAATGTGATTTGATTTGAAATAGTTATTAACCTTGTATTTAGAAAAATAGAAGTAAAGTATTGCTTCGATTTAGTACATATTTAAAAAGTATTTGATTTAGTTATTCAGCTAGAGAACTGTTCGATTATCATAAATACTAGACCTTAAAAGAAAATAGCTCTTGCGCTTCAGCATCAACCTGAATATACAAATATATTTTCATAGATTTTCTCCTCTTTAAAAAAAAGCTTTTTTGTAGCACATTTAAAGTTTGGATTTTATTTTTTACTGCTGTAGTAACTATTACACCATTGCATAATCAAAGCCCCGGCTAATATATTGAGAAAATAAGTGAAGTTCATGTTTCACAACCTGAGTTCTGTTAGATGTTCTGAGCCCTTGTACACTCATAGTAGTGCAGAAGACACTACGACAGCTTCCACGTGGAGTGTGTGTGTGTCTGTGAATGTGAAATGTAACTTCTTCACATGTTTCACAAGACTTGTTGGTCTTTGTGTACTCTGTGCCCTTTCTATTGATTGTTTCTGTACACTGAGTGGGTGTGGATGTGTGTGTGTGGATGTGTGTGTGTGGATGTGTGTGTGGGTATGTGTGTGGGTATGTGTGTGTGTGTGAATTTATGCGTCCGTGTGTGTGTGTGTCTGTGCGTGTGTGTGCGCTTGAGTGTGTGTATGTGTGCGTGTGTGTGTGTATGTGTGTGTATGTGTGTGTATGTGTGTGTATGTGTGTGTGTGTGTCACCTCATCCTCTTTCTCCATCAGGAGCCATCCCCTCGTAGCAAGCTGTTTCCCAAGGCCTCCTCAGACTCAGACTATGTGGTATGTCCCAGAATCCTCAGGCTTGCGCCCTTACACCAATCAGGCTTTAGTTCTTTCCCCCTCATTCTCCTTGCACCTGCAGCCTCGCCCCTTTCCCCCTATTTGCAATTTTCAAAGAGAATGGGATGACTTCTGTTCATTTTCTGTTGACTGTCTGTTGCACGACTCTGTTGCCATTTCAGGTTTCACTTCGCTCATGTTCTCTTCATCAATGCTATGTGGTAGATTTGGTGGGATTCTCCAAGGGAACAGTGTGGCTTTTTTCTGCAGACAAACAAATGAAATGTTCTAACAAACACTTCTGTTTCCTGCTAAAATGATTCAGTACGACAGCTTGCATATAAATTCTGCTTTGTCTCGATTCAGATGTTACTATTATTGTCAATAAAAATGAGAAACGGAAAGGGTTTATTAATAATGATATCTATTTATAGCCTTGTGGAGGAGTTGGAGCTGTATGGCCAAAAGTAGACACCTGACCATTACACCTGTATGTCATTTTTCCCAAAATGTTACCACAGATTTTAAAACACACAATTGATTATGATATCTTTATGTATTTTAGCAGTAGGAAAAAATCTGACTCAAGGTTAAAATTGCAAAAGATCAACTAAATCAAGATTGGGATGTTCAAATATCACATGCGCCTCTGATGGTCAGGTGCCCACAAGCTTATGGCAATAGACTGTAGTGTAGGGAGGGGAGCTGATGATGATGATGATGATGATGATGATGATGATATATCTACAGATCTTAGCAATTCATTTACCCTATAGTGTGGCAGCTGAAACAACATGAAAGCTTGAAATAAGCTTAAGGGTAAGTTGGTTTAGCCGAGATTTGTGATGTAGTATGTTTATTATTTAATGTAGAAGTTAGCATTTATCACATCACTGAGGTCTTGTTTTTTCCTGAGCATAACTTAAAAAAGTAGTTTACTTATTTGTTGGTGTTGTCACAGTCAGTGCAGTAACGGTTTGTTCTTTTTGCTTTTTTCTGCATATATCACCCCTCACCCCTGGGCTCAGATTCCCAACCCTGGGCCCAGGTGCCCACCCCGGGCTCAAATTTTCACTCCTGGGCTCAGATGCCCACTCCTGGGCCCGGATGCCCACCCCTGGGCTCAGAATCTTACTCCTGGGCTCAGATTCTCACCCCTGGGCTCAGAATCTTACTCCTGGGCTCAGATTCTCACCCCTGGGCTCAGATTCCCACCCCTGGGCTCAGACGTCCACCCCTGGGCCCAGATTCCCACCCCTGGACTCAGATTCCCACCCCTGGGCTCAGATTTTCACACCCGGGCTCAGGTACCCACCACTGGGCTCATATGCCCATCACTGACTAATTTCACTTTGATTGACAGGATCATGAGTATATGAGCTGTGCACAGTTGTTTAGCAGTTAGCACGTTTGCCTCACACTTCAGGGTTTGGGGTTTCATTTCCTGCCCTGCATGCACAGAGTCTGCATGTGATCCCTGTGCTTCAGGGGTTTCCTACAGGTGCTCCAGATTCTATGCCTCAGCACTGAAAGGTGTGTGTGAGATTTTGCCTTGTAACAGACTGGCACCTTGTCTAGGGTGTCCCCTGCCTTCTTCCCTGAGTCTCTCTGAAGTCAATCACTTAAAATGACTGCAGCCAATTTGAACACAGTCTGTATCTATAGGCACATTCACTATAAACAAATAACGTATCGGTACGGTGCAGTGATTAGACTCTGAATGTGATTTATTTTAGATTTGTTAGCTTATTAACTCTGCTGACTTTATGTTACACATATGGGATACAAATACAAGAAAGATAGCATTTATCTGGTTTGGAGATTCAGGAGAATGTGTTTTTCTTCCACTTTTTTCAGCTCATTGACCATAAGAGCTACCACTTTTCTCATTCTGTAATTCTTTGCTAAATTCCATGACATGAGCAGTTAAGAACTTTTCTGGCCATAGAATATTGTAAAAATACAAGCTGCTGCTATTTCTGTGAATGTCAACATATGCCACCCGTGTCTGGGTGATTCAGTTTAACTGCAATGAATGGAAGTTGAACAGTTTCAGCCATTCATGCACTCTGATTAACTTTAAATGCTTACCTACACAAGCAGATGAGAAACATTGTTATCCTTCATTAGTATTCCATTTGAAGTGGGTAAGAAGTGGACCACCAGTTGGACTACAAAACACCGCTCTCAAGCATGCACACACATACACACGTATACACAAACAAGAGTTGAAAGGTTCAGCTGTGTTAACATAATAGCTGTTTCTCTGGCTTTTTGATTTGATAAGACCTATTTGCATTTTTTCCCAGCTAACGGTCAAGATGAAAGCGTAGTCAGAAACCGTGCTTAGCCCCCCCATACCTTTCCACCGTGCTTTAACTACTCCCGGTTGTTTCCTCTCTGCAGTCATTTGCATTTCCGATTAATGCCTTTGTAAGCCAGTCTTTGATGGTGGGTTTAATTAAATAAGGCACGATTATTGAGCTGATATCACAAAGGCTTACAAAAGAGTTTCACACAGGCTGGTTTGGCAGCAGTGGCGAGGCTGTTAGCATGCAAAATGTAGCGTGCTGGATATTGGATGCTGGAGGAAAATTGTGTGTTTTAGTGTGGTGAGAGCAATTTAGAGTCGGTCAGAGGCTTTCTGAGTCACTGCATAAACAATAGTCTTATAAGGTAAGAGCTGGTGGTACAGGTGAGAGAGATGAAAAGGTAAACTGTAATGTTCACCTCAAGACGTTTTCTTGACCTAACAATATTTTGGCTGCTAAAAGTTTGCACCTTATTAATAATAATAATAATAATAATAATAATAATAATAATAATAATAATAACCTACCCATGGAAAAACGTTAGACAGTAAAGGTGCCTGCTGGTACGACTGGTTGATTTGCGGGGGAAAAACTGTTGTAAATTTTTATCATGGTGTAGAATTTCATTAAAAAAAACAGGTTTTAAAGAATACATATTTACATAATGCAGATTGATTTTTAGAATTATATATTATATGAGCTGAGGAGGATCTGCCCTTAGTTATTTATTTTGTTTATATCGCCTAAGGCTTATCAAGAAAAAGGAAGTAGTATTTATCTCTGTTTGTTGGATAGAAGAAAAATACTCCGCTGATCATTCACTCGTCTCTCAGAACTTCTGAAGAATAAAGATGTCTACATATAAATTTATTCCCAGTACATAAATGTTACGTGTAATAAATATGTTTAAAGCGTGTGGGAACTTCTTGTAGATTGCTATAAAAACCACCCAGGATGATGTTCAGTGTTCAAAGCTCCGTCAAATCCAGACTGAATAACCGGTGACTGTACTGTGACATTTTATGTTGACGATGATCTGTTTATACATGCATCTCTATTTTAAAGGCCATGTTATGAGCTTTCTCAATCATAATGCATGTGCATGTGTGATGCGTGCCGTGTCCAAAGTAGAATTTCTTCTTCTGCTGTTTGGTCTCTGGGGCACAGAAAACCCTGCAGTGTAGTGCTGGCAGAACAACTTTATGTATAAACTGCACATTGGTAGAAGACTCAACAAGGCTTTCATTAATCAGCGTGTTCTCCTTAACGTGCATTGCTTAAGTTGGTAGCGGTGCTGAAGAAATTTTGTTTTTTTCAAATCTGGTTAATCAAATAATCAGAGTTCCAGTCAGCAGAATAATTGTTTGTTAACATATTTATATGGCCCTAAATGGAAACGGTATATCTGTATCTGTGTGTGTGCCTTATAGCTGTCCATGCTGTTCACCGAGGAGTGCGATAAGGTGCGAGACCTGATGCATGTGCACTCATTTAGCTATGATTTCCACCTGCGTGTGGTGCACCAGTACCTGCTAGGCTGTCACATGACCCTGAGGCAAGGCTATCAGCTAAACAGTTTCCTGGAGGACTTCATTTCCCATCATCCGGACATCCCCAAGTTTGGCCGCAACCACGTCTTCCAGGGTGAGTGTGTCTGGAAGAGACTGTCTAGACTCTCTTGTCTAATGAATATGAAAAGCCATATTTAAAGGTCCTATTACACCTAAAGTATGTTGAAGTTAATTGTGAGTAGCAGAGTGAAATAATTGTGAGTAGCAGAGTGAAATGGCTGGTGTTTTGTAAATTTGAATAAAAAAGATAGATAATGAAAGTTCCAGTACCTTTGACTTTGCTCTTCCTGGGACTGATATACGATCTTTGTAAAACGGCAAAACATTTTAAACCAAACATTATTAATCAAACACGGCTTAGTTGATGAACTTTTTTTTTTTTTTTTGCCAAAGCCTACATTTTTTTTCTCGTCATTGGATCATCATTTTCAGCTTGATTTGGTGCTTTTGTGTGCAGGAAACTTTTCCATGTCAACGGGAATGATAACCGCTCACCAGCTGTATAATTACATCACCGATCACGCCGGCACGTACGGCATGAAGCCCCTCCGCATGTCCAAGACTGCAGCGAACATCGAGAACAAGAAGGGAATGCCAAGTGCGGACTTACACGAGTACGCGCTAGTGGCTCTGTGGAACAGGTACAACTCGCCTGTTTCTCACAAAAGCTCTGTGAAAATTCAGAGAACTTACAGTAAAATACATTTAAAAAATGGGGATTCAAACTGGGAGAGTAACAACATGAACATGCTTATATACTGTACCTAAAGCGTATTAAAAAAAACAATTACTGTATTGATAAATGCTGAGGTTAAAAAAAAAAAGAGCACAATCCGAGTCTCTACTTTCTTCATTTCCTCATCTTTCGTGTATATGTTATGCTCTGGGCAGTAAGCTGGTGCACATTTCCTTAGATTAGTAAAAATTAGCTATTAAAATAATTGTACCTTCAGTCTGGCATCTCTGTTCCGGTCAGAGCCAGGTTACAGTGGACTGAGATTCTGGCTGCAGCGTGGCGATGACTGACAGTCGGTTTAAACTGCTCCAGAGGCAGCTGTGAGTGTCTGATAAAGCTGCTTGGCTTGAAGCTGATTGGCTGCTAATACAGATGCCAGAATATTTCATCTAAAACTGCCAAGTGTTGAATCATATGAAAACAAAGTCTGTTGCTTGTGAACATTAAAAAAAAGTGTTGCTTCTCATTTGACTAGCTTGAGTTAGTTTAGCATTTTATGTCATATTTTGATCAGGATTCAAGGTGCTTGAATTTAGCTTTCTATAATATAAGTACTGGAAAACCTTTTTATATCAAAGCTCTGTTTCCCAGAGGCCAAAAACAAGTCTTATTCGAGCTTGTTTTTTGTGCTCGTGTTCAGCATTACATTTCTTTGTCATGTCACACTTCACAGTGGTGATTAATGGCTCATATAAAAGTAGACACTGAATTGAATTGAAGAATTTGTAGTTTTTCATAAGCATTTCTGTTATTATCTAGTTTACACAGGAAAATCTTTTCTATAAATGTATTTCCCTATGTGTTTTTTCCCCACACAAATGTTTATATCAAGTTTACATGGTTTATCAAACCCATTTCTGCTCTCCTGAGATGAACAAATGCTTGATATCTCAGCAGAGGTAGAAACATCTCACACTGAACGCTAACGCTGTCCTGGTTCATTTTATATTAGACTTGCAGCAATAAAATAATTCATTTGCTTGATGATAATTGTAAATATTAGACGATTTGATTTCCATTCGGTGTGTGGAACAGAAAGCCAGTGTCCTGGTAAAAAGGGTTCAATCAAAGAAATGATTAATTACACAAAATACAGGTTTCTCTGTGCAACACTGTGACTATTGGATAAAACTCATCATCAGCATGCACTAGCCATTCTCTGTTAGCTAACATTAACTAAAGCTTTCTCCTGAGGAGAAATAAAACGCCTCCTGTAGCGGCCCTGGTAGAATCAAATGAGCGAGTAATCAGCGTGTCATTTGTTTACAACCTTTTTATTTTTTTCAGAATCACATTTTAACCCACTGGGTGTTTGAAATCCAGCCAACCTCTGCACGGTCAAAAACACTTTGAATATGAAACTGCTCTCAGGAAACCAGTTTTGTGTTGGAACTGAGCGTGTGCAGTAGAAACTGGGTTTTGTCCTGTGTTTTGTTTTGTCAGTGTCTTTTGTAACTGACTAACAGCTGTAGGTTTGTTCTGTCCTTTATAAGCTCTGGCACCTATAAGGACCTGGAGGGGCTGCAACACCACGACGACTTTGATGTCTCTCTGCTCGTGTGTCACGACGCGGCTCCATTCGAGGAACAGTCTGAGGGGGAAAGACACCTGCTGAGGTAAACACGGCCGAGAGAAGGAGCTGAGAAAGCTAAACTAAACAGAAGCAAAGGACATGTGGGCTCAGTATTATTCTGTATAACGAGACAAATTTTAGATTCTGTGTATATATAAAAAAATAGCAGCAGTTTTTGTTTCTTTCTTGTTTCCTTCCTTTCTTCCTTCCTTTTTTTCACCTTCCTTTCCTTCCTTTACCTTCCAGGTTACGCTATTACGTGATCATGACCAGTCAGAGAGAACTGTTCCCTCGGCTCACAGCCGACATGCGCCGTTTTAAGAAGCTCCCTCAGATCTACCGTGACCCCAGTGACCCCAGCACACGTGGCCATATCGAGAGAACAGAGCCAGGCATCATGGAAGGGTGGAAATCTGAACATGACCTCTGGGAGGAAACAGCCATAGCCTTGACCCCTGAGCCTGATCTTGAGCTTGTCCCTGAACCTGGAGAACACCCATCAGGAGCTGAGAGCGAGGAGGATCATTCAGACTTCCCAGACTCATCGTCCCCTCTCTTTCCACTCCTGAACAGCGAGGTGATTTTGGCACGGAAGCAGATCCAGAGCAGTGTGACGGAAGCTATGGCTCACTGCCGGAGGGATAACTTGTGGCGGAGACTCTTCCATGGAGAGCACGCCGCCCACGACAAACTCAAACTCAGCAAGCTGGCCTTCGCTGAGCTGGAGGAGCTGCTGGATTCAGTGCAGAGCCGATCTATAGGAGAGATCGACCCTCAGCTGGTAAACACACACACGCATTTTAAAAACCTTTCCCTGGTGGAAAGACAAGTCAAATTATATAATATTACTTAATACACAAGGACACACAGTGTTATTGATGTTAAACAGAACCCTGGGGCCAGCTGTTCCTCTCCACAAACTAGCTGAAGTCTGCAAGTCTGCTCTGAATGCTGAGGTAGCTGACCTGAATACTTTAGACAAGCTTATTGAACCGTGTCCTCATTCATATGTGGACGTTGTTTGGCTAAAGTTATTATTAAAGTGGAGCAATAGATGCTGGTATATATTCCTGTTCTCAGCTGTCTGTCATTAGCTATAACGTGGGTCCTTGCTGTAAGTGTTTAGTTAGTGAAGACCGTGAATTTGACAGTACAGGATATTAAATTAAGTTAATGTCATTTGCATGACAAATGCATCTGGTATTTAATACAGTTTATTGAAGGACCATATGTAAGCTTCATGAAGAGTGTGCTAAGTCTTATAAATGGAAAAAGTTGTTTACACACACACACACACACACACACACACAAAATGGACCTCAGTTATCAGTCTTCTAGTAGATTTGGTTACACCAAAACGATGCTTACTACCAAAGCGTGTTCATGGCACAGCAGATTTCCATTAATCATAAAACTTTATAAAGGGCAACACTTTCTGCGTGTTGTAAAAAAATGGCATAATGACACCTGAATAGTATGTGTGCCCCCTAAGCATAGCATGTCTTAAATCATTCTGTTCTGCAGCTCAGCCTCTACAGCCTGTCTGCTAGCGCCGATACTGCTTTTCCTAATTGAACAGCGAGTCTTATTTGTCTTGGTATATAGATTTTTTTTATCAATCCTTCGGAGTTTTAAAAAATTGTCATTAAATCATTTTGTAATTAAAATCAATATGCTGTTTAAAATTGACAGCGTGATCTGTCATTGCAGTAACTCGTGCTTGTTGTTCACTTTGAAGCCTTTCGCTTGAGGATGACCTTAATGAGAGTCTTTAGAAATAATATAACTGTCAGATCATGCCGGCGCGTGCTTGTGCACTTTGCATGTTTCCCTTCTAACAGCGATGTCCAAAAAGCTACTCAAACAAAGAGACACAATGAGGTGCTGGGCATCTCATAATACTTAATAATGCCTGTAACAAACTGTAGTAAAAATGCAAGAACGAGTAGAAGGATGTCATTGTGATCGCATTTATCCTCCGAGAATGAAGGTATAGTTAGCTCATCAAAAACAGCATTTGTTAAGCTAAAACAAAAAAGAAAGCATAACATGATGTGAAGGACAGGACACAACAAATTACATACACACACTGTTCACTTTAATAGGAACGCCTGCACATTCATGCAGTTATTTAATCAGTCAATCATGTGGCATCAGCACAATGAATAAAATCATGCAGATGCAGGTCACGAGCTTTGGTTAATGTTCACATTAAACACCAGCATGGGGAAAACGTGTGATCTCTGTATCTTTAACCGTGTCATGGCTGTTGCTGCTAGATGGGCTGGAAACTGCATAACACTAGAGTGAGGAGGGTCGGCAGGCTGAAGCACCTTGTTGATGAGAAGGATCAGTGGAGAAAGACCAGACTGGTCTGAACTGACACAGTCTATAGCGACTCAAATAGTCGCTCTTTACAACCAAAAAAACAACAAAGTGATGAACAGAAATGCATCTCAGTTCACACAATACATTAAACCTTGAGGTGGATGAGATGAGATACAACAGCAGAAGACCACATCAGGTTCCACTGCTGTTAGCCAAGAACAGGAATCTGACGCTATCATGGGCACAGACTCACCTGAACTGGACAGATGAAGCCTGGAATGATACCAGATGATATTTTTTTCCTAATCTTGAACTGTCAAATTGTCTGTAGCCATTATAGCTTCAGATCCCTGTTCTTGGCTGACAGAAGTGGAACCCAGTGTGTTGTTCTTCTGCTCTTCATCCACCTCAAGCTTTGAACTTTTTTGCATGCTGAGGTGCTTTTCTGCTCATGATGGTTAAGTTGCTATATCCTTCCTGGCAGCTCCAACCAATCTGGTTATTTTCCTCTGAACTCTCAACAACAAGGCGTTTTCATCTGCAGAATTGTTGCTCACTTAATGTATTTTTGTTTTTCACACCATTCTGTGGAAACTCGAGAGACTATGGTGTGTATATATAAAAAAAAATCCTAGGCAATCAGCATTTTCTGAAATGATCAACCATCCAACAACCTGGCACCGATAACCATACCACAGTTAGTCACAGAGATCACCCTGGATCCCTGTTCTGATGTTTGATGTGAACATTATCTGAAGCTCTTGACCTGTATTTGCATTATTTCATGCATGGTGCTGTTTCCACATTGGTTGACTGGATGAGTGCATACTGTAAATGAGCAGGGTTTAGAGGAGTTCCTATTAAAGTCGAGGGTAAGTGTATATTAAAAATGACATGGATGACTGAAAACGTTCATGCACATACACACTTACATACACTCACCCGTCTTTCCTCCTTCTCACTGATCTCCCTCTCTTGTAAGTCCAAGCACTATGCATTTGATGTGTTCGGGGAAGTCAGCCTTTAGGAAACTGCTAGAACTTTACACGGCTCTCACACTACATGTTGACGCGTTGGGTGCGGCTCAGCAGGTTTTGATGGGTAGCTGGTAGCTGCAGTAGCACTCAGCAGCACACAGATGGCTAACTGGAGTCAGCAGCACAAACCTTTAATATTCCTATAATCTCACAGCAGGTCCCATGTTTACTGTCACACAGCTCATGCTTACGCGGCAAACACTCCCACTGTACATAGCCTGTTTTCACCCTGTGTGTGTGTGTGTGTGTGTGTGTGTACAGCAAGTGTGTTACTGCATATTAATGTTACTTTAAAAACATTTCCTTGGCATCAACATAATACAGAAAAATCTCCTAAACTGTGTGAGAGCTCAGTTTGAAACGGACTGATTTTGATGTTTTGAACATCTTGTTTTTCTAAGGCCTGTTGGGTGTGTGTCAGTTTGCAAGTGTGTGCATGTGCATGAACATGTCCAAGAGAGTGTGTGTGGAAGTGTATATGTGATCGCCATCACTCACACCACACCCACTACCACATATGGAGGCACTCAGGAAAGACACGTGTTGATCTCTGCTCTTATGATCTATTGTGATATTCAAAACGTAGTATATTTATATCATAGAAGACAAATACAGTCACAGCAGCAAAAGTCATCAGTCTAGGTAGGCAGCATGTCTGGACTTTGTTAGGTCCATCCCTATCACAACGATGCATAAGGACCACTTTTGTCTAAGGTCTTTTATAAACAGGTTATAAGCAGGTTATAAACAGGTATTTTGATTGTAAGGTTACTTCAGCAGGTTACTAGTCCCGGCTCTGATCCCTCTCTGTGTCGTCTCTCCTCATCTGAGTAAAAATCCCTCTTGATTATTCCCCTGCAGCCAGCACTACCAAGCACACGTCGTCTCTGCTGCTGTTTTATTTCCCGAAATTAAGCCAGAAGTCGATGTTGCTCAGATACGCCGTCTCTAATACGTTGGTTTGGATGATATACGCGGCTGTCAGGCGTGGGCAGGCTCACAATGACAGGATGGATGGAGCCTGAGGAGGTGTTTCTGCACACGCTGATAAGGCATTGAGAGGGATGACGCCAAGAATTAGATTTCCTTTAAAAATCAAATTCAGGTTACGAGTAAAGTGTGCAAAACTTCCTTATGGTCCTGTTTCTTGCTGATGTGAAAGACTTTCCTGTGTGGATTATGCAGAAGTCTAGGAAACACATCATTTTCGTTCTGTGATCTTAAGAGCACAAGCAAATCATTTTATGATGTCAAGGTAACACACTAAACACTGAGGCTTGATTAATCATCAGTGTGTTGATTTCACCTTTATCTTTAGGAGAATTGGTCAAAAAAACATTATCTAAGGATGTGACAACTTAACAAGGATGTTAACTGGCAGATAATTGGGATCAGTTCAGATAAAGACAATTAAAGAATGCTTGTTCCACTAATTCTGCTTCAGTTGCCTAGTAACCACTCCAGAATTGTGCTCTCTAGCTAGTCTGAACCTCGGAAGCTTACAGAAATATTCAAATATTCATTTTGTATGTAGAATTGAAATTATATACACATCATGGATATTTGTCCCCTGGTGTGTTTAATTAAAGTATATATCTAAATCTAAATAGTGTGGTGTGTGTGTGTGTGTGTGTGTGTGTGTGTGTATATATAATCACACTATTAAATTAGATAATGTGTATCTAATATTCTGACTGAATTCCTTATACAGACTCAGGATCAGCTGCATTCCGTATTTTCAGCTGTATAATCTGACTGTACTTGCTTTGTTTTCTCATACGAGTCTTTGTGTGTTGACAGGAATGTTTTCTGACAATGAATCCTGCCTGGTATCAGAGTCTGATCAAGGTTCTGCTCTCACGTTTCCCACAAAGCTGCAGGCACTTTGTGGATGACTGCGGCATTCAGTACCTGGTAAGAGTTCAGCAGTTTAACGCTGGGTTCAAATGGAACTGGCAATTTCATGCCTTCAAATAATATGCCTGTCATTATGCCTGGCTTAAGAAATATACTGCTAAGCAGCATGTCATTAGGAATGCTGAAATACTTCACCCTGTTATTTTCCTGGAAATGAAGCTCTGGTGATTTAGTTAGCTAGCATCCATCTGTGCAGCCAGTTCTTTTATATGGAAGATGTAATAAAAGCATAGTGGAAAACTATTGGACTTTTTTAAGCATCTTGCTGATTTGAACATGGGCTAGTCTTTTTTCTGTTTATAAGTTTATATTATTATTATTATTATTATTATTATTATTATTATTATTATTATTGGAATAAATAAATACCTAGATTTGAAAGCATTTAACTAAAATAATTAAATACTTAAAATGACTAAGATATGAAAAGCTCCCTGCAAACACAGTACATAATCTCATCATTTATTTATTTATTTATTTATTTTAAATCCTCCAATTATAAACTCCAGCTGTCCTGGTCACCTGCCACACGTCCGTGTCCTTGTCCTTCAAAAAGCACCATTTCCATTCAAATAGGTTTTGTTATGAACATTTAGGCCATAGAAACCCTTTTATTACATCCACGTCTCTTCAATTACATGTCCACATTATAGTCCCTGATTACCTTTTGTGTTTTAATTATATCCTGGGATTTTCTGTTCGTCTGATTTTTTTTATTTTTTTTTTTTAAATTTATGCAACAAATTAGCATGAAATCATTCATCAGCATGAAGCCTTGTCACCTTGAAGTTTTCTAAATTAAACCGAGCTTGTTACGCTTACTTTCTGGGAGACGGAGGCTCATCTATTTCACATTTTCAGACCTTTGTGGTTTGCAGTGACACTTGCGTGCCTTTAAAACGTTAAATTAAAGTCTCAGAAGGAATTAAGTGAATTTAACATGGAATAATTGTCAGCGTCTCTGGACTGTCAGGAGGTTAGTTTCTGCATAATTCACTAAATGAGAGACTCCGGATCAAAAGAAGCGGCTTCTGGAAATGCTGGAATTTTTTTTTCTCCATACTTTCCAAACAAAGATTGCTGCTGTTAGCGTCTGTGCTAAAGCAGTGCATGTTTAATGCCTTTATGTGAGCTGACTCTGAATGGGTCTTGCACATCAGAGAGCAAATGTAAGAATGTGGGCAGAAGACATGGGAAATTTGAACATAAATGTTTTTAATGTTTTTTTTCTAGGCTGTGCTTAACCAGAAGTTTACTGATTGCTTCGTGCTCGTCTTCTTGGATTCCCAGGCAGGAAAAACCGTGAGCTATTTATTTATGTCCTTAGAACTTTTATTAATTTCATTTTTGTGAACAGAAGTGACAAGGCCATATAAATTCACGTTCCCGTTCTCCTCCCTCCTGCATCCTACAGAGCTTGAAGGTGGTTTTTAGGGAGCCGTTGCCCCCCCAGGCGCAGCCGAGCAGCAGTCCTCCCCCGCAGCTTGTCTCCATGTACCACCACCTCGAGTCTGTGATCAACACGGCCTGCTACAACCTGTGGACAGGCCTGCTGTAGGCTGCTGATGGAGCTTTTCACAATTCATCAAGGAGAAAGCACTGTGAACTTTTACCAAGGATGTATGAACAAGCCTGCTGTTGTGTGTGTGTGTGTGTGCGTGTGTGCACGTGTGTGTGTGAAGAAGCATACACATTGTAATCTGAAGACAAGTGTTTGGCTGTGGTTTGGAAATAAATGAAACCACCAGGAGAAACATAACCATTTTAATATTAGCAGCTGGCTTTCAGAAAACTACTGAAAAAAAAAAACAGATGAATTGGTATGAATAAGATTGTTGGGTAGAAAATTAGCAGGTTTCTACAAACATACCAATCCGGTTGGTTTTATAACGTTGGGTGAGGGATGAGCTTTGATTGGATGGTGTGACAGGATCCAGTGCTGCTGAAATGAGAGAACTACCTCACACAGAAAGACTCAGATTAACGTCCAAATGTGAAGTGTTTCTTGTTTCTTAAGGCATTTAGCCTTCAGGAATTATCTAGTCATCAAATGCCATTGTTGAATAGAACAGTTCAGTGGCATCATGTTGGCTTGCCAAAGTCATAATCATCTCTTTCTTCTTTAGGCTGTTTTTGTTTTGTACTCTTTAGTTAGATAATGAAAGTTGATGATGGTGATTTGTTTTATTTTATTTATGTTAAACTGGTCCCACTAAAAAAAGAGTGAGAGCGTAAGAGAAAGATGGTAGACTTGTGAGAGGACGATTGAGCACCTTTTGACTTAACATTGCCATTTATTTGGTCAGGTCCAGTGTGTACGACGTTCATATTAATGACTGAACATGGAAGCACATTACATTTGAGCACCTGATGACTCCAGTGTACATGCTAACTAAAGCTAATGTAATCAACATTTCTTCCATCAAAATGCACAAAATTCCCTTACTGCCATTGCTATCAACCCTTAAGTGCCTAGCTTTTCTGTTTTGTCTTACCTTGTCCCACCGTTGTTAGAAGGATCTTTGAGAATCAAATTTTGGTTGTGGCTTCATTCTGTTAGTGTTGTGTGATGAAAAGTCTGTGTCTCGGTTTACAGACAAAGCAGCAGGGAGATGTGTACCAACACACATTCTACATCTGCTGTACCTTAAGGCTTAGTGATGGCCATGTGGTTTGTGTGTGTGTAAGCCAAATATTAAGGAGCCTTTTGTAGTGCTTCTGATGAACAGTGTAACTCTGTTGGATAAGACTGTAACTTAAGTTCATGCATTCTTTTAATTTGTTCTTTTAAATGAAGGACACTGGACACCGACTCATTGTGTGCATTTAGGCAATGTTGTAATCAGAGTGAAATGGCTTGTACATATTGTACATACTAAATCATTTGTAAGTATGCAATGTAACAATAAAAGTTGTTGACACCTGAATTGTTGGTCCTGGGATAAAGAATACACTGAGTTGTTATTTGGGGCTGCATGCAGGTGGTCACTTACTGTAGGTCATTGTCCCTTGTCTCAACAGAAACAGCAGAACTGGGTAGTGGAGGATTCATGGTAGTGTGTGAGAGCTGATATCAGGCAGTGGCTTTAAAATCAGCTCCTTATTTAAAGGTACGCAAATGTTAAATAAACTCTGTGTTAAGTGTGAAGAGAAAATGTAAAATAAATCAGAATCAAATCTCAAAAGATCATTGAAATTACAGGTCTAAAAATGACGTTCATTCATGCGCTGAAAATTTAAGAGCTAATCATTCAAATACAGAACATAGTGATAGATACTGACTTTCAATTGCAGAAATATATTAAGACATTTTAACATTCATACACATGGACAAAGATGTGGACTAAGAAGGTAAATGGATTTAAGTGCACATGGTTTTATAAACTCCACCACACTGATGATTTACTCATACTAGCACTACACCAAAAAACCCCATTGTCCTTTTCTAACACATATTATTACACTGTGTAATTTACACCTGGTTCATTATAGCAATTTCCTTGAATTACACATATGGATTGAAGCACAGGCAGATCAAAAAAGCACACAAAAGGCTCCCTCCAAACTGTCCTATCATTAAATCTATGCATGATTACTGCCCCCAATTTTAGAAAATGTGCCTACTTTTTCGATCCTTAAGTTTCTGCGAAGCATGCGAGACGTGCTAAATCTCCCTGTGTACATGAGGAAGAGATTTCCTCCTAGATTAAATGTTGCTGACGGCAAGCAGCTGACAGAAACAGCTCCATTATATTCTAATAACGCTGAAACCTGGGACTGGTCCCAAACCACTCTCTCTATAAACTATATAGGCCACACGGTGGACTACTAAAGCAGAGTTCTAATTTAGCACAGTGCTTGCTGTAGTGTCAGGAAGTTTGGAGAGACAACTCCTTAAGAGTGCACAGCAACAATGATTTTATTAAAACAGGACAATCAGCTATAATTCTGTCTGGAGCTCTTGTCACCATCTTCAGACCATTGCGGATGTGTCCGAAAACACACCGTATTATTAACGGACACATTTATAGCTGATGTCGTCAGAGTATCCAGTTTGGATGTGTCTTATTAAAGAGTGTATACATTTGGAAGCTACCAGTTGTGATGCTTTGTTGGATTTCATGAGTGGATATTACAGAAATGTACAAAATCAGTGCCCTGTGTAGTGAATAGGGTGTGGTTTTGGACGTGACTTGTCAGTGTTTACTCTTCCAGTATTTCTTCACCCAACCCAGGCCTTCTTCTGTGGAACCTGCAAAGAGTAGAGAACCATTTCAACAATGAAATTTTCAAAACCCCTCTTTAAACAAACCAGGTTTTGTGATTAATTGTTAATAATTATCTACTTGAATCTAAAGACTTCACACTTGTTACAATTCTTTTAATCTTTGTTGTTGCTCTACTTTAAAAATCAGCAAGTAGCTCATATCTCCTCCAGCTGTCTCATGTTCATGTATTGTCATCCTCATTTGGGTGACACGGGACGTAAATAATGTAAATGTCAAGAATGTCCTTTGTACAACAGTTTGGACAAAACAGTAATAGACAAACAGTGGAAATAAGCAACCAAGAGCTCCTGTGGAACTAATGGGTCAGCGCAATTTCCGACTTCACCCAAATCACCTAGTAGTTTTCACCTATAAATCAGAGTTATTAAATCAATAACTTTGGATTGTTTCTTCACTGCATCATAACTAATACAAATTATATATGCATACAATTTAAAAGAAAAAAAACCCCTATATATTTTGCTTCCTTGCATGAATTCGGGGATAACAGCCTGGAAAAAAACGAAAATATTTTAGGTTCCTATAGAAAACATATTGGCGCGCACACCCACACATACACAAATCTCTTTAATCAGAGCCAGTCAAGTACTCACTCAGTGGTTTGTATTCACAGCCCACATATCCCTGGTAGCCCAGTTCCTCCAGCAGCTTAAAGATGTAAGGGAAGTTGATCTCTCCAAGACTATCAGGTTCATGGCGATCAGGAACTTGCGCAACCTGGATGTGACCTGCATGATACGAACACAGTTATTATAGAAATAAACTTGATTTATAACTTAATGAGACTGATTATTTCAAAAGATTTATAGCACAGAATTATAGCGTATTAAATTTCTAGTCAAGTTAAGTGCTTTTCATAAAAGAACAAATTACAAGCAGTAATAAATTAATGAGTATGCAAACATTCGAAATGAAACAACCCTGAAAGAATTTAGGACGTACACTACTCAACTGGACTTGCTACAGAAGGGGAACATTTCAATGTACAGTGAAGGAGAGCATTTCTCTTAGTGCTAAGATGATGTTAAAGGTGATGACTTCATTTAAAAGGTGCAGTCTGACATTATAACAAGCCTAATGTTTGTTCTAAAGCCATAGTGATTTCTCTCTTGATACACTCTTTTCTCCTAATGATCACTTCGTGCTGTTATATACTTCATTTGATCTCTACAATTTCAGTATACCAAGGTTTAATTTTTTTTCCACATAATTATTTTTTTAAATTGTGTTTATTGTTTGGGTTTTTGGTCCATTGCTGTTTCCTAGCCAATACATGCAAATGATAGACTGCGCTTCGGGGCAGTAATGTAAAAATATGCAGAGTTCCTATCATTGATTAATGGAATAATCTGCACTAGGAATTAATTTCCTATTTTGTCTGTTAGTCGACTCTTCATCGTTTTAACTGATCAAAAATACAGCGTGGAACTAGTCATTTTTATAACACCTCCACCTTTCTCAGCTTCTGAACTTAAGTAGCAATACAACAAGATTTTGCCTTGCTATTTTCTTAATGTTGCTTAGCGTATGTAAGAAGACAACAAACAAGCTAGTATTTTTTCAAACAGATTTTATATGTCTTGTGGATTTACTAAGACTCCCAGAAATTAGCTATGCTTTTTGAAAGTAGTAATGGGTTTCAAATATGAATTTTGTTGTCTGTTTAAACAAAACCATTTGATGGAGACATGGACGCTACAGTTTTACTGCATCTATGTTGTGTAATATATAACCTGAACAGTGCTGTGTAGGATCTCTGCACTTTTCATCAATGTTCCTACCAGTATCACTGCACAGGTTAGTGGCATGTTCGGATATTTCTGTTTCAGGGATCGATCCCATCAAAATTGAATTCCAAACCTTCCAAAGGCTTCAACAGCCTGGTTAAAACTGAGCATAAAACACATACAATAATGTGTCTGGTACCTTTTATAGTTAACCTTACACTCGTTCTTAGAAATGAGTGTTTTTTTGCTTTACTTAAAACAAATACATTTCCTCTGGAAATTTCAAACCTAGATGATAAGTGTATCTCTTACCTATTAAGGGGAAGTATCTCCGGATGTTCTGCGTCAGGTTCCCGTCCATTATCTGCCAGTGGAAAACGTCCTGCAGGAGGAAAGAAACATGATGGTTGATGTCAAAAGCACGTAGAAACCTCAAGAGAGTGCTGTGATTCAGAGGAATGCTCGTGCTTCTCAAGTCGTATTTTATCTCCACTGCCCTTAATCACATCTGGCTGAATCCCCCTCACTCTAATGTCTCTTCGGAATAAAAGCTGACAATAGAGAGAGAACTGAGAAGCATTACAGCCACTTCTCTGTTGCCTAAATGTGGGCCTTCAGGCTGCACAACACTGTCACTAGAGATGGTTTATTTAGCTGAAAAAAATCAAGAAATATGGCAAAGTTTTTTCTTTACATTAAGAAAACAATTCTGAGCACTTCACTACAATCGATATTAGGCTAATCACATAGCATAGTCTGTCCTGACCGAGCATTGTTTATGACATTTTTGGAATTATGAGCTGTATAATATGCTACCATACAATAGACCTATGGGCTAAAGATGAAACGGTTCGTGGGTCAAACTCCAATTCTGCTTGTGCCACATATGCAATTTTGTGATTCACTGAAAATCCTTAATTGCAAGTCTATTCATTTTTAGCCCCAGTACCCCAGATTAGTGCTAATCTAATGCTAATGTGAATGGCTGTTACATTACAGCTCAGCTGTGAATTCTAGACAGTGTTAAAAAAGGGTTAAATAGTAGTTACTCTGGGCCAGTCAATATTATTTTACAAGGTAATGCTGGCTGTATGAAATGAGACAGAGGGCCTTGAGTTTGACAGTTGCTTTTCTAAAGGAGCAAAAAAAAAGGATGCCCTATAATCAAGAACATGCACTATATATCCAAAGCACTATTCTGTTCAGTATCCTGATGGATTAGGCAGTTCTGTACACTTTAATCACTGTAATTGTACTTCTGAGAGCATCAGTAGTGCAGCCATGTGCACCAATTTATTTTGGAATAGTATTGATAATAGTGGGATGACATCAATGCCACTATTCAACACTGCAGTGTAGATAAAGTACTTTCCCCCCATGTGGTTTGAGAAATGCTAAAATATTTGTACAACACTGTTTATTCTTTGTTAGATTAGATTAAAGCAGGATATACAATTTTCTTTCTTGCAGAATATAGGAATTGTGCCTCACCTGCACATTATGATTTAGTTTTATTGTGGTATCATTTGTACCAGCAGTGGATAATGTTAAGAGTATATAGTATTATTCTGGTACAACTTCATACTGAACGATGCAGGCAGTATTCAGAATATTGAGAGTATATACAAAACAAGATATTAATGACTATACAAACAGTATACAAATGTACATGGAAATGCAGGTAGTGAGTTCTTTTTTTAAAGAAAGAAATAAAATCGTGCACGTTTTTAGATTACTCACCATCTGCAGTCTGATGTTTGGATGATCAACTTTCTGAAGGATTGCAGCAGCTGTAAAAAAAAAAAAAAAAAAAAAGAAGAAGAAAAAAAGCTATTAATGATATTCTTTAAAAACAGCAATTACAGTTGAAATATGTATTAAGGTAGTGTCCTTTCAGACATAAACTACATTTTAGATTGCTACAGTGACTCGAGGTGAAATCCAGAGTTACCCTGATGTGGTGAGTTCAGGAAGTATTGAGGGTCAGTTATCCTTGTGTTAATAGGCTCGATCAATCCCATAATGCCCTCCTGAAAATTAAACAAGCTTTGAACATTCTGTGCTTCACTCTATGTACTACTAAATAATGTAAACAGTGAAAAATACCAATACAATGTACAAAGCATCCACTTAATACAGCAACTGCATCAGTCATTTAAAAGTAAAGTATATAAATAGTAAGTGCCACAAATGTTCCTTGTGTTCTTCCTTTATTATTACTGTCAGTGTGGACTCCATAGTTAAGGCTAATGACTACTGATCAGTAGATTGAGCATTACAGTTCCAGCACTGTTGGGCACATGAGTGAGAGCTTTAACCCTGAACTACTACAGGGGAACGTCTGGTGCTCTGAACTCTACTTTCTTCCAAACATTTTTCTGTACTGTACACATTAGTATATGTAAATGACAATAAAGTCTTAGTTTGTGATCAGTGTTATATTAATTACTGTATATATCGTGCTGTTTGCTTTGCAAAGTGTGTTTTAAAAAGTTAGTATTTATAAGCGGTGGTGTTCCCTCATTTATCCCACAGCTTTTTTTATATATATATATATATATATATTCCTTGTTATCCCCAAATTTCTAGTCTACTTTTTTTTTCTTTCAAATCTTGTGTACAAGCTGGCCAAGTCATCTTTTGCTGCTTTTTGGACCATTTATAGACCAATTTACTCTGAATGCTTGTGATCAGGTTTAGATTATAACATATCTCTAAGATTTTAAAACACATCCTATGATTCAGCTTGACTTACTAAAAGACATGTATACAGTACTCATTTTGCAAATATAATAATCTCTAATAATGCAGTAAGCCTTGATAGATGAAGAGTGAAAGAGTTTAAGGTTGGTTTACCTTTGATAGAACATCAGCAGCATGTTTCAGGTTCTGCACAAAGGTGCTTTCCATTTCCACACCGACCTCAGACAGCTTTTCCCCTGCAGGTATCCGCCCTGCCATTACATGGATCCTGTAGAGAAACATGAACTTAAGTTCCACTCGAAAAGACGAAGGTAATGGAATTTAAGCTAGACTAATGCTTTGTGTTTTTACTAGCAACAGGACTTCACACCAATTGAAGGTCCTGAAGATGTAACCCCACATTCCCACAAGGACTCTCTCACCTCAGATGTGCATCGCTCACACTCACAGCACACGCATGCTCCATTTTTATAAAAGAATACCATAGCCCAAACATACAAACGTGTTAATGGTGGATTGGAAGCAGATGAAGTTGTCGTAATTACAGCACAGCTAGATATGTTACATAAGACACTGAGGCAGCAGATAAGAAGCATATGCATCTTTTTTCTGTTTATCCATTAAAGTGTGACCTAATCTGTTCATTATGATCTTACATTAAGTTCACTGTGTATAAAATGTGTGATGGTACGATCTTAATTAACATTGGAGTTAACATTTCACTCATGCAAGTGAGAAAAAAAAGTAGCTTAATGCAGATAAAAGGTGTAACTGCTGCACACCAGGGATTTTTTTTAGAAACGTGCACAGTGTGAATTTGTATGTAGAAGGTATGCAATTATGCAGTGACTAAGAAACGTGTAAAACTAATCAAAGCTATATGTTAAATTCTTAACAGTACTCATCTGCACATGAGGCAACGTCACTCAGGAGGTTTTTTTAATTCCAATTAATTTGTAAAAGTGTACATGGCCAATAACTTCACTATATACATTTGACTCAAATTATATATGTTTTTTAGTAACTATTTATTTATTTAAAGTCTTTTAGAGAGTGGAAAATATATTCTTTTGTGTCAAAAGTTTCACTTTCAATTTGTTTAATATTTGCTTTTGTAAACATATACAGTGACATCATTAGATTAATACAATTTGTAAACATTTGTAAACATATACAGTGACATCATTAGATTAATACAAAAATGATTCCGTATAAATGAACACTGCGTGTCCTCTCAGCACCTGTTAAAGAACAGTTACACATCACATTGTCCAGCAAATACATAACAAATCTCTGACTAACAAATTAACAATACCTCTTGCAGTCCAGTGCTTTAGCATACTGTACAGCCTGAGCCAAACCCTGTCTGAAATCCTGCTCCCTCCCTGGCACAGCACCCAGGCCCAGCTCCCCATTATTTACATCACCTGAAGAAATAAAACACACACACACACACACACACTTCATTACTGTTGCGTCTGATTTCTGAAGCGACAATAAGTTAGAATTAGATCATGCGTGTAATTAAGCTGCCTGCACGGTACACTAAGCATTTTTCAGTCACTTCAATCATCACCTCTTTAAAATCTCAAGTCTCGACAGAATGTCTGATCTTACTGTAAAGCTTTTTTGCAGCATAGACTGTCGCTAAAATCCTAGTGAGCAAACCAGTAACAGCAGAAACAAAGAATATGCTCTGGAAGAAGGAAGAAGAAACCTTAAGAGGATCCAAAGACTCAGCAAAGTCAGTCCACAATCCTCGAGAGTGTTTTGTTGTTGTTTTTTTGTCTAAAATGGTACGTTTTAAAAAAATAGTTATAGCTTGATAGTATATATATATGGATATAATATTATTAAATTATAGTGTGTTTAAAGGAAGGATTAGGATGCAATAATTTGTGCGTCTCAGGATGACACACACAGGATCCGGGGGATTCAGGAGCTTTTTCCACAGTCAGTGTGACTGCATTTCATTCCAAATAATCAGCCACATTGTCACCTCTGTGTCTTCTTGTTATATCACTGTATAACAGCAGACCGGTCCCATTCATGAAGATGGCTTAATCCCAAACTTAATCCAACATTACTAGTCTAATCAAGGGATTTGATTAGGGATATGACTGGCATTCACAGGGCGATGTGAGAATCTGATTAAGGATGGGGCATTTCATAAAAGCCAATGGTTCAAGCTTTCCCTTCTTTAACGATGCCATTCCACAGTGTTAGTAAACCCTGTAAGAACAGAAAAAGCTTATACACTGAGTATAAAAGTAGCTCTTCAGGCCTGGAGAAAACTGGAGCTGGAAACACCCACTTTCATTCATTAGTAAGGGTGAAAGGCTTAACGCTGAGAGCCTGTCTGTTAAGAAGTAAGTGAAGTGGAAGCTCAGTGCTAAAATGCCCTGGAATGAGTCCAAGTAAAAGGCACAACAAGTCATGTGGATCCTGGAAACGGTCATTATCAGGGAAATAATAGAGGGGAAAGTCTGTCTGAAATATGTCTGACACATAAACAAGTCTTACTTTGGCAATGCTGTGACACTTGTATAAACACTCTGAGCACTGAAGTTCAGTGAGTTTAGTTTAGTGAACTCGTCCCTGACATGTTTGTGTGCTTTTCTTACCCGGCGGAGTGTTAATAAGACACACCTGCAGTCCGGTTTCCTCCCGGACTTTCTGCAGCTCTCTCGGGTCAGAGCTGTACAGCCAAGCCGCCTCCACAGCCTGGAAACCTGCACACGCAGCTGCACGCAGTCTCTCAGTGAACTCGGGCAGCTCCGTGAATAACCACGAGATGTTAGCGCAGAATTTAAGCGAGGTCATGTTGTCTGGTGTGCTTGAATGTTTGCGCTATCGAACCTGTTTTTAAATGACCCTAAACGTTTGATTGATCGGGTTTGCCAATCATTAACCTGACGCTTACCCAGTTAGCAGGCTAGTCTGCTTAACAAGCTGTTTCACAATGCCAGCTAGCATGCTAATGCTAATTTATACAGTCTCGTTGTGTCTGTATAGTTGCTTATTGTGTTGGCAAAGTAAGTAAGTAAATAAATAAATACTGGAGTCACAGGAAACGCTTAATTCACTTGGTTTGGCGTTTCAGTTTTGCTTGCCACAGTCAAGTACTCTGACCGAATCCGACTCCTGACCGATTCTGTTTCCTTGTCCAATCGGCAAACATCAGATTGTGAAGTAGCCAATCACAGCACAGGAGGCGGGACATTACAAGCTAAATCCTAATGCAGTGTGGAGATGACAAAAACATGTTCTTAAATGAATGTATGAAGAAGGTAAAAGTCGCATTAAGCTTGTACTCGACACCAGGCTGTAGATAACAGCAATGACAATTCAGGATGCATTGTGAATGTCAATAAACCTAAGGACTGTGACATTACTGACTTTCTCATTTATTTGATTATTTGTTTTTTTTTTGCTCAACCATATCTGACTTTACTAAGTAAATAATCATGATGATGCATACTGTTATTTATAACAACAAACAGTACTATAACTAAATAATACATGCAGTTATAGTAAGAAACAAATCAGAGTGTTTTCATAATAACTCTATGTGAGCTGCTGATAAGTGAATTTCACTGTGGGATCAATAAAGATGATCTTATCTTAGTATAACTTGTTGCTCTGCTTATACTACGGCAATGATTATACTTAAACTACAGCTTATACCTGCCAATGATTAAGACTTGTTTAAACCTTAATAATTAATGTCTCATCTCTTTTCAGCTTTTTAGTTACATTTAATGTTATAAAATGTCTACGAGACGTGTTGGTTCACTTAAATTATAGCAGCTATAATAACCAATCATTCGCTTATCAACCTTTCCTTTTTTATTGGAATTAATGAAACTACAGCTTGCCACGACACTGAGTAACCAGAAATGAAATATTTCTCTTTTCCTGAAGTATTTTTTGTATGAATTAAGTAATATGAACCTATTATTTATGTTACAGCCAGAATGATGTAAAGGCAAATCAATTCACCCCTTCTGAGTTAATAACAACTGTGGTATAAAGGAAAATAATCAATTCCATAGTGGAGTGAAAGGACCCAATGTGAAACAGTTACTGTTACCACCATGAAGTGCAATATTTTCCAATAAGGCCATCCTTAAAAATATTCTTGTTTGCCGTAACCCGACCGACCCTGTCAATTTAGGACCGACTCAATTTTGTATTTTTTTTGCTTTAAGTCCGACCGACTTGCCGGTTGTAAAAATGTATTTCCATTTCCAAAAATGTACAATTATTTTTCAAGGTATATTCAGAAGCTATTAGACCACAGCAATTTACCAGTGATTACGATTGTAAATTTGGCAATGAATGTTTTGAGACCACAAGACAGTTTAGTTCCTGGTGTCAGTTGCATTTCCTCACCAGCCTTTCAGTATAAATTAGCATTAAAAAACCTACTGACAGTTACTAGAGTTACTATGGCTCTGACAATAGAGGCCTATGTTAAATAAATATCACCTAGCAGAACACTTTGACATATTGAAGATAGCATTCAAAAGCACTGTGAAATAAATATGAAAAGCTCTCAAATAAACCATTTACTACAGCACATGCTGAAGTGTGAAAAACACTTTAACATTTAGTACTGGCATGAGTTCAGGTACAAATGGGAATGGAAAGGCTATGGATGTACATTAGAGAGCACCGACCTTGCTGATCTGACAGTCGTGGATGGATCAGAAACTGAAACACTGCTAGATAATCTAACTTTCTGAGACTGTAGTCAATACAGTAAGTCAATACAGTAGGGCCATTTCAGTGTTGTGGATGTGACAACTGAACTATTATTGATGTGAAATGTGTTTCTCCGCCCACACAAGCTTAGTATCAGTTTGCATATCTTTAAATGCAACCTTCTCTGGGAAAAGTCTGTTGATTGCTCTGGTGAAACAGAGCAGCATGGATGTGTGACACTTGCTGCTTTGATATATATTTTTCACATTTTGTGCAGATTTTTTCTCTTTGGTAGAAATGCTTGAATTTATCAGAACTACCCATTTTAAGAACAAAGTGAAATATGAATATATAAAATGTTCTTGGTTGTACACTGCCCAGAGGATATGGCAGATGCAGGGCAAAAGTGCACTGAAACTTTTCTAACTATGTTTGTATGCTTGGCATGGTGGGTACACAGTAACGTGTTTTTATTGATATACACACAGGTCACTGCACAGAGGGATAGAGAGAGAGAGAGAGAGAGAGAGAGAGAGAGAGATACTTCTGACTATTTCTACTACCCTAAACAGTAGGCAAAAAGCAGTAAACCACAGAAGTAGTATATTTAAATTCCTGTATTCATAAAACAGTAGATGAAAGTGACAAATGACAATGCCATCATGGTGGATGTAATATGTCTGGATTGTACACACATATGCTGATGAGTATGTACTCTATCAATGGCCGAGCAGTAGGTTCAGTGATTTCAGATGCAGAGATAAAGAGAAATTGTGTGCTTGGCATGGTAGGTAAACAGTAACACGTTTTTATTGTTATACACGCAGGTCACTGCACAGAGAGAGAGAGAGAGAGAGAGAGAGAGAGAGAGAGATCTAGATCAAATAAATATATGTGGGCCAAGAGGACTCAGGTGTTCCACAGTAATTATTACCCCTCTAGCTCATCCCAAAACACCTTC
The DNA here is from genome assembly GCF_030014155.1 of Tachysurus vachellii. Taxonomy (NCBI): domain Eukaryota; kingdom Metazoa; phylum Chordata; class Actinopteri; order Siluriformes; family Bagridae; genus Tachysurus; species Tachysurus vachellii. The sequence continues at coordinate 13,623,755 of NC_083463.1, forward strand.
GCAATACCTTATTTTGAATCAGGTTTTGGTGGATCAGGGTAGCCAGGCTGAAACCACTAGGGCTGATGTATAAAATTCTTTGAGTATTGACAAGTACAATTGTCAATTCCAGTGTGAGGAAGATCTGTAGGTTAATGTAGACCCAGAGCACTAACCTACTTCCATTTAGTGTCCTTGCTCTCTAAAGCCCCAGCAGACCTGCCATGGCCCCATTCATACTGTCTGAGGAGCAACTGCGGCACCCTAGGGAAAAGAGTGAGGAATCGAAAGAGTAAGTGTGTGGGAGGATTTTGCCTGGAAGCCATGCTGAGCGGATGATTACGGCATGGCAGAATTCATCTTTGTCTCCCAGCCTGTCGGCATCTGCTGGGCTGAAATCCCTCCCAAACCGCAGGGTTGCACGTCCATAGAGAGTCGGGTGGCAGCATGCAGTCCACCGGCTGGGCTTCCCTGTTCAGCAGAGTTTAGAAGCGGAAGCTCCACTTACCCTTGGAATATCCACACAGTGAGGCCGTACCCTCAAACATATCGAGGTATATATCATCCCGACATGATGCCTTGACATTACTCAGTAAGGGAACCCCAGCAAACCATTTCTGTTTCCTTAGAGAAGAAATATTTATAAAGTAAGCTCAAGGCCTCTCCATTTGAAGCAGGCATTGTTGTCTTTAGTTCCCATCTCCCATCTCTCTCAAGGCCTTGGACCACTCACAGGTAAACACAGTAATAACAAACCTTTATAGAGAAAGTAAATTGCATAGAAGTGAGTTGACAGATAATGTTCCTGACTGTTCATTTTTCTTTTCCTTTTGACATGAATGGATGTGTTAGTTAACTAGCATGAGGATTTTATGGAATTCAGGCAGCACCTATTTGAGGTGGTAACATAGGGGATCAGATTAAAGCAATATATCACAGTGAATATGTCTGGCTGTGGACCTTATCTGACTGTAGATGTGACGCCATCTGACTATCACAATAGACATGTTTATTTTACACAAATATTTTATAGAGGATAGGCATATATAGGTAAATGTAAATAATCTGATCAGACTGCCAGGTCTCAGGTGGTTCAGCTTTGTTAGTATATAAAGTGCAAGCAAGACTGTAAAACCACCACCTGAGTAAAGCACACGCTCACATAGGTACAGTGTTACAGTGAGGCTGATTTATATAATAATTGAGTCAGATGGTCTTCTGCTCCATTACCATTGCATCGCATTAGAGCTACTGAGTACATAATCAGAATTACAGAAACCACAGAACATTGCTGATTATATTAATATGGGCTAATATGACTAGTGATGCTAGATATGCTTCTAAATAAATACTGAGTTTGAATTTGAATCCCAAATCGTTCATATTGGTGCCATGGCAAGGATTAGACTCTTAGTCTATGACTTAATTTTTGTCCTTTAGAGAAATAGGAAAGAATTGTTCAACTGGCCATAAACTGAAAATTAGAGTTATTTTAAACTCAATTTTTCTACATGACCCTCTAAAGGACAAAACATATTATTTGTTACCAAATTTATATTCTTCCAAACATTTGTTTCATTTGGAGAATTAATCATTTCATTTTAAACGCTATGATTGAGATCATATTTTACACATGAAGGTATTTTCTATGTACTAGAGGACTGACAAAAAGGATAAATTCAAATACTACACATTTTACAGTATATATAAAAGAAATTAAGTTTAAAATCTTTCTAATGTAAACAGTTATGCTGTAATGGAATTATTAAATCCTCACTTTAGCACTTTAAGTTTTGCTCTTTACTATTCTATGTCTGTTTTTCATTTTAATTGTCAGTTTATTAACATTAACATGAGAGACAGAAATGACACCACAGATGACTCCAACACCAACACTGGTACCCACACTGATTATCTGTATTATCTGTTATGAGCCCCTTCCCTTGAGCCATCATTTTACTGTGTTTAGCTAATATATATTTATTTATTTTCTTACAGTTTTTGTAACATTACACACTAAACCTTTAGTTACGCATAAGTACAGAACAAAAACACAACTGCTAATCAGAAAATACAACAGCAAACTGGCAAATACATGTATGTTATCTCAAAAAAGAAAGGTCGGTTTGTTATTTAATGTCACATGCTTGTTGCTCACTGAATACCATGTATGACAATGACTGTGAAATAACATCACATTTTCAACTTAGTTAACTTACATATGTTATTATAGTGAGGAGGATTTCTTTCTTTGGAATAACAAGGCTTTCTCTAGACAGGTTTTCAGCATTAATGTAATGCAAGGTATACTAATGTCTAAAGATCTAAAAAGAGCATTACATAAAATAATCAAAAGCACCAGTAGCTTTATTCGGGTTCATATTTTCTCTTCCTGGAAACCTTTCTGTTTTGAGTTAATGTTGGTTTGTTGTTGGTGTGCTATTTTATTTTGATTTGCTGTTGCATTTTTTTTTTTTTTTTGGTGATTTTTGGTTTGGTAATGTGATTTGCACTTATGGGCAAACCGCACATGCTAAATCACAGTGGTCAAAATATTATGACTTCACACTTTTCAAATCAGTTTTTAGTAGTGTGTGAATTGCAACAAGCAGCCAGTGATGTAAACTGCTGTAACAGTTCTGTAAGTTATAACAAATTCAGCTATAAGGAAAAGGTTTTGTCTGGTGGCTCTGATGCAACACACAGGAACAAGAGCTTCACACAGTTACAGACACCAAACTAAATAATAGACTCCCATAGATTAAACCTAGCCCCAGATTCCTACATGTAATATAACAGCCTTACTTTTGAGATTCTAGATGATGGATGGTGAAACAATCATCCACACAATATGAGACTCTGAAGGTTAGAGTTTTGTTTACAGTATACATGTGTTATTATTGCGACGATCCACTATCAAGCTACTGCTACTCCTCATAGTCACTGAAATAGTTAATTTTTTTTTTTTTTTTTTTTTTTAAGATTCAGTCTAGCATACATATATGCCATGCTAAATGGTAGTGCACTCAGTTAAAGCAAAACCCCTTAGAGGTAAGAGCTGGGGCTACTGGGGAAGGCAGAAGGGTTACTGGAGCAGGAAATTGAAAACAGGATCTCTTCAGGCTTCTTCGATCTGAGCACTAACAAGCCTGCTTTAGGGATGATCGAAAGAAACCTCTGTATTTATTGATTTAGACTTCAGAATTGGTGGTGTTGGTTACCTTCTCTTCTCCCATTGGCAAACATTAGCACTGCAAACAGTGGAGTAAATGAAAATTTGCACGACAATTTAGCAGGATCAAGGTCAAAAAGCTTAATTATTACCCAGTAATTCTCTCTCTCTCTCTCTCTCTCTCTCTCTCTCTCTCTCTCTCTCTCTCTCTCTCTCTCTTACACACTGTCTCACCTAGTCACGGACTGTCTTACAGTCTCTGATTCACAGTCTTTTTCTTACTTACACTCTTGTTCGCAATCAGTCTCATTCTCACTCCACTGTCTCATTCTCACTCCACTGTCACTACCTTTCAGTCAACCTCTCACGATCTCTCCCTCCCCATGTTGTCTCTCACTCACTGTCTCTCTTCACTCAGTTCTCTCTCTAATACTATATTGACACAAGCATTGACATAAGCAGCCTGCAGCGACAAAGTGACCAGAGATCATAAATTTTTTAATAATTTTTTTTTTTTTTTTAATATAGACAACTATAATAATATATTAATGTGCAACAGTGACCTTTGGTGTGCGTGTCCAGTAATAATTTTTTGAAACATTCTGAATTGCAAATGTTATTGCTATGGCAACCGTTAATAGAATGTACTGTACAATATACAGAATGTACTGTATTTTGTCTCGCATAGTTTGCACAGGGTTGCACATGATGGAACTTTATGTGGCTGGGACAACTTACTTTATGTCCTTATCTCTATTTAGCTTTGTGTAGCTCTGTGTTGTTTTATGTAGCACCATGAACCTGGAGACACACTGTTTCATATCACTATGTACTAGATCAGCTATATTTGCTTGAAATAACAATAAAAGCTTCTTGATTTGATTTAACTTGAATAGGAAAAAATATTGATGACTGCATAGTATAGCGACTGGTGACTTGGAGCAATAAAATCGCTTCATTTATGAAGGTAGCTTCACTCTCGCGCTCACTCAATGTCTCACTTTGACTCATATTCAGTTTTTATTCTTTGGTTCCTTACTGATTCAATTATTCTTACTGTCTCACTCCCACACTGTCTCTCACTCACCCTCACACTGCCCTCTTGCTAATTTTAATGTCATTGGTGGAACCTGACTGATTTGGCTGTGTGGTTTAAAATCGATGTACATTTCCAACTTGTTCACAGATGAGTGAAGGAAATTAACTCAACACCTATTTTTTTCCAAAAGAGTTATTCAGCATGACCAGGTGTAATCATTAGATATCATAGATGAATGATTGTTACACCTGAGCATTGGGAAGTAATGGCACTGATTCTGAAATATTTCATAGTAATTATTATGAAAATGATTCACTCCCATGCATTGTACAGCATGACAGAACAAGCCAACTCTAGAAATGTGTTCTGGTTGCTGACCAGAGAAGCAACTTCCCTGAATCTTATTACAGTGCTGGCCTGCTGAATGCTTCCTAACAGCTCAACCTCACCAGAATTACAAACAGGACCGGAGCAACATGCTGAGCAGAATAGGGGAATAATAATATCCACAGCAACAATGAAATTAATCATGGAAGGAAATGGATTTGCTCTGCAGGGGATGCAGTGGATCCGAGGCCATATTTGATACACAGTGCATGTCACCAAAAGGAACACAGCAATAATACAATTTCCTTGTTGGATATAGAGGCTGTGAGACTTGTGGCCGAGCAGTTTCTTTATTAGACAATGCATGACCTCAAACATCTGATATTACACCACTTTGTTATTCCTCTCATATCACTTGAGCCTTGGTACAAAAATACAGCAGTTCACTTAACACTTGAGTCTCAGCACTTGAAGAGATTTGTTTGAGGGTATTTTGCAAAAGAAAACTGAGAACGGAGCAGACATAGATAAAGACATATAAGGTATAGACAGTGAGCAGTGAAAGTAGATTAAATTAATTTTTTGTACTCATACTGTACAGTAGCATGACCTTGTTGATATGCTGTTGGTGTACTACTAATGTCACAAATGAACAAACAAGCCAGTGTAGATATTGTGGGTATTGTACATTATCTTTGGCTAAAACATAACACATTAAATTATTATATAACAAACTCGTACAGCTGTCCTCTCACACACACTCACATACACATAACCTGTAACCTGGCCAAAACTCTTTTTACACACTTTTGCAGACCTCCAGATCTATTTCTATATATATCTATTTCTATGTATGCAAATCTATGTCTATCCCAGGAGGATAGAAAGCTGAATTTCAATGTGAGAGACTAAAGACAAGCAGTGTATGTATTTTTTTTTTAAAGTAAAACCAGATAAAATGCTCTCTGCTTTATTATAGTTTATATAATTTCAATTTGCTATGGTAATTTCATCTTTAACTTATATAGCCCTGTTTTTCTCCCTCAATCCTTGCGTCAAGTTTGTTTGTTCATAAGAAAGTAGGGAGCACTTCATCGCATTATGACTTAAATGGAAAACCCATTTCAGCAGTCACATTCTACATCCTGTTTAGCCTGCACCTCTCAGCCTTTTTCCGTCCATTTCTCACCACCGCACATTGACGCTTCGCCCCTGCACTGTCAATTATTCATGTCTCCAACAATTACTCCTCAGCAAAAGTAATGCAAAGAATGTGCTATGGGCAGAGCTATTAAAAATTCACATTCAGACTACCTTACTGTTTCTCCTAATGTGCTGCATTAAAAAAAGTTTTCAGATTACATTTTCTCCAGATACTTTATACCTGTACATTTACAGAACTTGAGACAGAAATATTATATCTAATCTACAATTTGTAAAGATTGTTTGGAAGCACAAATTGTTTTGAAAAAAAAAAAAAATAGTAAAAATTGACTTATTTGAATCAATATTTGAAACAGCTCCAATAAATCAAAGCAATATGTGTCAGGCAAAATCTAGAAGGAAAGAGCAGCTAAATTGATCAGTGTCTGTCCATGTGAAGGAGGTGTGACCTTTCTCACTCTTGGAAGGTGTGAAGGAGGTGTAGCCTTCTATCCTCCTCTTGTAGTGAAGTATACATCTCTTCTCTGTCATTCTCCCATTGAGGAAGGCATAGCCTCTCTGTCTCTGGCCTAGTGAAGTAGGTGTCTCCTCTCTATCTCTGTCCCAGTGTAGTAGGTGTCTCCTACTCCAGTGAAGTAGGATTGTCTTGTCTGTCTCTGTTCTATTGATAGAAGTATGGCCTCTCAGTCTCTTTTTTATTGAAGGAGTTGTCACATCTGGGTCTATCCCAATGAAGGCGGTGTGGCATCTGGGTCTATCCCAATGAAGGCGGTGTGGCATCTGGGTCTATCCCAATGAAGGCGGTGTGGCATCAGGGTCTATCCCAATGAAGAAGTTGTGGCATCTGGGTCTATCAATATGAAGGAGGTGTTGCATCTGGGTCTATCCCAATGAAGGAGGTGTGGCATCTGGGTCTATCCCAATGAAGGAGGTGTGACATCTGGGTCTATCCCAATAAAGGAGGTGTGGCTTCTGGGTCTATCCATATGAAGGAGGTGTGGCTTTTGGGTCTACCCATATGAAGGAGGTGTGGCATCTCTCTCTATCCCAATGAAGGAGGTGTGGCATCTGGGTCTATCCCAATGAAGGAGGTGTGGCATCTGGGTCTATCCCAATGAAGGAGGTGTGGCTTCTGGGTCTATCCATATGAAGGAGGTGTGGCATCTGGGTCTATCCCAATGAAGGAGGTGTGGCATCTGGGTCTATCCCAATGAAGGAGGTGTGGCTTCTGGGTCTATCCATATGAAGGAGGTGTGGCATATGGGTCTATCTCAGTGAAGGAGGTGTTGCATCTCTCTCTATCCCAATGAAGGAGGTGTGGTATCTCGGTCTATCGCAATGAAGGAGGTGTGGCGTCTGGATCTATCGCAATGAAAGAGGTGTGGCATCAGGGTCTATCCCAATTAAAAACGTGTGGCATCTGTGTTTATCCCAGATTAGGAGGTCCTGGTGATGTAGGCATAGCCTTTTTCTTCTGACTGTATGTTGGAGTGGCATCTGTAATCCATCCATTTGTGGTTGCACAATACAAAATCACTCTGTGAAAATGTACTGTGACTGTATTGTATTATATTACATGCCTCTACACTTCGACTGTACTGAAATCTTTTTCTCCCTTAAAATGTGCAAAACAATGGTCCATGTACAGGATAACTCACACAAGATTAACGAATGAATGAATAAATGAATGAATGAATGAATGAATGAATGAATGAATGAATGAATGAATGAAAACTTTACACTTTTGGTAATTGGAAAATGTTTTACATTTCATTTTTGACTGATATATCAGTATGAGCTTCCAGATTCTAGCCTTGCTAGTTTTTTTTTCTTCCTTTCAGCACCTCAATAAGGGAGATGGCTCATTTAATATGAAAGCAAGTCCTGAGGAGCCTGCGCCAGTGTGTTAGAATTGTTATCTCAGGCTCCTTGGGCCACCTTTACAAGTGCTCTGTTTCAAGACCCTGAGTTCATTAGCTGCCAGGTGACAGCCAGGCTGCAGCTGACAGTGGCCAATAATGAGCGTGTCACTAGTGTCTGTTGGATGCACATATGACAGCAACCAGTAAAAGCCCTTTAATGGCAAATACGAAAATAATTAAAGTCATCTATTTATAATGGCTCTTCAAGATAAAAGAGTACATTTGTTTATAAGTTATTTTTCAGATGCACCAACCAGAACAGACTCATGGCTAGGAAAACAATTTCCTCCATAGAGGGATGGAGGAATGAAGAGAGAGTTGGAGTGCTAGATGGAGAGAGGGAAGGAGGGAGAAAGAGAGGAGGTGTCTAGTGCTAAATTGAACAGACAGCTTGCTGAACCTTTTGCCTCGGCTTGACCAAGGCTGTTCCCGTGACTAGAAAATCACATGGGAAGAGATAGAGAGAGAGAGAAAGAGAGATAGAGATATTGAGCTTTATCACATGCAGGCAAAGGCGAGTTTTAGTATTCTACCAGTGCTGTGTAACCAAACCAACAGACCCTACGCCTCTATCACATCCTATATCTTTCACAATAGTAATCACATTAGATTTCACAGCCTGCTGTCCATGCTCATGATTGCGTCTAAGGATTTAATCATTATTGATAAAAGTGGCCTTCTTCTTCTTTGTTTTGATGAGCTCTGTGTATGTCGTTGCTTTTCTTATCCCACCTCAAATCAAATGCATGTGGATGGTTGTCTTTATCTTCAAATCATTAAACATGCAGCTCCATCACTGTCTATATTGTTGCCCAAATCTTTGTACTATGTTTATCATCTTATAAAAATTTTACTAAAATAATATTGAGCCTGTGTGCTTCATCTAGCTCTGAGCCATGATAAGTACAGTAGCTATATTTATGCTATATAAGGTTGATATTAGCAAGGATTTAACTAATGGAAAAGCATGGAAAAGTCTATGTAATAAATTTTTAACCCTGCAGAAAGACATTGCATAATAGTAGGTGAATTCTAGTTTTGTTGCAAGTATAATGTAGGTATTATATATGAAAATTATTGCAATTCCAGAAACCCAGTTTTAGCAAACACACACACACACACACACACACACACACACACACACACACACACACACAAATTTATTTTTAGCCAGAGTTTTAGTTTCAAAAGCCATAATACAGTATATAATTGTTCCTGGTACAGAGAAAAGAGGCCATGAATCCTCATATAGTTGTTATATCTTTCCAATTATCCTTATTGCATTACTTTATCACAAGGCTCCGTTGCATGCAGAGTAAACATATACAGTTCTACTGACAACAACTGACTCATATTGTTTATCTATTTTGTTTATATATGGCAACAACAAACAGTTCTTCAGCAGCAATTCATTATGTGTCTGATCTTAATTATCAAGTTACTTAAAGCCCTATTTAGCTTCCAGACGATGTGCCAGGGTTTAAAAATCAAATGAATTAAATGTGCGATCTACACACTTGGCATTCTGGACCCTCATTTGGTTTATCTGTAGAAAATGGTGTATCTTGAGATAACAAGTAAATAATTGAAAATATGTTTTGAGCATTGGGTAATGGTGCAGAAATGATAATAATGTCTAACAAATTAAAAAAATAAGAGAGCATTTTTTTAGGATGTGTGGGTATTAAAGGTTAAAGTCCAGAGCTCCAGGCTAGCGTCATGCTTCTGTGTTTCTGCTCATGCCAGAGGGAGGTGATGGAGGAATGGCTAAAAAATGTGACGCATACTGCTACTGAGTCCCAGGGGAGAGTGGTGCAGACAGCAGAGCCAATCCTCCTTCCTTTGAACAGAAACACACACACTCACACAAACACATGACAAACCAGTGTAGTCAGGGATGTCTTCATTTCATTTCTACTTCCAATCACTCTAACTGAAATTTTTGTAGAAAGAAAAATTAGCCTTGTGTATGTAGGTGTGATATTAACCATAACATGAAATAACCTGTACAGAAGGTCAGAGCTATTTAAGTCTTAGCAAATGACAAATCCTCAGGTGCACAGTGTCAATAAAGCAAAAAAGGGGACATAAATATTAAAAAACTTTGAAATTCATGTACATATTTCTGACTCTATTTTGCACTCATGTTATTGTTGACATCATTTATATTAATATATAAGTTGAATATAAATTTGAAATTTTTTTATCTATCTATCGAGATGGAAAGACAGATATACAATAGGGGGGATTATAATCCAAAGGCTCATGATAGGGAAAATGAGAGGAACAGATACAGTGGGAGCTTTTCTTATATAGATTATTTGGAGCAGATTTTCTTCTTCTGTTTTTTTTTTTTTTTTTTTTGGCCTTATTTGCCAAAGAATTAGCAACAGAATTATCCATTCAGAATTCTTAGAAATATTTTGTTCATACGATTTCCAGTAATATTAAGTCAGGATTATTATACTGTACTTAACTATGCACCAAACTATGGAAACCTAGCTATAATTCCTTAGTATTTGACAGTGTAATGAGTGACATATAATTAAAATGTGTGTCAGTGTGAACAGGAAGCAGAGATGGTTGGATGCAATTGCAAGCAGTTTATTATATTGATCTGAAACAGTCAGGAAAATAAAAACAAAGTCTAACAGCAGGAATCAAAACAAAGGCAAGCTGCATACTGTAAAGTCTGCAAAGGTATATACATATATGCATGTACTCATATACATATATGTATATATTTGCAGTGAATGAGACTGGAAACAGTTAGGATGAATAATCAGGTGACTGGGAGTGGAATGAAGTCCAAAGAGGAACAACTAAGGATATTGATGTGACAGGCGCTCTAGGAAAACAATACAAATGCTTTGAAATGTTGACCTCTAAATCCATAGAAAATTGAAGATACAAGGTTCTCCTGGACTTGAAGTTTCCTAAGTATATGTCAAGCACGTTCTGATGTTTTGAAGTCAGCAGTGGTGACAGAAAAGAAAAAAACGGTCAGTGGTAGGTGCTTGTGATCATCAATTTTGGTGGGGCTTTTGCCTACAGTATATAACAGTTATTTCACATGAACTTCTGATGTATGAGCATAATCCACTGCGTTGCTCTTCCCTTCCCCAGTTTTCACAATATACTGTATATATGCTATCTTATAACAGAAATGATTCTGTACATCATAGGTACAGTGTTTGCAAATACAATACTTATATACTTATACTTATATATATACTTGGGTTTGTGATAATCAAATTTCTCTGTATGTTGCTACTTGATGCCTGAATTTCCTGCGGGATCATTAATCTATCTATCTATCTATCTATCTATCTATCTATCTATCTATCTATCTATCTATCTATCTATCTATCTATCTATCTATCTATCTATCTATTTTAACATATTGCTATTCTAATTATGCAATGCCATTGTGAAGCTTCAAATCAACCCATGTGCTAAATATGTGCTTTATATAATAAGTGACTGCTTATTGGTTTATTTGTGGTAGGTGGGTGTTAATCTAATGAACTTGCTAATCAAAGTAAGACATACACATACTGTAGAAAAAAAATCAACTGTTCTTAACTATTCTTAACCTGACTGCTTCTTGATAAGCTTTAAGCTCTGCGAGTGAAATTCAATTTATTTCAATTCATTTTTATCTGTATATCACTTTAAGCAATGGATAATCTCCATAAAGCATCTTTAAAGACATATATAAATTAAGGATATAAATGGTAAGTTTTAAATTAAAAAAATATTCCTAATGAGGAATTTTGCAAGGAAAATTTCCTTGGTGTGATGTTTGGAAGAAACCTTGAAAGAAACCAGACTCAAAAGGGAACCTATTCTCATCTAGGTGACACTGGATACCATGATAAATAATCTGTCTATAACTGTGTGATATATCGTCAAAACTTGCAGATTCTTTCATAGTTTTAACATGATCATTTTGAAGTTAACAACTGGGTACTGATGGAGACTTGAGTACAAAACTGTTTGTGGCAATTGTAATCCAAAGCCATCTCAATGGTTTTTAAGTGGTACTATCCACAGCAATTCCCTTGATCTTTAGGCTGTTCATGCAGGGCCATGCTCAGCACCAGCAAGCAGCCTCTAAGCGATAAGGACTCTGATCAGTAGCAGGGCATCAGGATGATCAGACATGTGCAGAGAGCAGAAGGGGTCAGGATCACTGATATCTCAAGAGTAGCATGGGCAACTTGACAGAAAAATGTGGACGATGTAATATGAAATGCAATTCCATACATACAAACTTATCTCTGGTCAGAGAATGTGGGTAAACCACCTGAAATTCATTTGCTTACATTTGCTAAACATTCAATAATCAATATCTTTCAGAAATATGGTAAGTAAGTAGAGTACAGGTAATAATAAAAATATCAAAAAGCATTTATAACCACAATTGCACAATGTACTATTTATACACACTAGGGTTTAGTATCAGCATGTTTGGCAGTCTGTAGATTTAAATCAAGGCATAGACATGCATGTTTATTAGCTCATCATTTCTTCACCTGAGTAATAGATGCATTTGCATGCCAGCTGACCTACAGTAGATGTAGAATTTTAGATGGACGAATTTGGGTTAATCCAAGAGGGTCAGAGAAAAGGTTTTTCAGGTTTTCATGTAATTTCTTATCAATACAAAAACACTGCAGACTTATGACATGTAAATTAAAGACTAGTGGTCCAACAGTATTGTTTTCTTGTAATATACTCACTATGAACTAATTCACAGAAAAACACAAACAAAAGAACTATGAACTTGCATCCATCTGCTTCCAGTGCTATATGTTACAGAATCGGTTCATTTGCAGTCTGCATTTACAGAAAGGTGCTTCTGCTATTTTAGTCTTCATTCTATCAAATCTTCTAATGAGACCACTTGCCTATTGATATGCAAATATTATTACGGATTTCAGGATAAAAATAATCATGCATACAATTGTAATCACAATTAAAAATATAACAAAAGCAGGGCGGAAATAGTCTCTGCTAGTTTTACAATTTATACAATTCAGGCAGATGTTTGCAGTTCTAATCAGTCTGTTAGTGTCAGTATTCCAAAGAAACAAGAACACACAAACATCACATAACTTGTCTCTTTTTTCTGCTGTAACGCTGCATTTTCCTTCAGGATCAAAAAGGTATCTGTCTGTCTCTTATTGAAATTCAGCCTGCACAAATCCACATTCTGCCAAAGAGCTGTGTTCTTCTGATGTAGCCTGTGTGTGTGTGTGTGTGTGTATGCACATTTGCATGAGTGTGTGCAAACAGAGCTCTGGCTCATCTCTGTCATCTGCAGATCAATGAGACCCTCTCTAATGAAGCAGATGCTTGTTGCACACATAGCCGGGTAAAGAAGATCTGCACATCTGGACAGCTCAGAGACGCATAGCTTGGTGGGATTACAGTGAGGAAAATCAGAAAAACGGATTATCTTCTTCAAACCCCCCATCCAAAACCCTCTGCCTTGTCCACAAAGTGAAGTGTAATTTGTGTAGCACTTTCCCCCTCAACAAAAAAGCCGGCCTGTCAAACTGAGATTTCTGCCTGATGCCGATTTTTTGTCCAGACAACATCACTTTCTGTATCCATTATCCAGTTAAGTGTGAAACAAGATGTTACCTTACAGCAGATCCCATTCTGGAGGGAAATAAACCAGATTTATCAATGTTACGCAGGGGAAAACCGTGTCAACACCCCTTACCATATCAGAGTTATCTGTCTCCTCACAAAAGACTGTCCAAAGCCTAAGGCTTTTTCCCCCTCCCTCTTTTGTGTGATGTTTCTGCACTTTGCTGGATTTCTGGATAAATTGTGTGTGTGTATGAATGTAGCCAGCAATACAAAGGTGTAGCAGCTTTAAAATATGGCCACACTGACATTAACTGGGAGGTGTGTGGGACACAACTGAATAGAGTTAAGCATCTCTGTATCATTAAAGTACAATACCATATTGTATGCTTTATTATTACTAGTATACTATTATGTAAACGCATTATCCCACTCTATTTTCCAGTCCTGAAATTATCACCTATCACACAGCTCTATATCACCGGCTGTCTTAAATGTACTGTATAGCTTATAAATCCATCTGTGCAACATTTCATCTCAGAGATAAACACACGCCCCTAGTAAGCACACATTGCTGCATTTCAATATTAGAACGGTTCCCACTGCATTGACAGCAAATAATGACGGTTGATAGGTGTGCCTGCATTAATACATCAACATATTTTTACGTATACCGTTCTATCCTGTAGTGCTTATGTTCTTCATCTCATTTCTCTCATTTGTTCATGGTTGGATGTCAAAGATCTTTTACCCTATTGATTGTTGAGTTGTGAACTAGGCAGCTAATTATACTCCTTCTCCATAGTGATTTGTTTAAAACAATTAGAAACAGCACTAGCAAATGGCTAGAGCCGGAAACCATAACACTGTGAGTGCTGAATCTATAACCACTATTGGCTGTGTTTTTCTGAGTCATGTTCAGTCATTATGAGCCTAATTAAGCTATAACAAGAGCAAGTCTCTTTCGACACCGTGCATTCCTACTCGTACATCCACCCTCACTATGGAGACGGTTGGGCCTGTGAATAAGAATAAACAGCTCAGACATCTGGTTGTGTCTTTGGATGATAATAATCAGTGCTTATCAAGGAATAATAATGGGCAGCAATATCCAATATCTATAATAAAAATAATGAATCATGTTATTATTTGATTATAATTGATATGCTTTATAACACTACCTGTATAATGTCTTCACCACATTGCACCAATATTGTTTGAGGGGTATTTTTTAGTGATTAAACTCCTAAGGCAATCTTATGATGAGTCTTGCTTGAGTATTTCACAGATATTTGAACCCTGTCAGACTTTTGATGTAAATATTTTCCAGTGTATTTATTAAGTAAATTGTGGATAGCCACAGCAAACTGATGCTTGTATGGCAATTTTGTATCATTTGGCAAGCATTTTAATAAGACATACTTGTGTATTCAATTAAAATAATTTTAATACATGCTAACTTCCTGATGCAGTACTTTGTCCTTTTTTTTTTTGTTGCCATTTTTTACTATTTACATTTACATTTATGGCAGATGCCCTTATCTAAAGCTTCTTACATTCATCTCATTTAAATAAAAGGGCACTTGAGGTTTAAGGGCATTGTTCAATGATCCAGCAATGACAGGATTTGAACTCATGGGCTTTCAATCAATAGTCTAACACCTTAACCCCTGAACTATCACTTCCTACTGTTATATAGTGGTTTAGTAGACTACCACATGGAATATGTTAGTCAAATATTGGATTGTAATATTTAAAACCTTGGGTTTTACATAAGTAATAGCTTGTGGAATTGAAGCCATTTTGATGTGATATCAGGTATATTTGGGAATTTGCCCAAATATAAGTTGGATCTTGACCAATGGGGTCTGTTTATTTCTGTGTTTCTCTATTTATCAAGCTAGCTTCTGTTAAATGATCTGTTTTAGAGCTCAGAGTACATCTGAATGCAGAATTCAAACTTGTGTATGATGTTATCATGAGCAGAAACATTGTAAACGTTGCTAACATTATTTTAGCTAGCCTCAATGTTAGTATCTGACATGGTATTGCTAGCCAAGATCTATAGCAAGTTAGCCTTTAAACCAAAATCACTAGCTTTTGATATCATCTTTTGATAACAATACTTTGATATCAAGCTATCTAACATTAGATTAATAATTTCTCTGTGTAAATAAAAACTAATGCAAAGCAGTACATTGAACAAACATAGACAGCAAACGACTTAGCAAAATAATAATAATAATAAAGTATTTCCCATAATTGAAAACATATTGTTAATGCTATCATAAATGTCAGAAGGATTTTATGATCCACAATATTATCATAGATATTCAAGGAGACTTTATTCGTAACACTGGAGGAAAGTTTCACCATATAAGGATAGCCTAAAACTTGAGAAACCTAACAAATTATGCAAAGATTCCAGTGTACTCCAGCCAGAGCATGGAAGTTGTTTCTATGGTAACAGGCAGTGACTCCAGTCAATATGTATAAGGCTGGGTTGCTTTCATATTGACCCATAGATGTCTGGCAAGACATCATTTAGAACCATCAGAATAATATAGAGTTTTATTAATGAATAAATTAACTCAAGTGTGTTGTACTCATGACATGACATAACATGACATGACACATCACTGTTGATTATTTAATCTTTGCCTCAAACAAAAATTGTAAACTCATTAATACTTATTTTTATGTAATTACATACTTATTACCTATATCTGGTTGCAAACTTCTTTTACAAAAAAAAAGAACCAGAGTTGGGCTTGGATGATTGATAAACACCTTAGTTCTGGGCCTCTGGAGTTCTGGAGTCTATTTCTCCAGGTTTCTCTTATTGAAACAATCACAGTGGTCACTTCTGCAATGCTCTGCTGTCCCATTTGAGACCGATTGCTGTGCAAATACAGCATAACTAAGGTAAGTGCAGCAGACAGGGGGACCACCTTGACGGATCTTTTTAATTAATCCTAGATCAAAAGGGCCATAAATTGTAATTGCTGTCCTTCGGCCGCAGCCCAGGGTGCTGGCATGGACACGGAGTACAGGGTGATAAATGAGAAGTTGTTACTGCACCGCTAGAAGCACGGGTCTGGAAAATAAATATTCTAATCATCCACTGTGGTGTGGGAAAACAGCCACTGAGAAGCAAAGTGATAAAAAGGCATTTGGGTTACTATTATGTGTTTGTGTGTATGTATGCACTAGTAAAATGGTACTGTTTACTATTCCTTTTTAATTTCACTCAAAGTTTTTATTGCAAATTATATTAGCAGCAATAACGTGAATGAAACGTAACATTTTAAAATCATGTACATGAATTTCACACACACACACCTTCATGAGTGATGATTTGCCTAATGACAGTTACCTTTTTCAAGGAATGGTTTAAACTTCCCAGACCTCAGTCTGGTTGAACATCTGTGGGTTGTGCTGGACAAAACAAGTCTATGGAGGCTTTAGTATTCATACAGTATTACAGGACTTGTGGAGTTCATGTCCTGTAGGGTCAGATCTGCTTTGATGGCACAAGGGAGACCTACAGTATACAGGTATAATAGGCAGGGAGTTTATGGTTATGGCTGATTGGTGTATCTATATCCCAGTGGTGAGTGCAAGGAGAGTAAGCCTCAAATCGATGAATGAATGTTAGGTGGCCATGGTCAATGAGAAGTAAGGCAATGAAGGCCTGGCCTGTAAGCAGAACCTTCAAGATTTCAAGTTGATGTAACATTGTAACACCCACAGATGCTCAGTCAGATTCCTTTCTGATGCTACATGTTTCTGGAAGGATGAATTTTATTCTTTCAAAGATATTATTTAATTCTGTTGATGGTTATCGACAGTGAGTCTAACACTTTGATCCAAAATCTCCAATAGGTGTTCTACTGGGCTGAAATCTGGTGACCTCGAAGACTACAACATATGATTTGCATTATTTTCATCCTCCTCATACCATAAACTGAGCCCCATACTGTAGATAAATGTGAACGCTGTTATTCTGAGACTCTAATTAGTATCAGGTATTTCATTGTAGGATATACAGTAGGAGATACTCCAAGGTTAATACAAAGGAAAGAATAATGTTGTGTTAGAGACTGAATATGAATACATTTTCAGATAACAGTACAGATAATGTGTTTTAAATAAATATAAATAAAGATATGAATAGGAGGAAGACCATTTTGCTTTCTGTTCTTCAGAAAGCTTGCCAGAAATGTTCAAATATCATCTGACTAGGGGTGTGTGAGGGACTTGGGATGCAAGAAAGCAGCTTCCCATCAGGAGGGACAGAAAAACTTGCCGTCAGAAAAGAGAAATTACATAGGACAAAGAAAGACCACTTTCATTAATGTCAATTTTAATGTTGCATTTACATCCTTTGTTAGATCCTGGTTAGGGTCATGGTGGTTAAAATTAAGCTACTAGTTTGCTTACATTTTAGGAAACAGAACGATTTGAAAGAGTTAGAAAATATTGCTTGTCTGTACAAACAAATACTGTTATTATTAAATTGTAATAACCAAGTGAATTTTTAAAAAAGAAGAATAAAATCATTTTAAATTTAGTCCATACCCAGTTTGGGTTTCAATATGAATACAGATAGACAGGAACATTTGGAACACTTTTAGATGCTCATTGAGATAGTGACATTGTGTTACATCCCTATTTTGTATTCATTTGCAGTGTCCCTCCCACTAAGGCAGGGATGTCCAAAGTCTGGCCCCAGGGCCAAATACAGCCTGTGTACAGATGTGGCCCGCGGCTTCTCTATTAGAATGTATGATAGGTGGCCCGGCAGCCAACACGTCGCAATTCCCCTTTCACCTGAAGGTTGGCAGCAGACTGTGTTGACCTGTGTTAAGCCATTTCTTCTCTGACTATACCTGTAAATGAATTTATTTCAAAGAATGAGCTTTAGTCATGGCTACAGACAAAAAGTACAAAGTTAATGGTGAGAGAATCTGCAAACCAATAAGCATGGAAAACCTCTTGTAAATTCTTGAAAGAGTCTCTTCACAAAAAAAAAAACTTGGTATAGGGCTCTCAAGTTTTGAAGAAAGGCAAGAGTGACATCTCCAACCCCTGTGTGTGTGTGAGAGAGAGTGAGAGTGAGTGAGAGAGAGCGAGAGAGAGAGAGAGAGAGAGAGAGAGAGAGAGAGAGAGAGAGAGAGAGAGATTATGACTAGTGTTGTTTATTGTAAGTGTTTGTTACCTTTTTGGACTACTTTATCATTTGCAATGTTCGGCTCAAGCCCAGCCTTTTTTAGGGTCAGGATTGAGGACAATGTCCCGTCCTGAGACATGCTGTTTCGTGTTGAGGTTTTGTTCAAACCGACCATCGAAAATACCCTCTGGGCATCAGCATTAGGATGTGGAAGAACTAAAACCAAGATTACTTGTTCTGAGCAGGTGTTGTCAGTGAACCGGGCCCCCTGGCACCATCTCAGGGCCCCCAGTTTTAAAACCACTGGCCTAGACTACTTGTTCTGAGCAGGTGTTGTCAGTGAACAGGCTGTAAAACTGTTGGCTAAGTTACAGACACTCATGAAAAACACATGCTGATTATCTGGGAAACGTCTCTAACAGCAGTCAACATGTCATTATTTGTGTCAAACAAGTTGTGAATTTGTTGTAACATTACAATAGGAGAGCATGACTTACTCTGTGCTCAAAGTGATGCTCGGAGCTCCAGTGGTTTTCTCTGTGGGTGAACGAGGATGACGCTGAACAATTCCAGGATATGTTTTTTTTTTCATTAGATGTTGTGTTAAATCTTACCCAGACACAATAATGCTATTTTCTATTGTGTAGCCTCTTTTTTTTGATTGGCTGATAAGTGTCAGGCTCGACTAAGAACTCCAGGGGAGACGCGCTTGATTCCTGCCCGGTTCCATAGAGACAGCGGCACAGACTGATACATTTTGGGCGCTGCCGGCATATTAAATATATGATAAATAGTAAGTTTTTCTGCATGGGAAATACAATGTGTGGTGGGAGTGCGTGACAAAAGAGCGAAATGAGTGACTGTCACGCTCAATGCGTGATACTTGAGAGCCCTGGTACTATTTAAAAAAAATGTGATGCAATTAACAGCACTTTACCACATGTTTAGATGAATCATGTATTTTTATGCTCTATGGGGGGGGAGATATTTGCTCTCTGAAAGAATACTTACAAAAGGGAACTGGCTTTATAATTAGGGAAAGTCGGTGGTGTGCAATAGCCTTATTAACTGACAGCCCTTGTTCCTTATTTGCTCATCACGAAAGGACTGCTCACAAAAGGGAAGTCACTAGAAATAACATCTATTATCCCCATCATTGTCATTCATATTAGCCTTCTAATTAAGGCTTATCCATGACTGCTCTTTTAAAATGAACGGAGAATGGATTGAAATGTCATTTCTTGGCCACACTGCTCAGGTATTGTGTTTCAGGAGTCCCCGTCACATCCAGCTGGCTCCGGGAATGACAGAGGAAGAAGCCGGGAGGCCAGTAATTGGGAGGCTGTCAAAGAGAGAGAGAGAGAGAGAGAGAGAGAGAGAGAGAGAGAGAGAGAGAGAGAGAGAGAGAGAGAAAGAGAGAGAGAAAGTCACGCTCACATCCCATCAGCACCTCATCAGCCTCAGGATGGTGTGTGTGTAGCAAGGGGAAAAGAGCTGTCTGCCTGCTGTCAGCAGCTTCGGCTCTGCTTTGTATTAAAGATTGTTGTGCCATATCTGGAGGTCTTGTTGACAGAAGAGAGAAGAAATGAAAAGAGCCGTGCTTCTCTATAGATAGCAGCAGGTATTTTTCTCTCTGTTTGCTGAGTTAGTGTTTTTTTTTCTTCTGAAGTTAATCATCCACACCAGTTGAGGGAGCTGTGGCCATTTTCCTGCTCTGCCAGTACTGTTAGAGAATGTTGCAAACAAAACAAGAACAAAAATCCCAGTAGATTTCATGTTTGTTCATTTCATGGAAGCTCATGTACGCATACAGGATTTTATTTAGTACAGAATCTATCATACCCACAGGCACATAGACACCTCACAATTTCTATAGGTGTATTCCTATGGGAATAAAACATAGCACCGACTAATATATTAAGACCTAAATGAACATAGTTGAAACATGTATGCTGTTTATATACTCTCCACCACTTCTCTCCTTCAGAATGAGCTTTAACTCACTAAGTTAGTTTGATCATCAGGTAGCTTAAAGGAACAAGTTTTTGTTAGGCTACAAAGCTGAGTAATTGAAAAGTGTAAATTGAGTAATTAATCATTTACACTCTGCAATAATATAATATTTTATAAATGCTGTTGTCCAGCAAAGAACTGCTCATTGTTTTTATGTGCTAAACTGGCCGCTATTTCCTTAGCTGATATGTTAGCTACATTTTGCCTGATTGCTCTTTATCTTAAAAAGTAAACCTTAGATACCAAACATTTCTAAGCTAATTAACTCTGTTTTAAGTCTGAGGGAAATTTGGTTTCCCTTTGGTTACCTTTGAATTGTTATAATGCATCTGAAAGTTATAATTTAATGCATCTAAAAGTTAAAATTAAACTTGGTTACAAGTCATGGGATAGCACAATCTGAGTTTGAAAATGCACTGTATAGACTAGTGTATTCTGAAGCTAGCTTATTCATCAGCACTGGATTTCTGCATAGGAAAACTTCTATTACGCTGACTTACGCACAAGTGAAATTATAATATTTAACAAATGCCAAATACCCTGGAATTTCATTCACTATAGCCTAGCTTTCATTCACTCATTTGTTCGTTTGTTCATTTTAGGTAACTGCTTTATCCTGGTAAGATTTGCTGTGTTCACAGCCTATTCCAGAAATACAGGGCATGAGGTAAAAATACACCCTCAATGGGACACTGTTCCTTTTACAGTTAACGATGCAACATGCCTTTCAAAGCTAAGACAATTTTAGCATAACCAATTTGACTACTGACACATTTTTAGGAAGTGGGAGGAAACCAGGCAACCTGGATGAAACCCACATAACTCACAGAGCTCGAGATCAAGTTAGAAGCTGTGAAGTGACTGCTGTGGCACCATGAAAACCTTACTTTTAAATATGAAAAAGGTGTCATTTTAATGCTATACCACAAAGGTTTATTTCTATAGCACATTTTGTACACAAACTGCTTTATATATTTTTTTTGTAAATGCACCATTAATTAAGTAAATGTATATATCATAATATCTATGTAAATAAATTTTAATTATTAAAAAAAGAAAGAACATAAAATAAGATGAGGACCTTTACATCTGACATTTTGCATCCTTGTTTCTTTTTTCAAACTAATCTTTTTCAACAGAGGTGTATTTTTTTAAGATTCAGAAAAGTTGAGGATGCAGAAGATGCTCTGCTGTGTCATGTCATCTCTCTGAATCCTGGAATTTATGGCCCTGATCACTGGTGGGTGGAAATTGCTTTCTGAAAGTTTTACCGGGGTGTTGAGATGTCAACTTCTGCTTTGCTCTGTCTCTGCTCTGTGAGTTGTGAGACACTATCACTGAGAAGAATGGTGAGGCGTAACCATTGCGATTATAATTCTGTAACTCATTGGTATAGTCCCTACTGCCTATGAGACTGTAGTTCTGTCTTCTAGGCATTAATATAGGTTTTGAAGTTACTTTACTTCCTGGAAGCTGTCCTGGTCTTACACAACTTCCTTTTTGCATGTTAAGCTTCTTTTCCTATTCTTTAGTTATGCTGGCTTGTACTGTATCTGTCTAACAAAAACATGAACTCGTGTCCTATAGATTTACAGAACTTCAGAGTTTAGTATTCACCCTGCTCTTACACTACATCAGTGTTCTGTGGTAGCGCTTGTGATGCTTGAATGGCATGATGGAGATGGCATGATGGAAATGCTTGAAAGCTTTCATGGTGCTCATGAGGATGGAAAGTCTTGAAAGCATTCATGCAGGTGGTTCGGTTCCTTTACAAAATCACAACATGCATTTTGTGTCTATTTTAAAAGGCCTTTCATGCTACATACCATGCTACATCTTGCTGCTCTTTTTTATTCCAACTTTACTTCCTTAACAGATAATGGAAAGGCTAGCTCTTTTTATCGGTGATGGAAAAATGTGAAATTTTGCTGAATATATTCATTTATATGACATGTTAACTCTAATTTCCCTGTAGAGGCACTCTGACTTTTGGATCAGAGGAGCTTGGATTGATCAGTTTTTACTGATTGTTCAGTGCCTAAGAACAAGGCGGGATATGATGAATCCTTCAGCTATGGCTTTAGAACTTCTGTGGGTATCGACTGTTGTCGGTATCTTTGCACTTTTAGGTTTGCAAAAACAATGTTAATTCTTTTTTTTTTCCAAACAGGATCTTGTTATCTGTTTGATGTTCTTGTTTGATTTTGTGCATCATTTGTACATTTGCTTAGCTGTTTTGCTCTAGTGTGTTCTTTTGTTTACTGAAGAATGAATAAATTCCTATTCCCTGCTGTTATCCACACATCAAAAGTAAATGTTCTTGAAATGCATGCAGCATATTTTGTTCTTGAAATACTAAATACCCATTATGTTGAGTGATTCAGCGTGGATCAAGGAGACATTTAGTCAGAGTGCAATGAATACAGAATTTTTTTTCTTTCGACAGCAGCTATTCATTGCAACTCCGATTCATTCAAATACATGATTATACTATATATTGATTACCTAATATTTATTTTAGAGTTTCTTATAAACTCAGTAAAGATTCTAGAGAATGAAGGCTGTTTTTGCATTATGTCAAAGATTTGAGCAGATTTCATACATGCACTGCAAAATGTGTGAGCTGTGCATTATACTTTATGTTATCATTTAATTTTTTATGGTTTCCTATGTGACGTCCTCTTTTACATCATAAATACATGAAAGTTCCAACTGACTATCCTGTGAATCTTTGATATTCCAGCAGAAAATAATCATTTACTGCATGCATGTATTATTATTATTATTATTATTATTATTATTATTATTATGTCCACATGCTTTTGCCTATATATATGTGGGCTTTTCACATTTAAAATAGTTACCCCTGCATCATTCTAAAGCTCAGGTAAATGGACTCCTGGGATTTCTTGTTTTATGTTTCACACTGCTCAAACTTTACCCCGGGGTTAACAATTGATCCTGGATATTCCTAATCTGATGTTTCATGCTGGCATAACACACTTATTTGTATATTTGCAGTATCAGCATCCATGTTTGCACGGCTACAGCACAGCCGCTTTAAATTATGGTTTGTCTTGTATTTTACATTGCATTATATTGTAACGTTGCAGTGTTTCACACTACTCATGTGGGTTAACACACAAAAGTGATCCTGCTTTAGACCAGCGATTCATAACCCTGGGCAGTGACAACCCTGCTTCTAAATTAATAGTGTGAAAACCTCTGGGTTAAAACCACTGGTGAGAATGATGAAAAGCACAGTGTGAAAAACAC
The DNA here is from genome assembly GCF_030014155.1 of Tachysurus vachellii. Taxonomy (NCBI): domain Eukaryota; kingdom Metazoa; phylum Chordata; class Actinopteri; order Siluriformes; family Bagridae; genus Tachysurus; species Tachysurus vachellii. Next base: position 13,647,421 of record NC_083463.1, read on the forward strand.
TATAGTGTATTTGATGCTTGTACAAGTATTTGAAATTTACACACTTCTTTACAGCAATCCATTCGCAGCTGCAATGCTTTGTAGTTGTATTTTGAGCTTTCCATTGTTCCAGCAATCCTGCTGATAGTGTGCTTGAACACAAGACATCAACTGATGTTCGATAACCATCTTTTGTCTTGGCTAACAAGTGTCTTTTTGGGTAAAGGTGGTTTTCCTCATAATGATGGATGACAAGAATTTTTCCATGAGTCCAATATGAATATCAGTCAAAAGCAACAATAAGGTTGGTCCATAGAAGTAACGGAAGTAACTGGAGACAAAGAGCAGTGAAAATATTAGATAAAGGATTTTGTTAGAAATGCACAATTTCTTAAATTTTGCATAATGTTTATTTTTTACAGTTCTCTTTTGTCTTGGATGTTTTGTATAAGTCTGAAGTTGACAGTCCCCTAACTCTATTAGGTCAGGCTGATAAAACACACTCTATTAGGTCAGGCTGATAAAACTGCAGAGAAAACAGACAGCTGCCAGTCATATTTGATGTCTTCACCAGATATAAACCAATGCCAAAATTTTTCCTTCACAGACAGGCAGTGCTCTCTTTATGTCAGCTGTGGGACATTTTGCTTGTTGGATGTTGCGGCATAAAGGGTTGAGGTTTTGTAAATGTTAGGCTGTTTCAATACCTTCTCCAGCATCATCCTAACTAACACATGATACACTGTTCTGTTCTGTCAAGCTCTGACAGATTGGTCATTGAATTCCTCAATGAAAGCATTAAAATGGCAAAATGATGGATAAATGGACGAAGTTTCAAAAGACATAAACATAAATCCATCTAATTTCCATTCAGGAAACCATTCATTCTGCATTTTATTCACAAGATGCAGTTCTTGTAGCTGTTGGGTACCTTTTGAGGGATGCACATCTGGTATAGCTGGAGATTAATAACCCACTGGGGGAATCAAATTGGATCCACAGGTGTCCCTTTGGTGCTACGGCCAACACACATTCTCATTAGCATGGAAATGGAGCTGGTTGCTGGTTGCCTTCGACATTGTAAGAGCAGACATAGGACAAGCAACAAACTCAGCCATAATCCATCCATGCATCCATTCTTTTTTTTTTAAGTTTAGTTATTTGCAGTTTGTATTTTGAGTGAAGGTTCTTCCAGTGTTGGATGGTTGGTAGAATATTAATGCAAACTGTGCAATCCAAACCAATGACAGCCGCTATCCATTACTCTGTCAATTACATGAACATCTTAATGTTTGTTTAGCTTCTGTTTGCTGAAAAATAAGTTACTTATAGACTGGATTCAAATAGATTTCCTTATCAGTACGGATAGTAGTATGTGTCTTATCAGCATGTGCTGTCCTTGTAAATCACATGATGCTTTACAGGCTTGAAAATTTAGAAATCTAAGATATTTCTATTCTAAGGGTAAGGAACTCATCCACTTCCTGCCCAAGGAACTGATAGATTTGGGTTTTTGATTAAGTGCAGGGATTATTAAAACACAGCGCAACAACCTTTACTACAAAGCTATTATGAGCCTATTCTGAGTATTAATACATCAGTACTGACTTTGGTGGTACCTTTTGTTAGACTCTATTCATTTTGCACTTCTGTAAGTCAGTGTGCTTAAGAACATCTGTCAAGTGCTGTACACAGTGGTGCCTAAACCCACAGACCAGCCGTAGCATTTATGATGCCAAAAGAATGTTGATCTCTTCAACTCAACACGATCACATGATCAGGTAAACTGTTGGTCCCTAAAAAACATTGCAGCTGGATCTGAGTGGAAGAAATTGAAATCAGTGAACTGCATCCAAAAAAGGTGGAGTGTAATTTTTTGTTTTTATGAAAACTGTATGAATAGACAGGCTGTTCAATAAAAGCACCCAACACAATGCTGTGCTGCCCCATTTCATATTTTCTTTCAGTGTGTAAGCTGTCACACTTTTTTTCACTATACTATATAGTATTGTGTGTTCTTATTTGTGCAGACAGGTTGTAAGATTTGCTTGAGATTTTCCTCCATGACAGTAATAAAAGTGTAAACACCAATTTTTATAAATACATGTCTACAAACAAGTCAACAGATATCGTTTTACTACAGTGATTGACAATTTATTTTGATGTGCAACATTATGGACACAGACTGGACCGGAACCTGCTGAATTTTAATGCAGACATTTCTGCAGTGAAATACTACATCAGTTCACTTTTGCACATAGGCAGTGTTAAAATTGTAATTGTTTTAGAAATGATGTTTATGTTCATACTCTTAAGTTGCTCAAAGGCTCCCAGTAAACAATTGCACTTGACCAAATAGTGTACAGTCACCAGATGAGGATGGGTTCTCTTTTGAGTCTGGTTCTTGCCAAGGTTTCTTCCTCATTTCAACTTAGGGAATTTTCCCTTGCCACCTTTGCCTCTGTCTTGCTCATTAAGGATGAACATAAATATGAATGTTAAACTTTTATAATCAGAATTCTGGATTCCTGTAGAGCTGCTTTGTGACAATGTCCACTGCTAAATATGCTATACAAATAAAATTGAATTGAAATTGAACTAATGTTTTTGAGGTGAATTTCTTTTTTTTAGTGCCTGCCAAAGGGATGTAGTGATTTCCTCTTAGCAATGTTGGAACCTCTGTTAAACATGTACATGGAAATGCTCACATACGTTTACTTCCTGTCTTGTTATTTTAATGATCTGCACATTCTTATGTTTTCACTTGTTTCCTTTACTAAGAGGCACATTATTTATCTGCGCCGATATAATTATAATTGTTAGTCATGGCCAGAAATCAAAGAACACAAGAACAACACAGAGAGGTCTATTAGTCTCTCAAAAGCTGGAAGTGTGTGTGTGTGTGTGTGCTTCTCCATGTATTTGTCACTTCACAAACTGGTTTAAGCAATGCTTTAATTGGATTAATGTTTTAAAGTATGCCTCGGGATGAAAGCCTAATTATATTAGACTGTGCCATGTCCTCCATTTATGCCTTTCTCTTGGTGAGTGAGGTGGGTGAGGAGTTCAAGAGTCCAATACCAAATATCAACACACTAATGACTCTTGTCCTTTACAACACTGCAAGCTGGAGCTTCCTCTAATTAGTCCCTGGAAGAAAACATGATGCACATCCTAATTCCTTTTTCCTAATTTCATTCTTCCATTCTAATTAGTGAAAATATGTTTTCAACTTGAGATTAGCCTATGAATAGAAGATAATTGTGTGTGTGTTTGTGTGTGTGTGAGAGAGAGAGAGAGCTTTTGCGAAAGAAGCACGTTCTATTATTTATTTTACTTTTCACAGGGAACACATGAGTTTGCTAGCAAAACATATTGTGCTCCCTTTAATCTCAATATGTTTTGGCAGACATATTAAACATTATATTGTCAACTGCCAATAAAATCTGCATTCCGGCGGAACTGAGTTGGCATTTCAGAAATTAGGGACGGAATCAGCAGTCCTGAGATAATTAGATTTAAGAAAATGATCGACGCTTCCCAGTGTGTAATTGAAGGGTGTCATGCACAGTCAACTTATTGAAATTTGAACTAAAGCCTTTTGCAAAAGACAAGAGACACAGACAAAAACGAATACACGCATCTAATAAAATGGAAAAGTGTCTCAGAGCTTTTTTATGTTGCTTTTATCTCTTGGTTTCTTTTGTTTCATTTAAGCGCTTGCTGCTATAGGAGCTAGAAAGCCAGTGCAACCTTTCCCTACTTTAGCACATCAGACCTGGCTCAGCAGTTCATTAACAAGCCTTTCATCTGATTAAATGTGCTTGTGTGAGTCCATTTTAAAGTTATGAAGCAAGGCATTTTAAAAGGGGACCACCTCTGGCAGCTATTTGGCTCATTCCAAACTAAATTGATGAAAAGCATTTACTTCTAAGGGCCTTGTCATTTTAAACTGGAACAACCAATAAACTCTTTACACTTTTCATTTGATACTGAATGTAAAATGGCTGTGGTAGCCAGTAAGTTGATTTACATTTACAGTATTTCAGCTTCATGTATAATATAGAGGAATAGTAAATTGTAACTAAAATGAATAAAATACCCAGGTGTATTAATGTAGCTATAAGCTTTTCATAATAAATGTTTATGTTTTTATTGCCACTGTGGGTATTAGGTCTATGGTTCATATGATCAAATGCATCTGAGAGTTATAAAATGCATTCATTGATTGACATTAAATCTGATGACATAGTCATAATCATAATTAGACTATATGTATAACCATTCATCTACTCTTTTTCTATTTATCAAGCTGTCTATTCAACAGCTGATATACTAATGAACTTATTTTTTGCTTGGTTATCTCAAAGGGAAAGTGCATGATCTCAGAGAAGCATGGGTCAGGGCTCAAAAGGGACATGGTAATGTAGTGGTTAAGGTGTTGGACTACTGATTGGTGGGTTGTGAGCTCGAATCCCAGATCCACCAAGGTGCTGCTGTTAGGCCTCTGAACAAGGCACTTAACTTTCAATTATATAAAATGAGATTATGCTAGAGATGTAATAACTTTAGCTTTTTTTTATTGTTCAGCGAGGCAAGGTTTCTGTTCCTCACTGGTAGGTACAAAAAGTACATCTTTTTCCTGTGTTTTTAAGAGTGCACTTAAGGCAGCATCTGAGGAATTTGCTTATCCATACTAGAGGAAAGCCTCTGGTTTGCTTTGGGAGATTTACTGAGATTTAATAGAGACACAGGTAAACCAGACGTGTGTGTAGAAAAGAAAGTGGGATCCTTTAGCAAATACACCTAGAGCATGCTGTCTCAATCGGCTCAATTTATCTAGCTCTGATTTACAGTATGTGTGCCTGAAATGAGACTAAGTAAGCCTTGTTTTGAAAGACTGCAGCTAACTAACCAATCATTTGAGATGGTGTGAACCTTAGCAAGAACAAGAAGCAACAAGAGACTTTTTGCCTCCCGGCTCTTATTCTGATACAGTCTGGCTTTTAATTATTCAATGTGTGGACTGCTTATGAATAAGAACTACTAGCTAATCCTGGTGCAAGAGGTGATTTTTTTTTGTACTATAGGAGGTGAGATGTATGTCTGGGAGCAGGGGAATTGCAATTTCTTTCTTTCTTTCTTTCTTTCTTTCTTTCTTTCTTTCTTCCTTTCTTTCTTCCTTTCTTTCTTTCTTTCTTTCTTTCTTTCTTTCTTTCTTTCTTTCTTTCTTCCTTCCTCAGCTGCATGCTAATTTATAAAAAATATTTATAATAAAAATATGTATAATAAAAATATTTATAATAAAAATATTTATATAATTTTATATATTTTTTTCATTTTATAATATAATTATGAAAAATATATTTATTATAAATAGTTAGTTATAATAAATATTTTATCGCACGTTTTAAAATGAACTTTTTTTCAGTCACATATGATATTATATTTAGACACCAGCTTCTTATCACTAACTTTTAAGATTGGAAAAAAAAGAAGAAAAAGGAAAAAAAAAAATCAGCAGCCATATGATTTCACCAAAACAGGGAATTAATAAAGGTCTATCTATCTATCTATCTATCTATCTATCTATCTATCTATCTATCTATCTATCTATCTATCTATCTATCTAGAGATAGGATAAATGAACAAGGACTATGTACAGTACTATGTAATACTCCACACAGGCAATTATAAGACACAAAAACATGATCATGGTTACATTTTGATTCACTGTGTAGTCTCTTGGTTAAGGATGACCCTGCTTAAATTAATAAGCACACAGACAATTTCAAACTTGGTCAACATGCAATAAGTCCAGAGCTTGTTAGTTGAGATGTACAGTAAAGGCTAACGATGCCTCTCTGGCAGTTGTGGGATTTTACCTCACAACTTTCCAGACACTAGCACAGAACCTTAAGCACTGAGCTCCTGCTGTCATGCATTAAATATGCTCCTGTACAAGTTTAATTTGAAGAAACTTGGAGGCTGTTATAGAGAATTTTCACACTGTCATGACTTTCTGTCACTTCCTGTCTTACATTTTTCTTTCTCTGCCCCCCCCCTTTTTAATTTCTGTGTCTTATTCAAATCTCAGTTTGAGTCTCAGAAGTGAGAACAGCCATTTTTTTAGATAAAACCCTTTCATTGCACCTGATGAAAAAGATAATTAACAGCTCCACACCTGCCAACTTGCGTAATGAATAAAAGTTTTCTCTTATTCTCTCTCTCACTCTCTCTCGCTCTCTGACCCTTTCCATAGTAGAAAGATTTTGCACTTGGCCATTTTTAGATGCAGATTCGTATTTCTTCAGCTCTAATCCATTTTGGGAATAAGCCTGTTTTTATGCGCTTGATGTTTTAGGGTTCTGAACTCTTGTCGCTTTGCAAAATGTCAATGTGCTCCTGGAACTCTCCTCATTATCGCACCAGTCCTGTAATGTAAGATAACAAAAAAGCCTGTTACCCTCACCCGCCAAAACAGCATAAAATAAGCCTCAAGGACATCAAATGCTCTTGCCAAATGCTTTCTCACCTCATTCTAGACCTAGTAATATGTGCTGTTGTTATGAGACGATGTCGTGAGAAGTATAGTTTTTTTTTTTTTTTGAAGTGAAGAAGGCATGGAGCTATTAGTGATGAACTCAGACAATAAGCTGTGCTTATTTCTTGATCAGCTCAGTAGAACTAAAGCAATGAAGGAGAAAAGTAAAAGCCATTTTTAAAAATTATTTATTTGTTATTTATTTTAATTTTAGGATGTACTTGATCAGTCTTTGTGTGACTACACAAAACATCTGCATAAAAATGCAGGTCAGAAAACAGTTCAAATAACAACAGGAGCATTAGGAGGATAAAGTATTTGACATAGTGCAAAGCTAAGCAGAATTTGACAGATTATGGCATTGTAGACCATCAAAAATAACAGCAATCGTAGGCGTAGTAACATAAAATAGAAACTGATAAGTCAGCATGTCACCTGGGAGTCATGTGGCCGATTCCGCAGAATAAATTGTTGGTACAAGTAAAGGTGAGATGAGCGATGTTCTTTTTTGAGACCTGTTCTGCTATATTTGTCGCAACAGCCTGAGGGTAAAGAGTCTGTGAGCTAGGTGGGAGGGATTATTCACCACATTGCTGTCTCATCCAAAATATGTTCTGTAATGCCACCAAATTGTAACCATATGCCTCAAACAACATCCTATTTTTCAATGATGTCACTTGCTGATGTGGTTGTGGTAGAGCTTACAATAATCTGTACACACGGTGTAATACAACCCTGCATTCTCACTGGTAGTCACATGAGGCAAGAAAGCTGCTGGAAGTTTCAATTTTCAATGATCTGCAATGACAGGAGGTTGTCAATTACCAAAATGATGTGAGAATGATAAAAGCGAAGCGATGTGATGACTGCTAATGGGGGTGAAAAGCGGTGGTGTGCTTACTTGTTTTCCCCCCACTGTGAAACATAATTAGTGTAATTTTTGGTATTTTGACATGCATATCTATTTTCAGCTCCTAAAGTTGTTGTGATACTCAGTGTCTGAAGTAACTTCCACAAAGAGAACAACATTTATGTTTTTCTCTGTATATAGACAAGAAGCTGTGAAGAAAGGGGGTATTTTTCTTTGAGAACGCCATATTTTCAGCTAAAATACATCTTCCTTAAGGTCAAAATGCACATAAAATCTTATTTATGATGGTTTAACTGACCAGTGATTTCAGACAAACAACATAAAATCATCAGCAGTATGAATATATGAATGTGTCGGATGTCATCTTTAAATCATCTTTTTCTTTAGGCCAATTTTAGCTTCATAAAATCATTTACTGACATTTAATGACACAGAAAGCTAAAATACAGAGTTTCCAAAAAAGGAAATTGTGTAGGTTAATGATATCTTATCCTTGTGTGTGTGGAGTTTGCATGTTCTCCCCGTGCCTCGGGGGTTTCCTCCGGGTACTCCGGTTTCCTCCCCCGGTCCAAAGACATGCATGGTAGGTTGATTTGCATCTCTGGAAAAATTGTCCGTAGTGTGTGATTGTGTGAGTGAATGAGAGTGTGTGTGCCCTGCGATGGGTTGGCACTCCGTCCAGGGTGTATCCTGCCTTGATGCCCGATGACGCCTGAGATAGGCACAGGCTCCCCGTGACCCGAGGTAGTTCGGATAAGCAGTAGAAAATGAGTGAGTGAGAGTTAATAACAATTTCCTGAACCGAAACATTTCTCTTTTGTGTATACTGTATCTCAGTCACTAGTAATGTCAGAAAGCGGATGCCTCCAGGAGGAAAAATCTAGATCCAAACGCCAGGATAGCAACACGAACAGGGAATTTATTTGAAAACAACAAAACTTCAACACACTGCAACATGAAACCAACAACAGGAAACCAGTAACTGAAAAAACAGGAAACAAAAGACAAGGACAAGGACTCAGCAAAACCACACATGAGACAAAATGTATAAATAGGAAAACTAATCAGATCTATAAGGAACAGGTTTGCAGAGGCAGGTAGGAATTAATAGTAGTGTGGGGCAAACACATGTGAGCACAGAAGGTAAACAAAAACACATGGTATGAGACACATACACTGCTGGAACACCCTGTTCTGGCAGGGAATTGTCTAAGCATGACCCTTACAAGTAAAGTGCTAGCATGTTGAAGCAATTTTAAAAGCAAATCATTTAAAGCAAAGGTTTAAAGATTCCAATATAGTTCCAAATAGAGACACCAATAACTTAACTGTCTAAAAGCAAATGCTATATTTTACAGTTTGCATGTTCTCCCAGTGCTTTGGGGGAAAATTTTTTTCCTTCTCCAACCTAAACATGTGATGTAGGCTGATTAGCATCTCCTAATTGTCTGAAGTGTGTCTGCGATTTCGCCCTGTGATGGACTGACACCTCGAGTCCCTCACCTCGAGTCACCTTAAATTCTCTATGTTCCCGTCACCATGTGTAGAATAAGAGATACAGAAAATGGATGGGTGGATGACAATGAATCCTATGTCTTGTTTTCTAGTGTGTAGGTTGTGCATATAAATAACTAAATTAAAATTAAGTAATAAAAGAAATAAGAATTAGAATTTGTTTGAAACGTGCAAAATGTGCAAAAAAAAATAAAAAATGTACAGTAACATGACATCTCACTCAACTCAGAATGATAACTGAGGCTGTTGTTTTCTCTTCTACGTGCCTTGACTTGAACCTTTTATAAATTCCCAGCAATATGCTTTGTACCTTTCATATATTTTTTAATTATGCCATGCAGGTAACATTTAATTGGTTATGATTCCTAAATAAAATACTAATGCAAATGAGAGAAATAAAAAAAAAGAAGTCACTCGAGTAACACTTTACAGAATGGTATTAGCCTACTGGGCTGTGTCGAAATAATGGTAAGTCAACATGGCATTATTTTGAATAGAACTCCACTGAGCAGGGCTGTGTGTGTGTGTGTGTGTGTGTCGGTGTGTGTGTGTGTCTAAACATGTGTTGTCTATCCACAGGGCTAATTAGTTCTCATTCAGATGGACAGAGTGTACTTGGAGGAAGTAGTCGCTGAGCCCATTAGGGCAGGTCTTTTAATCCGAGTCCTGACCCGAGAGACAGGCAGATTAACTACAGAACAGCAGGCCGTGGGGCCAGCACACACTTTAATGAGCAGAAGAGCCACGGGGAGGAGGAAAAACAGAGAGAGAGAGAAAGAGAGAGAGAGAGAGAGAGAGAGAGAGAGAGAGAGAGAGAGAGGAGTATATAAAGAGAGAATCTCATGAGTGTAAAACCTCACAAGCATGTTAGCCTTATTCTACACGTTTCGCATCTGCATGCTTTCTTCAGTTGCTCCAGTATGATTTCATATCTGCTGAGGTCTCAGGGATATTGAAAAGGTGTTGTACAGAGGCAATGTTCCTTCAGAAGCACTGCTCTAGCTCCTCTGTCTATCTCTCATCCATCATGGTGATTGTTCTCTTTGCTAACAGCAGATTAAAGGTGAAAGGGTGAGGTTTTGCCCTCCTCCTTCATAGTTTGAGAGCCAAGCTGTAATCGTTTCTGAAGCCTTTGCTTGCACTCGAGTCCAATTCATTTTTGCTCTGATCAGTTATGAGGGAAACCTGGTGATGTCTCTGTAAATTGGCTCTCTGCACACGCTGATGTATTGCAGTAGGAGGAAAGGAACAGAGTTTGCTAGAATAACTGCAAGTGCAAGAGGACATATATTACAAAAAGTTCAATTTTTGCTTGTGCACTTGCTGCAAAGTGGTAGTGTGTTGAAAATAACTTAATTCTTATAACTAAGTGGAACACTGATTGCAATTTTTCCATCATGTTTCTGTAAAGATATTACTGATCCTTAATTAAACAGGACAAGTGTCTCTGGTTACAAGTATTTACAGTCTACATTTCACTTTAAAAGGGAAATTCATTGTTTTGATTTATTTGCCATTTCATTTTATTTAAACCCAGGTTATAAATTAAAATTAAAATTTTATGTGTCACATACACAACCATACATTGACAACATGTAGTGAAATAAAATAAAATAACTGAAAATAATATAAGGAATCAAATATACTACAAATAAAATAGCATTACAATTACAATAAAAAATAGAATTAACACTACAGGTGGAAAAGGAAAGAAATATATTATATGGAAAAATATAGTCTCTGTTCCGACACATATTAGTGTATTACTGTAGCCAAATAAATAATCAATTAATAACTTTTAATTTATAAAATTAATAATCCATTTCTGAGTTGAGGTTTTAACAGGGAAAACACTAAACTGTGCAGGAAGAGAGGTTTCTCGATAGCAGCACTGGGATCCAGTGCACTAAAGGATTTGTGGAAAGAGATGGGTTGGAAACTGAGATGGAAACAGAATTTTTCAAATCTTAATCCATGTTGATTTTTTTAGGATTCTCTCCCCATTCAAGTAGGTACCAGCCTGCTGTAGTATGATATATAAAACCAGCCTGAAAGCATGGCTTAAATGTCCACCAAGGGAACACACTTTACTATAAGAACTCATTCACACATAGCATGTAGCTGACATGCATAAATGATAATGTAACTAGCTAGCACTCTATTTCACTACACAAATTTGTGTTTATAATAAATACCTTCTGGTTTTAAGAACTGAATAGTTATTTCTTATTGATAAACCTGTCAGGTTATACTAGACCTGGCCAGCAATGGTTAAAGTTTTGGAAAATTTATGGTGGATCCACATCCTATGAAATCACTGGAATCACTGCATGGAATCACTGCATGTGAGGCAGGAAAACACCATGGGTTGGAGATAAGTTCATTGCAGGGCACAAGACTTCACATTTAGGGTCAATTTAATCTAACCAATCCATGTACAGACTTGTTTTCCTTTTTTTGGTGAGAACTCAGAGGAACGCCAATGCAGATACAGGGAGAGCATGCACAGAAACTCCCTGGGGCTGTTGAGCAAAAGACCCTTACATACTTGGAGGGCATCCTCTCTCATATAAACACATGTAAAAGTGTGCCTGAACTACATTATGAGAATAGTAATAAAATTGGTCTTTCAGCCTGTACAGCACTCAAGCATAAAATAATCAAGAAGTACTTTTAAACTCTAAGGACTAGTTTTAAAATGAATGACATTTTAGTAAGAACACTAAACTAGATATGAAGGCTAGCATTTGGAACATGTAAGAAAATCCCAATGGATGTGCTAGAATACTTCAGGAAAGAGGCTAGAAATAGAAAGAGGTGTGCTTAAATTACACACTCTAATCAAATATTTAGGGCCTGACGGCTTCCCTTTCTACAATTTAATTAGAACATGATGCTTGTAAATCTTCTAGTGTATTTTACACACTTTATTTCCATAAATCTCACAGCACACATTAGGCGTGAAACATGCACGTCTAAAAAGCTGTCGTTACGGAAAACACTCTGACTCACATGAATAAATATTGTGCAGATGCAAGTGGACTGAAATATACAGTACATATTCATAAATATTGAAATATATGCCAACATCGGGCCTCATTTATCATTTAATAAAAGTGTGTGCAAATGTCATTTATCATATAACAAAAGTGTGTGCAAATGTGTAAACCAACAAAACAAACATTTCCAAAACTTCTGTGTGGTGATGAATGCCAATCAAAAGTAAATCACCAAACAGCTGATTTTTATGTGGTGATGTGCACAAAACTCAATAAAAGTTTAAATGCACAGATGCTGTGAGCACAAAAGGATCGATCATGGTAAAGCTTGAGAGACAGACTTTCTTTACTTTTTATAATGTTTATTTTAAATATGAATCATTTTTAATAATGATATAAAATGACTAGTTTTTACGTGAACATACTCTTAGTCCCATAATACAAAGCACTTCTATGAATCAATCTGGATAAGGCCATATCCTAAATTCTGTAAGCATGATAAAAAATATGATAAAAATATTATTTCAAGTAAAGGTTTACATCACATTACACACACACAGGAGCACCAGTAAAGTAGGAAAGTGTTTCTGATTTGCAGGATTTTTAGGAATACCAGATTTCTTGTAAAATGCTTGTATTGATGATGAAACATAAATCTGTTGATATCCAGCTTGATAAATGTGGCCTATGTTCGGACATATACTGACATATACAGTAACTTACTGTTCAAACTAAATAAATAATTTTCTGTTGTGCAGCAACTGTGTATTCTGTATTTTAGCAGATCAGCCTGAATCACAATTCCATCAAGTTTAAACATAATTTTTCTTTCATATGGTTTGTAGCTGTACCGCTACATCTCAGGTGGTTTCTATGATGAGTTTGTAAGCATACAATGAGGAAGAGAACTCACCAGTGGCCCAGTACAAGACAGATTTGGGTGGTGTCCTCATTAGGCTCATATCTTCCATATAGCTAACATATATAAATTGTTTGCTGAAAGATACACTTAAAAACCAACAATGCTGCATTCATATATCTATTTGCATGGGTGGCAACAAGCCAAAATGTAAATTTAAGTAGAGAAATTTAGCTCTGAGAGTCAGAGGGCAAGAAACTTATGCCTGGTGTCTGCATTATGGGGAATATGAATAAAATCATAGTTGTCTTTGGTGGATAGCGTAATAACCTCTGATCGCTCTCATAGTCCTCTGCCCTCCTGCTGGTTGCATTTCACTCATGAACATGCATAGAGTTTCTCAGGCATATTAACATCTAGCACTAAAGTTTCTAACCTCACTACATATACACTAGACTCCTCACATCCCAGACATTCCATCTTTGAACTGATTTCTTTGAGTGAATCATACATATCACTGAGCATGAAAACAACCAGCTAGCAAACCCATGAATGAACATTTGTCTTAAAGAAGTTCCATTTAGATCCACTTAGATCACTTAGCACCTGATATATATTTTTTTCCCTTTTCCTGTAGATACTGTGCAATATATTCATTTATACATAAAAAAAACATGTACAGTTATGTATCATAGATATTTATTGTATTTCCAATCTAAACTCTCATTCTGGCACACCAGTTATACATGAGGTGTTACTCAAAATGTACCATTGTCATTGTTGTTCGTTACTAAGTCTGTAGATCTTTCATTTATGTGCTGTTTGTATGGCTACTGCAAAAAGCAACGAGCATACTCAGCCAATAAAACTGACTCTGATTCTGATATGTCACTGTTAAGCAGTGAGACATCTGATTCACACCACCCAGGCACAGAAGTTGTTTTATTCCTTAGTTACTTCAAAGTTCTAACATAGAAGGATCTCCTTATACATCAACTCAACAATAATGTTGTTATCTATAAACAAAATTCTTATATTTGAACATTTTATAGAAACTCAAACAATTTATTCTTATTCAGTGATTAATTTGCTAATAGGCAAATACATTTAAATTAGTTATATTTGACACGTTCACGTCAATATAATATGTAACAACACGTAACTAACATGTAACAGAAATGATATACAGTTAATTTATTCATAATGAAATTGAAATTGTTTCCAACTTGCTGCTTATTTCCTAATAATGCCATTATAAATGGATCCAACAAGAAATCGGCATAGTTAACGGCCTTGTATCCTTGCACTTTCATTCCACTGATGGAGGTTACAGAATCAATAAGTATCGAATGTTCATGTAGAGGCATCATTTAAAGTACCGAGAAGAATCTAGCCTTGTGTTTGGTGGCATTGTGTTATTACTGCAGCAAAATATTTCATATATGAGTTCACAAAAATTCTCCAATTTGTAATGATCTGATATTGATTACTAAAGAAAGAGAGACCTTTGAATAATAATATCGTTGAGGAAATAAATTATGCTAGAATTTTTTTTTTTTTTGCTTTCTTGCTCCCTGCCAGCTTGCCTGTATCACCATAATATTTAGTGACTGGCATGCTTTTATCTCTTGTACCAAGGAACTCGCACCTAGCAACCACACGCTTGTGGGTGGGTGTTTTGCAGTTGAGAGCCGTATTAGACTTGATGTATGATGTAAATCTGGAGCTGAAGCTAATAGTTTGGAAGGTAACTTGCTGATCTGTTGGTAAACACATTACACATTTCATGCTCTGCTTGTCATTTATTTGAATCAGTGGGGAAAATTCTCAATCAACTGAAGGAAGAATAGCAATGAGCAAGAGCCTGAATGAGGCATGTAAATGAGGTATGTTAAAGACATAGTAAGGAAACCCTGAATCCAACCAGTTTTAATCGCCTATAGCAACACTTCTGTTTGTACATGACTAGCTGATGGAACTTGATTGACATACTTAGCTAATTAGTTTGCAAGCTAGTTATTTACTAGATGTAAATTGCCAATGAGATTAATTTAACTACATTGTTATTGCTGCCAAAGTAGAGGTTACTTTCCACTCCCTAATGTAAAAACTATGGGTGTCAGGACTTTTGCTTGGACATTCTTTGCCGGAAGATTAGGGGGCATTCCGGCAGTGTGTCTTGTGTCACGTGTCTCGTCATACTCACCTGGTTGTAATTGGACGAATTATTATGTACTGTATATTTTTTCCTCCGGGTTGCGGTTAACTTTGCAGAGCCCTCGTCTTTTGTGTTTTGGTTCTTGTTTCATGTTTTGCCAGTTCTTTTTTCTCTTGTATCTATTTTCCCTGTCTGTTTCCTTGTTAATAAATCTTTTTTAATTTTTGTTATCCCTGAGTTTGGGTCTGCTTTTATCCCCACTTTTTCTGACAATGGGGACAATTCACTGCCAGTCCAAATCGAGGGGGTGCTGGCAGGGAATTGGTAATCCTTGTTTAATGTTATGTGATTATGTTCACCTATTTGTGATTATTCCCTAACGTGTCACTGTATTTATACCTAATACAACCTTAGGTTTTAGATACAAAAATCACAAATATTTAAATTCCATTATGTTGGAATCAATGAAAAATTATATTAAGATATTTTAATTTTTAATTAGCTAAATAAATAAGAAAGACTTTGTATTTGGTACTGTGGCAGGAATAATGCAGAGTGCATGGTGAAATGCAATACATTGATGACTAAGGTAAATGACCTTATATACCTGCTGTATTATATTTGATACAAATATATTTGACACAAAAAAATTGATTTAATATAGAAATTCATTATTAGTTGCTTCAGTAAAGTAGATATTCATATTAAAATATCAGTATAAACATAAATGCGAAAATATACATATCTTTTTCAAAAGGAGCAAAGATGTCCCTGCAAAAAACTAGCAAGTCAGTCCATGAAGGCAGCCATATTGGGAAAAAAGCTATTGACTGCAGAGCATAAGCCATTATCTTGAGTAAGACACTGAGTCTTACTGTTTCTCAATGTATAGTTCCCCCAGTTTTATCTTAAGGAAGCTTTATTTCTTGTCTGTGACATTAAACACTGTCAAGGATCTGCTTGCTGTCTATTCTATTATTAAATACTTGCTGTGTTGTTGGATCTGGTCATTACAGCTAGTGCTAAAACATTTTTGATGGATTTTCCTCTCTGACTCAGAGTCAGGGGACCAGGTGTAATTCTGCATCTGGAAAATTAGCCCTCAACATCTGTTCTCTCATCTTGCGATCAGAAACCCAGAACACAAGATGGGCAGGGAATCACCGTGGTCTCTTCTGAGACAGATGGTGGTTATATGCAGTCAAATGCAACTTAATGAAAGACTTGAACCTGTTTGTGAGTCGAAGCATCCAGACTCTGAATATGATTTAGTCAGTATTTTCACATCCGAGTTAATTATGCACAGGAATCCTTAACAAGCAAACAGGCAATGCATCTTCATCATCAATGAGATGAGTTTCATTTCTCAGCGGAAGTCTTTTAACAAGAAGAAACAAACCTATTATTAAGCTCTGCATCTTGAAAAAAGGGACCATGGAGCATCCATTCAATGAGATTTACAAAGAACTTTAGCTCTGTGATAGTTCCACACTCATTTTTCTTTCGAACATTGTGACTGGTGCTGCATAATTCTGGAAAATAAAGGCAGAATATGACATGTGTTGCTGAAGGGTTTGACTGTGTGAGATGGCAAAGTTTGTGAAAAAGCTTACTGTCACCTATTATGAATAAAAGCATTCTCTGACAAAAAAAGATTGCTCTGAACTAAGAATAAAAAGTTGTCTCAATTGTAAAACTTTTGTTAATACTTGACAGGTAAAGGTTTTAAATATTCAGTATCTAACACCATACAAACTCTCTTTATCACAGTAGACTCCTGCATTTTGCTTTCCTCACTGCTTCACGCTCTTCACGCCCTATGCACTGCTAACACCTGTTTCTTGTTTGTAGTCTAATTACTGTCTTGTTAATCAGTGCATATATATGCCTTCGAAATTCCCACCACACATATAAACCCTTTCTGCTATAGTACTGAAAATACAGGATTTCCTGACCTGAAAATGTTGCCTTATTTGCACACATATATTAACCTTAAATGCTCTAAATGTGAAAAGATAAAAACACATTAACGATGTCAGCCGAATGAGCAAATAAAAAGGTATGTATAGATGTCTTTATATAGCTCATCTCTATGTTGCTGTGTACAGAATAATGTGATAAGCTATATAAAGACATCTATACATACCTTTTTATTTGCTCATTCGGCTGACATCGTTAATGTGTATAAGCACAATCTGCATAGAGAATATACCCACAGTTTGCTTCCTGAACCTGACAGACACGATACATCAAGGTCACGTAAAGGCAACACAGCATGGTAAATAGTAGCTTGTGGATATATTGGATGTGTCTAAGCATTTCATGCTGTTTGATAAAGTGTAGGCATTGGCTTAACTTCTAAAGCTCATCTGTAACAGATCCGCTCATGTAGAGATAGGAAGCTGCGACAGGCAGTTCCCATGATGCTCGGCTGAAATTACACAGAGAAATCAGCAGGACTGATGAACAGCCGGTGTGAGCCTCATTTAGCGTCCTGCACTGCTGTCTCTGTTGTATAGTTTCACCATTTTTCGCCACTAAAACTTTGGGCTCCATTCAGAAGTTAAGGAGGCTTTGGTAATATCTGTCTTCTTAAAACAGAAAAACTGTGATACAGTACTAGTCAGCATACTGTAAGTATGAGCCCATAAACTAATTTCAGTGCAACATCAAAGAATATATTTTCCAACTCCTGCCATGTATGCATCTTTCAGCATGTTGCTTCATGTACCAACTTTTACATTGGTACTGTATTGCATGACACAGAGTTGCATTAATTATGATGTTCTTCAACAGGATCTTTAGCTTTCTGGGTTACATACAGTAAGAGGCTAAATGTATATTGACTGTGTTTAATAGTCTTTCTGATATAGAGCTCACAGGCTCCCGCAGTTGTCTAGTGTTGCTATGTTTGACAGGCGAGAGACAGTAATGCCATCCCTCACATCCAGAGAGCACAGCCAATTTTTGCTGTCTTGACTCCTGGCCACAAATAGCTATGGCATCTTTGCTATTTGAAGTCGCAGTCTCTGGACAATAGGGCAAATGCTTTTTTGTTGCACCACTCGGGTGCACTTTTCTTGTATTTTACACCAAACAAGTGATGAATTTCTGCATGTGACCCCCCGTCTGTGACAGATTGCAATGTTGTCGGCTCATATTATTCTTCCTACAAATAAGTGACAAGAGACCTGTGTCAAGCCTGTGACTATGGGTTTGTGGTGTATGATTGACATGTCATTAAAAGACTAATAGAAGGAAAATTAAATCTAATTTTAATTGTTAAAAGTAAATTTGAGTACACTTAATAATGTAGATATAATCAGAATCAATGCTATAAAATTTTGTGAAGAGTCGGATGCATTGGGATATTTACACAATTCCACAGTACAGAGTTCTTCCTCTCACAAGAGTTGTCGATGTTGTTTACTGATCTCTAGCTCCAACCTCCCTGATGATTTCCCTCTGAGAGTTAATGTTGACCTGTTCCCATACATTTAGCACATTAATGAGGGGAAATATCTACATTGTACTGTAAATAAATTCTTGAGATCTATAAAAAAAAGCTTGTGAAATTCAGGGCAAAAAATCTAAAGATTACTCATGTGTAAGAGCATCTGGACATAATGCATTAAAGGAGCAATCAAGCAGTTCTTTCCTATGTGAAATTGATGGGCGGAGATGGAGAGAGAGAGGCAGAGAAGGAAAAGGAGACAAGTAGACAGACAAGATGTAAGAGAATAGTAGAGTGGTTAGGAAGAGGGTGAATAAAGAGATCATTAGTATTAGTAGAGTAGAAAATGCATGAGGACGGCACAGTGGGTAAAGCTGCCTCCTCAGACTGTTCGAACTACTTGCTCATCTTACTGTCTGCGTTTCACACATTCTTCTTGTGTCATGTGGGTTTTCACACATCTTAAAACTATTCCAGTAGGTGAAATTACTCTACCCCTAGGTGTGAATGAGTTTGTGAATGTGTGTGTGCATGGTGCTCTGTAAAGGTATCCAGTCCAGGGTGTGTAACTGCGTCATGTCCAGTGTTCCTGGGGTAGACTCTACATCCACCATCTGGAGCCAGCATGAAAAAGCTGTGGGGAAGAAGAACAAGAAATCTTTTCTCCCTTTTGTTTTAGGGAGAATAAGAAAGAAAAGTAGTAAGAGACAGTAAAGGAAGAAAGTAGGGATGTAACTGAGTATGAATACATTATTCATAGCCAACAGATAGTGTTGAATAAATAGACACATATAGGAGTATTTTTGTAAGCTTTCTAAAAAGCTTCACAGGGTTAGTAGTAAATGCGTGCACCCGGAATGGACCCTCACAGGACATAGCAAAAATGTTATGCAGGCAGGAGGCTTTTACTTTCATGCAGATGCAATTGGGAAAAAGATTATGTTCATTAACACAATGTTTTGGTGCGACACCATGCATTTTGTAGTACCAGGGGCACAGTGGTTTACATTAGGCTTCTCTTTTCTTTTTTTTTTTTAAATTAGGCTTTCTCTTTTACACACACACACAAACACACACACACACACACACACACACACACATATATATATATATATATATATATATTTTTTATTATAACATATAGGCCACACCCACTACAGGTTCAAGGTTTCAATAATTTACATATGCATATAATTTGATCATGGAACAGACACTTATTGAAATTGAGACTAAGGGGAGGGTAAACAGAGAATGAATAGAGGAAAGAGAAAGAAAGCAGGAAAACTAAGGAGAAGTGCAACGGGGAGAAAAGAGAATGCTGACTAGGAAAGAGGGAGATGGACAAAGGAAGGAAAGCAGAGAAGAGAAAATTATAATTAAGGTAAGAGAAAGAAGAAAGCAAGAGAAACACTGGGTTGTTAGAGAGAGAGAGGGGGAGAGAGAGAGAAAGAGAGAGAGAGAGAGAGAGAGAGAGAGAGATAAAATGCCTAGAGGAGTGTTGTGTCCTCGTTCATGCCTCCTTCTGATCACTATCAACTCTATGCCTGTCTACATCCTGTTTCCACCTCTCTGATCTGTCGCTCTGCTAATCACTTCACAGCTTTAGGCTTATTTATTTACTTGCTTACTTACTTACACCCCCCCCCCCCCCACATAAAGGTTATGTTCTGTTCAAGGAAGGCCAGAAATACTGTGTGTTTATATGTTTATGGCATATTTTATTTGCCTGTGTGCATGTTTGTTTTAACAAGTGATAACAAATGCATGCTTAATTAATTATTACAGGTGTCTGTGTGTGTGTGTGTGTGTGTGTGTGTGTGTGTGTGTGTGTGTGTGTGTGTGTGAGAGAAGTCAGATTCAGACATTCATTAATTCATTAGTGCCGTCACTGTGTTACTGTGACCAACTGCACACACACACACACACACACACACACACACACACACACACTCAAAATCATGTACACTATCTAGTTTGTAGACACCTGACCATCTTGTGATGTTGAAAGCTCAGTCCAGGTTTATTTCCTCCTTCCTAGTTGAGTGTGGTTGTCAGGATTTGTTCTTTCAGCCCTAAGAGTATTAGTGATATTAGGCATGGAAGCCTGGAGTGCAATCAGTGTTCCAGTTCATTACAAAGATTTTGAGTGGGGTTGAGGTTAGGACTCTGTGCAAGTCACTCGAGTTCTTCCACTTCAACCTTGGCAAATCATGTCTTGATGTACCTTGCTTTGTGTACAGGGATATTGACATGCTGGAACATTTTTCAGCCTCTTAGTTCCAGTGATGGGAAATGATAGAAACCAAACTTCTAAAATTTATCTTTTAACGCTCACAAGTTGTTCATCGACCTTTGAATTTCATTTTATTTATTATGCATTACACAAAGCTTTCTATCCATCTTGTTGGAACTAACCCACAAATATGTTAATATAGTATTTTGTATTTCATAAAATTATATTTAGGGCTCTTTTTTCAAACCCTTTAATTTTAGATTTGGTAATAAACTGTTTAAGTAAGCAATGTTTTACACACAAGAATAAAGCAAAAGATCCCTACTTACCTTCCATGCACACACAATGCACATACATTAGTTACTGCACTACATTCTAGGTATGTACAGATTTTTTTTAGATCTTGCTTTCATTTTAGTTTTTTAGTTATTGCATATATTATAACACATTTAACATATACACCGGATGCCCTTCTTCATGTGGCCCTCCAAATTTTGGGGCTAGCACTGAGATTTAACCCCTCAGTGGCTGAATTGTTTCCTTGTCCAGGAATTGTGCTGAGGCTTTGGCGGTGAGAGTGCAGGTTGATGGTCCACCAGGGATCCCTAATAAATAAATTTTGCATGAAATATAAAAATATCTTAGAAACTTTTATTTTATTTTTATTTAAGTTATATCCTCCCCTGGTCCAAATACTTGTGTACATTCTACAAATTTTTCCCATTGTACAATATCACAGTATATTCTAGTGTACTGGATTTTACATTTTAGCTATACAATAGCTATACATTTGAGCTAACTGCCAAAAGATTCATTTTAGTATTGAGTGTTTTGTTCAACTCAAGAAGATTAGCTTAGTTTAGATTAGCTCTGGAAAATGTAGTACACTGAGTCTGAGCACATGGCAGCTATTTAAACTGTGTGCAGGTGTGAGCTGTCTGGCAGATTTTTGTATTTAATAATTCTAATCATGTTTTAATGAATTGTGTAACTATTTTCTATACAGCGAGATCAGGAGTACCTACTAGTAAAGTTGTCTTCTGTTTCCTTTCAGTCTTTCCATCATACATCCCTCTCTCATTAAAACCCACTAGTCTGTGACCAGACTTGAAGAATTAATGACTCAGAAAACTAACCTGCCAATGGCTGCTAGCCGAGTGTGAAATGTTCTCAATCTCATTGGCTCCACTCTTCAGTCCCCGAACATGGAGCTAAAAAAACATCCATCCTTTCTGCTTTCAAAGATTTAAATCAAAAAGATTAAAACTTAGATTTACTCCAATAAACTTCAACTTTACACAGCTTTATTTTGTACTCACTCTCAGGCCACATTAACAATGCCATAGGCGTTTATTTTGGTATCTGCATATTTTAACATTTTAATAAAGCAGTCATGATGAGTTCAGAGCCAAATTATATGCAAATGCAGTCACAGTGTTGGAATAAAGAAATCTAAAATAATAATTAAATCAACTAAGTAATTACAGTAATAAGCATGGTGAAATCTGTTAGGAATGAACAGATTCAAGATGATGTTTTATCTATAGTCTTTCTTTAAACCTTCATTGAGGCTTTTTGAAGTATGTCAGTTGCTCACAGGAACATTTCAATAGAATTCAAGAATATGGTAAACAAGATTTGGTATATGATCAGACTGCTTAAGTTTTCCCACCTAATGAAACTAAAATGCAGCACTAATCTTTCCTTATCCAATGATAAGTTGAAGGGTGGCGACAGGATATACAGTATGCTAGCTATCTACATATATACCGTAACCCACACACGCACAGGGAATATAAAAGTATAAAAAGTGAGTATAAAAAACTTTACAGCTGAAGGTTACCTGGTTTTGGTGATGCTAAATTGTTCCTTGGTGTGAATGAGTGTGTGAATAAATGTGTGCATAGTGCCATGATTCAATCACATGCTCAAATTCACCAGAGATCTGATTCCACTTACACCTGATCACAAACACACCCACCCTTAAATAAGCTGGACTTTCAAACACACTTAGCAAAGTCTTGCTCCCTATCCAATGCAGATTCCAAGCTTTTTAAATCAGTTTACTCATTTTCTTGTTGGTATTATGCCCCAATGTTGGCCTTGTCATCCCTGTTTCTTGATCACTTGACCTGTGTCTAATTTCTGATCGTGTTTTTGGAATTAAATTTTGGATCATTTCTTTTTTTTTTAGTAAGTCCCACTTCACCATCTTCCTGACAGATGGTTTTTCTGCTCTATTTGCTACACAGCACAATATTTTATAATAGAAATACAGAAAATCTATGGATCAGATATGCCAGCTTGGCAAAAAACAAACAAAAATACCCAATTTTTTCATTTACAGTAAACAAATATATCAAGTAAGGTCACTAAGGCCACGTTCACAAGGCAGGTAAAAGTGGCCCAAATCCGATTTTTTTGGGGTCAGGTGACCAGGTTAGACTTCTTCAGGAGTAGTGTGAACACTCAAATCTGGCCCAGATCTGATTTTTTCAAATCAGATCTGGGCCACTTCCATATGTGAACCTTGGCCGCAGTGTGAACAGCCAAGGCGGATTTGATGTGACTTTTACGTCAATCTACATCGACATTCGTCACAATTATGTGCCGGCGAAACCTTTTTTTTTTTTTTTTTTTGCGCCGGCGAAAACGTGACACAAACGTGACTGGTAACGTGTGTGTTAAGAGTGTTATATAAAGTGGTTACGTGAACCAGCTCATAATGCTTGCGTTGAATACATCACATTATTGCATTACATGATATGTTTGCTTGCACCAGATGATACAATACTTCCTCCATAACCTCGCCAACTTTTTAGCGCAACGGCCTGCTGCGTGTGACGTCATTGTTATTGTTCGTTTGCGCATGCGGGTCAGTTCGAAACAGCAAACAGTTCACACTGGTTTCTGATATAGGCCACATTTTAAAAGGTAATGTGAACAGGCAAACAAAAAAATCAGATCTGAGCAAAATATCCGAATTGAGCATTAAGACTTGCAGTGTGATCGTGGCTTTTGATCACTCCTGTTGAACTTAAGCCTTTATGATTTTATCCCTACAGTATATTGGTTCTTGTTTATGTACTTTACTTTTATGTATAACTTGCCATTTTACAAAACTGTCAAACAATATACTGTAGTTTTTTTTATTGTTAGTGGCAAGGTTAACTACATACTGTATACCTTTTTTTAATCTAACCAACACATTATTTCTTTTGTACTTTTATATTATTATTTTTTAATTAAATAAATCATATAAAATTAAATCAGCTCGCAGACAAGCAGGACTTCAGATAATCACGCTTGCTGCAGTCTGAGAAAGAATCACTTTTCTGCGTTTGTTCTACACAACCGACTCCAAACAAAAATTCACTTTCTCTCTACCCATCTTGAAGCCTGCTCCTCCTTGCTCGCAGGTTCTGTGCGTGAAATTGAATTTTATTTCAGGCTGAGTGCGGCCTCACGGTCGCAGAGCTGCCATGTGCCTGTGTGGCTGACCCCAGGCACGCACAGCTGGGCATCACATCTGCCAATTAGTGCCGCGGAAGTTTCCGCTTCAGCCGACATGTGTGCCACGAGCGACCCACAACGGGTGCCACAGCCTCGTCCATCTGTACGCACTCATGTGGAGAAACATATGTGATTGTGCAAGTGTTAGTTAGAGAGAAAGGGGGTTTATGCAATTTAGGAACAGACTTTCTTGCGCTTTTGATGAATAAGCTATTCATGTGAACGAAGCGTTTGTGAACGACAGACGGATGACTGTCAGATAACTGAAGGGTTTGGATTTCAGGGTTTGATTGAGAGAGAAATGGAGTTCGTGTTAAGACTGAACAGGGAATTGCTCTGTTAGACTAAAACAAACAGCTTCTAAATCGATTTTATTTAATGTCTTTAAGCATATTGTTTAATTTAAAACTTAAGTATTTACCTTAACTATAATTTGGTGTATAATTTGCACTTTGATGGAAATATAATGAAGTTGCCTGGTCTAATTTGATACTGATGAATTACTTGATAAATATATACATACAGGTTCATTATGAACTCCTTATAACAACACTGATGAATTGATTGCTCATATGGGGTTGATTCATTTTCTGTTCCAGGACTAATTCAAATTTGAGGTTTATGTTAACGCACTGGTTCTAATATGTTATCACTCCTACTGTAAACAGCAAAGGATAGATCTGGGTTTTTATGCAACGAACACAAATAATCCTTGATATGGTGAAGTTTTCTGTTAGAAAAGCTTCATGGAGCATTTTTGGAAGAACTCTTGAGTGCTTTGTAGCATTTGAACACAGTAAAAGTTTTTTTCAGCACAGGAGAGTCTTCAGGGCTTTGTACTTTATGGTTTCTCAGTAACATGACAAGCTGGGTTTTTATTAACTTCAAACGATATGAAAGAGTCTGCTGTATATTGAGCGACTGCTTATAGTGGCTGTAAGGGAAGTGATAACAGGAATTGACTTGTCTTGCAGAAACTGAACGACATTAACTGTAACTAATAACATTAATAAACCAAGAGGAATAAAACTCCTTTGGGCATGTTGGCAACAGGCTTGGCTATTTCCATACAAATTATACTTATACAAATGTGTTCAAGGAGCATTTTGATTTTAAGCAATGCCTTTTGTTTAGCACAATTGTGTTGTTTACCCAGTTGCAATGTAGCCCTTAAAAACCTAGATTGTCTTTACTTCATCATCCCACAGTGCCAAAGCAGTTACTGTCATTCAGTGTTGTCACTTTCCCTTCAAGCCTTTATTTCTACACATCGGACCTAATTGCTTATTCCTCTTTTAAACAGATTGCTTCTGTACACGAATGAGCTCACAATTAAGTTCACAATTAGTTTTCCATATGCTATAAAATAGAGACAGAAGGTACTGGAACACGAGAACGATGGTGAAACTTTCTATTATGTTAAATTATTTGCAGCTGACAAACAACAGCAGAAATGTTTGTTTACATTGGTGTTTATACTCATATAGTTAACTCATTATTTACCCCTTGATGTGTGCCTCTTCGGGTATGGAGTATTTTAATCACAAGTGTGTACAAGATGTTTCTAGATTTTTGTGCTTCCTCTTCAATGGCATATTTAAATCAGCTCATTAACAGTTTCGCAACAACTTGTGATGACACGAGTTCAGCAAAAAAAATCTGCCGAGTGATGTAACCTTAATAAGAAATTCAAATAAGCTAATTACCATATTGTAAAAATCTCCTTTATATTTTTAGTTTTGTGCATGTGGACACCTTCTTCAATGCAGATCAGAAGCATTTAACAGGTTGTGCGTTATATCCAGAGATGCTTGATGATTGTCTTAGGCATAGGTTTTAGTAGTTTTTTCCAAACAGCTAGTTGGTATGAAGGTAGAATCTAAAAGTTGTTTATGAAACTCAGCAATTGCAATAATCAACTAAACTAAACTAAATAATTAACTATTCTAAACACATTTAAGGGGTTATTTAAGACATTTAAATTACACAACCTAAAACATGTATTATTGCTTAACTGAATAGTGATTAATAATTGCATAATTATCTTTAAAATGTTAGTAAGCACTTCTTCTTCTTCTTCTTCTTCTTCTTCTTCTTCTTCTTCAAACCTTGCTATGCAAACTACTGAGCATGAAAAAACATTCATATCTTATTATTTTTAATTCTCTAAATTAATGTTAGACCTTTAAATTCTAGTGTCAAGTTAGGTAGTGGATTTTACAGCCAATAAAATCCAACCGCTGGCTTTCTCGTTATGGGTAAATGTATAAACATAAAATTTAGATAAATGAGTTATATACTTTTCTAAAGCTGCTTTGTAATGATGTTCATTGTTAATAACACTATACAAATAAAATTGTAGTGAACTGAATTGAACCATCAGCAGTAATAAGATAAAATACAAAGTAGAAACTGAGTTTGATAGATTCACTATACATGCATTCTTTCACTGATAACAGCATTATGTCTTGACATGCAGTGATATGCCTCCAAGATACAATGTCCATTTGGGTTAATTTTCTTAAGGCTACTTCACACCATCTCAATAACAGGCAATCAGTATTGATTAAGAGATGTGTGTGCATGTGAAACACATAAGTGCAATAATAATGCATGAGGTGGACTACTTTATCAATGATTCATGCTCCAAATATGAATTGATTTTAAACAATACTTTAACAGACTCCCCTCCTTGAACCGCCACCTTATTGTGGTGGAGGGGTTTGCGTGCCTGAATGATCCTAGGATCTATGTTGTCTGGGGCTTTCTGCCCCTGGTAGGGTCTCCCAAGGCAAACAGGTCCTGGGTGACGGGCCAGACAAAGAGCGGTTCAATACCCCTTATGAAGAAAGATACAGCAAGGTCCATGACGTCGCCCAGTATGGCGCAACTGGGGCCCCACCCTGGAGCCAGGCCCGGGGTTGGGGCTCGCATGCGAGCGCCTGGTGGCCGGGTCTTACCCCACGGGGCCTGGCCGGGCTCAGCCCGAAGGAGCGACGTGGGGCCGATCTCTTGTGGGCCCACCACCTGCAGGAGAAACTGTAAGGGGCTGGTGCAATGTGGATTGGGTGGCAGTCGAAGGCGGGAGCCTAGGCGACCCAATCCCTGTAAACGGAATCTGGCTCTAGGGACATGGAATGTCACCTCGCTGGGGGGAAGGAGCCTGAGCTGGTGCGGGAGGTTGAGAGATACCGAATAGATATAGTTGGGCTCGCCTCCACGCACAGCTTGGGCTCTGGAACCCTACTCCTCGAGAGAGGCTGGGCTCTCTACTACTCTGGAGTTGCCTGCGGTGAGAGCCCCCCAGCACAGCAGCCATGTGTTGGAATTTACCCCGGTGAACGAGAGGGTCGTTTCCCTGCGCCTTCGGGTCGGGGAGAGGTCTCTCACTGTTATTTGTGCTTATGGGCTAAATGGCAGTGTAGAGTACCCAACCTTCTTGGCGTCTCTGGGAGGGGTGCTGGAAAGTGCTCTGACTGGGGACTCAGTCGTTCTACTGGGGGACTTCAACACCCACGTGGGAGCGACAGTGTCACCTGGAGGGGCGTGATTGGGAGGAACGGCCCCCCCGACCTGTACCCGAGTGGTGTTCTGTTATTCGACTTCTGTGCTAGTCACAGTTTGTCCATAACGAACACCATGTTCAGGCATAAGGGTGTCCATCAGTACACATTGCATCAGGACACCCTAGGTCGGAAGTTGATGATCAACTTTGTGGTTGTTTCATCTGACCTCCGGCCGTATGTCTTGGACACTTGGGTAAAGAGAGGGGCGGAGCTGTCAACTGATCACCACCTGGTGGTGAGTTGGATCCGATGGCCGGGGAGGAAGTTGGACAGACTTGGCAGACCCAAACGTACTGTGAGGGTCCGCTGGGAACGTTTGGCAGAGTCTCCGGTCAGAGAGATCTTCAACTCCCACCTCTGGCAGAGCTTCAACCAAATCCCAAGGGAGGTTGGAGACATTGAGTCTGAGTGGACCATGTTCTCCACCTCCATTGTCGACACGGCCGTGCGGAGCTGTGGCCGTAAGGTCTGTCCGGTCCCTACAGTATATGACCGGAGCAGGAGTTTGGTTTGCATTGCCGGCAGTAAGTCAGACTTGTTCCCGGTGCATGTTGGACTCCGGCAGGGCTGCCCTTTGTCACTGGTCCTGTTCATTATTTATATGGACAGGATTTCTAGGCGCAGTCGGGGGCCGGAGGGAGTCCAGTTTGGGGACCACGGGATTTCATCTCTGCTTTTTGCAGATGATGTTGTCCTGTTGGCTTCTTCAAATTAGGACCTTCAGCGTGCACTGGGACGGTTTGCAGCTGAGTGTGAAGCGGCGGGGATGATCAGCACCTCCAAGTCCGAGGCCATGGTTCTCAGCCGGAAAAGGGTGGCTTGCCCCCTTCAGGTTGGTGGAAAGCTCCTGCCTCAAGTGGAGGAGTTTAGGTATCTTGGGGTCTTGTTCACGAGTGAGGGAAGGATGGAGCGGGAGATCGACAGGCGCATCGGTGTATCTTCTGCAGTGATGCGGTCGATATACCGGTCTGTTGTGGTAAAGAAAGAGCTGAGAAAGGCGAAGCTCTCTATTTACCAGTCGATCTACGTTCCTACCCTCACCTATGGTCATGAGCTTTGGGTCATGACCGAAAGGACAAGATCCCGGATACAGGCGGCCGAAATGAGTTTCCTCCGCAGGGTGGCTGGGCGCTCCCTTAGAGATAGAGTGAGGAGCTTGGTCACTCGGGAGGAGCTCAGAGTAGATCGAGAGGAGTCATCGAGAGGAGTCAGCTGAGGTGGCTCGGGCATCTGTTCCGGATGCCTCCTGGACGCCTCCCTTGGGAGGTGTTCCGGGCATGTCCAACCGGGAGGAGGCCCCGGGGAAGACCTAGGACACGCTGGAGGGACTATGTCTCTCAGCTGGCCTGGGAACGCCTCGGTATTCCCCCGGAGGAGCTGGAGGAAGTGTCTGGGGAGAGGTAAGTCTGGGTGTCCCTGCTCAGACTGCTGCCCCCGTGACCCGGCCCCGGCATTTATTTCTACACATCAGACCTAATTGCTTTTGCTGTTCAGATTTCTTCTAAAAATTAGTTTTCAATATGCCATAGGATAGAGACCGCAGGTACCGGATCATGAGAGTGATGGTGAAAGTTTTTATTATGTTTAATTATTCAGCTAATATTTTTGTGTACATTGGTGTTGAAACACATCTAGTCCTTTAGACATTAGACATTTTGCCTTTGGAAAAATGATAAGTAAATAAAAATTGAACTGCTCAGTTCTGCTCTAAGTCTAAGTCTAAGTCGTTGAGGTAGCTGCCAAATTAATGTAAAAACGTAAAATGTAACACCCAAGAGATTTTGAATGGGTAATTACCTCAGTTAGGCACAGAACATGCTGGGTTTGATGAGGCATTCTTTGAAGATGCGCATAATTAACAGTGCGTTAGCATGCCTTTTTTTAATGTGCTGTGATTTAGCTTCACTTAATTAGGGAAGGGAAAAAGTATGTATTGTTTTGACTCTCATTAAATCATTATGGAAAGGATGTTTATATTTTTATTCTGTACTTCACAAATAAATATGTAATTTATAGATTATGCAAAGTTGTATATTTTAAAGTAGGATAATGAATATTCACTCTCAAGATTTGCCTTTCTTTACACATATGATATTATACTGATCATGTTGAGATTTCAATGCAATTTAAGCACAGTCCAACATACAAAATCTGATATTATGGAAGTAGTTCATAGACTTCAGTGCTTAAATCTCATCAACTTTTAGCTATGCATGAGTCCTAAGTGTTCACAGTAATTATTATGTTCTCACTAATCTTCTGATAGTCATCGAATTATCCTGGTCAGGGACAAAGTGTATGTTAGGAGGCACACCTACTGGCATGTATTTGGGAGGTAGACTGAATCTAGAAAGCTCTGAGGACAGAGAATGTATAAAACATGCAAAAAACCTTAACCCAAGGTCAGGATTAAATGTATTTTAACATGACTATTATGTGATTTACAAAGAGGAATAAAAAAGCAATAATAAAACGGATGAGGAATAAAAAGTGAAGACTGAAAAAAGCAATTAATAAGATACACAGTAGATAAAGATAAAAAAAAAAAAAAAAAAAAAAAGAATAAGGCAGGAGTCATTATTTCCTATAGTCCTAATAGGCTTATTGTGAAATTGCTGCAGGAAGAAATATAGTGTAATGTACACATATAAAAAAAGAATAAAGTGACAAAGGGAATATAACATCTGAGCAACATTGTAAAATTGAATAAATCAATAAATAAAAAAGAGGAAAATGAAAAAAGCAACTAAGGTAGTATTATATAAGTGCATAATGTTTTTAATGAATATCAGTAGCGTTTCAAGTTAAGAACTCCAGTTTCCTGATCTGACCTGAGTGAGCTTATATAGCTTACATTTTTTCCTACAGCTTAATAAATCAGATCGTTTCTTACCTGTTATACGCACAACATCATACACTATTTAAAAAGGTACTGTATATTTTACAGTAATTTACAGGCAACAAAGCCTGTAAAGTTTTCTAAAATGTACATTAATGTAATGACAAATTACAGGCAACTATATTTTACAGTGTATTAAAAAACAAAAAAAAACCCAATATGTTTATTTCGAGTTATTTTCATTTTATAATTTGATATATCTTCCAGGAAACAATTAAAATCTTCTGATGTCTTCTCCTGTACTTGTTAATTCCATCAAATTAAAGGTTCTCTAGAGCATATAGTAAAAAATATACTGTATTTACTGAAGGTCTCTACAAAAGATCATGCTCTACTGTAGCAACATGTTAGCAGCAAAACACGGTTTATCTTTGTCATTTTGGCTCTGCGACTTCTTACACACTATTCCCATTTCAACCATTTCAGAATTTGTTGGCATTGATTCTTCTCCAAAAGGTGGAATTTTGGTAGAAAGAGAGAAAGAGGGTGATGGCATTTTTGGAGGTTGTTGGGGCTGTTCAAAGCCAGAATGTGTTGCACTTCAGACTGATTGAAAGCACAGTTTTGGGCTCCTCTATCAGTAAGAGTAAATTATATCACTTATTCTTCCATATCGACTCATCAAATGGCTCCTGGTGTTCACCCTGCAGTCAGTTACAAGTTGACCTCGCCTCAAAATTGTGCAGCATATCTCCAAAAACAAAAAGTACTTTGGAACCTGGGAAATCTTGTGCTCCTGGGTGATGCTCCCTCATGAGGCTGGTTGACAGGATGCAAAGAGTGTGCAAAGCTTTATTGGGAATATTGTTAACGTTTTCAAAAAATAAATACAGTAGTGTTGACTGGCTTGACACTTTTCTTAATCACAGCATAATCCTATAGGTGATAATACAGTGCTACAGTTTTCATTAACATTCTTTAACAATGGAAGATCGTAGAAATGTAGAAAACCCATAGTATACAACTAACAAAGCTAAATTCATTTTAAAGGTATTCAGTGAAGGGATTTAAAATCTAGGACAATGCGATCCCTCACTTTACTACGCATGATTCTGCCTTGCAAATGACTTAGCTCTTAGATAGGCAGCATCAATGAGAATTGTATTAATCCAGTGTACAAAGACGGTTTGTACAAAGACGGTTTCTTTATCAGCAGTAGAAAGAATTGTATGTAGTTTTCAGATACATTTGAATAAAGCTCTGAGGCTTCCAATAAATAATGTAATTTAATTTATGCTGACTGTGCCAGTAGACTATATAGGTATCAGCTACTAAAGGCATATAAATATGGATGTCATTTTCTTTCAATATAGCAGTGAAAATGTATTTATTGTTATTCCACCAGCTAGGGGATTCATGTATGTAGATTAAATAATGAAGTGCCAAGAATAAAAAAAAGATGTACTGAACACAATACACTCTAGCACCTGAATATATGAGTACAAGAGGAAAATAACCATACCTAGCCTGACATTTTGTCAGAGAGACAGAGCCATTTATTGTGGTCTAATGTGTCAAAAGCAATATTCAAGTCTAGGAGAACAAAAAATGGACATGCTGCTTGAATGAATCAGTATGAACTTATAAAAGTGTTGTGTCATTGCTCTGCAAGGCAAAAAATTCCATTACAACTGTTTATTCTTGATTAATGGAAAGTAATTCTCAAACATTTTAGCCAGAAACATCATATTGGAGCTCTGTAGTTATTAAACACTGAGGGGATTCTTCACACAGACCAGCCAAAACATATTTGGGGGCTTTGTGGGGAAAATGACATGCAACAGTGACATATTGACTATATTCAAGACATTCACCAATAAAGAGCCAAAAAGAAGAAGACGACTGCTTAAAGAACTAGGTACGGGGACATATAGCTATTTCATCTCTGCACTGAGGGAGAGAAACCAGTGTGGGGAATTTACTTGCTATTCTGTCATGTAAGTAGAAAAGTTCTGTCAATGTTTTCATAGAGAATTTTGTGTATATTTTTATAGAGTTTGTGCATACACACATTTAAGTTTTGTTATTTTCTGGATGTACCATACATATTATGCAAATTATGCTTCCGATATAAGGGTTTTGTTTGGATTGTGATAGGGGTATCTGTCGAGTCATGTGAGATTATAAGATGGCACTAATAATTAATTAATAATTAATTAATTAAGACACTAATATATTGAAGCACAGAGGTGCAGAGCTAACATTGTCACTTAGCTCCTGAATCCTTGGTCCATCCTCAGCTCAGCATGATGTCTGTGTGGAGTTTTGTACAGTATGTTCCTCCTGTGTCTGTAGTCCTCTAGTTTTCTCCCATCTCCTATCTGGTAGGTGGACTATCTACTCTACATTGAATAAGTCCCTCCATGATGTATTCCTGCTTCATTCCCAGTGTTTTTGTGCTGTGATCCACTGTGACTCTGACCAGGATAAAGTGGTTATACAATAAATAATAGACATCTTTTAGTTGTAATTAGGGACAATTAGTCATGCAATAGCAAAGGGCTGTTATGTAGTTCAATTTTCAATTTTAGTACTCAGTTGTTTTTTCTTCCAGCACTCTCTTTACAGAAAACTGGTACTATTTCTTATTCCATTTTAGTTAGTTAGTTAGTATGGCTTCACCATACAGTCTAAACAATGACATCAACATGACAGCCTACAAACAACTCATAAAAATACATAAAAATCTCAACATTACAAAAAACCTGTACACACATTACACTTCAACATACACACATATATACCATTTTATTTCTTTCCACCCACTTTACTTTTTATTCTCTTTCCAGATCCTTTCTTTCTTTCTTTCTTTCTTTCTTTCTTTATGAACCCCTCTCTACAGTCTTGCTTTTATAAGTCAGTACTATATATCCTACGTCTCTCGCTTTTTGTCATCCAAGCAATTTGTACTGTCCGTTTGATGGATGCCATAGTGATTTTAGAGAAGTCGAGTATCATCTTTAAAGTTTTCATTACTTGTGAGCTGTCTGACGGGTTTGCATCTTAGCGAGTATGTGTTTGTATGTTGTGTGTGTACAAAACTGCCCCTTTATAAAACATGAGCAAAAGGAAATTAACACACGTATATTACTGTGTGTGTGTGATTGTGTGTGTGTGTGTGTGTGCATATGTGTATGTGAGACCAGCAGAGATACACTTATCTGTGGATGGATATTAAGGCCTGGCATTGTTTGAACAGTGTCTGACTCAAAATTCTTTATTAAAGCTCTTCCAAAAATCACACAATGACAGCATGTCTCTGTTGGACACATTCTGTGTTTTTTGCATTTTTCATCAGTCCTGAATTTATGACAAAATAGCCAGGAGGGACAGAACTTTAGATCTGAGATCAGCCCTGGGGACAGACTTACAGAGATATGACATTGTATGTGTGAATGTGTGGGAGTGTAGTGTCTCATGAATGTATTTCTGCATCACATCCTGAGACAGGCTTCAGACACACTGACCAGAATAATGTGGCTACTAAAATGAGTGAATGAACAAATAATGTTCCCGATTTCCATTCGAAAGAGTTACAGTACATTTTATATCAACATTACCAAGTGCTAGCCAGTTAATATTGTGGTTTTACACACCAAGACACTTCATCTGCCAGTCAGTCATCTAAAACACTAATATCAGTAGAAAAATTATCGTTCCAAATTATATTACAGTGTGTTTTTATTGTGATGATAAACAAGAACGTGGAAGTACATTCTGAGGGCAAAATACATTTCTATGTAAGTTTTAAGTAATTTAAAGATTTTTCAAAATGAGGTAAAGGTTGAGAGACAGTGGATTTGAACAAAGACTGGCCAATATCACCAGGTATCATACTTGAAAAAAGATTTTCACATGATGTAGGTTAATGTTCTTTGATTTTAGAGATTAGAGATCTAGTGGCAGGATTCTGGGCTCTTACTAAAGTCCCAAACCTATATATGCCTCAGGGAGGACATCAGATGTAAAACTTGTGCGAAAATCAAATATGCCTATCGGATAATCCACTGTGGTGACCCTGAACACAAAGCTGCAGCAGGACAACAACAAAATTTAGATATGCTCAGAATTATTTTAAAAGAAAATAAAAATTATTTTCTTGAACCTTCATACTAAATATTTTAAATATCTTAAATTTACAATGGCAGATCAGATCAACCCTGCTGTAATTAAGACCAAATGCCTGCCCATGAAACTTTGAGATAAGGGTGTTAAAGAAGGATGTACAAAGATGGGTAAAGCTTTGCACTCTCTTAGGTGCACTGTCAAAATTCATTATAACAAAGCAAAAATATGGCACAATGCAGGCATTTTCAGAATAAGGCTGTCATTCCCAATTGAACACCCATGCCTGAATGACAGCTACAACACTGATGGAGTTACTGAAGTCATTAGCTGGAATGGGAGAATCTGTGCAGACAGATCATTAGCTCCTTACAGATCTAGCCTCTGTGGAATATGACTAGAATTATGCCTCTTCTGAGAAAGACTAACATTAGGACAGGAGTTTACTGGAATGAGTGTGACACAATCTGAGAGCTTCTGGAAAAAATCTTTTTGATCCAAGCTAAATACTCAGGCCAACACTCAGGCAACACCGCCACTATAATTGATGATGGTGGTGGTAGTATCATGCTCTGGGGTTGCTTTTCACCAGGAAGAACTACAAATCTTTTTTTTCCCAGGGCAACATAGATGGAACCCTATTCAAGCAAAAACAAAGTTGAGTAGAACCTGCTCCGGTCAGTCAGAAATCTGTGGGCAGAAATGCACATCCCAACATTAAGCCAAAGTACAGCGCATAATCTACAAAGGGGTGGCTTAGAATGGCTGAGTCAAAATCTAGACAACTGAATATCTTTGGCATGACCTGAATATTGCTCTTCACCAGAATTCACCAGGATTCTCTATCTAAATTAAAATTGAAAAATAGAAGTCAAAACTATAATGGCTGCAAAAGGATAATACACAGCCTCTGGGCATGATGTGTGTGTGAATACTTATTAATAAAGCAGTGTTTAGATTTTTATATCATTGTGACAGCTAAATAATTTAATTTTAATGGTACAATGCAGCAAAAAGAGAAATAATATGTCTATACTTTCTGGAGGCACTGTATGTGAATGCTTTTGAAGCAAGGAACAATTAGCATGGTAGCTAATATGCACTTTTGGTTGATTTGACTGATATATTTTCCTATGATAATACATACAATTATTTTTTTCATTAATTATTTTCTTTTTGATATGTAACCTTAAAGTGTCATGATGGTTTCGACAATTTGTTTATGTCTTGTGCCAGGTGCTTTTGTTTATGTTTTGTGTTTTCACATGTGTTTGCGCTGCCCAATCCTTATCCCTTTTCTGCCTCTGCACACCTGTTCCTTATACAGTAGTTCACTGATTGTCTTGTATGGGTTCCCGTCCTTTGTCTCATGGCTTTGTCTCCTGTTTTTGGCTGCTGGTTTCATGCTTTTGGTTTTGTGTTGGTAATTTTTTTTGTTTCAGTCACCTACTTTTTTCCCCGTGTTTCCATGCATTTGTAGTTCTGTTATTTTTAATACAACCCCAGTTTTTATATTCTGTCCCTGCATTTGGGTCTGGATTTCTATTCCTGTAAAGAAGGACATGACAGAGACAAAAGCAGGCGAGAAAGGACAGGGTCTCAGCAAAACACACACAAACATGCATACACACATGCATATACACACACACATACAAACACACACACACACACACACACACACACACACAGGGGAGGTAATCAGTGAAACACGAGGAACAGGTGTGCAAAGGCGGGAATGGGAGATAGGGATTGGACAGAGCACGTGTGAGGACACAAAACATAAAAAAAGCCCCCTGTTGTCCTTGCAGGGAATTGTCCAAGCCATCATGATACAAAGACCATTTATTAATTGATGGCTTATCACTGATTTTCATGTGCCTTATTATTATACAGTTATTTATGTTGCACCTATTACACTTACCTATTTTGTAAAAGCCAAAATTGGACCTGCTCCCTCACCTCACTCCTCTCACTGCACCTCGCTCCCTCAGATCTACCAGCACTGCATGACTGGTCCCACCATCTCTCAGGGTAAAAGGTAGGTTTACAGCAAGACTCTTTACTGTTCTGGCACTGAAGTGGTAGAATGAACTTCCCCTGTATGAACAGCTGACTCACTTCAAACGATAGGTGAAGACCTACCTCTTCCTGCTGGATAAAGGTTTCAGCCAACTTCCAGAAATGTAAATGAAATGTAAATGTATATGTAAAGAAAAGAAACAGTAAAAAGGTTATTACTGTTTATATGTCAATAAAATAAGGTCTCTGGTAAGCAATATGTATACAAACAGGTTTCTGTTTCATGTGAGGACTTTTGATTCCTTAATTAAAATGAATCATATAAAGATGTTGTATAACTTAACTGATAAATGTTAACTATTAGTAGCGCACTTTAGGGCCTGACTGTATACAGTATTTGTGACAAGTGTAACATCTATTTTATGGAAACCTTATGTCTAAGGCGTAACATATTTAATTACAGTTGAATACATTCTGTATTGTTGCCTTGACTAAAATAATGTACTGTGCAAAGACAATTTTGCTTGCGATTTATCACAATTTAGACAAGACTAATTTAATATTAGATTTCGCTCAGAAATGACAGCAACTTCGTCCAGCATCCATTTGTCAGAGTTTTACTTTAATCGGATCTCGGCTCATAGCTAATTCGTGTCACAGCCTAATGTGGTCATATTGAATTAGAGGATGGGAAGTGAGTGAGAGAGTGCAGCTAAGATTAGCAAGTTTCTAATGTATAAAGGAGGAAAGGCAGCATAATTGTGGTTATCTTAATTGCACTTGTCAGAAGGAAAGTGGAATGAGCATCCACTACCATGGCTTACCTTCTAATTAAAAACACTTTATTGTTCCATATACTTCAAGAGCTCCATCTTTTGATGGCTGGTGTAAGAGACAGAAAGTGAGAGAGAGAGAGAGAGAGAGAGAGAGAGAGAGAGAGAGAGAGAGAGAGAATTTTCCTGGCTTGACCTCAGTTTGAAAAGGTATGCCATCATTGCTGTACATTCTCTCCCTGTCAGAATGACACTCAGGAACATCTGTTGGCACAAGTGGAAAAGGGTAGACAGCACTTTCTTTTCATGTGTGTTATGCAGTCGTGTGACAAAAGTTACAGCAGTTAGGAGAAGCAGGTTTTGCTGTCACCCCTCTGGTTGGTAGGTGATAGGTGTGTGATACGGGTGAATTGGCTACTGGGAGAGAACTGGCAAATGATCAATCTGGGAGAAAAACGAGGATAAAATCAGGCAGTAATTTTGTTGAAGCCTTGTGATGTTTTTCTCTTTCATGGTGATAGGTATTGAGTCAGTAGGAGTAAATAGCAGTATTTGTAGTAAAGGCTTAGTATTTGCAGATTAAGCCGTGTGCAGATTGTTCTTAGTAAATAAACATCAGCAGGTTTTTAATGTTTTTAATTTAGGTTCTCCTACATGTTTAATATACCACTGTTGGTCAGTATCATACACATTTCAAACACAGGAACAAACACATTTCCTTTTTACATTATATGCTTTTTTTTAGAACGAATAAATCTGACCACCTAAATACCAAATCTTTCTTTCGCTTTCTGTGTCCTTGTGTCCTAACTGCTCCCCCCCACCCCTTAGTTTCCTTAAAAGCCCAAATAACATTATTAATTAGCAATTATAGACAATGGGATTTGGTCATGGTTAAGGCATGTCAAGTCACAGTAGGATCTCATGAAAAGCATCCGGGTAATAATGCCTGTTAATTTGTTAGGAAATTGAAGGAAGAATTGCACTGTGCATCTGCATGCAATTTCCCATTATTCTGGTTTATTAGCAGCCCTAATTAAACAAAATGTAAGAGGTAGCCTGGAGCTGGGTACAGGGAGTACAAGTAAAAAAGGACCACTATGCATTGTGTCAATTCAAAAATAGTACTTGACAAGGTCAAGGTGCACATATGCAGTTAACAATGTTTTTTATTTCTTAAAAAAAAAAAAATAAGTTTAACCCTTTTGTATTTACATTAACATATTGAATGTTTTCAGGTGCCAATATACTAACCAAAATCAGTTATTTGCATAGTAGAAAAAGATTATCTTGCTTATTTAACCCAACTACTGGAGTTACACATATTCAATTCAATTCAGTTCGGATTTATTTGTATAGATTTTTTAACAATGGACATTGCCTCAAAGCAGCTTTACAGAACATAAGAAATATAATACAAGAAATATAATATTATAGAAATATATTGCGTACTTTACTTGAGTTATTGAGTTATTTAATTATTATCTCATGAGGCCATTATTATTTTTAATGTTCCAGCTTGTCATGGACAGTACTGGATGATTTGCTATTCAACACAAACCAGTTAAAGGCTAGTATAAAATAATTCTTAACTATTTCTTAGCTACTAGCTTGGATATTTCTCTGAGTACCTTCTTTCTGAATTCTGCTCTCTGCAATATCACATATACTAACAGCCAATTTAGAATTGAAAAGTTCATTTTTAACACTATGCTGCATCTGCCAACAAAGCTATTATTTTCTCATGCATTTTCCCCATCTCCTTTCTGCTTTTCCTTTAGCGACATGCATCCTCAAACATGCATCCTCAAACATGGACAGTTGTGGTCACTGAAGCTTAACAGACTGAACATATCACGAGTTAGATCTGTAAGGTGGTTATGCCATTGTGATGGCCCACACAGTGTGTCTGATGCTCAAGGGAATGTGCACAACAATTCTGCATGTCACAGAACAAGTGTTCTTGGATCTGGAAGACCTGCTAGTATTTGTGTTGTAAAAGAACACAATTATATCCCATTATGCAGAAATTCTTTACAAATGTTTACTACATCTAATTTAGAAGCTGCGCAAGTACTTGTGTGATATGTAGTTAATAGATATGTAGGGGTGTTCTCAGTTAAAGATTGCAATTCAGAGGTATAAATGCATGCAAGAAGAATCTGTTCCTGATCTTGGATGTTCTGGCACAAATAGTTCATATCCTTTTAAACCAGTTGTATGATGGACAAGAACCTTCCTGATGGAGGTCACCTTCCTCACAGTCCTTATGTAAATATAAATGTCCCCAATACTACAAAGATTGATGGTAATACAGCTGGGGAGTACACTCTCAAAGACTCATTTGTGAAATCCAGTGAGGACGGATTCAACTTATGTACCTTTGATGAATAATGGTGGATGAGGAGCTTTGCACAGCCCTGTGGTGGTGCACCGGTGCTCAATCTGAAAGACTGAAATGTCTGTATGTCAATTCTGACAGTCTGTGGTTTAAGATGTCAATGATCTAATTTCACATTGATGTGCTTAGTCAATGTGCTGACTGTTTATCAATTAGCATCTTTAGGATGAACGTATTGAATGCTGAGCTGAAATCAATAAACAGCATTTTAACATTTAAGTCTGTATGCACATCATTGAGGATATAAGTGTGGGTGGGATAAGTGCTTAGAAGTGAGCCATGTCTTCATAATCTTGTGGGTGAATGAGACAGGGCAGTAGTTATCAAGGCATGTCACTGTAGATGTCTTAGGCTCTGAGGTGATAAAGGTAGATTAGGAGGTAGAAAGCACATTTGTTGCACACATTACTTGAGCAAGTGGCTTCTGATACCTTCTAATCCACCAACTTGGTAAGGGTACACCTTGAGAAGGGTCCTCCAAAAATCTCTTGTAGAAACAGCACGTATGGTCACCTTGAAGGGCAGTCTTGACCACCTTCCTGGAGTTCCTGGAGTCAAATTGTGCATAGAATACATTTATTGCGTTTGGTAGAAAAGTATCATTCATAAAGGTGAGGTGGTTTTTCTGCCTGTAGGCAGTGACACATTAAATGTTCCTCCACTTCCCCTGTGGGTTGTTGTTATTGAAGTCATCTTTATTCTGAAGGCATATGAGTTTTTGGCTTCTTTGATGGCACGGATGAGATTAGTCCTGGCTTCTCCGAGTGCCACTCTTTCACCTGTTCTGAAGGCTTCATCACAGGCTATGAGCAGTCAGTGGCCTTTAGCATTTAGCCAGGACCTCTGGCTGGGATGTAATGTGATTATCTTACTGGACCACATTGTCCACACACTTAACAGATGCACACTTAAAACACTTAATCCATTAAAAGATGTTGCATATTCTTTTAGGTAACTCTGACTGTGTAGAACATGTTCCAGTCAGTACAATAAAGGGGGTCGTGAAGAGCTGAGCTTGCCCCCTCTGGCTAATCTTTGATGTTCTTGGTGGTTGGTTTCTCCCATTTCTGTCCCAGCAAGCATGATGGAATAAGCAGCACAGGGATGCACTATGATATGAATGGCTGGGGTGGGAACATGGAACAGCATTGTAGACCCCATGTCTGTTAATGTAAACATGGCCCAGTGTGTTGGTGAAACATTGATACTACTGTATGTCCCTGAATTCTGCTTGATTGAAATCTCCAGCGATGATGAAAAATCCTTTGAGAAGTATACACAGTCCTCCATTGATCTTCCTGGACACATAGATTCTGTGCATAAACAAATGAGCCTGATCAGTTGAATGCAGCATTGCTTTGGGAGTGTTCCATCAGCTCCCATCACTCCTTGCAGTGCACCATGGTCCCTCAGATCTTTTAGCACTGCTCAACATGTCCCACTATCTCTCAGTGTAAATAAAGGTACTCATCGGTAGACAACAAGAGCAACAAACAACAGTTTCATTGTTTCAAAGAAGCCACTGTGTCCATGTGTGCTCAAGCATTTATATGAGATTATAGAAATTACTGTCCTGAAAAATGAAGCTATAAAAACCCTAATTAAAAGCTTTTTAGTAATTTTAGTAATTTAAAGAATTTTAGTAATTTGTCAGAACAGCTGGAAAACTTTATTTACAGATTCAAAATATTTTATGCAAATTATAAAATAGTCTCATTGAATAAATGTAAATGTGTTTATATAAGCTGCAGATTTTTCACTTTGTGTCACCAGATGCACAGATTGCACTTGGTACAGGTGTACTGTGTCCTCACAGTAGACTGTATGTTCTACACATATCTAATAGCCATTGGTGTTGGCCTTGATTTCATCCTCATCAATCTGCCATCATTCTTGATGGTTCATTCCTAGGATGTGGAGACTTTTTTCGATTTCACCATTTTTACTTCCTTCTCTAGTAGGCTAGTGAGCTGGAGCTGGAACGGGTTGATGGTCAACATCATTCACCATCTTCAGATTCACTGCCATAGACTGAATTTATTGAGACACGATCCTCCTGTTAAGAAACTTCTTCACCTTCCAAAAGTTGATCTACTTCTACATTTACTTCATGCTCTTCTAAAATTATTTCTAAAACTTACAAAACTAAGATCTTTTTTGACACATTGCCTGGCTATTATAATGCCATACACTGATATAACTCTGACACAAATCTATTTATATTTCATGTCCTTTTCCCAATTTGCAGCTAAGAGAAAAATATGAAAATATATCTTACAGTTTCCTGTGAGAAAATGTATAGGTACACACAAAAGGAAGAGTAGGATGTGGAAATATGTGGAAAAATATTTATGCAACTTTCTTTATTTAAATGTATTGTGTGTGTCTTTGTGTGTGTGTGTGTGTGTGTATAAAATAATATGAAATTGCAAGAACAGAGAAGTTCTTGTGGGTGAAATGTAGGAATTCTAAATGTATTTGTATAATATCTAAAACAAGAAATGGAAAAAAGTATAGGATAAGTAAATAAAAAGAAAGGAGGATACAGACAGAGTAAACATCAGGAGTCAACTTTTCTTTATGATTTATATCATGATTAGATGTTTTTGTCCCCACACTTTCTATACTGCCATTACTTGCGGATCCGGTACACCCCAAAGCCTAATGTGTAGGGGGAATTCAATAAAAATGAGTTTTTCAACATGCTCTTCAGAGCAAATGAGCCAAGGCCAATGAGAGTCAGGTTGAAATAAGAATTGACTGTCACATTATTCTGTTACTGAACATAGTGAACAAGTATGTCTCAAGGTTCAGAACACTATGATAAAGTGGCAGAGACATTGTGTCAACCCATTCTATATACAGTATATGCAGTGAGTCAAAATATTATTGTGTATATAGATATCCTAGACCTCTAGGTTGGACACATTCCCTTCCCCGAAGAGCTATGATATCAGTGAATCTCAATATTTATTGAAAATTCACAAATCATTGAATTTTAATATTTCAGATATTAAATGTCTAAATATTATATTATCATGAGATATTGCTTAATATCACATTGAGAAGTTAAATGAAAATTAAGCAAATATAAATGATTGTGCATCCAGCATTATGACTAGAAGTTAATAATGGCGTGTAGAATGTGAGGTTCAGCTTTAAATGGCAGTAAAAGAAGTGCGCTGGTAGAGACTGTGACATGTAGCAATGCAATACATACATGGAAATTAGACTGATAAATATAATTGTGTATAATCAATGTAGAAGTGAAAGCCAGCATTATGTTTGGAAATTAGAGGTCCAAGGAGCTGGATTTGAAAGGAGAACAATAGGGAGCTTTAAACAGAACACTATTGGACAATCTACTGCACTTTTTTCAGACTTCAGGAGTTATTACCCACAAACATGCCCATTAAAATATAAATTCCCATAGTATCAAATGCTGCAGTAAAGTCCAACAGAACCAACAGAGAACCATATCCACAATATGAGATAAACAATACAGTGCCATGCGTATGCCCTGGAGCAATACTTGATTTTACCTTTGGCTGCAATTACAGCAAAGATGTGTTTTTGTCAGCTTTGTACACCCGGATCATGATATTTTCATTAATTTTTCCTGGGAAAATTGCTCACGCTGTGTCACATTGGATGATAACAATTGGTAAA
The DNA here is from genome assembly GCF_030014155.1 of Tachysurus vachellii. Lineage (NCBI taxonomy): Eukaryota > Metazoa > Chordata > Actinopteri > Siluriformes > Bagridae > Tachysurus > Tachysurus vachellii. Next base: position 13,690,938 of record NC_083463.1, read on the forward strand.
TAACAAATTTTCAAGTCTTGCCACACATTCTCAGTGTAGAGCTTTGCCTGGGCCATTTCATCACATTTAGCTTCTTGGTTATGAACCAGTTTATCTTTGGCAGTATGCTGAGAGTCGTTGTCACTTGAATACTGGAACAGTTTTTTTTCTTCCTTTCCGCCTGCTCTGCATTTGGCTCCATCCATCTTGCCATCAACCCTGACCCATTTCCCAGTTCCTGCTGATGAGCTGCATCCCCAAAACATTATGCTACCACTAACATGCTTCTGGGTGTGGAAGATGATCTCAGGGTCCAAAGAAGTGTGTGGATTTTTAAAAATGAAATATATTTGTAGTAGTATTAGTAGTAGTAGTAGTAGTAGTAGTAGTTTTAGTATTTACAATCATCTCCTTGTTGATTTGCATACATCCATTACATAAATTATTTATTCATATACATGTTAATTTATTTTACTGTGCTATTTATCTATTTGTTTGTTTGTTTGTTTATCAATTTATTTATTTATTTATCAATTTATTTATTTAGTTTTGCTTTTTTAAGTGGCTGTGGCTTTAACAAATTCAGAAAGTAATTACTGAGAGATTCATTCAATGTTGTTTAGAAGACTTACAGCTTTTTCTGTCATTTCCATTCACAAAGTTTAGATGGGTTTTTTTTTGTGAGTGCTCATAATTGCACCAACTTAACTTCTAATAATGGTATTTCTCATACAAGACAGATTCCACACTAGACCCAACACTGTCAAAGTCCTGATGGGTTAAGTGTATTCAAATCTCTTAAAGAAACTAATTGCCTTTAGTTTAAGTTTAAAACTGGTTTGCTTTTGATGTGACTTTTATTTTTATTGTGTTACACTTACTTAAGTGTGTTTAAAGAACCAATGAAGTCTATTTAAAATGATTTTTTTTGTGCATAAAATATGTTAAAAAATAAAACAGCTAATTCACTGTTAATAACGTTTTACTTGCATGGACATGGGGGAAACATGTAAATATCACAGTCACCTGACACCACAACTGATCCCAGTGTTCTAAAGCTGTGTGGATAGCCAATGTACAGTATGGTCATAATAAAGCTGATGTAAAATATACGAGATGTGATTTTTATTGGATTAGTAGCTATAAACTAAGCATGAATGGTCAAGCATTAAATGCAACTGGTTTTATTCAGTCACTTATTCAGACCATTATAAAGTAGAGATTTCATCTCATTTAATACTCCACTGTGTTAACGAACTGACATGAAGTTAAAAAAACAGAATACACCAAAAATTTGTGTGAGGTGTTAAAGTCAAATTTGAACAAGATAGTTTGGTCTAGCTCTAAACAAATTTTATTAGAGGAAATTAAAACTTGAGTCACAGGAGCTTACTTACAATTAGGTAAAATTAGATAAACTGAAACACTTAATTCAGATAAATAAATAAATAAATAAATAAATAAATAAATAAAATCAAAAGATTTATGTAGTGATTATTCATTTAGTCTTTTTTCACTAAGGTAACAATGTAGAAATAAATCTACATTACTACTAAACTAGAAGTTTTTAGTGTCAGTAACGGTAAATGCTTCATACATAGACATGACCTAGATAAGTGATCTTCCTGGTAAGATAAGTGTATAATGTGAAAATGTGTATTTTATATCTCTACATGGCAAAAATAAGGAGAGGACTTTAAACACAGGTTGTCAGTGCCAGAAATGATGTCTGCATATTCTGATGTTAGGACAATTAGCAGTGGCCAGTTTTGCATGTAATTTTAGCAGATTATATACAGCCATTGTTGCCATGTCCATATTTATTTCTTAGAAATGCAACTTTTAAACTGCCAGTCATAGATTACTGTATAAATGTGCTTTTAACAATGGACATTTCTTTTCAGAAATCTGTAAATACTATGCTATGCTCTTCTATACACCATAAATAGAAGTGTATTAAAAGGTCCAGCATCAGGGTGTTTTTTCTTGTTTGTTTGTTTTTTAGTTTAAATCTATAATAACTAAGTGAAGATATCCACAGAACAATGAAAGAGACAAAGTGTTTTTAGAAGTTCAAACTTTAAGTTATTCGAGTTCTCCAAGAATGGTATTTATTCTGTGTCATACAATCCACAGAAATCTAATAGCATCTTTAGGCTATTCATGTGATGAACCAAAAGAAAGAAAGCTTTAAGCAGGAGTAAAGCATCAGGATAGGCCAGGCAGGTCCAGAGGAGTCAGGGTCATCAGTGTCTCATCAGGCAGCAGGAGTAGCTTGTAGCTTGACAGATAGAGGGATTGAATCTGTTCTGATAATCTAGAAGAGCTTAATTAAAAGGGAAAGCCAGCAGGTAGCACAGCCATGAGGGCACCCTAAGACATAACGTCGCTCGGCACTCTACTGTCAACAAAATTGAGAGAATCTGCTCCCGGCTATTTCTATGAACCCTCCAGACCCACATCTTTAACTAAGAGAAATATATTAACAAAAGCTTTGATTAACCTATATTATAAGATTGAAACAGTGCCTAAGTCCCAAACGCTAATTGCGAGACTGCTCCATAACTTTGTAAGAAAAAGCTCTGCTCCTTGCTGTAGTCTGCTGTTGTAATGATTTGGTCTGCTTATTCTCCAGGTATTCTTTAGTTGACAATGAATGTAATAATATAAGACCATAGAGGGAGTACAGACTGAAATGAGTAGACTGTCCCTTGTGCTGTGTATGTGATTAGCTACAGACTTAGCAAATTAAACATAATTGTAGATGCATATTCAAATCACATTTTTCACTGTGTGGTATCATCTACGTGGCGCTAATACTTGCATTTATGCCTATCGCCTTTTTCCTCCTACTAAGATCATACACACAAAGCAGCTGGCACGTATGGGCCATTTACTCCGAAGACATCCTCTTATGACCTAATGAGATGCTTCCACTGCTGATAAATTGGTCTAGATCTGGTTGCTATGAACTGTCCCCTGCTATGACCAGCCAGCAGTTGAGTATTGATCCTTTTTAATGGTGTGTGTTTATTCCCAATCCTAATACAGTATTGGACTACTCAAAGCAAGGGTGTTTAGAAACAGGCAGATGGTGGCTTTGCCTGATTAAGCCTGCAAATTGGTAGTATCAGTAGTAGTAGGAACCGTTAATGTAGCATAAATTAAGTTTCATAGTTGGCAGATTGTGTTTTCCCCTTTTTCTTGTTTTAATAAAGTCACTTCTAACAGGTTTCACAAGACAGCTACACATTGCATTCACTATCTATTTCTCTCCCTCTCTCCATCCCTCTATTTTTTTTACTATCAGATGTTAGCCTAAGTTCTGGAAGGATTCTCCTGCTCATAGCTGAATTTCTTAGCAACATGCATTCTAAAACAAATTTTTTTTTTGATGGCCTATTGTCACATCGAGAGGTGGAAGACAGACCCAGATACAGGATAGCTTCAAATGAGTAGGGTTTAATAAATAATAATACATAAAACAGGAACAAAGACGAAAACTAAACAGGACAAAGGACGAGAACGCACTGACGTTACATTGACGATGATTCGGTTAAATAGACATAACGATTAATACATAGGGAACAGGTGTGTAGAGATGGGGAGGAGTAAACAAAGGTGGGGCAGCTTCGGGAGCTGCGCCTCGATGGGGGTACTGTCAGGACTCAGCCTGGACTTTTGGCCAGCCAGAGAGGGCCGAGCGATGTCCACAGCCGAGCTGAAGGGCCGAGCTGAAGGGCTGAGCACAACCCCCGATACACCACGGCCAGCCCACGTCTTGACGACCAGAATAGGAGGGAGGGAGGGCGGGAAAGATCCTCCGCCACGGGCCTGCAACACCCCCCGCAGATGAAGTGAGGCCACGTCCTCCTTGGACCGAACCAGAAATGGAGCTACGTCTCCCAATGGAACAGGTGCTGGGCGATGCCGTAGGGCACCAAAAAAAGGCAAAAACTGGGATGGTGATATCCTCTGTGGAACAGAAGTGAGGCGACATCCTCCTCGGATGGAACCGGAAGTAGAGCGGCATCCCTCACCGAATAAAATGCAAAGGGATGTCACTGAAAAAAGTCCCGACAGACTGGAGGAACAGTCCAGGAGGAGGAGAGGAAAAAAATATTCTCCTAATAAGCCGGTCCAGGTTGGACGCTATCCTGCTGGGCCAGAGTTTGCGCGGAATCATTCTGTCACATTGGGAGGAGGAAGACAGACCCATACGCAGGATAGCTTCAAATAAATAGGGTTTAATTAATAATAAACATAGAGCAGGAACAAAAACGAAAACTAAACGGGACAAATGACGAGGATACACTGACGTTACACTGACGTTACATTGATGACGATTCGGTTAAATAGACATAACGATTAATACATAGGGAACAGGCGTGTAGAGATGGGGAGGAGTAAACAAAGGTGGGGCAGACACGTGACACGGAACATACACAAACGCACATGGGCAAAAGTCCGGGCTGAGTCCTGACACCTATATATTCATTTAGGATATTTGAAAGCTTTTGACTGGTATCATATATATCTAACCCTTGATTAGCGGACAATATTGGTATTTCTTCTAGCCACAGTATCTCAAGAATGGGAGCAGCTATCTTGCTAAAAATGTCCTCTGCATAAAAGCTTTGCAATAAGCCTTTCAAAGGCTTGTCCAGTATGCCTTTTTTCGCATTTCATAACAATATATTATACTATAAGTACTAATAATATTAGCTGAAGAGAGATTTGAAACTAGGATTAATCATTGTGTTTAAGAGGTGAATTATTAGCATAGATTTGGATGCTTAGGCTGAGGATATTATATAGTCTCCTAAAGACCTTCATCCAGACTGGGTATATGGGTATAAACAGCATTATTAATCAGCTATGAAATGTGAACAGCCTATAGCTGAACACTAGGTGAAACCAGTTTAAATGTAGTAAGATGTAACTGACGTGCAAAAGTATATGTGTATTTTAGTGGATTTTTTTTCCACATCTTTTTTAGGTCATCAGGATTGTTATGCAGACACTGGAGGTGACTGTGGAAAATATATCTATAAATATGATATATGCATAAAATCTATTTAAATGTATAGAAATATAGGCTGACAAAGTGAGAAGAAGAAGGAGTGAAGTTGATCCAACAGTATCATGACAGCAGACACTTCGTGATAGAATGCAAATGCAGGAGTTTATTCAAAAAAGTCAAAAAAATAAGGACAAGTTCATATTAATAGGATCATGTTAAAAAAAATAGGAACAGAAAAGAAACTCCAACAGACTTCAGCAAAGAAGAGGACGTGGGTCAAACAGGCTATGAACTGGATCCAAATGGCTTGGCAACACCAGAGAACAGAGAAACAAGAGCAATAGACATGCCTGGTTAACAAGAGCAATAGACACGCTTGTTAATGTCACAAACGTGAGAGAAATTAATGCATAAAATGAAAGTATTACAAACAGGTAAAAACAATTAGAAAGCTGGTGACTGTGAGAGTCTGTGAGAGACTGTTGGCGTGCAAGTGGCTGCTGGGAATAAGAGTCTGTGGCAGCCATGTTTGTATAGGCTGTGGTGAAGCAGAGTTTGTGACAGCCTGCGATGTGACTAACAGACACTTAGTGGTATGAAATGCCTGGACTACGCCAAAGGAAATGCAACAAGAATTAAACACTTCCTCCATGTCAAAAATTCAAATTTCAAAGTTTGTAATGTTCCCTGTCCATCCATCTCTATACTAGTACTTTAACCTGGTTAGGGTTTGCAATAAAGTTATGTAGATTATAACCCAGACATGTTATATACTAATAAAGTTTTGTTTGAATATGTTCCAGAAGAATCTGTTCAAGTTTGGTGGTTGATTTGAGTTTATTTGATTTTCTTTATTTTCCTGGGAAAGTTTGCGTTTGTTTTCTATCATTTTTACACTGGAAAAGAGTTTAATTGTTCCCTGCTGAAGTGGTAGAGTTGCAATTTGCGCATGTTCATGAGTTGTACAGCTCAAAGAACATTTGATTAGGCATTTTGCAAGCTTATTTATTTCATTTTTAGACAAAAGACTGCTTGAAGGACCAGATAGCATTTAAAATCCCCACGTCATTTACTGTACAGTAGAATACCCTTGACAATGCATGAGAGGACATTTGCAGCTGTTCAAGCTGTGAAAACTGCATTTTACCAGGTCTGCAAGAAATTTGAGGATATAGTTTGCATGAACCTAAGAAAAGGCTTTGTGCTTTATTTTATTTAAGAGGTTAAGAAGTTTTTTCTTAGGCCACAATGCACCAGAACTACTGTACATCTCAGGCTGTGTGTGTGTGTGTGTGTGTGTGTGTGTGTGTGTGTGTGTGTGTGTGTGTGTGTGTGTGTGTGTGTGTGAGCGCATGCCCAATTTAGTGAAATGGATGTGATGAATTTTGTGTATCGTACTTGGGAACATGCATATTTTGAGTAACTGAACTTTAACTCACAAGTTTTATTTTGCTTTTATTTTTTGTAGAAGATGTACATAGTGTTGTTTAATCCTTCATTTACTTCTATTTAATTTTAAGTTATTCACTTGTCATGAGTTGATTAAAGTTCAGCATATTGTAATATAACTTATTTTCTTTGGAGAAACAGTTAATGCAACTAATAATGTCTATATAGTGAGTGAAGGGTAGGAGCAGTTACACTACTAATAATATATACATTAGTTAATCGGTTAATGTTTTAATCTCTGTTCTATCCTTGCAGTGGCAAGTTGGTTTTGTAAAGCAATCTTTAACTGTCTCTTTTCTTGCTGTGGACTCTCAACTCTCATGAGCTCACAGCCTCCCAGAAGTCTACAAATGAATGATTGCTTTGTTCAGTGCAAGGAGGAAGGACAGTTGGGGGTTTTTGTTTCTTATTTCATCCTTCAGCAGTTCTGAAATTCTTCATGAGCTACAGGTGAATGAATGCATTGGGACTTTTTCCTCCTAACACACAAGAGGAATAGCATCTGCCTCAAATGGGTTTAGAACCGACTGTGGATCCTTACTGATTTCATGTCTCTGGAGCAGCAGTTGTGTATGCACTAGTGCGTCAGAGACTGATTTCTTAAGAGAAGCAGATGATGCAGAGATCTGGAAATAGCTGTTAATGAAAGACACCACTGTTAATCGCTGTATCATGTGGGGAACAGTTTACCTGTAGATGTTATACAGTACCTATACATAATGCTGTTTTGAATTCCTGCAATGAATAGAGTGATGACGTACATGAACATATGAGCCTCCTAGCAGTCAGTGCAGACTGTGGTGAGAATAGAATGTTCTTTGTATTTTCTCAGACTATGGGGAAAATATACCAACCTGTCATTAGGCTACATACTGTACATTCTGCAGGAAAAGTTATATGAAGCTGGTTTACAACACATCTACCATACAGTAGAGGCATTAAATGTGCATTAATATTAGATCAGAGAATGCAATTTAACACACAAAAAAAGAAAGCAAATGTTGCAATAGTACAGATAAAACCAGTAACATTGGAACCTGTTTGCTACAAAACAATTTTTTAAATTTATTTTACTAATTCAATTGAACTACTGACTTAAATAAAACACATATATGTATCACATTACATTATGGTTTAACATTGTTTAAATAAACTTCAGTATGAATGTATTTGTTAACTGTTTATAGCCATTTTCTTTTTGGTCTTGTTGAACACAGCTTTTTGATGGTAACAGTTTGTGGTATCACAAATACCTGGCTATGTTAAGAGTCATGTCAGGAGGCAGGCTGTAAACAAGTTGACACACAGTACTGACTATATATAGAAAGCTTAATAAGTATTCAGCACTTTTGTGTTTGTGATTTCCATTGATTTATCAGTGAAATTTAAAAAAAAAACTTAAAAAAAAAAACAAAACAGATTTTATTTTTTTTTAATTTCAATATAGTTCTTATAGTTTTATCAATTGTTAATTATATCTTCTGTAACAAAGCGATTGTTTAACTTCACAATGTAGCTTCAGGATGGCTGTGGTAAGAAGTAATTAGCTATTTGGTTCATTTCTGTGACACTCATGACGAATTGTTTTCAATTCCCCAAAGGCTACAAAGATCTCTCTGATGGACTCAATTGCAGAATCCTCCGTAAATCAGGAGATTGGCCAGGCCATGCAAGGCTTTCTTGAGTTATTGTGGCTGTATGTTTAGAGTTGTTATCTTGTTGAAATATCCATCTTTCTGTTTTTAATGTTCTAAATTGCAGAAGCAGCACTATATCATGGTGTTCATAAATTTGTAACTGATTGAGTATGGTATTTTTGATATTAAACCCTTCTTTCATCAAATAGGCCAAAGTTACTGTCATCAAGTTTTATTTTAGTTTTGTCTGACTGGAGTATAGTGTTCCAAAAGAGTTCTGCTTGCATCTCTGCTTCTTTTTTGCACAGAGTGTAGGAATTAAGGCAATCCTTGCCTTAATTCCTACACTTTCTCAAGAACTCAAGAACTCAAAGAACCTGAAGAACTCAAAGTTCTTTACTTACTGCTCTGTTCTTTCTGTTTTCCTGTAGCTTTTCGTCCAATGTCCACACTAATGCGTTTTTGTTTGAGACCTACTGTCTACACTGAGACTGCGTTTTTGTCAACGAAACTGGAGATTTTTGAAAATGCTGTCCAAAGTGGAGGAATTTGAAAACACTGATTTTCATAGGCTTTCGGAAACAATGACACAATTGCAGTCATATGACCCAGTCCTGTGATCATTTTAGTCAATAATATTTATAATAATACAATATTATAATATAATATTGCATCAGTATGTCGGCGTATTGTCGGTCTCTTTAAAAAAAATCTTTTTCTGTCCCTTTCCTCGACATTGCTGCAACGTTACAAAGAGCCATAAAGTAAATAAACGGCAGGCAGAAATTACGTATGTCATAGTATCTTCTTTTGTCGAAGAAACTTTTACACATGCACAGACAGGGATGTAAGGGTTTTTAGATGTTTGTGTGTGAATTAGAAACTTTTTGAAAATAGTAGTGTGGAATGCTGTTTTCAAATGAATCCGGATTAGTGTAGACGTAGTCTGATTGACTTCTGATGTCACACAAACAATAGTCATGTTGAAAGTGATGGAGCCTTCTACAGTTAAACACTTTTTTTATATAATTTCTAATGAGGGTTTTAAACTACCCAGTTTAATTGGTTTGACAAGTGAAAGGTATGCAAGTGAAAGGTTCATTGAAACATAACAAATCAACTCTATATAATTGTGTTCAACTATTTAAGCGACTGCTTTCTCTGAATTCTAATCATTAGTCTATAAGGACATTGCATTCATTGCAATTTCCACTTATATATTGTTGAACCAATTGGATTGGAATTCTTAAGGTTTCTGAAAAAACAAAAGTTACTGTATTAATTAAGTTATTCACTGGCAGCATATTAAATAAACGAGTTTCTGAATACATTTCTGCTTGCTGTACATTAACTCACTAATATTAATATTATTGATATTTAACATTGATGCAGTATAATCTGTGCAAACATTACAGCAGCTCTGACTGAAAGAACCAGGGCTTTGTAAAAGACTCTAAAGAGCAGTTATAAATTGAGTTCTATGAACACCAGAGAAAGGAAACTGCTTTTGAAACTGTTTCAATCAAGCCTTTTTATCAGAATTAAAGTGCTGAAATGTGGGGTGAAAGGACATATGTTAAGCTCTGTTATGGATGTGTTTTTAATATACAGGGATTGCATCTATGAGAGGTCATGTATGGTTACTATTGAAATGTTCTGCACTATCCATTCATTAGAGGTTAAACAGATTTCAGTGTAGTTGGTCAGCCATAAGAAAATCAGGTCAGGCACATATGTTGGGGGGACATTCAGTGTTCCAGTTCATACCAAAAGTGTTCAGTGGGGTTGAGGTCAAAGCTCTGTGCAGTTCCTTCAAGTTCTTCCGCACCAACACTGGAAAACCATGTCTTCATGGATCTTGATTTGTGCACAGGATCACTGTTATGCTGAAATATTTTAGGTCTCTAAATTTTAGTGAAGAGAAATAGTGATGCTCCAACATACAAAGACATTCTATAGAATTGATTTCCACTTTGTGCCAACTGTTTGGAGAAGAACCACATATTGGTATGATGGTCAGGTCTCCACATACTTTAAGCCATTTGGGTACAATTTTGTACAAAATACCTTTTGTTAAACCAATTATCAATCAAACTGCATATCATTCTTTTTAATTGCTCTGACCCTGCATTTAATAAGAACTTAACTTACACATTATCTACTTTACCGTACTTGCATTTTATCTTTAGTACCAATCGTTTTTTTATGGTGTGACAGCTGACCTTTTCCAGTGATTCAGTGGTCTTTAAAACATAATTTGTGCTTTACGTAAAGTGCAGTTACCATACTGAAGAGTACAGCTCTAGTAAACTGAACAATAATTTCAGGCACAGTCTAAATTCATTTTGCAACCATAAACAGCATGTACACTTTAAATATGTTCATCTGGCCTTGATTATACTGTATGCTAATCCTGACCATGACCACTGGACAACTCTGTTTGAGTTGGTAAACACTTTAAAGTCTTGAATGTATATTTCATTACATTTATTTTATGCTCTTGTTCAGACCATTTGTAGGCCCTAACTGTCCTTTCTTGGTGCATTTTGCATGTAACAGTGGCAGTCATCATCTGAGACACCATAATAACAATTGATTTGTGTTTTTTGCTCTTAGCCTTGGCTTGACAGTGGATTTGAAAAGTCTCTCCAGTCTGTTTTCCATCCCCATGCTAAGGATTACAGCCTGAACCTTTCACAATGCATTGCAAGGCTGAGGTGTGTTGAGGCAACAGATCAATACCCATCTCATGAGGAGCCAGAGCTGAACTTTTGGATTTATCCACTGTTCCCCTACAGAACAGAGCAGACAGTATGGGTTTGTGGTTATAGAAATGGATTAGTGGTCACGTGGTGGCTGTCTGAGGACAGGGGCCCACTGATTTGCTCTGAAAAAAGCAGGACTGGAAATGTCAGTTCTGAATAGTTTGGTGTCTGCAGCCAGTCATTCCATGTTATGAATCGACTTGAAATACTATTTTTTTTATTGACCATTAACACTAAAAGGATTTTATTGGTGGCAAATGGTTATTAAAATAAGTAAAGCACATCTTTATATATCTAACATGTTATCTTTGTCGCAGGAATTTGGTTGGAATCTGAGACCAAGGATAAACATGGCAAATAAAGAAACATAATAGAAACCTCTTTTGCATCTTGGATTTTGAATTAAAATCTTGGACATTGGTCTATCCACTTGTCTGTCCCCTGTGTCATTAAAAACATCAAAATACACAAAAATCAGGCTAACATCAGAAATGTATTAGCTGTGTTTCATGCAAAACAGCTAAAGCTGGTAGCTGAAAAAGGATGTGACACCTAGCTAGAATTCAGCAAATAAATGCAAATTATTATTATTATTATTATTATTATTATTATTATTATATTTTTACAATTTAAAAACTATACTTGTAGCAACATTCAACCAATTCAAAGCTTAAGATGCCAATCATGCTTATCACAGATTTACTGATTGGTATCTCTCTCCATGGGGCACAAGTTTTTAACTAGAAGCCAATCATCTGTGGAAGCTGTTCATCCAGAGGCAAAACAATAAAAAAGCACACTGTTCCGTAAATGTTAAGATTATTTTTTTCAGCTAAATTCACCCACCCACACTCCATTCACTCTTAGTGAATCTGGGCAAGAGGGTTAGCACAGGCTTCAATAGCTGAGTATTAGCTGTGTCTAAAGTTTCCCCCAAAACAAATAATTAAAGCTTTGCAAGAAACGGTTCATGTTAAACAAAGGAATAATTAGCTTTCCTAGAATATTGATTACTACCAAGATTGATTAATAATATAGACACTTTGTTTAAAATTTTATTACTGCAGTTTAATGAAATTTCAGGGGAAGCTTTGTAGACTTCCCATGTAGTCTTAAAGCATTTGCCTACTGTATAATGGTTAGGCTTAAGTAACCTTATGCCTATTAATATGACATATACTTGGTTAAATGTAGCATTTACATCTCAGCTGAGGCATGTCAGGTGGTTCATGCAAATAATTCATGTTTCTGCATAGCCTTTTGCCAGTTTATAACGAGTTGTGTTTTTTGTGCTTCTGAAAGAAAGAAAATAGGGTTTGTATATTCAACATTAAGAAATACAGTGCTTTTTTTATTGAGAGATTTATTGAAGGGGGACTGAAGAAGAGGACATCTGTAATGCAGGTGAAATCTCTATTAGCCCTCAGAGTGCCTTGTCCATTCATGGCCATTTAAATGCAAATCCCACTGTAAGGTTGTCTGAAAGTTAGGAGGTATGAGGTGTGATGTGAATATGTGCAGTACAATATGCTGAAAATATGCAGGTCTTTGCACATTAAAGGAAGGGAAAAAGAAACGACTATGGTTGTATTGTGCTGTGAAGTCAAGGCTAAGCTTAAAGCATATATGAAGACAAACCTTTATGGCATGAGCCCTTGAGCAAGCATCTCTGTTCATAATTTACCACAGGTGCACCTATAGTTTATCAACCTATAGAGTTAACCTTGACTAAACATTTTTAAAAAAAATACAATTTCTGAAAAAATGTCAAGAGAACGCCTGTTGGAGGGCTGCTGAATCGGCTCGGATTCTCTCAGTACTCCAGAAATTAATGACAATTTGTGCAACATTTGTTGAGGTTGGAGGTTAGAAGATTTTTTTTGTTGTGCTTTAGCAGTTTTCAAAAGAGGATATTTTGAAATATTGAGGGCCTATAAAAGGCAGAGGGTTGATGATATACAATAAGGGAGAAAATGTTGTTAGCTAAAATTGTTGAACAATTTGTCCAAGTTGGAAAAAAGTCTGTATACAATTATTGTAGAAGTCTGTATACAATTATTGTAGAAGTCTGTATACAAGCCTCAACAAAGAAATAGCAAATGTGTGGCCTGTAAAGACTGTGGTTATGAGTTAACTAATAATCCGTCCACATGAATAGTGTGTAAAGTCTGTTAAAATAAGTTGTAAATTTAAACAGGGCATGAGCACACATGAATTAAAAGTTTAATAACATTTGTATTTTATTTACATGAACCAATTATCTGTGTGACTTATTGTGTAACAATACAATTAATTATTTAACAAGCACATTTAAAAAAAAAAAAAAACTTAAAATTCTTTCTGGTATTTTAAGAACTCTTTTGACAACAACAACAACAACAATAAATAATAATAATAATAATAATAATAATAATAATAATGATAATAATAATAATGATAATAATTATTATTATCATTATTATTATTATGTTTGGGAGCTGAATAAAATGCCTTAAAGTGGTGGTCAGCACTGTCTTCTTTTTTGCCAAATTTGTCATTGCAGGTGTGTCCAATAATAACTATCCTGTGCTATTTAAAAAGTCAGTGCTAGTTGTGATAATCTTTCCTGTCTTAGAAACGATCACACTGAGAAATGGATAAGCAAAACTCCCAATAGCTCTGTGATATAGTAACATGGAATGCTTTCATTAAGAGTAGGCGGACTGAGATAAAGCTGTTAATAAAAGATTCCCTTGCTGATGTTTGGAGCACCTGGGGAACTGCAGATTGAATCGTGGCCCCATTTTACAATACAGGTCATTATTTAACTGTCCACAATAGGTGTCATGACAATAGCCCAGCTTTCCAGCCTATCACTATTGAATTAACTTCTCTGGCTCTCTTTGTGCTTGCTAAATTGAATGTCACATAGAAATTCATGTACACCCAACAAAGATGGGTAAATTTAATTATGCTTCATTCATTACATCCCAAATGTTTGGCAACATAAAGACATAGCATGATAAGAGAAAAGTGTAGCCTGCATGTGTTAGTGTGAAATAATGCAGTGTTTCCACCAGTGAGTGTAAATTAGGTGGACAACATGTAATTGTGTCTCCACTGTCCTATTTAAACCACATGGATATTGAGGGTAATTTATCCCATATACAGTCATATGATGGATAAATATATGGTGCTGTGGATTGTATTTAAACCTTAAACTCACTTCTTAACATAAACTATAAACTAAATAATGTTATTATTTTAGCCCCATGATCTTTGTATCTGACCACTAACTAGCATGAAAAGTTTCTCTGTCCCATTGAACAGATCTTTCTATCAGATCTATTCTTTAATACACTTATAAAATGAAACACTGAAACACAAAATGTAATGTTGTATAGTAGCTATTGTTATATAACTATTGTCATTGCTTATTTTATTATCTGAACTAATATGTACCGTTTGTTTGTTTACAAGGGTTCAGATGAAATGATCAACAGTGGGACTCCAACAGAGTGTGGAAATCCAAATGAAGCATAATGATGAAAGAAAATAAAAAAGAAGTCCTTCAGTAGCATGTAAAATCAAAAGCATATTAGATGAAACCTTTGTGAATCGCACATTAAGAGAAACATTTTGAAATGACAGAGTTCTGTAATCTCCTGTTCACTCTATTTTGAGGCCATTATGGATAATGTTCTTATGCAGACCCCAAAGGTGACAAAAGTGTGTTTTCTCTCATGTGCATTTTTGTAAAAGCTGTTGATCGAGATCATTTTGAAGTGCTAAACCCTAACTCTGAGAAATTTTGCTTCAAAAGGTTTAAATGCCTTAAAATGTGTAAAACAACTCCACAGTAGCACTCCAGAGCAAATTATCTTTGCTTATCTTTATCTTTTGAAGGGTTTCGCTACTGTAGTAATGGATTGTCTCACCTATATGGTGCTTCTGCTATTTGTTCAGAATACATGTGGCTCACAAAGGTAGCAGTATTGATCTGAAAAATGTGTGGATGCTGGTCGTTTTGCACTCCTGTCAGATACATACAGCAATGACATTTATACACAAATGTGAATGTATCAGCAAAACCTGGGAATTGAATAATAAGGCTTGTGAAGGGACCATGGATCATCAGTTAAAATGTAAATCTGTAAAAATCTAAACCCAAGCTCATTCTACAATGGTACATTTGTGTCACAGGTCTATTGGAATAAAACGTTGAGCAACTGAATCTGTATTTTAAAGCTGTTTATTTACAGAATTGTTTGAATACATAAACTGAGAGATATGACTTGAGAGAGAGAAATACTCACAATAATACAAAAGTTTTTGTGAAAATAATGAAGTTCCCATCTACAATGTTTCATGTAGCTGAATGGAAATGGCCGATGCATTGAAAATTGCTTAAACCTAAGTGTTTCCCATAGTCTGAGGTGCGATTTTTGGTCGCTGGGATAAATACTAAATGCATGAAAGTGTAACAAAAACAGGTCTTTTGGAATAAATGTGTTGCTGTCCTTTCAATAACATTGCCTGAAAAGTGGTTGATGGAAACACATCTCTCTCTCGTGTGTTCTTGAAAGAAGTTTCCAAAAAGGTTATACTTCAGGGCTATTTTAATATTACACACATGGCACACCAAACTGGCTGTTGTTTTTAATGAGCACTATGATTATCACACTGGGTATAACTTGCTGTGAGCTAGCAAACCCAATGTAGAAATGATTGTAGAAGGCTATTCTATACAACTGCTTTATTCTGTATTGCACTTTCCCCCCCTTTTTCCTCTATCCCAATTCACACCCATCAGGCAGTTCTGCCCATCACACGACAGCTACAAGTCAGAGTGGGTGAAGGTTATTACATGTCTCCATGTGCCATCGCTGCTGGTCATGTAACATCAGAGTCTATGCAATATCCCCCACATTCTGTAGTACATTTTTAGGCCATCCAAACAGATTTGTTATAACTTATTTGTGAACTGCCACCTTCTAGAAAACATTTACTTGAGAGAATCTCTGTGATTCTGCACTTCCTTAGTATTTGCTTCATTTTTCTCCCTATTGCAGTTGATTTCTCAAAGATACCCAGCAGAATCTCACAGAAAATGAGCAAAGAAAGAGCAACAAATCTGTTCACAAAAAAAAAAGTTTGTTTGATGTCAAATATGGTTTTACGAGGCACTCAATTCAATATTAATTGTTCCACCCTTCCAGCTGAGACATTACATTTCATGTTGTCGTGGCTGTTTCTTGTTTTGGATTAATAAAAGGACTGAACTGCATTTGGATCCTCACTCGCTGACTGGGCTGGACAGAGTTACTGTAGAGCATTCAGGCGTCCGTGGCTGGTTTGGCTCCATAGCCCACGGACCCCGATGCCTACTGCCCCCCCCCAAAAAAATATTTAGGGCCGGTGTCCGTCTCTACCCTGCTCACGGTTAGAGAAGACCTGCCCAGGAGCAACGCTAAATTGACAAAGTCTGTGAAAGACCCCATCTCTTGGCCCAAAGGCATCAGATAGTGTACCTGGTTCTCTAGTCCATGCCTAAACATGTCCTTAAGAGCCTTTTCCCCGAAGGCCACCTGGTTACACAGGTCCACGAACACCTCAGCATATTCCTTGACTGGGGAATCCCCCTGACGTAAACAGAACAAGATTTTTGCTGGATCCATAGCCGGTTGGTCATTCAGTCACGGTGAGGCAAAGGCGAGTGAGGATCCAAATGCAGTTCAGTCCTTTATTAATCCAAAACAAGAAACAGGCAAACAGACAGGCAGGCAGGCAAAACAGGGCAGACCACTGAGCAAACAGGAACATAGACACAAACATTCAACAACGACCAACACCAGGGAAGAGAACAAACAGTAGATATAACAAACAGGAACCAATCACCAAGCAGAGACAATCAGTGACTAAGACAACACACCTGAGGGAGAGATGGAGTTCAATTAGTGTCCATGGTAACCAATGAGTGGGCGGAGCAAACAATTAACAGCAAGGCAGACCAGCAGACAGAAACAGGGCAGAACACAGACAGTGCTTTTTAAATTATTGAAGTATATGTACTGTATCACTCACTGTTCTAAAACTCTATTCTAAATTCTAAAACACTCATAAAATGATGCTGAGCCGTGGAATATTTATTGTGACAGGACTGGGATGAAAAAAAAGCCTTAATTGCCAGTAAAATTAAAAAGGTTTTTTGTAGTTGATAGGCCCCAGAATATTAGACGGTTATTGTGATGAATGCTTACCAATTAACTACTAACATGAAATTGTGAATCTGGGTATACTTGTTCCTGGGAAATGTATGAAAATTGGCTAAATAGACAGAAATGCAAAAATGATTAATGGTGCCAGTGGGAAGTGTATGTGTGTGTATGTGTGTGTGTGTGTGTGTGTGTGTGTGTGTGAGAGAGAGAGAGAGAGAGAGAGAGACAGAGAGATGTTTTCATGAGCTCTGTATCTATGTGCACATTTGTAGATGTAAAATACTGACTCTGGTTGCATTCTTACTATCAAAATTGCAGCTGCCAGAAGATAAGGAGTTATCTACACTACAAGCAAGTTTCAAGAAGACATAAATACTATATCATACACCGCTTACTTCTTGCCAAGAAAAACAACTACAAACATCTCATATTCTTCTGTATTTTATATATATATATATATATATATATATATATATATATATATATATATATATATTATAGTGTTTCTACTGATCTGATTTGCAAGGAGCCAGTAAAACCATGGAGCTGCGGCTCATCTGTAGACTGTGGTGATCCATGACATCCACCATTCAGTGGCTAGTCTCTGTATGGGCAGGTCTCAGGCCTTTCTCCTGTCAACAGTTGGTCTGATGTCTACCATATGGTCTAATTAGTACTGTAGGGGACATACCAGACACAACCTTTATGAAATGCTGCAAGGTCAATTGATTAATTTACAAAATTAATTGATAAAACATTAAATAGAAAACCACAATCTGAATCAGCTGGGCTCAGACTACTGGACCCATAAATAACTGTGCTTTATTACAGGAGTCACATCAAATGTGAATAAAATCTTTCTAGCAAAAAAAAAAAAAAAAAAAAAAAAATAGCCAAGTTTTAAATTGGGATTCATTACTAACTGCTGTTAATTTTGAATCCAATTCCTTTGATTTCACTTTGATCTTGATTCATTTTTTAAACTGCCAATCTTGGAAGCATGGACTTAAAGAAAATTAACATGGGGTGAGTTCACATCTTTATAGAAGACTAAACATTGAGGAACTAATTTTTCTTTAACTATAGCATAAAGCATTTTTCTGCTTTTTGGTCAATGTCATCATTCACAAGTAAAGAAAAAAGCCAAGATGGTTAAAACGAGCTGTTCTCTGAATTCACTACATTCACTACAGAAACATGTCAGAACAGGACAGCTAATAATTGCGTGATCTTGCTCATCCAGGTAAATTCACAAGATGAAATGAAGTATACTGTATCTCTTAAAACTGACTGAAAATGCATGTCTTGTGATGGGTTATTTTTGTTGTTTGATGAAGAATGTTGATGTTAAATCTTGCTGGAGAGAAAGATACTGATGATTGAATGATTTTATCCCAGTGCTGTAAATAATACCATCAATTGCAATATACTTTTGGAAGAACTAGGATATACTTCTATAAGCATTTACTCAGATCTTATTCAACTGATTGCTTTGTAAATGTTTTTAATTATTTTTTATAAAGTGTTTGTGTCACAACCAGGGAAGGAAGGAGACAGACCCATACACAGGATAGCTTCAAATGAATGGGGTTTAATAAATGATAAAGACAAAGACAGTAAATGACGAGAACTAAGACAATACAAATGATGAAACCTAACCTTGACTAGACATAACCAATGAATCCGCGCCGCCATCGGCAACGTGGCTCACATTTATACAAAAGACAATGAGATACAATTAGGATCAGGTGTGGAGACAGGGAGGAGCAGACGAAGGCGGGGCAGACACGTGACAACAACAATAACAACAAGAGCACATGGCCAAAAGTGCGAGCTGATCCCTGACAGTTTGCCAATGAAAAATTAAATGTTAATGACTTCTCTACAAATGTAAAGATTTCTCTTTTTCAGAAAGAAAGTTCTTTTTCATGTGACGTCTATGTTAAGTATATCTATGAAGAATTTTATAGAGAATGCTGCTTTAGTGATATTTTAATTCATGAACTTAACAATGGGTTTTAACATGATTGTATTGTGTCAGAAAAGAGCTTGCATAAGTGCTTTGCTTCTACTGATTTAAACTTTCTCATCTATGTTCACTTTTTATATATGAAGGTGAGACAAAGAAACTAAGGTACATAAGTAGAGCAGAGTGACAATTGAAAAAGATGAAAAAAGTCTGTGTTATGAAGTAAGAGGAAAGAGAGGAAACGTCTCCATCAACAGAGATCATTGAGCAGATTTTATCCAAAGCAAAAACTATGTTGTCTGTGCCAGGAAACTTCATCAAGCTACTGCTTTAAGCCAGATAGCAATGGAGAAGATAGTCCATTAAAGGGGAATTGTATAAACTAAAAATATCTGCACTACAACTGTCCCACTCAAATGCTGTCATCTCTGCAAAGAAAACACATAGAAAGCTGAGCGATCACTGCAATCACAAATCTTTGGTGTACATGGAAACATCAACAAATGTTGAGAAGAAATGTATTCTTTCATCCCATCATTGAAGTAAATGGGAAAATGTATTACAATATAATTCTAGTAATTATTGTTCATATCTCGTAATTCAGTTGATTCAGTAGTTAATAAACAATAAAAAACAAAATAATGCTGTGGAAGACAGACAACATGGATATTACTGCATATCACCATCTAAGAGAAATGGATTTAAGCCTGAAATGTGTTTATAACCATTGTGTAGTTTATCATCATTTAATTTACTGTGACCTTGACTTTGTGGAGGAAGAAGACTCGCACACATTAAGGTGCACACATTTGAATGCAGATGCAAAACATATTCTTTTTCAGGCTGTTGCACTGATGATGTTGAATTTTGGTGTTTAACCATTTTTACCAGAATACTGGCTTTTCATTCCACCAGCAGAATGGAAATCGACCAAAGTCTGTGTGTTAACTAGTTGAGTTAAATGTTGCTGTGTGCATGTGAATGTTTCACTTTGCCTGTACAAGTTACACCAATGCATACATTGCACATGTCAGAGAGATGGTTTAGTGAACTATTTGCATGAACACAAGAATTAATGAATTTTAAAATGGATTTTACCCTGACCCAGAAAGGAGCTGATCAGCCAAGGCATGTTCATTGCACATCTTTCTGCTGCTATAAGGCCACTGTACATAAGAATGACTTCTGTATTAGCAGGGAATATGAATAATCTAGTAATCTGTAAGAATGAATAGACATGGTTAAATGGTAACATTAATCATCTATAAATATTATTTATCATTAATAAATAGTATTATAATCAATTACTCAGTTAATATTGTTAATAATAATAATAATAAGAAGAAGAAGAAGAAGAAGAAGAAGAAGAAGAAGAAGAAGAAAAAATATTTTAACAATATTATATAATTTAATCAGATTCAGTTCAGCAATATATGATTTTAGACAATCATTTTGTAATTTTCTTTTGGTTCTTTTCTCTAGATCCAGTCTGCGCGTTTGATTTGTCACAGGTTTTAGGCCGGATGCCCTTCCTGATGCAACGCTCCCATTTTTATCCAGGATTGGGACCAGCACTGAGAGTTAATCCCTCAATGGCTGGATTCCCTTCCTTGGAATCAAACCCGGGCTATGACAATGAGAGCACAGGATCCTGCTGCTGGACCACCGGGGGTTCAAACATTATATAGTCGAAAATACCGCAAATTTCTCCATGTGAATTTATCATGCCACCAAACATAACATCAACTTTGAATAGCAAATCATTTAGAATTTACTGTAGAAATCATTGTTTGGTTTACAAATGAAGCAAAGATTACATATGACAAAAAGATTTCATGGAGAGTCAAAGTCCTAAGCTGGCAGACACTAATGAGATGTCTATGCTCATGTCTATGTCTATGCTCATACTGTAATGACGAGGTAGATTTATTACCAAAAATTTAAACTGTCATGTTTACCCAGGCTGTTACAGGAGTTACAGGATGACATCTTTAATAAAATATATTGTGCATCTCCTCTGTAATAAAACTCTAGTAACCAGATAGCTATAAATTACCAGGAACTAAAAGATTTCAGCCCAGATGTTTGTGTCAAACATGGTGATATTTTCACGCTATTGGATCATGAATTGATTTATAGAAGACTACAATCATGATTTTGTGGCATATCAGCTTGTGCGCTTTCATTTGCTTACATTTCATTCTATTTTTAAACTCCCATTAGTTTAAAGACTGTTCTCAGCCATCTGCTATTTCATAATTGCCAGAAATATTTTCTCTTAATTGATTAAATACAGCAAGTCATAATAAGGGGTGACAAATGTCTGTAAAATCAAACTTGCCTATTTGGTCAGAGAAAAAAAGATGAGGCTGCTGTAGGGTTTTTAAAACAGATGGTAATGCAGGCGGCATTAAAAATGCAGAGTCACACCTGCAATAGATGAAACTACTCCACCTGCGCATGTAAATCTAATCTTGCTCACACACAGCTATACTATATTTACAGATATATATTATTGACAGTTCTGAAAAGTGAGTATCTTGATTTTCTATTGTTGTTAAGAAATCTATTCTTAAGTTCTAGGACTGAGTGGAAATTAGTAACTATGGTTTCTTACTTGTTGCTTTAAAGTTGTAGCTTAAAAAGCTCTAGAACAATGTTCTGTTTCTCAGGAGATGAGGCGTAGTGATGTGGTTGGCCATCAATTATGATGAGATTAGTTTTATACGTAGGTTGATTGATTCAGGGAAATTTTGGGAGGTTCATAACCTGTCAGGAGACAAAATATTGCAGAAGAAGTCTGACATTCTTTGGTTGAAGGTATCAGAGGATATAATTTACTGTAACCCATTTTTTAATGCTCTTTTTACTCAGACATGGGTACATTGGGATGCCAAGATCAATGGCTGTTTTCTTGTTTGTATGTAAGACATAAATGATGAAAAAACAAAGTTAATCACATCTTGCCAAGCTTGCAAAACATCAGCAAAAAAAGCACATCTGTTTAAACAGCACTGCCTTTATAGGACTTTATAGGCCTTTATAGGACTCACAGATTAAAGTCAATAGAATATATTAATGAAATAAATGTTTACCTTATTTTTTATTTCATTGTGCAGTAAGGTACTGTTGTTGTACACAAAAATCTAAATCTAATTGTCTTTGTTGATTAGTCCAATTGTTACCTCAAAAAATGTCTGCTACAGCCTGGGACACAGTCTGACACACACACACACACACACACACACACACACACACACACATATATATATACATATATACATATATATATATATATATATATATATATATATATATATATATATATATATATATATATATATATATATATATACATATATATATGTCCTTAAATCCTTATAATCCTTAAAAAATATATATATATATATATATATATATAAAGAAACTGCAGCAGTCTCTGAGAAAAAAAGCAAAAACAAAGAGAATTCCCAACTATTCAAAATCGAATTGTCTTTGTTTGGCACATCTGATTTTGTGCCTCAAAAATGCTTCTATGTTTGTAGTAATAGTAATAAAGAATATTTAATAATTATATTTATTGTATCTGTTCTGGTTTAAAAATGATTGAGAGAACAAAATGCAGAACTGACAGGCAACATGTCCCACAGAAAATAACTCTTTTAGAATCCTGGGTTGCAGTTTTATTTTTAGAAATCTGCCTGAAGTAATATCACACTGGCCTCATTTAACTTGATATTGCTTTCATATTGCCTCACAATGTCATGTTGTGTAGACTAATAATCATTGGATAAAAAATAAAGCAAGACAAGTATATTATTGCTTTGTCTGAAATTTTTCAAGCACACCACACACGTATGCCCTGTGCTGGACCATCCTGTTAATGCTGCAACAAGACCATGCTGTTAATGGGTTTGTACTCCCTTAGCGTCCCCATCAAACAAATCCTAGAACCACCCCTGCTGGTGCTCCAAACTGTTTTCAGTGGGTATGTGATGGCAGGCAGCCATAACTGAAAGTGAAGGCCAGATGGTGTTTCACAGAAAAATACAGTAGTGGATTTATTTGGCTTCCATTCAATCCATTCATTTCTGCAAGTCTTTTCTGTTGTCATGGCTACAGCTTAGCTTCTATGCTAAGATACACTTTTAGAGTTGTGTGTTAACATAATAATTCTGTGATGTAAAGAAAATTATGGCTTGAAAAGAATCTTGTGCAGTATTATTTAAAGCTATACTTATATGTATTAGTTTCTTGTTTCTATTTGCAACAAGGATAAAAATAAAAAAATCGGGCTGACAGGAAATCTGTAGTAACTTAATCAATTTTTTTACAGCTACGGTGAGCAGAAAAGCATCTCAGAATGCACAAAACATTGAACCTTGAGGTGGATGAACTACAACATAACACCAAATTGAGTTCCACATCTCTCCACCAAGAACAGAAGAATCTGATGCTCTCATGGGCACAGACTCACCAAATCCACTGAAAATTAGACAGAAAAAAGTTCTTAAGAGACAACCACACTAAATAATTTGTCAAGAGTATACATGAATGAAATTACAAAAAATATGTGGTCACAATTTAAAAAAAAAAGAAAAAAATTGGGCCAGCTCTAATCACACTGACGGTTATTTACCAGCTTTAAAGGTCTCAGCAAGGTTTCTCAATACTGAAGTTCTGCATCCAACAAGGTTTCTTTTTCCCCTTTATCTTTTTCATGGCAAACACATGAAAATTCATGAGTTGATATTACCATGGATGAATTATGGATGTCACCTAATTATTTTAACAGCATCTTATTAATCCATTCCCACAGTGGTGAATGATTCCCATGTGAGGCTTGAAATCTAATGAAGTGCTTTTGTTTAAAAGCAGGTAGATGACTATGCTTGTCTGTCTTGATCCAGATGGTTGTTTTCATTACAAAGGATACATTTCAAACTTTGCACTAACTTAATATTTCTTAAAAGGCAGTATAGGTTGTATAGGCTGTATGATGTAGAAATGCCCAGGCACACCAAGCTGACTGTTGACTGTATGTTGCTGATTATAACCTGTAGTTTCTGTGATGTGTTCCAAGCTATGTTTGCTTGTGCTCCATCATTAGTGTCTGTAGAGCTGATGTAGCAATTGGAATTGGAATTGCTGAATATGATCGCTGCTGTGATTGTCATGTCAAAGCAGAAAAGAATAGCAAGCTAATAGTACTCCAATATTTTCAAATTCTCTATATCTACTGTATAGGTTTTATACAAATTCAGTTATTAAGTCTCATTCTGATTAACCATGTCATTTTGTATATATATTAAACAGAACTTTTTTCTGTTTTTGACTTTCACATTTTCATGAGATACATCTTCCAGAACATTTCAGCAAAACAAACCAGACCACAAAAATTGGGATACTGACAGAATCTGTAAATGTATATAATATGCGTATTTAATTTGTTAAAATGTTTGTTGTTAAACTGTTTATACTACTGTTATCATATGGTGCTTATCAGTAGGTCATCTGTGACCCTTGTCTCCTTCATTTTTTTATACTTGTAAGAGTTTATACTAGTAAGACTGCCACACATTTTTGCTTAGCTTGCAATGAAAACCATTCATCTATAGCTCTGATTAATGGATGAAGTGCCCTTATCAATTTTTCAGAATGGCACTTTCCGTTTTTCCCTTGACCTCACACATCATCATTTTTGTTTCATTGATAGAACAGTGATGCAGAGCAATTTGTGTTGCTCAGCTGTATTAGCTGATGTTAGTCTGTTGGTAGCAATAAATCAAAGCAATTTAACACATCAACGGCCAAATACAAAAACACTTACTGTATATTGCCGTTGTAAAGTATTGTATTTGGAGGCAGCAGATTATGGAGTAAAATGACAGAGAGAAAATTGTCATTGACAGGATTGCACTGGCATAATTATCTGAAGGTCAGGGTAAGACTTCTACTTTCTTATGTTCAAAACTGTCAGAGCATTTTCCTTCAGAACAAAGGGAGATTTCCTTGCTGAGTACAAATAGCACAGTGGGTAGCCTATAAAAGCTTGGTCATTTCATTTATAATTAACTGTCAGTAGAAATAGGCAAACCCTAGTAATTTTGTTTGGGCTTGGCTTTATACATGACAAAACACTCTTGATTAGATGATATAAGCTACACACCTCCGTTGAAAGGTGGTATGGAGGTGTTTTTTATGGATTAGTTCATTTTTATTATCCATATAGGCAATCAAAAATTTTCATGGAAGGCAGAGGGAACAAACCATATAACATACATACAATTAATTATTCAGAGTGATCTAAGGTTGTACTGCAGGCAGTCTTTCATTTATTGTATTTTCTGTTCCAAACTAGGTTCTAAACACTTAATGAGGTAGATCTTGGTGAAAATGGTGGATGTTTTAAGCTGTTTAAGAACTGAGGGCACTAGGGACAGTAGGTATTATTGTTCAATCCTAAACTTAATCTGGTTCCATCAATGATAATCCATGTGGAGACATCTGTATGCTCTCTCCTGTCTTCAGCATGAGGAAGAACCACGAGGATGCAGATGGAGATGGAGAGTCTGATGTAGCCTTGCTTCTTTCTTTAATGCTTTCTTTAATGGCATTCTTTCTGTGGAAGTCAGAAAGAGCATACTGATTTGGCTTAGATACTGAGTTACTGAGAACAAAGCAATGGCACAGTCATAGATTCTGTGCAGTGGTAAAATAGAATTTGCTAAACACATAATTGAACATAACGTTTAGGAATTATAATTACTTGGGTAGTTTCTGAGCTCACTGCACTCTGTAGATAAGCTGGTGAACAGGGTTGGGTCAAGCCATTCTCATCATAGCGAAGGGACTAGATTTAGATTTTTTGCTCAGTGCATAAGATTTTTGGCTTGTGATTTTGAAATGAAGTACAGTGGGGATATTATTGGATTATATGCACGGAGATCTTTTCCATGTAGAGAACACTTGTGAAGAGAAATAGCTCAGCAGTTTAATGGGTGATGACCCAATTGCCCAGTAGTTTTTTATACAGTGCTTGAATGTGGTCCATTAATGGATGCCCTCATTGACAAACTGCCAAATGATGCCAAATCTGTTAAATTTCTGGTCTCCTCAGTGACAAAGAAGAGAGGTGGTGGAACAATTTTGGAATGGTTTAGGTGCAACAGTACAGAGAATACTCACCCCATGCTGGTTTAACGAGGAGAAGTTCAATAAATATAGAAATAGGTCTTGAAATTTTGACACTTGGAAGGATTTCTGCCATGTGTGTCAAAGTGTACAATAAGAAGTCAGTTACAGAGTCAACACTTCATTTACAGTGCTGGGCTCAAGCACTTACCTACACAGCCTTGAGCGGAGAAAGCTTGGAGAATGTTGCTAAAAACCTGCTGTCTTCAAGTTTCCAGCAATGTCTTAAACGGACAGTCAGACACAAGGCTGCCAAACCGAGATTTATGAAAAACAAAGCAAATGAAAACAATACAGAAGACAGCCAAAAGTGTTAGGCAATCCTTAAAAAAGTGAGGCAGGCAAATGTTAAAAAAAAAGGCAGAAACTACAGAATCTAGACAAGACATGATCATTAAAGAGGAAGCAGTCCACAGGAAAAGCACTAATGAAAGGTTTTGAATAATCACATACAATGTATCAGACATCACAATATGTGTTTGACAGTCTGAGTAACCAAGAGAGTTGTCTGATTGCAACAGGTGAGTGTTTGCAATCAGACAGACAGATTAGTAATCAGGTGACTGTGGGCAAGGACAGGAGCTTGACTGGAGGTTGGTTGCAGGTTGTGATGATCACGTGAGTGGTGTTCTTACAGACATGGGTATGAAACTAACACATATTTTTGTGCTACAAATTACACATTTACTGATTATGTATTCAATAACACTTTCTGACCTAACAGTCAACAGGGATTAGCCTAACTACTTTTTTAGTAGCATTGCAGTACATTTTCTTAAAATAATGTAGCCTATCAGGTAACAAAGCACCTTTCACCAGGTAGAATGCAATGCTTTGTCATGCTACACTGCTTCTTTTGCCCTTTTCACATAAGCAGTTCAATGTTATGTTTTAATCAAATGCATAATCTACTGTATCCTTAAAGACCTGGGTTCAATCCATTTAATTAGTGTGGTAAGCTTACTGAAGCATTCACCTCTTATATACAGTATAAAAGTGCCATACTGAAGCTACAGAGAAAGCATTGTACTATACTTAAAGCATGAATATAAAACATCCATGTTCATATTTATCAAAGTTTATGAACATGAACATTTACACATTTGTTTTTCACCTCTGCAAACTAGAAGTGAAAATACTGAATACCCCCAAAACGTTAATTTCCGTTCTATAGACACAAAAAGTGGGCAGCTTTTTAGCCTCCATTGATGACCCCTATTGATTACCTAGTTGGTTAAGCAATGAGAGTTATCATAAAAATGTTAAGTGTGGAGTATTTTCTATTTTAGAAATTTTAGAAATTGAAAAGCTGATACGGATGCATATAAAGATAATTAATTAAAGCAACACAGGCAAACAAATCCAAAATTGGTAGACAAGTTCATGATTTAAATCATATTACGATATTAGTAACTTGTATGTGCAAAATCGAGATCTTCTTAATTGTGGTGAACACTGTTAGTGCTGATATAGCTCAGCAGTTTGCTGGGTGATGACCCTCTCACCCACTGATTTTACATCCAGTGCTTGAATATGAATGTGGTCCTTTAATGGATATACAAGTTGCAAAATGATAAAATCTTCTGCCATCTATGAAGTTTCTGGTTTCCACAGTAAAAGGGAAAGAGATGTTTTAATGGTAGACAAGAAATTATAATAATTTGGAATGGTGACAAAGCAAACCAGGAGAAGTACAGTTAAAAGGATCTCTGTCATGTATGTGAAAGCGTACAATGAGATGTCATAACTGTACATTTTATGTCAGTGGCAAACCCTTCACCCAGGGAAATCCAGAACACAAAAAGCAAGGAGAGCTTAGTAGCAGAATAGTAATAAAAAATCACAAAGTTTGGTAAACTTACCAAGCTATTTATTGCTATTTCGCCGTTGCATGAAAACCCTGAACATTACTTAAGCATTACTCATACTTGCAATGATAATGTGAATCTGAAGCTCTTATACACTGTGAGGTGTGATTGTTCTCAGTTGTGAGTGACTGGTAATCAGTTAAATATGAAGATGAGTTTGTTTGGAAGTGAAGTCCATTTCAGCCATATTCACTAAAACAGATATTTCTTGTGACTGTTAAAGTTTTCCTAATGACAGAGAATCCGCACTGTATTTAGTTATTTAATTAGTTTAATTTAATTTCTTCCTGTATGCTTGTTTGTCTGTTTGCTGGAAGCTGCTTCTCCGATGGTACTGAAAGCAGCTTCTTTACAAATACAAATACTGATGCAAATGTTTTTTTATGGTTATGTGCGGTAAGTTTTTGGATATGTGTGGTAAGTGTGGTTAGTTAATCTAGCCACAGGGGTTGAATCAAGCCACAGGGGTTGCAAGCCAGTGATTTCTGTACCGGTCCCAAGTCCGGATAAATAGAGAGGATTGTGTCAGGAAGGGCATCCGGCATAAAACGTCAGTGTCAGTGAAGTCGGCACTGTGAATTCCATACTGGAACGGTCGAGGCCCAGGTTAATAACGACCATCATCGGCAATTGGGCAACTGTTGGGCGAGGATGGAGAAGGGTTCGTAGGAAATGAGGACAATAAGGTAGTTGGTGCGAGAGTAGAGGATGCTGAGGATAGAGTTAGGAGGAAACAGATGATTCACAGTGGTGGATGTTTTAACGGGAAAAGCCAAAAGTAGAAGAAGAAGAAGAAGAGGTGGAAATTGTGGTAAGTTCAACAAGAAGTCCAAACTTCATACTTCACAGCTATGAAGAACAGTCAGCACATTGTTCCCACGCGTCCTGGAAAACCTGGAAATCCTGGAAAATTAATGACCAATGTTCCAGTCCTGGAAAACACATGGAAAATGAGAGAAAACATAAACTGTCCTGGAAAAAATCTTGTTGTCCTGGAAAATTATTATTTTTAAATGTTCTTGATCATTTAAAGAATAGTTTACAACTCGTCGAAACAATTAACAGTAACAGAAAGCGCTCTGTTCAGGGACGCTGAGTTTTGACGGGTTTTTGTTATGCTTTTTAATCTCGCTGTGACGGATGACGCTGTCTTGTGTTGCCGGTTTCAGGTGCTAGGAATGGTTTAAGTGCTCGAATGTTTTCAGCAAATGGTGACGGGTAAGCAGGTTATATTAACCTTGTTAATCTGAATATCATGTGCAAGGGGAATGCACAGCAAACTAAAGCATGCATGACGGCATTGGCCTGAGAAAGGAGAGGGTATTAATATGTGCGGTCTTTTTATTTTATAAATGTTGAAATTTCATTCACATGACAAATTGTCTTTAAAAGTATAGTTAAGTAATAGCCATAAAGTGTACGTTGTTTTTAAGACTTCTGGAGAGAAGAACATATTACTTTAGGCCGTGAATCTGTGATCCTTGTCTTTTTTTGCTAAATTTGAAATGTCCTGGAAAAGTCCTGGAAAATGATCTCTGAAAAAGAGTGGGAACCCTGCACTACTTTGCATGCACTATTATTTCTTTCATATATCACCAACAACATATCAATCTTTATTGAGAATCTTTTACATGATCCTGCTTCATTTTAGCACCTCTTCCTGTCAGATTCAGTAAAGGAGATGTAATTCAAATGGAACTGTTAGCACAACGCTAAACTGTGTTTAACTGTATTACATTTAAACTGCTCCAAATTCTATTGCTACACTATAGAGATGCACATTGTGCTGTCTCATTTAGGAAGATGCACCACTATGATTACAATTTTGTCCATAATGTGTAGCATCTGCTCTCAGATATTTTCCATCCATTTCTACACAGTAATTTTCACTCTTGTTATGCTTTGTTACCTTGTGTTATGTGGTTCTGCTGCAAACCACCTTTAGTCAGAGTTTTTAATAAATCGAAGTACGTTTCAATATCTAATTCAAGAGACTGCCATCCATTTAATTAAAAAGTTAGTCACTATGACTGTGTATTTACATTGGGATGTAAATATCATTCCAGGCATACTGTAATTACAACATGTCTCAGTAACAGTACTCAAAAAACAAATTAAATGGCAAAGACTTTAGCAGCAAAACACCTCTGTTTCATTGCTAGTGAACCTCTTATGAAGGAACTGACTCCACTTTGATTTCATGGTTGAAAACACACTTGATGTACTGTGCTTGAAACACTGGACATGTCTGAGTGATCAAGAGGACTGTTTGCACCAGTGACAAAATTCTGAGTAGTTTTGCAGTTTGTGGCTGGTGCACTTGGTCATGGATCTCCTTCAGAGTATTAGCTGTAATGTGGTGATATCAGATGTGTAATCAGATGATAAAGATAAACAGCAAACAGCAGTGTTTTTTTATAGAGGATAATATGCTCATATACTGTTTTTTTTAGTAACAATCACTGTAACTCAAGTACAAGCAATACTGTTACCATTTCTATAATCCAATGTTGTTCAGTATGCAGTGAGCTACTAAAAAAGAGAACCAGTTATTAGTGAAGCTCCTTCGGTGCTTACAAGTGTGTGTGTAATTTGTCACAATATTATGAACATATTAGCAAGTTTTTTATGAGCTTTATTATTATTATTATTATTATTATTATTATTATTATTATTATTTTTAGTAGTGGTAGTAGTAGTAGTAGTAGTAGTAAAAACAGCAGCTGCTGCAATAGTAGTAATTAATGTTCTACTCATAAAGTTGTTCATAGATATTACATTTTAGCCCTCCCATCAAATATCTCCACTAGTCACCACAAATGGTATCACGCTACAACATACATTTGAAACTGTACAACAACCATCTTTGAAAGAATATTTGAAAAAGTTCTGAGAGAACTGTGCAAATTATACATAAATGTTCCTACATAAATGTTACATAAACCTTGACTAAATTCGAAGACCACCATTATGTCTGGTGAAGTTTCAGTTGCACCACAGACATGCAAAGGTCACCAGTTTGGTGTAAAATAGTCAGATCATTGCATGTCACACAGAGAAACAATTTTCATCACATGTACTATCACAGATCATCATTAAACAGTACATAGATTAGGAAATGTGTAAAATTATTTAAAATAATTTATTTGTATAGCAATTTTAACAATGGACATTGTTTCAAAACAGAAAAAAATAATATTATACAAGAATTAATATTATACAAGAATTAATATTATACAAGAATTAATATTATACAAAATTTCAAGATTAATATTAGACTTTGCAATGGGGATAAATACAAAATGTGATTGTATTTATTCCCAATGAGCAAGCCTGAGGTGAGTAAGGCGACTGTGGTTAGGACAAACTCCCATAAAAGGAAGAGGAAGAAAACTTGAGAGGAACCAGACTCAGAAGGGAACCTCATCCTCATTTGGGTGACACTGAATCGTGTGAATATAAATTGTTATAAATAACAAAGATATGAATAATGTCCTTTCTACAGTCATATAAAGTATAAACAATTGTGTATTGATTAGGGGGATGTTGTTCTCAAACACCACATATAATTAGTGTAAGCTTTCTGTATTGACAGGTAGAATGTTTAACAAACAAGTAATGTTTTATAGATGTTAGTGAATCATTTGTGTTTTTTCCTTTTTACAGAGACAGGGTGCCACAAACATCAGAGTTTTCAATCTAAGTCGACAGCAAGAAGCAAAAAAAACTTCATGTAATATTATAAATAGTACAGATTTAAGTGTGCAGAGACCACCAAAAGAGTCTTTCTACTTTGTGGGTATGCTGAGTGACAGAAAAAACATTAAATGTCAATGGATTTTCACAGTAGATGTTGAAACTCCTAATGGCTAGGTTGTAATCTGAATGTAGGTTAAAATTATGTTGTTTAGTGCAGCCATACAATTTTGAAAAATTTAATACTGAGGAGTATTTCAAATTCTTCAACTCCCAGTTTCAGTTTAGTTTATTTCTAAAGCACATTTACACAACTGATAAGAGACAAGATTTAAAGACAGACGATGTTGGGGCCAGCCTCACTGACAATGGCAATGAATTCAAGAGCTTAGGAGAAACAACTGCAAATGCTCGATCACACCAGGAGTGGCTTGCATTATAAACATGATAACTGTGTATAACAGACATGAAAAGCATTTCATAGGGGTCGTGTCTGCTTTTAAACTATGTACAGTATGCATCAAGGTTGATACCTTATACTGTACTTCGTTTTTTGTAATTACTCATTCCTTCATGCCATGACATATTAGTTACAAAATAGAAAAATGTTGACATGTAATAACTACTATAATAACACATTGTAAAAATCTGCCAGTTTAGAGTACATACTCAAGAGTACGTACTAGAGTACATTATTAAGTGTTATGCAAAGCAATCTTCAGGTAACGGTTTTTTAAAGCACGCTTTTTTGACTAAATACTGGTGTTTATGATATGAGTTCCAAACAGATCTTAGCTCTTTAAAAAACAAGAACCTTGTTACTTTGTGCTTGAACATTGACAGATGTTTATTCTGTCAAAGAAATGATATTGGACGTTAATCAGCAGAATTGTGGGTTCTAACATTTCCACCCAGATTACTGTCAAAATACACAATACAATAGTGTCTAATGCAAATAAGTAACTCATGAAAAAAAAATCATGAATTCATGGAATGATTTAGAAAAAAATGTTAAATAAAATGGAACATTTTGACTCATACACACTGAATTGTTCGTTATTCTTTGTATGGCCACTTTTTGAGAGCAGTAGGAAGGATTAAAACAGCTGTAGTCTTCCTACATAATTATGCATTTACATAAATCCATTTGTGCAGTAAAAATAGAAGACCCTGAGTGGTTCGGTCGGCACTCTGACAGTAAGTGCAAAACTTGTAGCCAATTCACTGACTCTATCCAGTCAGCAGTGTTGAGAAACACTCACCTACTGTTCTTTCTCTCTCTCTCTCTCTCTCTCCCCCTCTCTCTTTCTCACTCACTCACTTGACATGTACTACTTTTGTGGTTATGTTAGCGTATGCAACACAACAGTTACACAACCTAGTGCTGTGAGGATGTGAACATGGGATGAGAACACGTGTGTGGGGTTGAGTGTGTGATAAGCCTACTTCAGAAACTATCCTGATTTAAATAGCTGCTTTGTATTATTTTATTTTATTAAAATGCTACCCCATGTTAAAGCTTATAAGTTTAGTGATTTAAATCCATGCCCCATTTCCCATTAATACACTGATGAATGCATATATTTTTTATTGTGTCTTTATCTAAACTCTGATATCGATTATTATTATTATTATTATTATTATTATTATTATTATTATTATTATTATTATTAATAATAATAATATCATCATTATTATTATTGAATTTTTTGACTTTTCTTTTAGATTTTACCACTCCATCAATTCTCAAATCCTAGAGATGTAGAAATTGTTCCATGTTTAACAGAAATTCACAGGGGAAAAACTGATTGTGAAGAGAATAGTTTGTCAGGTAATTCAAACATTTATGCCATTGTTTGAGTGCTGAAAACATGTGAGTTCCATACAAAATATGTTGAAGGTCAGATTTATTATCAGTCAATGTTTCTTTCCAAGTGCTTGCCAGAAACTGCTTCCTGTGGTTCAACAGACAGTAAACAAGTTTGTTTAAATGGGAAGAATAGAACTCCAATCAGAGGCTTTTCTCTCCATTAGACAAAATCTTCAGATGTTTCCTGAGTAGAAGATGGACAGCACGCTTCTGACAAGATTGTGACAATCAGACTAATTTGCATTTAAACTGTCTCTGGCAAAAAGGAAACTGACTATTGAAAACAACAATATATGCTTGATGGGCCCACAAAGAATATCCTCGCCTGTGTGGGTGAAGAAATAGGAAAATGTGATGGGTGTACTTCAGTGTGTCTGCTTGCATTAATTTGGTTCTGGCATATCTGCCATGCACGTCGATTCTTTTTAATTGTCAAAAATTCATGGCAAGCTCATTCATATAGTGTGGTTCAAGTTTGAAATATGTCTGTTAACATCACCAGCAATTATGCAATTTTAGCAATGCTGACAGAATATTAGTGAGCTAACAAACCTACAAAATCTGTTTTGTAACACATATAGTGTGTAATGTTCGGTGTTATTGTTCCTAGATCATTTCTGTACACATGCAGTGAGAGAAAATGCTGTACAAAATGTACAAATGTTTCTGGAGGTCTTGATGCATTTAGAGCAAACAAGCAGAATCATTATGCAAAACAAGGGACATTCTACTTTCTCCAAGGACAACAAGCTTTGTAGCAATTGAAGAAGCAAGGCCAGACATATATGCTAAAGGCAGAATCCAATATAACAAACACAAGGGTCAAACCCACACAAGATCAGACTACTACTACAGGCAAGGCAGAAGTTAGATAACAATAAAAATAGGCAAAGGTTCTAAACTAGTTACTAAGGTCTTAGTAATATGATGCATAAAATATATGCATAATGTACAAAGACTGTATGTTTAATACATAATTCATACAGTTTGCTACTGTCGCTGATAAAATGCACCATTATGTAAGGTGGACATTTGTCAGTGGGGTATAAGAATTCATCTCGAACTTTTCCATATTTTATAGTTTTGCACCCAATCATGTGACACTTGTATAATTGCACACAGGTGCCCTCAATCCAACTGATTACCTGATTTCCTTTGCAACTGAACTAATTTCCCAGTGGGAGGGAATGCTCAATCAGGATATCCTTTCTATTTGTAAAAACTTTGCAAGTGAGCTTGACTTTTCCATCGATTTAATATGTTGTGCCGATTCATGACAGATAATCCAAATCAGATCAATTATAGGTTAAAGTTTCAGGTTACATTACAGTTTACACTACAAATGGTAGGTTCAATAGAGGCAACTGCCTATGCAAGCAGCTGCATATTTTGCAAAGTAGTAAAACATCAGTGCCAAGATCAGGGTCACCTTGAGTGCCAGGATATTGGCATATCACTAGTAGCAGCTCAGTGTTTAACTGACTTCTGACAGGAAGATTGTCAGTTCACAGGATCACCAAGTTGCTGTTGTTGGGCAATTGATCAAGTTGTGCTCAGATATAAATATGTATAAATGTAAAAAAAAAAAAGAAAAAAAAAAAGTACATTCTAGTTACTATGGATAAGTGCATGCACTTTTACAGTAAATTGTGGCCTAATTCTAGACAACAGAGATGGCAGAGATGTCATAGGTGCAACTGACTATATACATTTCTCTGATGAATTAGCTTAAAGCACCAATATTTCAAATTAAGGCTAAACATCCCTTATTTCCATTTTATTTCAATGTTATTTGAGGTTTTCCTTTAATGCAAATAGCAAAGCTTTAATTTTCTCATTCATTATTAACAGTTATTTAAACTTTTAGGCACCTAAGAAGCAGTTAAATGTAATGATAAACAAGTCTGCAGTGACTCCTTTCTCTCAAGAAGACAAATCTGTATCCTTGCCTTCATCATGTAATGGCAGAGCAGAGTGTGAGCTACTTAAGGTCACAAGGCAAAATCATGGCAAAAATACTAATGTGGCAGGTGGTTTATTAGTCACTATGGATAAATGGTGGCTATATTACACCCAAGTAAAAGATGAAGGTGATCCAGATTCAATATTCAAAAGATTCAAGATCATTTTATATACAGTAGAAACCCGTCCTGGAAGATGATTGTTTCTAAATCTATTAACATAAGTTTAGTCCTGAAATTAGATTTCAGTTAAGAAACCATTCTTATTTTTATCTTATCATTTGTCAATTTGCTATCTCTGTTTATCACTGAATTAATCATAATTCTACAGTGGCATTTCATTGGTAACCCAGACAACTTAAATTTAAGAGTGAAATTCAAACAAAAAAATGACTACCAAACTGCTGACCACAAATTTAGGCTACACAATCTAGTGAACAATGAATGAATAAATGAGGTTTTGTACAACTTTCTCTTGCTCAGCAATTCTTTAACACAGCACCTCATCTTTGTTTTAGAAAGAAAAAAGTAAAATATGAACTTATTTTCATAGACTGCATATTCAGTCCTCAATATTCAATGCTCCAGTTTTTTGTCTTGTGCACCAATTATAAATCTATTTATCTGTGCTCCAATTATAGACACGAAGAAAATTCCTTGCTTATAGTCAACATACATACAAAAAAGATTATTATCTACTTGTATTTGTCCTAAAAGCTTTGTAAAGTATAGCTCTGGTTAGACCATGCCAGCTTCACTGAACTCAGTGTTTATGGTCAAATTTAGTGTTGGTTAATCTTCTTGTCTGTGAAACCTCCCTAGTTGAAATTTGAAATAGTTGATGATGTCATATGGGGGGCACGGTGGCTTAGTGGTTAGCACGTTCGCCTCACACCTCCAGGGTCGGGGTTCGATTCCCGCCTCCACCTTGTGTGTGTGGAGTTTGCATGTTCTCCCCGTGCCTCGGGGGTTTCCTCCGGGTACTCCGGTTTCCTCCCCGGTCCAAAGACATGCATGGTAGGTTGATTGGCATCTCTGGAAAAGTGTCCCTAGTGTGTGATTGCGTGAGTGAATGAGAGTGTGTGTGTGCCCTGCGATGGGTTGGCACTCCGTCCAGGGTGTATCCTGCCTTGATGCCCAATGACGCCTGAGATAGGCACAGGCTCCCCGTGACCCGAGGTAGTTCGGATAAGCGGTAGAAGATGAATGAATGAATGAATGAATGATGATGTCATTAATGTTATGTTAATGATCTCAACAAGAAAGGAGAAATCCTTTATTTGAATAGTACAAATACACTCAACAAAACAATCAGAAATCTCTTCTAACACGCATGACATTGATATCTTAGTAGCCTTTAAGCTAGGATACTGTGATGCCAGGGATTGTAGTAGCTATACAAACAAAGAAAAAATACAATAAATCTAAAACTCTTCTGAGATTCTAACAACAGTGTGTTTCTCTATCAAAAAGAGTTCAACCAACACACTAAAACCCACTTTAAGGGGCTAAGTGTTTACACCTCAGCTTATGACTAAAGCCGGCTGTCACCCTTCTTCACAAAAAAGCTTTCTATATTTAAATGTTAGTCATCCTCAGAACACATGCGGTGATGAGGTTAAATTATCTTGATTGAAAGTGGAAGGGCCACTACGCCTACAGCCCGGGCACTGTTGCGGTGGGAATGAGTGGGTGATGTGATTTTCATGCCACTGATTTCTAGGGTGCTTAACACATCAACATTTCTGCTGAACATATGGACAGAGCAAAAGAGAGAAAAACATAAAATGATGTACCAGTGATGGACAAGAAGTCAACAGGTCATGTGTCAAGTGAGGGTGTTATAAAAATGAAAGATATATTAGAAAAATGTAGTTTCTAGAGAAGTGGTCCATTTTTTTGGAACCGCTAACTAAAGTACTACTAAGTATATTGTTAGAATGTTCTGATTGGTACATTTTGTAAAATGTCTGATGATATAGTAAGAACACTTACTAGACATTACTTAGGACAGAGTTATTGTCTAATGAAATAAAGATTTCATGATTTATATAGTGCCTTAGTCTAGGTCTCTAACCTAAACAGATCTAACTTGAAAAGATTTGAAAAAGTATTAGGTGAAGATAATGATCAGAGATGAAACATTGTGCTGGTTGTTGTGAAGCTGATTTTGTCAGGATCCAGCCCGGACTTTGGCCATGTGCGTTTGTTTATGTTCTATGTTCACGTGTTTGCCCCACTCTTGTCTCTTCCTCCCCGCCTCTGCACACCTGTTCCTTATGTCTAATTGTCTTGTGTATGTAACCGTGTCGTGTTCTCCTATGGCGGCACGGAATCCTCGTCCTTGGTCTTGTCTCGTCGTGTCTTTGTCCCTGTTTTGTGGATTCCGCCAGACCAAGACCCAGCAGGATAGCTTCAGCTTGGACCGGCCTATTGTGGGAGCATTTTTTTTTCCCGGACTGTTTTTCTGCCCTGTTTATCCCTGGACTTTTGTTGTTTGTGTGACACAAACAACATCTCCGCTTTCGGTTTTCCGCGGAGGACGCCTCCTCACTTCTTGCCGGTGGACGATGTCACCAGCCTGGTTTTGCTTTGGTTTTTTTGGTGTCCTGTGACTTCACCCCTACCTGTTTTGGTGGGGGATGTCGCTTCACTTCCTGATTTCCCGTGGATGATGCCGTAACATACTAGTAACATATATTGACACTTTTCAAGATTTTAGCTCATAGATCAAAAAAAGAACAATTTCAAAAATTCAGATTTGCAAAGATCTAATGTGAGGTTAAAGTGACAATGTGGAGTAAACAGGCACACCAGAAATAATGATAAAAAAAAATCAGATAGTGTAGATATGTCACTTAAGTGCTTCTATTTTTCTCTTTTTAATTTAAGGTGACATTTGATGGAGTTTTGGGAGTTTTTTAATGCATGGCAGTCAGCAAGTTCCTCACAGCTTGTGAAGTAATGTAGCCTGTTATAAAACATCTTGTCAATGTATGTTTTCTCTCTCTCTCTCTCTCTCTCTCTCTCTCTCTCTCTCTCTCAAATCAGTCCTATTCCATCTACCACCAACCAAACTGCAATCATCATGCTTTAGTCCTGGTTGCTATGGAAGCAAAGATAGATGAGAAAGAGAGCGGGTATATCTCTGTGCCTGTGTATCTCTGCTCAGTGAACTAAATGTTATCAGTAATCTGAAATGGCCTACTGTCAAACTACATACAGTACTGCCCCATCCCTTTACATTTCTGTCCCTCTCAATCTGCTTGCCAGAGACATTCTGGAAGAACAAACAACTAATTATTTTTTAATTTTATTCCAGATCATTTCAGGTTTGTCTTTTTATTTTATGCCACAAATCAAAGATGCTTTTATAGAAAAATATACCACAATAGAGTGGTGTGATTTGGGCAAAGGTGAAACAGTGTAAATGTTACTGTCCCATGATTCTATGTTCATATGTGGTATGTGGTAGCTTAGTGGTTGAGGTGCTGGATTACCAATTGAAAGGTTGTGAGTTCAATTCCCACGTTCACTAGGCTGCCACTGCTGGGCTTCTGAGCAAGACCCTTAAACAGCTCAGTTGTATGAAATATAAGATGCTCTGGATAAAGGTGTCTACTAAATGTAATTTGATTTTGTGGAATGTCACCAAGACAATTTAGTTCCTGTTACCACTTACATTAAAACAGCCTTTCCCAAAAACATCACTTTTCCCCTTTCTTTAGGCTAATAAGTCAAGAGCCCTGATGTTATGAATAACCAGAAAGTGTAACGATCTTTCTTCGCTTTCTACTCCTCTCCCTGCTCTGGCCAACACACTATGACTGTTCTCAGCCACAAATACCACCGGGAGCGCTTGGCCAAATATTCATTTAGCAGTCATGTTTGACACACACAATTAATGTCCAATTTGATTAATTATCCTCTGGCTGATGAGTCCTATGGTGCAGTTTTTCTTATATCATAGCGGTGAGCCGATTATCTTATTAGCATCTCTTCTTAAAAAAAAAAAAGCAATAGACAACCTTGCAGCTCAATTTTGCAAGCGAACTTTTACTAGTTAATATGAGGTGTGGCAGATTCATTTCTTTATGGACTTTTCTGTCTATAAAACTTAGTATTTGAATTACTTTTGTACAGACAGTCATATGGAAAATGTCTGAAATTTATTCATTTTTGATAAAAGCTGAATATTTTCAATGTTAGTAAACGATATGACTATTAGCATTGCAAATGGATTTACATCTACTTCTAACAACACCGAGTGAGGGATTATGTTTATGGTGTGTTTTTCCCCTGACCTTACTTTGTCTGTGTTGTTTAATTTAACATTTTTATTCCTGTTTGCAGTTCCTGAGAAAGTCAGGAATACTTGTTAAAATTTTTTACCAAAAAGTCAAGTCCTTTTTACCATCAAGTCCTTAAGCCTATGAAAAAGGAGATTGGCCAGTACAGTACTCTATAAATGCTTTTCAGTCACAACCAGCTCTCTCCAAGCTTGTATATTTAGTGAAAGTACTTCTGATTAGTGACCAAATAAGCAG
This sequence comes from Tachysurus vachellii, assembly GCF_030014155.1. Classification (NCBI taxonomy): domain Eukaryota; kingdom Metazoa; phylum Chordata; class Actinopteri; order Siluriformes; family Bagridae; genus Tachysurus; species Tachysurus vachellii. The sequence continues at coordinate 13,731,093 of NC_083463.1, forward strand.
TTTTTTATATAGTTCTTATATAACATCCTGGGCGTACCTATGAAATCTTGACAAATAAGTAAAAGGCCAGCAGAAAATGATTTGGGTAATGAGAGGGAAAAAATAATCAGTGCCAATAGTCAGTAGTTAGTTAGTGTTTTGTATATAATGGCTCTATATACAGTAATATAGAGGCTGCATTTGTCAGCCCTTTGTTTGTCGTCCATTATCAAAGCGCTATAAAATACGTTTTTTTTTTTTCAAAAAGAAAATCACTGTGATGAAAGATGATCATTTGTCAAGATATGACTATTGTAACATTCACTACATTTTGTTTAACTACAAGCAGTCAAATGTCTTCTGAAAATTTGCACAAGGAAAAGGCCAACAGTCAAGAATAATTCGTTTGTATTTGAATTTGTATTTTAGCTCTGGTCTGGATTTCAAGCAAAGCAAGAAGTGTTGCTTCCAGTAAGAGAGAATCAGTCACAGACTGCCACTGCATCATAGGATTATTTTTTTGTAATTAATTCATTTATTGAATACATTTCTTAGAAAGACCTGCATATAAACAGCTCCAAATGATAATGAAATGCTATTAATACAACTCATATTATACATGTTTAAAACTGCATTTATAAATTGTTGTGATTAAAACATTGCAGGAAAATAAAACAGCATACACCAGTTACATACATAATACAAAGTATATGCTGTATAAATGAATCATTTAGACTTAACGACTAGTTTATACAAGACTTAATGTACAGTATAAATTACACAGTTTTTGTTTGACTATCATTTGTTTAACTATCATTTAAATAATGTAGTCTTTCAGGATTTTAATAGAGACATTGGCTTGGTCCTGAATCAGTATCTAGTTAAACAAGTGGTAGATCACTAATAATAAAAAAATAATATAAAAAAAATAAATAAATAAAATAAATAAATAAATAAAAATTTAAAAATTTAAAAAAAAAAACAAAAAAAAAAAACAAGTGGTAGATCAGTGGTTAAGGCGTTGGACTACCGGTCTGATAGGTCATGGGTTCAAATCCCAGGTCCACCAAGCTACAGCTGCTGGACCCCTGAGCAAGGTATTTAACCCTCAATTACTCACTTGTATAAATTGAATTAAAAACATAATTCACTTTGGCTAAGGGTGTCTGCTTAATGCCATAAATGTAAACAGCATTTCAATAAAATGTTATCATTTTTTAAGAAAGTATGCCATATTTGATTAACATGTGTGTAATGTCTATTATCTGGCAGTATAAACCTCCCAAGTCTTGTTCTTGCTTTCTCATCCAGACTAAAACTCACTCATCTCTCTCTTTGGGCCCTTCTGCACTCTCTGGATTAGGGTTATTCTCTGATGTGACATTTTCTTTGGAGCTGTGAAATTTCTAGACCGCTATCAGAGCCAGCAGAGATTTTAGCTTACTGAGAAATGAAACCAAATTCACCTTAAAGAGTCAAACTATTATATCTGCAGGGTTTGCTCTAATTTTACAGTGTTGCTTTTTTTGTGTTAGACACGAGTCCTATCATGAGTTTCTTTTTTCCCCCAATTTGCTCTCTATTCTGGTCGTCCGTCTTTTTCATTATTTGTGGATTTACTCTTCTGAGAAGCTCTTGTGCTTATTTTTGTTTCCATCATTGCAGAAATCCCCCTTACTATGGTTTTGTGGGAACTAGAATTCCACTTTACCAGACAGATCTGGCCTCTGTGACCTCACATTAATGTTCATTCATTAAACAAAATGTAACAGGACAATTTTTCTACACCCTTTATATTACTATAATGATTATAGAGTTATTTTGAAAAACTTGATAAATTTTTGTTTGATACTAAACTTGGAAGGTGCATTTAATGATGCAAATGTTCTGGGTGTGGCTTAAATTAATTTTATGCATGCGCGACTGTGCATGTGGTCTGATGTCACATGTCAAGCTTTGCAGCGTTTTTCAAAACTTCACCCCCCCTTCCCCTTGTAAATACACAATTCTCTAGTATATATTTCCTTTTTTTTGGTGTATCATTTGAATGAACTAATTTGATTGAAATCCTCTCAGTTCTGCTTCCTAGGCTACGTTTAATTGGAATTGTAACAGTTAAAAAAAGCTTTACCCAAGATTATGATGATCATCTTTACATTGACAAGAAAAACATCATTAAGATTTCACTGTGAATCAAACAGCAATTAAATGTTTACTTCATTTATTATTTAGTCAGTTTAATACCTTCATTGCCTTGTGTATATAATAGGCATTTATGATCATGCAGTTAATATTCTGCCTATTTCTCTTGTATCTTCGGTGACCTGACAGCTCGTGACCTTGGAGTAACCATGGACAATCAACTGTCCTTTTCCTCACATGTTGCTAATAGTAAACGCTCATGTCGGTTTCTTCTCTACAACATCAAAAGAATTTGGCCATTTTTATCCATATAGGCTAAGGTACTTGTTCAGTCTCGTGTCATTTCAGGACTACACGGTCTACCTATGATTGCAATTCATCCTCTGCAAATGATCCAAAATGCATAACTTGTTTTCAACCTGCCTAAATTCTCACATCCCACCCCACTGCTGCGCTCCCTCCACTGGCTTCCGGTAGCTGCACACATCAGATTTAAAACACTGATGCTTACTTACAAAGCCAAAAATGGACCGGCTCCCTCTTACCGTAAAGATCTTATCACACCTCACACATCACCTCGCTCCCTAAGATCTACCAGCAGAACTTGACTGGTCCGACCATCTCTCAGGGTAAAAGGTAGGAATACAGCAATGAACCTCACTTAGATGTCCGAACAGCTGAGTCACTGGTTATCTTCAAATGATGGGTGAAGACCTATAGCTTCATAAAACACTTAAACTAGCACTTTTCCCTGTTGTTGTATGCGTATATTAAAACAATAAAAAAAAACCTGAACAGAGTTTTAGATTGATGGTGTCCTACATCTGTAACATGGTGAACCAGTGTTAATGTATTCATTGATAGAGACTTAAAACCATTGTTGTACATCACTTTGGATAAAAACATCTGCCAAATGCCATAAATGTAAATGTAATGTCTTGTGTTCCATTTAAGAGTGAAACTAATTATGCATATCTTAATTGTGACCTTATTTCTCTCAATTTAAAAAAAAAATCTAATAAATTTAATTTAACTTCCACATTGCTGGAATGTCTCAGCAGGCAACATCATGCAGAGGAGCCTAGTTTATTCATAAACATGCTGTGGTTAGATATACAAGTGCATTTAAACAATTATTGCATTTATAAGTTAGAAATACAGGTAGTGGTTTTCTCGAATCCAGCCAATTAATCATGAAGTTGTTTTGCAAGATAAATATCAGCAACCCATGCTGGAAGTGCGCTGAAGAGGCGAGAGCTCTGCAACAAAGGAACATCTTGGCACCAGGCTGCACAGTGTGATGTGTGACGATCTAGTCTCTTCAAAACCAGAGCACAGAGGATTTCCTTGAAAATAGCAGCAATAAATCAGACATTGCTGTAGTGAGATATAAAGGGAAAAGAGACAATGACAAAATGGGGATGATTCAAAAGAAAGAACACAGAGTACCATGGGCAAAAAAGGTGATTTACTAGAAAAGCAATACCAGAAAAGCATAAGTAGTAAATCTTTCCACTTGAGCATATTTGATCCATTGAGAAAATGCTTGAAAAATAAATTAATTCATCTTCAGTAACACATTATCTTTGTCAGGTGTCACAAGGGCTCCACAGCCACTCCCATGAACATTGGCCAAGAAGCTGGAATACACTCTACTCCATCACAGGGAATCCCACACATTCACAGCTAGCTGCTAATACAGATTCTTTTGATCTTCCAAAAAAGGTACAGAGATGGTTTGGCCTAGATAATTTGCCTATAGGTGTGAATGTGAATGAGTACATGAATATGTGCATGGTGCCCTGTGATGGGCTAGAATGGAGATCAAGGCATATCCTGCCTCACACCTTAGTGTTGCTGGTACAGTCTCTAGATACTGTACATCACCTCCCTGACAAGGAATGAAGTGTTTACTGAAAGTGAGTGAGTGAGTGAGTGAGTGAGAGTGATAATAATTATGTTGCGGTTATTTAAAAATATATGCTCAGCTAAATGTACTGCAGCACGTTTGTCTCACAACTCCAGATTTAGGGGTTTGATTCCCACCTTTTCTGTGTGTGTGTGTGTGTGTGTGTGGTTTGCATGCTCTACAAAGACAAGCAGTGTAAGCTGATTGGCTTCTCTAAATTGTCCGTAGTGTGTGAATGTGTGTGTGAGTGTATGTATGATTGACTGGTATCCTGTCCAGGGTGTTGACTGCCTTGTTCCCAGAGTCTCCTAGCATAGGCTTCAGGTTCTCTGTGACCCACTAAGATGAGCACTGTAGAGGATGGATGCATGGAAGGATAAATGATTTTACTGCCACTTCAATCTACAGTATTCAATTCAATTCAAGTTTATTTGTATAGCGCTTTTTACAATGGACATTGTCTCAAAGCAGCTTTACAGAACATAAACATAGAGCAGAAGGTAAACATAAGGAGAAGTATAAAGAATTAATATAATAAAAATTCAAGATATATATAGTTCACAGTACAGTATGTATGTATGTATGTATGTATGTATGTATGTATGTATGTATGTATGTATATGTGTTTATCCCTAATGAGCAAGTCTGAGGTGACTCAGGCAGCAGTGGCAAGGAAACTCCCTTAAATTGGTAAGGAAGAAACCTTGAGAGGAACCAGACTCAAAGGGGGGCCCATCCTCATATGGGTGACACTAGAAGGTGTGATTACAAATATACCCTAACATTCTGAAATACAAAAAGCTAACCAAGTCCATATAATAACTCACTTTCCAACACTACAGATGCTTGAATAGTGTACGATCAGGTTGCCAGTCATGTCTCAGGACGTGCAGCCTGTTAAGGCTTCTGTTTGAGGGACATAACAAGTGGTGGCAGAAGAGAATTTGTCTGCTGCAGTCCTTCTGTCTCAGAATAAAAATAACTGTGTCAGCTAGCAAATGTCAGGTAGCAGCGAATGCAATCTGGCAATGTGTGCATCACAAGCATTTTTAATAGTATCACATGCTTGCCACGTCTTAAGCTTTACTGTTTTCTCTGCTTTAATAAACCCAGTGAAGTCCTGCAGAGCTTAGTAATTAGCTGATGGCTTTGTGTCAGGGGTGTTAAATCAGGGAAGAGACTAAATTTGTCTGAGTCAGGCACAGTTAATCTGCTGTCTGTTTGAAACATGAATGCTCCCCTGACTGTGTCAATTGGCAAAACAATTGATTTGAGAATAGTTCATTCTTTTTCTTGTGGGTGTTTTATACACTCTTAACTCCACTACAGTATGAGTTGTCAGTGTCAGGATTCAAAGTCCTGCACGGTTTCTCCCAAAAGAAAGTCCTCAAATACATGAATGCCTTTTATATCATACCAGTGTGCTGCTGAATTCTCAAATCAGTAGGCATGGATTAACACTATATAACAGCACGGCTCTGACAGAAGTGCCAGCTGTAATATAAATGATAGGAGGATTTATAGGATGTATAAGATAGGATATTAATGGGCTGGTTCTAATGCGTTATATTTTCTAAGATAACAGCACAGGGACTTGTATATCAGATGCTGCACATTAATCTAAGATTGGTAATAAGCGGTTTTTAAAGTTTGTTGTTATTTAATAAAGAAAAATGTGTAGTTATTTATGCTGTACAGTATTTTGTTAAGAGATATTTTTTTAACATTAATTTCAAGAAAAAAATAGAGCCTGTTGAGACAGAGCCTGTTTTTTCCAGCTATAATGTTAATGTTAATAGGAACTAACTTGTTTCACAGACCTTTCTTAACATTAAGTGTTACGGTTGAAGTATACAACCTGTCTTTCATTAAAAATAAAAACAATTGTAATCATTGGCATATGGTTGAGGTGTAGGTGGAATAACACACTTTACGCTGTGCTGTTATATGAAATTAATCCATGGGGTAGAAAGTGAAGTCAGCTGTTTGTAGATTGAAATTCTGAATTTGCAAAGTTATGTATAAGTCTAGGTACAATCAACAATGTACACTTACGACAGTTTTTTTTGCTTGAAAAAAATATATTTGATAGTTGACAGACTTGTTATAGTCTTGATAATTCTCTTAGGTAGTAAGGTATATATAAGATAGCAATGCTATATAAGCATCTACTAAATTAAAAGAGAAAAAAGGTTCAGCTGCACTGTTCATGCTTCAAAATGTCCCATATGATGGGTTATGCATATTTAACTCCACAACATGAAGCAGCTGTTCACAGATCTCATTAGCAATATAAATGTTCCTGTGTGACACTGCACCGATATACAGACTCTGTTAATTTTGCCTATATTTAGTACAAGACATTTGTGATGTTTGCTAAGAGTTGGATGTTGGATTATTTTTGACTGAAGGAAGAGTAATCTTTATTAGAGACCTATGTCAAAAAAAGAAAGAAAAAAAAAAGAAGAAAAAAAAAAGTTTTTCCTGTAAATCAAGTGATTGTGAATTTAACCGGAATGCTGTGAATCACTATTTGTATATTATATATAATAATCCTTTTCAATTCTATGTATATATGTATATATAAATATTTGTTTGTTTGTTTGTTTGTTTATAATTTACTAAATATTCACATTACTCTTTGAATGTGAGTAATGTTTCTTGTAGTCATGAGTGGATGGCTGATGGAGACATGTGGTGTTTCAGGTATAGTTGCAACACCCTCTGTTTTTGCACCATAACATGCTTTCTTATTGTGTTTAATTAGTACTTTACTAAAAATAAATTGCATCAACATCAAACTGGGGATCCTGGAGTGAGGCAGCTGCTGTAGCAATGTGTCGTCTAAAATATGGATTAATGAATTTTACTTCCAATTCTTGTGGTTCTTGGCCAGTGAGCTGAATGAGGCAATGCCTCTGCTGATACCGTCCACCTTACAGTCATAAATACAGTTTCAGGTACTGAAACAACCCACATAGTTACCCACTAAATGTAATGTGGTATTACTCGCCTTTTATCCAAACCTGCTGAACTGAAATTAATTGGAATTTTTTGCTAAAATAATTTGCTAATTGGAAAAATTAGTTTAGGGTCACTCCTAATACTCTTAAATTAAGGTTCTTGATATTCTTCTTTTCATTCCTCAAACAGGTTGGAATATTTATTCATTTGCTGTTCATTGGAATTCATTGGAATAATTAGTCATTTACAGGCTAAATATTCTTATCAGATAAAATTTATCAAATAATATAAAGATAACTATAAAGAAAAGTAGGTAAAAACATTTAAAGAATTAGGGACCTTCAGTGAGATAAAATGCTGAGAGTTAGCAAACCTATTTTCTTCACTCAAGAATCAGTGACTAATTATTGATTTGTAGGCAAAATCGTTGAGTCTCCAAGCAATGACACTGCTGTTGCAGATCTTAGTGCCATATACAGTTTAATTGGCTGGAACAACCAACATAGTTACCCACAATGCTTACACAAATGCAACATGGTATTCAATTCCTCTTTTCCAAATCTGATGGATTGAAATTAATTAAGAAATATATCTTACTAGATAAACATTAAATGATATCACTTAATGAAGGAAGAGAATCTGTCTGTGTGAGAAATTGAATTAAACCTAATTATTACATGTGAGTCTGGAGATGAAATAAATCAACATTAAGAGACAGGGCTGTCTTAGAACACTGGTGGTTTAAATCACACATAAAGATAGCTGAAAGAAGAAGATCAGATAAACATGATCTTCCTATTAAGCAAACAAGGTTCTTTAGATTTGTATTTGTTTTTTTTTGAGTTGAGCTTGCTAATAACCCAGCTAACATTCCATTAGGCCATTTCATTACAATCCATTAGTTTAGTTATGATGAAAGGAAGTTAAAGTCTATCTAGTTGATAGCTCTTCAAAATAAGACCTTAGAAATAAGAACACCGCATAATGACACAAAAGATTTGCCCTTAGAGTCATTAAACATAAATACTTAATTATAAAATAAGTTCTTAAATATTATGTAATATATTATAGATATATTATAATATAAATAATAATATATTATTTGCAAAGCTGCAAACTTATATACTGTATGTGTACAGTATATTCATAAGAAAAAGCAGGTTCCTAACTGATTAAATGGAAAATTTATGATGACAATGTGCTGTAACAGGAGAAAAATCAAAACAAACAACAAAAAAATCCTTCCATATTAAGACGGAAAAACGTTGCCAAGTTGCTGTTGACCCGCTTGCATATTGGCATGTTGTTCATCTTCAGCGGTTTTTGTTTGCTTGCTTGCGTCTTTGTTTGTTACAATTGTTCCGCAAAATGGCTTCTGTTTGTCCTTCTCTGCGTTATGTTCTTCCCATCATCCAAGCTGACTGAATGGTTTTCTATTCAAGGCCAGAAATGAAAAATAAACATGTTGTCTATTTTGTATACAGTAAAAACTGCATATGTTAACTAGCAACAGTAACCGTTTTTTTTTATTGTTAGACTATAGTCATTAATACTGAATATAACAGTACTTCTGATAGTAGTGATGAATGCTTTTATTAATGCTGAATGTTTATATTAATGTGCTTGAGCAATAATACATTATTGTTTCCATAGTAATAACTTACCCAGGGCTTCACTATAGTGAGGTTTTCTGTAAGAAGACGTTAGCATTTTTGAAGCTGTATCCAGTGCCAGCACTCTGTATTTGTAACTTTATATTTTCTGACTTAAACTAACCAATTTGCCTCATTTTTATGAAGATGTCATTTTATATGTGGATCTCTACTGGAACAAAACAATTTAGAATTATAGTGCAATTTACAAAATGTGACATTATTTTATAGCAACATCAGGTGAGCAATGAAGATCCATGAATCATGAATTATGAATGATTAGGTGAGATAAAAGTTTAAGGTTTCATTTATATAAAATCCAGTGAAATTGTTCTTCCTTTACATCAGGTCTATAGACATTTTAAATGAGATTGAGTTTACGATGAATAATATAATAATTCTTTTAAATATTTAGCATGTGTCATTAATGCGGTAAATTTTACTGTTACACTCAGTGATAAAGCTAAAACTGTGTCTCTGATTTGGCTCTTGGATCAAAAGCTATCTAAAAATTGTAAAATAGTTGTTACTTTTAAAAGAACTCAAGTATTAAAAATTAAAAAAGGAGATTTTTTTTATGATATAAATGAATGTTTTTTTTTTCATGTGAACACTACCTTTTTTAATACTTATCTAAATATTTTATATGCAACTGCCCTGTTTTATCTAAAAACACTAATCAGTCTCTGTTTATTTGCTGGTCACAGGTACAGCTACAGTAGCACTATATAAAGTAGTTTGCTAATTAATTAATCAGAAGTTATCTTCTTGTTGTTCTTCTTCTTGTCCTTCAGCTGCTCCCTGTTCAGGGTCACAACAGACCATCTGATCTGCATATTTGATTTTGAAGTTTTACGAAGTTGCGAAGTTTTACGCAGGATGTCCTTCTTGACGCAACCCTCACATTTTATCCTGACTTGGGAATGGCATTATGTGTTAACCCATCTGTGGATGGATAGATTTCCTCCCCAGAAATTGAAAATGGGCTGTGGTGCTGAAGTAATTGTTTTGTTAATTTACCAGAAGCTAGAATTTGTCAACATGTGAGCTACTTGATCTGATGCTTGTCAAACCTAACATTTGAAAATAGATAAATGTAAATGTTTTTTTTTTCAGTTAGATGGAGTTATAACTTCTATTGGGGCAAAGGAGACACATTTTACTGAAATAAGTTGAGGGATACTCATCATCAAGTGCGACACGACACTGCAGTGGCTTGTACATATTCAGAGACTCATATGTAGAGCATTAACTACATTGTACAGCATGAGATAATCACCAAATATGACATAACTTTTGATCATGTTATTTTCTACACTGATGAACGTGATTGGATGCTTTATAAATAAATAAATCTTACAAAGTGGTACCTAGGTCTAAATGAAAATATGATAAGTTGTTAAATGCCTTTTTTATTCTTGGAAATGCTATGGAAGATTTCAAATTCGATAACACTCAACTGAAGTATAAATAGCCCCAAATAGTACTTCATTATAGTAACAATAGTAATATTTTCCACTCTTTTTTATTGATGCTTTGTAGATCTTGGCGAATCTCTGCATTTTTAAAATATTGCATGCTTTGGGCATAATTTTTGTAAATATTGAGACTCCTTCACAGAAACAAATCAGGCAATTTAAACCCCCAACTGTCTGTCAGCCCAATTAGTAGCTAGAGACATACATGGTGGAATAAATGCCTGTTCTATTAAAAGAGAGAGCAAGTTAATTTCATTTGTTCCTTTAACACAATCAAATATGTAATGCAGATTTGACTCAAAGCAACTAAGGGGGGAGATGGACAAAAAAGAAAACCCACTGAGCCAAACAGCATACCCATTAATTAACTGTGGTGCCCCGTCCAACATAGGCAGTTGTACAAACTGTGCCAATCTGTCCCGTTCTGTTCCAGCTCTCTTCCAATTTGAAGTGACTGCTCCTCCTGCATGTTAAAATTAGCCATGCTGAGTTGATTACAGCAGTCTGTAATTCTCTGAGCACTCAGTGATATTCATGTATGCCCACTCAGTATGTTTCAGAATGTCTAATTACTCTAGTTTTTGCTTCATGTCACTTTAAAATGGTTAGTGGCATGTGCCTTTGATTGATTACAGAGGATATAATATTCTGCGCACCACTGTTAAAATGGCATGTTTGTGTGATTAAACCATGATATTAAAAAAAATTAAATGATGACAACCCATGTCAAATCTTTTTCCACCCTGTGATTCGAATTTTACATTTAAAAATAGAAGCATTTTAGGGGAAATGAGAAAGGAAAAATAAATAAACTTACCAGTATGCACACCCCTTAACTAATACTCATTTGTTAAAGCCTTTTTGTAATATGGAAATTAGTCTTTCAGATAAAAGATAACCAACTACAAACTGCATGAGGATCTTCTGTCCACAAATTTTTGTCGATTTAGATCAGGTCTTTGACTGGGCCAAACCAAGCTGTTTGATTTTCTTCGTCTGAAGTTGTTTCTTTGTTTACTTGGATTTGTGCTTTGAGTTACTATCATGCTGGAAGTTGTAATTTTTCTTCTTAAGCTATCTAACAAAGGCCTGTGGATTTTGTGCCAAAATATAGTACTATTTCGAGCTATCCATGATTTCCTCTATCTCACATAGAGCCTAGTCTCAGCTTAAGAGCAGTCCCCAAGCATGATGCTGCCACCACTATGCTTCACTGTGGGTGTATATAATTCGGGAGACGAGCTGTGATTAGATTTTGGATACTCGCTGCATCTCTGAGACTTGAAACAAACTTCAAATTCTAGAAATGTAATAAAAACGTGTATGGGGGACGAATGATACCAGCCTGGTGAATGGTGAGATTAAACTATATTAGATTTACCTAAGATTAAGACCTCCCACTTTATTTACATCTATAAGATTGACACTAACCTAATTAGAAGACCTAATCACAAATTTATGTTTCCTCTTTTCTTTTTTGTAGCCTTCCAGAAATGTATTTCATTAAAAATGTAACTAGTATTTTGGTAAGCTAATATTAAATTTGTATTTTTAACACTACCATATTACAGCCAGTTTCACAGAAAACACTGTACATAGAGCTGCAAATTCCCACTTTGCACCATCAAAACAAGACCAGCTTCAACTTCCTTAGCCAATTAGCAATCAAATACTCTTTCACAGAACTGCCTTCACTGAAGGACTGATAGGCTCTCCTATCTTTTCAATTACATTGTAAGATGGACGTACCTGTATGACAGAGCTACAGCAGCTCTCTTTTTTATGTTTTGGTACACTTTTGGTACACTTTTTTATGAATTGGTAGCCAATTCACAAAGATGCAATTTTCTTGCTACAAATAATAAAAAAATTAAATTTCAGGAATTGCTTTTGACTTTTAATTCCGCATGTCTAGAATTCAACAGAAAAAAGCATACTAAATATAACATTTGCTTTATATATAAATGACACTATAATATACAATATATGAATGAGAAAATGTCCTGTTTACTTGTTCTCCTCTGTAGGAAATGGTTTTAAAAAGGAGTTTGGAACACTTATAGAGAATCCATTTGGACTGAAAGAGGACACCACTCTATAGTCTGACAGCTTTTTTTGTATGTATTCATCTGAAATGCATTAGCAACATCAGTCTGTAATATCCACTTTATCCACACTTTCAACTCATGACTATTAGCATCATTCCTGGCATTCGGATAGAACATGAAGAAGGTTTTATTTTCTTTTTTAAAACGTCTTCTCCATAAGAAGCTTTGCATTAGTTCTGTATTGGCTAACTTTAAATACATAATATCTAAAACTATCTGGGTAATGTGGATACGAGGAGGACAATATAACTGAAATCATTTACTAGGAGACATGTTGGTAAACTAACTATTAAGTAATAACATTATACAAGCTGAGGAGTTAGGTTTATTTAAAGGTAGGTATGAAGAGCTGTGCATGATCAGTGATGGTAAGTGGGGATGTGTCATGTGATTATTTATTTGTTATTTTCTTGGCTGATTGAGGATCATGGGAAATGTGGTATGCTTGAACTTAAACCAGTTATATGCTACAAGGACAAATATTATACATAGCAAGTCATCCCAGTCAGCAAAATCCATTTCCCGACACAAATTGTGAACTACAAACATGGCCGCTCCAGGCGACACCCTGCTGCATTCAGTCACTGGACTCCTGAGCCCACCTGTTTCCACACACAGCCTTTAAGAGACTTTCACTAACCATATCTTTGTGATGTATACACCCATTTTGTCCTGTGCACCTGATGATACCCAGCCTGTTGCTGTGCACTCTGTTTTAGTTCGACCATGTCTAGTTATTTGATTCTTGTGCATAGTCTTTGCCTATGTATTTTAGTGACCTTGAACCTTCTATAATTAAAACCCTAACTACATCTGCATTAATTTATTCCATGACAATGCACATACTGTGCACACATCTATGGTTTTTTTTAGAAAATGAAAAGGTCAGTATCAAAGAAATGTTGCAGATTTATAATTTGACCAGTATTCCTATTCTTATTCTTTTTAATAATTATTATTATTATTATTATCATTATTATTATTATTTTTAAATTTTTTAAATGGCATATATTTGTATTTTGGGTTTGTTGTCAGAAATCTGCTAGTGCTAACTAAGGAAAAATAAATGGGAAAGTCAGGGTTTGGTTGTCTTTATTCTCTTTTGTGTGGTCAGGTATGAAGCTTATGGGACAAAGGCAGCCACACTGAGTAACAAGGGAACACACTAGAGAGCTGCACATATTGGGTCCATTAAATTATTTTTTTACTAACTGCTTTATTCTGGTCAGCGTTGCTGTTTAAATTAGTTCATATTTTGTGAAATAAAACCAGTTGTGCTCATTAGAAAGAATGCAGGAACAAACAAAAAGAATAACTATAAAATGATTTTGGGAGTGGGTGGGTTTAGAATTAAAAACAATCCTATGCGAAGAGTCAGCCAAAGCCTTTCACTAATTCTATAGAATATTCAAATTCTCTATATCTTATTGTTATAGATTTTTCCTTGCTACCTGTTTCTGTGTTTGTGATTATAGATTTGTCTGTGATAACCTTGTCTGTTATGCTATTTTCCATTGTGCTGTCTGCTATAATACTGATTTCTGGAACCTTCTGTGCATTTACAGCCACTTGCTTATACAGTATATTTGTTATTTAAAGGACAAACATGCATTTATTGCTTTGCAACTAGATGAGTGTGAGCATGGGTCAGTGAACAAATTTTTTTAGTGAACATTTAAATACATTTATAACACGTTATTTAAAATAAAATGTTTCAAGCAGTACTGTGCAACTATGATTTTAGCTTCTGTTCTACATAACCTGTCATGAATTGCCAAAAAACTCAAAAAAAAAAGCAAAAAAAAAGACTTGTGTCATGAAGCATTAGCTCGAACAACAAACCAGGCTTATAGTCAAACAGGCTTATAACAGTTTAGATGAGATTTGAAAAGTTTGATGAGGTTAGATTGTATATTTGTGAATATACAATGTCCAATAACTGGGTTAAAAATAGCAATTAAAATCAAAATTACGAATTCACATGAACTGAATGTATACTTTTCAAGAAGTTACAAAAGTGCTTATAAAGGGTGTTAAACCAGTCATACAATATTATGCCCAGGTAGAAACAATTAGAATGATGGTGACTGTGAGCTCGTGGGTGCAATTTGTGGCTGGCGCGTTGAAGTCTGTGGTGGCCATGTTTATAGGCTGCGTAGTAACAACTTTACTTCTATAATATTTGTTAAAATGTGTATTAATTAATATAATGTATGGACAATTTTTGTAAAGATAACATTTTTGATTATGGAACCATTATATAAATACTGTATGTAATAAGTGAATAATAGTATATCTCTTATGTATTACAGAGTATGTATAGGATTTCAAGTCATTTTATCTTAATTCATCTATAAGAACCATCCAAGTATCATCCAAAAAATAAAGAGTGACCACAATAATAATAATAATAAATAACCCAGAATTTGCACAGAAAAGAAAAGAGAAGGCAAATCAAACTAATAAATCCAGAAAACAGGATTTAGAGATCAGTACACTTATATTGCAAATAAAAATCAAACACAGAAAATTGCACAAAAACAAAAAAAAAATGTCAACAAGACTGCAAAGCTGAGTGAACCAGGGAGAATGTATGAATGGTGGAACTGATGAGTCTGGTGTAGAGGTGCTGGAGGTTAGTAACCCAGCTGCACCAACCGTGTACAGGCTACCATGTGGGAAAACAGGTTTTCAGATTTATTCTCTACATTTCTTGGGTTTGAATCTTCTCAACATTTCAGCATTTCAAGTTTCAGTGCTGTAATGTTGGACCTGCTGGACAGTAGAAAAGAAAGCACAAAATGAAGGACACTGAAACAGTAGAAACACTGTCTATTCACCTACTGTAAGGTTAAATAAAAGCATTGATATTGCCCTGCAGATAGTGTGGAACAGTGGAAAACAGCTTTGGATCATAATATGCAGGATTTGTGCATTTCTGTACTCTCTATACACCTTTGGTGCAAGTATATTGTTCATACCTGGCAAGATATTGCATTATTCTACTAATACCTTGAGGATGTAATGAAATGAGATTTGTAACACCAGACATATTCAGCATTCAGTGTAGGTGAATGTGAGAAGCCTTCAATGGCTGCTGTTGACTGAATTTACAGAATAGCAGACATATTAAGCAAGGTCATTGCCACACACCAAACATAAACTTACAATTTAGGGCACAGTGATGATTTAGTGTTGCTAAATCCAGTTAACCATTTTTTTTATTGTACATTTATGATTATCATAATAAAAAAAGTGCCTGTTTTTCAGGACGATGTTGAGATTCAGTGTGAGATGTTTTGACCTGTATTTGGATAACCTAACACAGACATTTTAGTGGTTGAAGATAAGACCCCATTATCACTTGGAGCATCTCAGAGAGCAGAAATCAGCAAATTGTATTTTTTTTTAGTTTCGGTAAAAACAGAAATACTTATGATTCTTAAAGCCCTGAGTGTTTATTTTTATATGAGCCATTAAACACATAGCACATAACAGATGCAAATTCCATTTTTTGGCCTCTGGTAAAAGAAAATGTTAATAGATAAACAAGCAGA
Source organism: Tachysurus vachellii (assembly GCF_030014155.1). Lineage (NCBI taxonomy): Eukaryota > Metazoa > Chordata > Actinopteri > Siluriformes > Bagridae > Tachysurus > Tachysurus vachellii. Next base: position 13,746,882 of record NC_083463.1, read on the forward strand.
TGTTATGTTATGTAGTAGTATTATGTAGTGTGTGTTTTATAGTAAAGGCTTCATGTCTAGTTTAATACAATTATGCACTGCAGAACAGCTGATTACTGAACATGCCTGATGGGTGAAGGTGGAATTTGAGTCTATCATGTCATATTTCTATGGGAATTTGTTTAACCAGAAGACAATTGTTTACAAATTTATTGCCCATAGGCATGACTCTGTTCCTGCTCTGCAGTTGGAAATATTTTAAAGGTCAGTGATTTATGGTAGCAAATATGTATGAACTTAAACATTGCATCAACAAGAAGTTAAATGGTGGAACCGAGGGTCCAGGCTTGCTCCCGCTGTGAAAACATTTAAAAGGGGCAATCAGGCAACCGTTTTCACAGAAACACAGCTGTGTTTTCTGACTGCTGAGAATGTAATGATCTGCATGTGAAAAGGGAGCTGTCTGAATCTTTCTATTGCCCAGCCATGCTCCCAACAGACCATGCCAGTAGACACTGCCATTAATATCCGCCATGAATAACAATCATTTACAGAGTACTGATTACAGCACAAAATGCTGCACAAGCAGTATCATGGTCATTCCTTCTATTTAATTAAGTGTAGTATCATTTCTATAGAAACTTTTTAACAATAGATATTGTCACAAAGCAGCTTTAGAGAAATTCATATGTGGATTTATACCCCTAATATACAAAGACATAAGCTTTGCTATGATATGAAGAAAAAAATTTACAGGAACCGGATGCGAAAGGTGTCAGCACATAGTGGAATTATAAATCTTTGCTCTTTAATAACTGTATACTGTGAACTACTGTGTATACTGTGAATAAGAGGACAGTACCGTATGTTTATGGTTATGGTAGCAGGTACAAGTCTACAGTATCCAGGTTTGTCTACAGTATCAAGTTTGTCTACTGAAGCAACAGTGAGACCCCAGTTTTTATCAAGTGCACAGGAGGAAAGAGAGATGTTTGTAAGACATGAATATTGGCTCAGAATGGTTAATGCAAAACATTTATATCTATACAAAAACATCAGTAAATTGGGTTGGAACACACACAATTCTCATGCATTACTGTGATATGTAAGGCACAGCAGAAGATCAGAAGAGACTGTTGGCAGTAACAGTCCATTAACAGCATATATACTGGGATATATTAGTAGGGCTGCAGTGTATCAATTCCTCATTACAGAGATGAATGCACATTTGAGACTTCAGTAGTGCAAAAAGCTTATGGGATGGTGGGATGGTGAGACGAAAAATGTGATATGATATCCCTGACTATATTGCCAGAAGTTTGCTAGTGAGTGTATGCAGAGTTAAAGACTCTGAATGATTGACTTTTACAGTGAGAGGTTCAGGTGACTCTGAGATGTTTAGAACATTTTTATGGTATAGATTGGGTCCATTGTCCTCCTACAGGGATGCATCACAATAAAGCATGAATTTAATACAGGCTAATTCTGACTGATCACTTTTATTTGGTGATGAAACGGTTTTATTCTGATGAGAATGCTTTCTTCTGGGATGAACAGACCCAAGTACAGGACACAAGGGCTCAACAGTGTGAACAGTATAAAATTGATATGAATCATGCACTAAATCATGATCATGTTGATACTTGGGAGTTTTTAGACTGACAGATATATCAAATGTGCATATGATTTTTTTTTGGCATAAGATTACATCCTACAATAAAGTCTTATGGTTTAAATCAGGATTGTTTCTCATGTCACCAATCTGCCCCAGGTCACAGGAACAGGACACAGTTCCAGAGCCTGTTTTTAATCCAAAATGTCCACTCAAAACTTTTCGCTCCAACTTTGTACCTACACTGTGCTGGTGTTCTCGTTCAGTGTCAGTGCATCTTCCACATTAAAAATCGGCCCAGCCAACTCGTATGATTTCTCATCTTCCCATCTAAATAAAGCAGGGTGCAACCGTTCGGTGCAAAATGTGTCTTCCACACTTTTTTCCACACAATCTGGATTATTAATAGTCCACTTTATCTTGCTTAATTTCCCCAGAGTGCAACACTGCAAGAGAACCACACATCCACAAACCACATATCACATCAAAACTATGCTCTCTGTCATTGTGCAAGTCAATTAAAATAACACTAAATAACAGTAATTAATGTGATCATTGTACCAATTGAACCATTTATATTATTATATGTTTAAGGTCTAAATTGTAGTCGTATATCCAAAGACAGTGACTTTTTACAGAACATGTACATACAAGCATGTACAGTATACAAGCACTTAAATCCTACCATCCTACCCTCCCCCACACACTCAATTTTATTATATTTATTAAAATATTATGCAGTTTTAAAGTTTTAGATTTTTATAGCACATACTCAAACATAGTGGTATTATTATTAATTATTACACATACACACACCTAGTGTAATTATTACACAGATTATTAGTTATTGCATATAATATTGAAGTATAATGCAGTATTCACTTTAATTTTATTTTATAGTGCTTTTAACAATGGACATTGTCACCAAGTAGCTTAATAAGTAACATAATAGAATAAGAATAATTAAATTAAAAATATATAAATATATATTTATTCCAGATGAGCAAGCCAGGGTTGACAGTGTGAGGAATCTTGAAAGGGACCAGGCTGAAAAGGGAACCCATCCTCATCTGGGTGACACTGGAGAGTATGATTATTAATATAAAAATGTAGTGTACATATATAACATGTGACTTGTGTTATCACTGTGGGGTACTGTTGTAAATTGCATTGTTCATGAAGGTGATGTTTGAGAGTGTGTGAATAATGCATTTTCCTTGATAATGCTTCGTGATCTGCTTAAACAGCAGAACGTGTACATGCTATCAGTGTTGGTTGACTGTTTACCAATGAGCTCCTGTGCAAAATTTATTATTCTTGCTGTAATTTTGCTTTTAATGGTGCAACAGTAGACTAATATTGATCAGGAGCTGCTGGGGTAGCCTACAACTCTTAAGCCTTCTCTGGTAATATAGTAACTGCTGAGCTTTGACAGGGATTGCGAACATGTTCATGAAAATCCCTCAGTGATAACCCCAAGGAACCTGAACCTGAAGATTTTCAGACCTCTTGTTGTTAGGGACAAATTGAATTAGTCATTGAGTGAGTGAGACAATGTTCATTATGTAGGATATAACCAGTGTCTCAGTGTATTGTATACCCTTTGTAGCAAGTGCCACAAGATTACAATTATATAAGGTTGATTACAGTAAGTAGAGTCCACTGTGGCACTGGGATAATAGTAAATGCTTATTTTTAGGGATTACAGTTGTACTGGCAGTTGGTTAGAAGAGTGCTTAAGTCAGGTCTGACTATTTTGAACGGAACATCTTTAGTACAGCATAGAGCTTGACTCACCTTATTTGGGTGTAAAGTCAGTACTTACCTAGTAGCTACCCTGCTACATACAGTACATAATTGTAAAGCAACATTGCAGGCGACCATGATTAGGCTTTAAATGATTATGAAAAAAAATCTACAGATGTACTAGATACAGTTAATACATATAACGCTGTACCCAGTTATTTCAGATTCTATCAGAAAATAATATAAATATTTTTGATAGACCCAGAAACTCTTAAGCCTGGATTTAATTATTTATGCATTTTCAGCCTTGAGTTGAGTAAAACTGATGAGCTGTGTTATTCTTTTCATTCCATACATCATCACTGGACACTTCTTTTTGGAAACCTCCAAAAACCAACAACAAAATGCCTTTTTTGCATTTCAACTTTTTTTTTGCATTTATAACTTTTGTAAGTTCAGTCATTTGGCCAAAAGAATACCAAAAGAACTTGTATGAAGTTTAATAGCCACCACACAATCTGGTGGAAATTGAAATATTGATAGTTATGGGACTGTCATGTTCTTTAGCTAGTCTAATTGCAATTGTCATCACTCACCAAGGGGAGTGTTAAGGTCCACTGCTAACTGGCTATATTTATGAGCATGTTCAACAGAAGGACATATTGTGTTTTCCCAAATCCAAAATTTTTTTGCTAAATGCTTACATAAATCTTTTCTTTCAACATCCTAAATAGAGAACTATAAAGGATTATTATCAATGAAAACATCTGAGGTGTCATTAATGATTCATTTTGTGTACCTAAACACAGCTGTGTTCCTTTTTGTATCCTAGTGTGAACCTGAACCATTAAATGATAAATTTAGCAACTGATGATTGATTTCAGCAACAGACACACACTACAAATACCCCTCTCACTATGGTGCACATTTTTTCCTCTCACAGTTTTAGATTTTTTTTTTTGCTATCCAGCCAGGATCTGCCCTTTATGTGGCCTGTTTTTAAGAGTTTCTCCTCCTACCATAACCACAGTTGGTTTATATATGATTATCAGAAAAGTAGAGGAAAAGGAAAAAATAGGAAAAAATCTCTAGCCAGAGTGGTTTGATCTGCCAGAAAGGATAAATTACTCAAATAATCACTTGTTACCAGCGTTGTGAGCAGAAAAAACATGTCCGCAAACAAATAAGATCAAACCTTATCAGACGATGAGTTACAACAGTAGAAAACCACATCTTGATCCACTGCTTGTCAGCCAAGAACTGGAATCTAAAACTATTATAGGCACAGACCCACCCAAACTGGACAATTGGAAAAACTGGAAAAAAAACCAGGTGATTAATTTTTTTAACTTGTAACTGGTTAACAAATGCATGTTATACACAGGGACCTAAGGTTTTGTCCGTATTATTGTGGATAAGGAATTAAATAAAGCCAACATGATATGCATTATTGCTACACTTAAACATTAGCTACATAGATATATTTTTCTAGATATTTTTATTTTTAGTGCATGGGTATTCAACAGTCTTATAAGAGTATCTAAGAGGACATGCCCATGACTTTGCTGAATACTTGAGCTTTGAGGATCAGTGTAGTTTCTTTTCTTTTCTGTCAGCGTTCCTACTAATATTAAATCTTCAGGTTGAGTACATTTCTTTTAGCTTTTTTATTGTTGCTTATTGCTGTTCTTTGACCCTGAAAGGCTGCTCTGATCCTCTTCAAGGTGCTAAAACCTCCTGGCAAAGAAAGAGCAATTAAGAGTCCATTGGTGAACTATTGTGGAGCTAATGCTTGTTGTTAGCGACCCTTTTCCTCGACCCTTTCCTTTGTGTTCTTGTCTATAGTTCTCTCAGACCAACACTCCCCAAAAGCACATTATTTCTGCCTCTCGTGTGGCTGTGACCTCTTCCTCGCCACTGAGACATTATGGCAGAAAGACAGCACTTTTAGATGATGGGGAAAAATGCTTTCAGTCAAGTGGAAAATGAGTCAAGCATCAGACAAAAGCATGGACACATGCCACAAGAACACAAAGAATAATGGAATGTCTTCTCCTTCTACACGTCAATAGAGCAAAAACATTCAAACTTCTTTATATATATATATATATATATATATATATATATATATATATATATATATATATATATATATATATATATATTCCTAGGTGAGCAAGAATGAATAATAAGCAGGACATTTATTTGGGTGGCAATCTGGGAAAAAAAAAATTTTTCTGGGAAAAATTTATATAATGAAATTGTCACGATTTGCCAGGTTCTCCCATCACACAGCACACCAGATTCTCGTCACCCGAATTCTGATCACCGTCACCTGGCATCCCTCATCACCTCACCACATAAAAGACGCTCTCCCACACACTGTCCGGTCTTGTAAATGCTAGCTGCTATTGTATGCTGGATCTACTAACCTGACTCTTTTTCTGCCAGAAGTTTCCCGAGTTTGTCAATACACCATAGGATCTAGGAATCTTTTGTTTGCAACCTGTGACCCGGCGTGTGTGTGTTGGAACCTCACCTGGACTTATCTTCAACTATTCATTTCATTTACATCAAACTCTCAATAAACTCTGTTATTTTACATCATATCTGCCTCCATCGTCTTCTGTCCCTGACAGAAATATTTCACTTTTTCTTCTTTGTTAAGATCATAAAAATGCTTTTTTCTGGATTTGGATAATTGTTGACTCAGTTGCCAGTTTAAATTACCAATTTAAATGATAGTTAGTGAACAGCTCACTGTGGGCTGATGGTAAAATTTTGTATTATGTGTAACAAACCTTGCATATGATTTGTTGACATCTGTTAATAGGTGGCTATTTAGAGATAATTAGAATCTTCTAATGCTATATGCTAATTATACTAATGAGCAATAAAAAGTTCAAGTACAGTAAATGAACACTAGCCTTGTTTATTAATCATGTAGCAAAACTGTGTGTGAACATTTTTACTAGACCAAACGAAATATTTCCCACCTGATTTTCAGAAGTTTCAGTAACACTGGTTCCCTTTCGAGGGCACTCGACGCTGGGTCAGGGCTGTTGTGTCCAGCTTTGGGAATGCTTCTTTGAGAAAGTTGTGTCTGCAGCTCTGTGTGCACACACTAATTTAATAACTTGGGAAGGACACGTGACAAAGGGTTTATGCACCAGTAAATCTATATAAGTCACATAAGTCTACGTCACATTACTCCAGCTTCTTTGTCTTCAGGAAGCATGTATGTTTGTGTCTATTGTCTGTACTGTCTGTCTAGTGCAGTAAAAAAAACAAACAAATTATATATATATATATATATATATGTATATATATATATATATATATATATATATATATATATATATATATATGTATATATAGACACACACACACATATATTTCTCCCGACCCGAGAAGAGAGTATGCTTTCCGCTGCTTTTTTCCCTGGACATGTCTGACTTTTCAGCCATTATAGTGATTGAAAGTCATGGGTATGGGGCGATTCCTGGGATTGAAGAGACACTTGCAAGCTATCTCTTTCCTACACTGCTTGCATGCTTACATTGCACTTCCATCATGTAGAGCTACTTCAGCCCTTGTTGGTAGACCCCTTGTGGGTAGACACCATGGTAGTTTTGCAGGCCTACCAGGCTGATCTGCTGAAAGAACTTGACGGTGGTGAGGAGTTGGGCCCTCAGGTGGTAGCTGAGCTACACAGAGCCATGGATCTCACGCTCCATGAGACAAAGCAGATGGCTTGCTCCATAGACTGTTCAATGGTTGTGCTGGTTGCCACAGAGAGGCACTTGTGACTCAATTTACCGGAGATTAAAGACAAGGATAAGTCCTTTCTCCTGGATGCCCAGATTTCACCTCAGGGCTTATTCAGCGACACAGTTAGTACAGTCGTCGACAGGCACCAGGAGGTGAAACGCCAGTCGGTGGCGTTCATGGAGTTTATCCCTCGCCGTGGCGAGCAGCCTGGGCACCCAACCCCCTCCTAGCTCACTCAGAGCAGTGAAAAGTGCAAGTGTGGCCCTCCCTTCTAAGACTAGGGAGGCCAGTCAGCGTGCCCAGGCCCAGACCCATCAGGCGAGAGGTAGGTCTGTCATCTCAGCCAAGCGTGCTAAGAAAGTATCCTGACGCCCGAGGGCTCCCCCTACTGACTGCCCCGCTGCCTCTGGCTCTTTAAAGAGCAGTAGGGTCTGTGCCTGCTCCTTTTCCTTGCACATATCTGTTCCTCGGGCTGGCACCTGCCAGTGGTCTGTTTCAGGGCACACCAGGGAGTTCTGTGCAATGTTGACACCACTCTCAGACAACCGGACAGCATGTAAACTTCTGCCAGGTGTGTCTAAGTGGGTCCTGGATACCGTTGATAAAGGGTACAGGATCCAGTTCACCTCCCGCCATCTGCGATTTCAGGGTGAGTTGCCCAAGATCATGGGCACACACCAGGTGGTGTTCCTCCAAGAGGGACTTCTCTTGCTCCTGAGGAAATGGGCCATAGTTCCCCTCCCAGAGCGGGACTCCAGATTTTACAGCTGATATTTTGTTGTTCCCAAGAAGGACAGGGGCTTTGTCAGATTTTGGACCTGTGGGTCGCTGAACCGTACTCTGAAGACTTACAAGTTCAAGATGCTCACGCTCAAGGTTACTGTGTCCCAGATCAGGTCCGAGGACTGGTTTGTGACAGTAGACTTTAAAGATGCTTATTTTCACATAAGCATTTTGCCAGAGCACAGGACGTTCCTCAGGATTGCTTTTGGAGCGAAGCGTACCAATATTGTGTTCTTCCTTTTGGCCAAGCCCTTTTACCCCACACATTTACAAAGTGCATGGATGCTGCCCTGGCACTGCTGCATCTCCAGGACATGAATCAGGTACTGAATCACCTGGACTACTGGCTCATTCTGGCTCAGTTGAAGGCTATGGCAGCCAAGCATTGAGATGCTGTGCTTGCCCATATGAGGTTTCTAGGCATCATTCTTCCATCCTCACAGACATCCCCTCAGGTTTAAAAGGATTATGTGCCATAGGCTTTGTACCCTTCTTATGTCTAAAAGACCCTGGTTACTGGCCATGGGTCCCACTCTAGGGGCATGACAGAGTTGCAGGAATCTTTCAACAGACGCCTTGCTTTCGGGGTGGGGAGTTGCTTTGGATGGCTGCCCTGCCCAGGGTCTATGGGAGGGTCCTTATCTCGTATGGCACACAAATTAACTGGAGATAAAAGCTGCGTTTCTAGCATTGAAACACTTTCTCCCACACCTCAGGGGCTGCCATGTCTTAGTGCAGCACTGTGGTGGTGTCCTATATCAATCATCGGGGCGGTCTGCGTTTGCACCCCCTGTTCAGGTTGGTCTTTGGGTAGAGACCAGGTTTCTTTCCCTGAGAGCGATTTTCATTGACCTAGTCTCCCTCTTGAACAGCACTCTTCTGGAGGTTCTCATCAGGAAGAATCTCCTTTCTCAGATGCAGTGAGCAATTCTACACCCCCGCCATGAGATGTGGAAGCTCTGGGACTGGCCCCTGAGGGAGACCAGTTTCTATAGGCAGGTCTCTCATCTTAGGTGACAGAGACTTTATTGTATATTTACTTATTGTATATTGAGTTTATTTTTGTCTGTTATGGGAGCCAGAACAGGGGTAATCCGGTTTCCAAACAGTGCCTGGAGCACTGGGTAGTGGAGGCGCATTACTCAGGTCTATGAGGCATGCGGTCTTGCCTCGCCTCATCCAGTGCCTTAGCCAGGGGTGTTCCCCTTGAAGATATTTGTGCTGTGGCTGGTTAGTCCGCTCCGCACACCTTTATCAGGTTCAATAATCTGATACTGCAGAACTATTGATGATCTGTTCCCAGTCTGCTGGTGCTCACTAACGGCCTTTGGCACAATCATCGACCAATGCGTGGTGGCATGGTATTGGCATTCCCATATCGTCAGCCCTGTCATAGCGTCAAGTTCCCTCGAAAGGGAACTACACCAGGTTACATATGCGTCACTGGCCATGCCCCGGGCATCCTCACGCGCTTCCTTCAAACAAATATAAGCTGGAGTAATGTGACGTAGATGCCTTTATATGGACTTACTGGCACGTAATCACTTTGTCACATGTCCTTCCTGAGCCATTAAATTGTTATGTGTGCACACAGAACATCAGACACAACTTCCTCACAGAAGCATTCCCATAGAGGCAGCCCTGACACAACATCTCGTTCCCTCGTTGTTACATACGTAACCTGGTGTAGTTTTCTCCATACTGGTATTATGCTAATAACTCATCTTTCAGTAATGAAGCTTGTCAGCATACAAAGTTTCTTCATCTTCAGTAACTACTTTATCCTGATCAGGTGTGTTATGGATCCAGATCCAGTCCCAGTGGGTACAAAGTGAGAGAAGTCACCCCATCATAAAGTCATGAATGCAAACTGAAATAAATAATTTAATAACATAATCCATATACATAAATTTACATCAACTGAGTTTCATTAATACCACATTTCTTGTGTAAGTGTGTAAAATGTGTGATTTACAAATATGTATTTGTATGCAGTTTGATAAAGGAAGCTGCAGAGGTCCAGTTTAAGGAAACTTAGGCACATTTGTTGTGTCCAGCATGTGTTGTATTATGCAAACATTTGTAATGTGAGAGTTATAATAAACTGTATCAGAAGAAAATTGGAAGTAAATATTACTATCCTTGCTGTGCATTAAGTTTACTGTCTTGTACTTCGTTATTTATTTTTAACTGTCTATTGAGTAGAGCACAATAAGCTGTAGTATGAATTGAAAATTGATAGCGTTGTCTAGGAAGTAAACGTGCTATGAATTATGTGCATATTATGCAAAAAGTAAAGGCATGAAATGAATGTAGTAACAGAAACAAACAGAAATAAAGTAGTGGAAACAAAAGTTCATGAATAGATTTGGAAAAGAACGTCATCTTTTTTCATATACCACCACATATTTACTAAAGTAGTTAGCTTTAAGTAAATCTCAGATCCTGTTTGTCATTCCCCAGCTCCTTTCTCAGTTTGAAAGTCACAGAGCCAAAGCCAGAGCCATACACTGGAACAGGTTTCTGTCATTCATTTCAGGATTCAAACACACAGCTCCAGCTGCCAGCTGGCTGGAACATCCCCCGGAAATCAGTGTGGCATAGAACCAGGAACCATAATTTAAAGCATGTGATAGAGAGTCTGAGTAGGCCATGTTCCTTTGAGGCTCTTGTAGCCGCTCCGCATTTCTCTGTCCAAAATATCTGCAGCATTGGCAGGCCATGATGGAGTTTGACATTATGCCAGTGACACAGAGCCAAAGTCAAGACACTCAGCTGGTGGATGGTCTGTAGAAGACAAAGAATGTCTTACACTAAGACACAAAGCCAAAAAAAAAAGCTTTGGGAAATTGAGGCCTGTGACATGGCTTGTGATCAGAGGGGTTCAGGTTGCAGTGAAAAGGGGAGTGCAGGTCACTCTTTGACAGACTGAAATGAAAGAGGGGGAGATTTGTCTGATTTTAAACAAAATTCTGCAAGACAAAAATGTGTTTCAAGCAATTACAATTTAAATAAAACAATAAACGGACCATGATACACCTTTATTGAGATACTTGAATTGGCTGCCAGTCCAGTATAGAGTACACTACAAGATTATTGTTCTGGTTTTTAAAGCACTACATAATTTGGCGGTGTAGCTTTGTAAGCTATCAAAGATACACAGAGACAGGGTTGCTGCATGTGAACAGAATGGTCGTATTTATTTTTATTCAACTTTCTGCGCAGGAACAACGCATCAACCAACTAACTAACTCTCCCACTTCTTAAAGGGGAATTGCCAAATATGTATGTGTGTGTGTTTGTCGGTGATATGTGAATTATGTATCAGTTATCTGTGGGTTGTTTGTATCTGCCACCACACAGGCCCCCCCAGAATTCACCAACAGCGGCAACATCAGCTTGCTTGGAGCACGAACATGTCTCCCTGAACGGGTGCAATGATGTGAGCCTGTAGCAGGTAGCACCTCTTGAACATTCTGAGATGTCTTCTTGGGGTTTCTACCATTGTTGGTGGTTGGTCGACCCCTCCTAGGAGCCAGCGCCGGAACCATCGGCCGGCCCAGCTCTCCATGAGCTGGTTTAAGTCGGTCGACAGTGACTCGCTCTGTACGGCCCCCGACGTCAACCAGGAAGGTTTTGGCTCCAGCCTCCAGAACCCGAAACGGGCCGTCGTATGGGGGCCGCAAAGAGTTTCGATGAGCGTCATGACGGATGAAGACGAACTCAGCTGCAGAGAGGTCTTTGGGCATCCAAGCTACCGTCAGTCCATGCTGAGAGGTAGGAACAGGTTTGAAAGCATTGATTCTGTCTAAGAGGGTGGAGCGTTCAGAAGGTAGTCTCCATGGCATTGTGCAATCTGGAATGAAATCTCCGGGGACCCGTAGAGTCTGACCGTACACCAACTCTGCAGAGGAAGTTTGTAGATCCTCCTTGGGAGCCGTTCGCAGGCCCAGCAGGACCCAGGGTAGCCGCTCAATCCATCTGTCATCTGTCAGACCGGCCCTCAGTGCAGTTTTGAGAGAGCGATGAAAGCGTTCGCAAAGGCCATTGGCCTGCGGGTGGAAAGCCGTAGTATGGTGCAGCTGCACACCTAAGAGTCGAGCCACCTCCGTCCACAAATCAGATGTGAATTGAGGGCCGCGGTCCGAAGATATGTCTGACGGTGTGCCGAAACGCGCCACCCAAGTGTCGATGAAGGCCCGTGCAACATCCGCCGTTGTCGTTGAGGTCAATGGTACTGCTTCAGGCCACCTAGTGGTGCGATCCACCATAGTCAGAAGGTGAGTAAACCCCCGGGAGGGCGGCAGTGGACCCACTAGGTCGATGTTAACGTGGTCAAAACGTCGCTCGGGTACCAATGTAGCTTTGTAAGCTATCAAAGATACACAGAGACAGGGTTGCTGCATGTGAACAGAATGGTCGTATTTATTTTTATTCAACTTTCTGCGCAGGAACAACGCATCAACCAACTAACTAACTCTCCCACTTCTTAAAGGGGAATTGCCAAATATGTATGTGTGTGTGTTTGTCGGTGATATGTGAATTATGTATCAGTTATCTGTGGGTTGTTTGTATCTGCCACCACAGCGGCACAATATCTTTCAGATTTATTGTCGGTATACAGTACACGCTGTCTAGGTCGTTGAGATCAGAAAACCAAAATCTCCTTGTGACTGTGAGAACAAATTATAGACGAAAAGGTGACAGACCATTCTCGTGTGTTGGACCTATACTATGGAATGACCTTCCACACTCCGTCAAATTGGCAAAGTCGCTGTCTGAGATGGCTCGGCCTTTGTGTTTTTGCTAGTGATAGGGTAGCTTTCTCTTGTTTTAATGTCTGCTTGTTTTTTATTTTTCTTATACTGTATTGTGGTTGTATGTAACTCTTAAATTAAGTGTTTCATATGACTGTTGTGTGAAGCACCTTGGGGAAAGTCTGTTGTATAATGTGTGCTATATAAATAATAAAATAAATTAAAATACAAAAAAAGCTGTCAGCAATTTTGACACAAGGGCATCTTGGAGAATGCAGTCCATCTACTGATATGTTTTAGAGGGTGTAGGAAGCCAGAGAAACCAGTTGAACCCCTCAGCAACCCACAGATTGTAACCTAAGCTCAGAATCAATCTAGCGATCTCTGAGCTGTGAGGAGGCAACATTACCTGTTGTGCCACCTTATTTCTCTGGAATTTTTGCTTTTAGGTTTAAATTCACATACAAAAGTTGCATGAAAACCCTGCTTGTGTCTAAGCAGAGGAAGAGCTACATGAGCAGGGGATGATAGGTGATAAGGATGGAAAGGGTATGACATTGACTGACTGCTTTCACCAGTTGTAAGCTGAGCAAGTCTTCCTGTATCTGAAGGTTTGTCACAGATAGGATACTCGCTTAAAGACTTTCAGTCAACTCCCAGTCAATCTGATGGTGCCTTCACTGCCGGGCAGAACCGTTTCAGGACTTTTTGTTAAGCCTTTTTGTTCACTGAGGATTCTAAACAGCTGCTGGGGAATGATAACTAGACAGAGTTCAAAGACATCCAGAAGTCAGCTGAATCAACAGAAACAACTGTTGTCGTGTGCTGTATGGGTTTGATTGGGTTTGGAAAGACAAAGTGGAACAAATTTCTTCCTCTTTGGAGTTTAGTTCAAGCGTAGCTTTTAAGCTGAAATTGAAAAAACAATAAGAGCCAAAACTTTGTGAGGATTATTTGTAGGTTGTGAATTTTTCAGCATGCTCTTCTTATGAATGTCAAAATGATAACAAAAGTGTTTACAGTTACACACTCTGCAGTGTGTGCTGTGAAAGAGGATTACACATACATTTGATAAGGCAAAATAGAATTGTGACCTTGAGTGGTAAAGGATTTAGTTTAAAGAAATGTTTTTTGTTATAAAACAACCTTTTTATACTAAATCTAGAAGTACAAGCAATGGAACCTAATTGTCCAAGTTTCATTGTAGTATTTTTAGAAATATCTCACATGAGCTTTTTTTTTTAACATTTTATAAAAGACACAGATTATAGCACATAAACATGATCTGTCTACTGTCTGAATTGCTAGAAGACAGATGAAGGTTATACATAATCAAATGTCACACACTTAATGTAGTGTGATTTCGAAATAAGCAATTAATCTCTCATCACTCCACACACACATATGCATTAGTAGCATAAAGCAATGCCATATTAGTTTTCTAAATATTTAAATCTCTATTTGTTTGTTATAGTTGCAGGCAATAATGCTCGAGTTTTACTTAAATCGAAGAGGTCTTAGTCCAAATCTGCAGAAAAACTGCAGTCATTTTGAACAATTGCAAGTTTCTTCAAATATTGTAGAGTTGATTTGACTAATTTTTGTGATTGTAGTAATTTGGAAATGCGTCTGGCTATAAATTTACAGCATTTGGCAGACACTCTTATCCAGAGCAACCTAAATTTTATCTCTTATTATATAACTGAGCAGTTGAGGGTTAACGGCCTTGCTCATGCCTTGCTCAGCAGTGGCAGCTTCTTGGACCTGAGATTCAAACTCTTATCTTTCCAATTGGTAGACCATCACTAGGCTACGACATCCCCAATCAGCCTGTCATCTCCCATGAAAAATTAAAAACACTGGGGCAGAAAAATGAGCTGCTGACGAATTCTAACAACAATAGCATTTTGTTATATTAAGTTCTGTTATAGAAAGTTAACACTTTATTCAGATCCCTAACTAGACACTCTGTGGCATTCCTGCACACTTGATTCTACCTCATGTGAAAATGCTAGCAAGATTCATAGCAACATGTCTATACATTGATAACAAAAGCTGTCTAATTATGTCAGATTTTTTTTTAGGTTTTAGGGTTTATTTCTTTTCAGAAAGACCAGTCGAACATTCTCTGGACATGTTACTAAAAATGAATACAAACATGTTGCTTTGTGCTGTTGTGTATGAAACTGGGGCCCTTTAAACAGCATTTCATTCAATTCCTATAGGATTGTTGCTGAAGATTTTCTTTTTATAAAAACAGAATTTAGAATGATGAAAAACATGCATAATGAACTTCCAGTGAAAGATCAGCTACACTCTGCACTGCATGTGGTCTGTGTGAAGCGACAGATTTATAAATATATCAGAGATGTCTTTGCACCACAACAAGTTTCCAATAAAAATAACTATCTTTCTAATGCTCAAATCCCTTGCCTAATGCCCAAATGTTTTGGTCTACCATTGAGTCTTTTTGTGTGGTTTATGAGCTATGAGCAAGCTGGAAATTGTGCTGAAATTTGCCAACGCTGCTCTCAAGAATCATCCTCTGCATCTTTGAAGATCTGAATAACAGTAAAATCCTTGGGCTCACACAACTAAATTTGTTTCATCGTACTAGATCACAGTCTTGCTGTATCTACAGTACAGTACCTAGTCTCAGTGTGAAGCTTTCTGGCATGCTTTCTTAAAAAGAAAGAAAGAATCCTGTACTGTAGTTCTTATTTGTAAATGTTTAGATCATATTTTCCGTTCAATCAGAATGATGTATTTTTACATTATGCCATGTCACTGTCACCTATAATAATACCTCTTGTGTTATATTTAGGTTTTCTATGTGTCTAAAAGAAAATTCTGTTCATCTAAATTCTATGTCACAGATAGTCGGCAAAATTGTGAGGCAAAATAAGTTCCTTTTGAATATGAATGATTTGTTGACATCATTATTATCCAGGCATGCATACATTCATACAAACACACACACAGTTTGCCTCCAGCTCCCCTTCACTAATTTCTTCTTAAATCCATCAAGATGTTAAAGCATACACACTGCAAGACTAATCCCAAATCAATCTTGGTCTTTGACTAAATGCACCATCAGGAGACCATCATCAATTACTGCCATTTATTGTGAATTGAACTCACTAGTGTGTGGAGTTGAGATAAGAGAAAGGTTCCTTTATCCTGTACTCAGATTTGTGAAGTTTTTCATGGCCAGAATCTGTGTGAGAGCGAGTTAATAATAAACTCTGAATCCACATTGATTTTCATGTTGTTATTTTCATTTAATTTCTCCTGATATTCTCTCCTTGAAAGTTCTCTCTGAGTAATTTTGAAGTTCGCAGCACCTTAGTTCATGATTAAAATGAGTGAAATAGGCTACATATGTTTGCTGTGTATAGACCTCGGTTTTGGGCTGATTCTGTCTTAATGACACTCTTCTCTTCTCTTCTCTTCTCTTCTCTTCTCTTCTCTTCTCTTCTCTTCTCTTCACTTCTCTTCTCTTCTCTTCTCTTCTCTTCTCTTCTCTTCTCTTTTCTTCTCTATTGCTCCCTCACTCGTTCACCCTCCTATTTGTGCCACCATTAAATGCAAAAGTTCATTTTTTCTTGCATTCCTTCTACTTTCTCACCCGCATTTATCTGAACTGTTCACCTTCCTTTTGGTTCTGCAGTGAGAGCAGGTCTGTAGCAGGACCACAACATGGATTTCTAATGTATGAGAATGTATCTCTCAGCAGATGAGAGCATTATACAAATCCCAGCAAATCTGTCAACAGTGTATGTGTTCTTTGATCACCTACATGATTCAATAGTGACCAGTTCCTGGCTGTTAAATGCATGCACCCATCATACATTTACGGATGACAAATGTTCTTGCATCTGCTTGCAACACAATGACATAGAACAGGAAAGATGTACACTGAGTTTCAACGTCCAGAAGCATTAGCAAAATGCTCAGTCTATAAAGACACACAATATTATACATTATTTATTATAACACTCTTTGGTGTCTATAACAATTTCTAATCACATTCTTCAGCATCACAAAAAATGAGGATGAGGTTCCCGTTTGAGCCTTTTCTTGGTTCCTCTCGAGATTTCTTCCTCTTCCATCTAAGGGGGTTCTTCCTTGATACAGTCACCTCAGTCACCTCAGGCTTGCTCAGTAGTGATAAATACAAACAATATATTTATTGTTTGAATATATTTAGAATTAAATATAATTCTAATATTAATCTTGAATTTTTGTATAATATTAATCTTTGTTTAATACATTTATTTGTATAATAAACTTTATTTTTTAATGTGTTCTGTAAAGCTGCTTTGAGACAAAGTCCATGTTTACAAGCACTATACAAATAAATTGAATAAAATGAGTACATTTTAAAATCTTAAATTTCAGCTCAAAGTAATCTAGATGAACTGTACTGTAATGTATAATGTACTTTTAGAAAATCTGAAAATAAATCAAATTACTGCGTCAGCTATATATGGTTAAAATGACAATAGAAACTTCTTGACTTGCCTTGAAATTATTTAGAAAAAACAAAACCAAAATATCATTTTATAATGTAGCCAAACAAAATGACACTATAAAAGCTTAAAAAAGTGTTAAAAAAATTGTATTAAATATGTCACTCATCACCAGCATAAATACTACCTTAATGATAGCTATTTCCCCATGAAAAAGGATTCCTGGGAATATATAGTACTTATGCTGCTATCGATCGGCTGGCATTAATCTTATCTTTATGAGATCAGTATTTCTGAGTTAACTCTTGAATGCAGTTCAGTCATATGTCTCAGAATGTGTTTATGATCTACTCTTCCTGTACTGTGATTAAATCCTTTATTTAGAACCACGGGCTGTCTGTTACATGCTAAAATTACAGGCTCAAAATTTAATTCATGTTCTGAGTTCAAAATCCAAGATGCAGTTTCATCTGGAAGCATTTATATTTCAGCAGGAGAGCAGTGCCTTGTTCTACCTCACATGCTTCCTGAAGGAGTTTGTTCCTTCATCTCCCAGTTATGCTAAATCCGTGGCTTGTTAATGGGTGAATCTACACATATAGACTTCTTACACAGTTTTCTCTGTAAAATGATGCATAAAATCCCAAATAATTAGTAAATAACTAAAAGTATGTGACTAAAACCCCAAGAATGGCTTGTACAATATCTTCCCAAATTCTTCATGAACCCATTCAGCATGTTTGTAATTAACATGTGCAGTATGGTTCCACCTCAACTTCTTAATGTAGGTGATGTTTAAGTTCTTCACTCATTCAAGGACCAAATACATTTTTGTGACATCAGGCAGGATGCTGCCATGATGTTTCCACGTCACTGCAATCCTGCCTCACCATCACAGCACAGAGATGTCCATAATCTCACAGGTGGCCTCCTTGTAATGTCTCTTTCACTGTTCCTACTGGCTTGTAGGAAGAGCAATTCCTTGTACTGGAAATTAATTTTTTAAAACCCAGCCCGTCTGGTAGTTATTTAAGTAGATATCACGGAGCTTTTACCCTCAGACATACAGTATTGTATGTGTTCATTTCATTTCAGTGCATTTTATTAAATCTCATGAAACACATTACAGGTCAATGTCTCATTTGCGACAATGTCGAGTTTGAGTTACAAACAGTTTAAAGCTTTGAAGTTGTTGCTTTTATTATAGAAGCAGAAGAGAAAAGCATATTTTACTGCATAAGTAGTCTACAAATGGTCTGACACATGACATCATGTGTCATGACACATGATATAAGTCATAATATAATAATATGATCAGTGTCACTATGTAAGATGGAAATATCCAGATTCAAAACCTTGCTGATGTCCTCTGTTCAATCATAGCTGTCTGAATGACTTTTATCATAAATACGCTATTTTATTATGACACCTTTAGTACCTAATAGCCTGTTTATTCATTCATAATAGTCTGCGAGTCAAAAAAAATTGTATATACATTTTCCTGTACTAACAGGCAAAAAAGACACAATGCCAGTGCTACTCAAGCACATTCCACTCTGACTGATACATCTTGCAATTCTCATATATTTCATGATAACCAGAAGTTATGTTAAACCATTAGTCGAATACAGTAATAATTTTAATGTTTTGGAAAGCTGCTACTGTTTTTAACTTTATATTATTTGAAATTTATAATAAGGAAAAAGGGACTGTGAACTGAATCCCGTTGGTGCCACAAATATTTAAATTTGAATTAAAATTAAATCAATTTTATTTGTATAGGGCAGTGGACATTGTCTCAAAGCAGCTTTACAGAAAAAACTAAATGTAGTACAAGAAAATAAAAATATAAATTATAAAAAGATTAATATTAGACTTTAATATATTTATATTATATTTAATTACATTATATTTAAATGTGTTTGTACTTATCCCCAGTGAACAAGCCTGAGGTAAATGAGGTGACTGTGGTGAGGAAAAACTCCCTTAGGAAGAAACCTCGAGAGAAACCAGACACAAAACGGAACCTCATCCTTATTTGGGTGACACTGTGTACAGTATATGTATACTTCTTTTACTTTTTAAAGCAACAAAGGTAATGCAAAATGATGCACCTAGCATCATAGTGTTTATTGTTATTTTAAATAACATATTGTAACATCATAAAAATATACGCCCTATAGATGCTCTGTGATGCACAAATAAACAGCAGTTCAAAATTACATTTTAGTTTAAAAACATTACACACTCCAGTTGTCATATGATAGAGGAGAGCTGGTTGGTGGAGGAAATTATGTAATGAACCTAAAGGAAAAAGAAAATATGGAATATAATACAGTTTATTGCACTTCTCATCACAGATGATCTAAAGTCTGTATCCATGAGCTCAAAGACTTTAATCAAAAAATGACCAGAGACTCAGTTATCAGAGTCACGAAACTCAGTGGCTCGTTTTCCTATAGTTTTCATGACAGCTTTAGCAGTGAAGACAATGAAGGCTGATAAATGTAGGTGAATAAAGTAGGTGGCATCCAATTAAATCCAGAAAACATTGTGCAAGTGCATTTGTCATTTGTGTCGAGTCCTGCAATGGTGAGAACAAGGTTCAGCAAGATTACACAGAGCCTTGGGAATGTTCCCAGTGAAACAAAGGTGCACATTCAAAACTGAAGATATATTACAAGACAGTGTTTAATAAGATTTGTATGATATACAGAATAATAGTATTTAGTATTTAAATGGCTGCTGTCTTAGAGAGAAGGACTTGGGGTTCCTGTATCCCAGCAGACTGGGAGTTGACCATCATTCTTTAATTAAAACTTAATTAAAGAGTTTTATTAAAAATGCGGTTAACAAACCTTTATGCAAATATACATTTATTTGAAAAACAAATTAAGAGTTTCTTTTTCTCTAACAGATTGTGGAGCTACAGTAGAACTAGCTTAGCTATCAAAAACTGCAGTATATATGAACGTGAAGCGTAGGGTGTGCTTTTGATGGCTTAGGAGACTTCAAATCCAACACACTTCAGCAGATAAAGGCTTAAAATATTGTGGGTAGATTGAAAAATAATCCAGAACTTTGCATTTATTACAGAAGAGAGAACCCTGTCGGTTTGCTAATAAAGTACCAGGAGAATGACACATTTTAAAATAATAATTAAAAAAAACCTGCTGTGATTTTTTATAGGATCCTTTTTGTTCAGCTACAAAAATAAATATTTAACCAAGTAAATTTAACAAATTTAACAAAATTATTTATTAATTATTTCAGGAAATGTGTTCAATTTAAAATTGTATTCCTATTGACTCGCTTGGCCTCATTTATCATTTGGAAAAGCTGTGTGTAAATGTTTGCATGAGCCAAACCAAATTAAATGTTCTGCTGGATTTCTTAAAGTTTCAGAAACACAGAAGTTTAGTGATGCTCTAAAAAATTCTAAAGGTTCAAGAGCACAGATAGCTCTGAGCACAAAACGATCGATCAAGATAAATCCTGAAAGACAAAAGTTGAAGTTTTTTGACATAAAATGAATGAAGAAAGTAAAAACTGAAAGGCAGTAGTTTAGGTTCTTTTGACTCACTTCTATGACAATAAATATATTTATAATTTATAATACAGTAGTACTAAATCATACCCGTTCACTCCCATTTATATGGCATAAATATTAATAAATGTTTAAAGTCATTTAAACTTGACAGTATCTTCCATATACAGTAATCCATGTAAATTATACGATTTGTGCAAGTTGAGGTTTATATTAGTTTATCTTTATAAGCTTAAATTTTGCAATTTACAGAATTGTCATAAACAAATTTTTTTCTTTTGCATGAATAAATTCTTTTATATTCATTTAATGATAATTGAGGCGGGGGGCACTGTGGCTTAGTGGTTAGCACGTTCACCTCACACCTTGTTGGGGTTGGGGGTTTGATTCCTGCCTCCGCCTTGTGTGTGTGGAGTTTGCATGTTCTCCCCGTGCCTCGGGGGTTTCCTCCGGGTACTCCGGTTTCCTCCCCCGGTCCAAAGACATGCATGGTAGGTTGATTGGCATCTCTGGAAAATTGTCCGTAGTGTGTGAGTGAATGAGTGTGTGTGTGTGCCCTGCGATGGGTTGGCACTCCGTCCAGGGTGTATCCTGCCTTGATGCCCGATAACCCTTGAGATGGGCACAGGCTCCACGTGACCCGAGATAGTTCGGATAAGCGGTAGAAAATGAGTGAGAGTGAGTGAGAGAGATAAATGAGGCCTAATATTGTATGATACTGTAGTTACTTACTGCTGCTTTAAGCACAGGTCACACAGTGAAACACAGATTTGTACATGGTGAACTTTCTTATTTAAGATTTATAATTTATCACATGCTGTATTTTTTTCTGTCTTTTTTGTCAGTATGACAGATTTAGCTCTAATACTCTTTAATATAAACTGTGACCCATTTCTAATTTTTTTAAGTGTTTAGTGATTAAAAAAATATTTATAGGTTTGTTCCTGCTTGTTTCTTTAATTTCTGAACAAGCAAATTCTAGGTGCCATATTATATATATTTTATATATATATATATATATATATATATATATATATATATATATATATATATATATATATATATATAATTTAAAATTTATATATTTAGATATATAAATTATATATATATATATATATATATATATATATATATATATATATATATATATATATATATATATAAAATGTATATATTTAGATATTTTATCTCTCTGCAATATCGCTTATACTTATCACTTACCTTCAATACTTCAGTTACATTGTTTTGAATTTTGCAGATAATTATCTATCTATCTATCTATCTATCTATCTATCTATCTATCTATCTATCTATCTATCTATCTTTCTTTCTTTCTTTTTTTCTTTCTTTCTTTACAAATATGGCCAAACATAAGAGCAACAATTTCATCAGTTGCGCTGGCACAGTACAAATGCCGGTCATCATTCTAATCGCCACCACCTCCCTCAGGTAGTGGAAGTAGGGAGGGGGGGTGTTTCCATGGTAGCTCCTGCATCTAATGCTGTTTCTGCTCTTTTCAGGCCTTGGCACTAAGTCATTCCCTGGCCATTGTGGGGTTTTGTCCATCGTCGGGGTGACTTTGCAAGATCTAGGGGTAAATTGTTGTAGGGCAGTCTAGGTACCGCCCTATTAAACAGGGTTTTCACCTGAATGACAGGTGCGACAGCCTATTGGCTGCCGCTCCGGGTGTATTTAAGGCGTAGCTTACGTCACCTGGCTACGCATCGTACAACCATTATTGTGTGTGGGTGTGTGTTTGGCTAATGTTGCTGCTAGTGTCTGTGCACTATTTAAGTGTGTATATTTATAGCCAGGTTTATATATGTTTATAGCCAGTTTATAGCTATATATGTTTATAGCCAGGTTATGGTCGCGATTGGTACAACATTGCTGTTGGGTACAGGCTGTCCTTCCCTCCAGTTTGTGTGTGCTCTAGATCGCCTGCATATTTGCTGTTCGCCGATTATGGATAAAGCTAGACCGAGTCGTCATTTAAAGCGAGCTGTACCGTTCACGGTGCCTGCTTAGCTCCACTGGCTGTTATATCGCCACCAGCAGCGTGTTTGTTTTGTTTATCTATTTGGTTGTCTTTTTTGTTGAATCTGCGCTCTTCCTAAGGACGGCGTGGAAGAATCGGGTAATATCTCGTACCTGGGAAGATTTAGTTTTTATTTGTTTTGTTTAATGTTGATTTGAGTCTTTTGGCTGAAAGATCTTTTCAACTTTAAGTTTTTGTTCTTTGTAACTTGTTTTTTTGTATTTCATGTGATTTAATTTTGAGCCTGTTGTCTTCACTTGTATTGTTGGTTTTATTTCTTCTTTCTGGTTTTATTCTTCTCCTTCACCTCTTGCTGCTCCATGGCATGTCTAGGTTCATGAGCTTTTAGCACGAACCTAGTTGAGTCTTTACATCTCTTTGTCTGACCCTTGTGGCCAGTAAATTGTCCATTGTTCCCCTTTATGGTTTGAACTTATTCTAATGCAAGTTGTTGGATGGCATGTGAGTTGAACTAATTGTGTTTTATTTACTTTCTCTTTTTTTCTTTTTTTTGTTTATTTCAGGAGCTGAAGGCCCCAGTGAGGGAAGCTAGCTGCCTTGGCCCTGTGGTGGCGGTGTTTCTCTCACAGTGTTTTGCTATTTGATATCTGCGTCTCCCTCACTTAGAATGGGTGTGGTGTGAGCGTGAGTGTTTTGAGTGGTGTGTCTTAGGATACTCACTGTTCAGATAGCTGCCCTACTGGTAAGCCTCAGCCGCAAAGTTTCTTGTTTTCTTTACTTCTTTTCGTTGTTTGGTCAACAGTTTTCTACATTTTAACTAATTATTGTGCAGTAAAAGTATTTTTGTATTTATATCCACGTCTCTTGTGTTCAGTGGTAACGAACCTGTGTGCTATATTTTTGGGTATAAATTTCCCCGTTTACAGAAACGGGGTGGCGTAGTCTGTTCTAATTTTTAGTTGTATATTAGTGTCAATTCTTGCCCTCCACCGCCCCACAACACTTTGGCGCAGTCGTCAGGATTCCACATTTGACAGAGACGTGGGTGTACATACAGGTGTTTGTTTTGTTTTTTGTTTTTTCTTTATTCTCTTGTTTTTGAGTATTGCAGGAATGATTTCTCCTTTGTGAGTAGTGGCAGCAGAACAGCAGTGCACGTCTTGTATTAAACCTAGCCCTTATTGTGGGCCTATTTTCACCTTTCACTGGTAAGTGCTTCTGCAGTTAGAGTATGGAAGAGGAATTACAAGAATTAAGGGATATAATTGCCCAGTTAAGAGCAGACAATGAGAGGTTGCGTCCGGAGCGTATTTTTGTGCCCCCAGGTCCCGGTGACTCCTCTGCTCCTGTTCCCGGGCCTTCTGTTCCATCACAACCCAGTAATGTTGAGGTTACTAGACCAGAACGATTTGTTTTTGTACCACGAGACAGAAAGTGTCCAAAATTTAATGGCAGGGTCGGGCTTAGTATTGAGGAGTGGGTTGAGGAGGCCCAGGCTTGTATGTGCTTTCGTCACCTTTCTGATACCGATAAGGCGTTTTATTTATTTGACCATTTAGAAGGGGAGGCAAGGGAAGAGATAAAGTACCACCCAGAAGTAGAACGTAAAGACCCAGACAAAATTATTTCGGCTTTGCGGGAATTGTATGGTTGTTCGCAGTCGTATGTTTCTTTGCAGGAGGCCTTTATCTCGAGAAAGCAGCAGGAGGGTGAGAGCCTGTTGGAGTTCTCCCTTGTCCTGATGACTCTCCTTGAGCAAGTGAAACAACAATCACCTCATGGTATGCCAAATTCACATGTTTTACTACGGGACCAATTCGTTGAACATGTTTTTGATAGCGCCCTCCGTCATGAATTAAAGCAGTTGATACGTTGTCAACCTACGTTAACTTTGTTGGAGGTGCGTAGTGAAGCCCTTAGATGGGAGCGGGAGAGTATGCCAGGAAGCACAAGGGCCCGAAGTCATTCTGTTCCATTAGCTCATGGGATTCATTATGGGGTGCAAGGGGACCCATTTGTTGGGGTGAGTAGGTCATCTGGGGATTCGGAGTTGGCCGAGTTGAGGGATATGCTTAAAGCCCAACAAGCACAGTTGACTAAACTTACACAAAGTTTTGCCCGTTTGCAGGCTTCTCCATTGCGGGGTCAATCTTCCCGAGAGGGACCAGTTATTTGTAGAAGGTGTCAAAAGCCTGGTCATTTTGCCAGAGATTGTGACGAGGAACGTGTCCCTTCTCGCACTCAGCTCCCCTCACACTCCATCCCGCTAAGAACTGGAGGTAGACAGCCTGGACTATCGGCAACGTCGGAAAACTAGCCCCCACCGTGCTTCAGGGCCATAGCACGGGTGGGAAGGTAACTGGCTCAACCGTCTCAAATATGTCGCATTTAATGTCATCATGCCCACACCTTGTTGTTTTAATTGCCGGAGTTTGAGTGCCCTGTCTGGTCGATACTGGTTCCATGGTAACTACAATTACTGAGAGTTGTTTTCGGAAACATTTCGAACCCTGGGGGCAGGATCGGCTTAAATCGTGCCAGTGGTTGCAGCTTAGAGACGCTAATGGTCTTTCAATCCCCTATATTGGTTATATGGAATTGAGCATTGAACTGTGTGGTCAAGTGCTTACCGGATGTGGCGTGCTTGTTGTACGGGATCCTCCTGGTGGCTTGTGTACAAGGGTCCCAGGTGTTCTGGGAATGATTGTCCTCAGTCGATGCTACCAGGGGCTTTTCGGACAACATGGACCGGCCCTGTTTGATTCACTTTTAACCATAGATGTCCCAAATTCTGTTTTTCAGGCGCTGCAACATTGCCGTCGAGTTGATAATCAGTCTCCTGTGGTACGTTCAGGAAGAGTTAGAGTGCGAGGGCGGAGACCATGTCGCATCCCAGGCGGCATGATGAAGTTTGTGGCAGCAACTTGTTCAGAACAATATGCCAAGAGTACTGTTCTTTTTGAACCCCCAGAGTCCGGGTTGCCAGCTGGTCTGTTGGCTTCTCCTGTACTAGTGCAGGTTATACGAGGTACTGTTTATTTACCTGTAGTAAATGTGGGGACCACTGATGTGTTGCTTTATGCTAACACTGTTCTTGGTACACTGAATCATGTTTGTGTGGTTAGTTTGCCATCAGGAGTTAGTGAGGTCGGTCTGTAGCGGCCACCGTGGGCTCCCCAGATTGTGAAGTGATCTCCGGTGTTAAAGCACAAATTGATTCACTCGACTTGTCTGTGTTGTCAGAAGCAGAACAGGGTCAGGTAAGGGATCTGCTTTACCGGTTCCAGTCTGTGTTTTCCACTCATGAGGGTGATTTAGGATGTACCGGCTTGATCTCCCATGACATTCCCCTGCTAGATACCGTTCCCATCCAGCAGCGGTACAGGCGTATACCTCCTTCAGAATATGAAGTGGTGAAGTCCCACATCAATCAGCTGTTGGAAGTTAACGTTATAAGGGAGAGCTGTAGCCTATATGCATCCTCAATTGTCCTTGTTAAAAAGAAAGACGGTAGTCTGCGGATGTGCGTCGACTATCGTCATTTGAACGCAAAGACCCGCAAGGACGCCTTCCCTTTGCCGCGCATCGAAGAGTTGTTGGACTCTCTGACGGGGGCCTGCTGGTTTTCCACTATGGACTTGGCTAGTGGGTACAATCAGGTCCCTGTCACTGAGAGAGACAAGCCTAAGACTGCATTTTGCACTCCTTTCGGATTGTTCGAATGGAACCGCGTGCCCTTTGGGCTTTGCAACGCCCCGAGCACCTTCCAGCGTCTAATGGAATGGATGTTTGGGGACCAGCAGTGTAGGTCTTTACTTCTGTACCTCAATGACATCATAGTCTTCTCTTCCTCTGTGTTGCAGCAGTTAGAGCGGTTGGAGGTAGTTCTAAGTCATCTAGAACATGAGGGTCTGAAGGCTAAAATGGGTAAATGTGCATTTTTCCAAATGAAGTAAAGTATCTGGGACATGTGATCTCAGCACAGGGAGTATCCACGGACCCCAGTAAAATTGAGGCCGTAGTTAACTGGCAACACCCCACTAGTGTGCAGGAGTTGCGTTCATTTTTAGGCTTTGCAAGCTATTACCGCCGCTTTGTTGAGGGGTTCGCGAAATTGGCAGCTCCTCTGCACTGAATGGGCGGCTGCTGCTAAGCCTAAAGCACGAACTGGTCAGGGTTTTTCTAGCGCCTGGACTGAGCAGTGCCAGCAGTGTTTTGATGAGCTGAAGAATAGGCTTACTTCTGCCCCGGTACTTGCCTATGCCAACTTTTCCCTGCCTTTTATCTTGGAGGTAGACGCCAGTCATGGTGGCTTAGGAGCTGTCCTCTCACAGGAACAGGGAGGTAAGGTACGGCCAATTTCTTATGCTAGCCGCAGTCTTAGGCCCACTGAGCGCAACTACATGTCCAACTACATGTCCAACTACAGCTCCATGAAGCTGGAGTTTTTTGCGCTCAAGTGGGCCCTGACTGAGAAATTTAGGGAGTACTTGTTAGGGCAGAAGTGTATTGTGTACAACCCTGAACAACCCTCTCAGCCATCTGACCACTGCAAAGCTTGGGGCTACAGAGCAGCGCTGGGCTGCTCAGCTTGCCGCGTTTGATTTTAATATCTGGTATCGACCAGGGAGGAGTAACCGGAACGCTGATGCCCTTTTCAGACAGGACCCTGCTAGTCATAGTGAGGTGAGAGGTTTGTTACCAGGGACGGAGGTTCCCAAGGTCCTGGCGCAAGCAACAGGTACAGATCTAGTGACACAAGCTACCCAAGCTGTCGTTTCTGTTTTTCCTAGTCTGGTGGGTGACATGAAGGTGTTGCAGGAGGCAGATCCGGTGATTGGGGGAGATTTTGGTGTTCTGGAGACTGGGAACACTCCCCAGTTTTGAAGCGCGACTAGTCCTACTGCGTCAGTGGGATCGGTTGCTGGATAAAGAAGGGGTTCTGCATCGCCGTGTGTTTCGCTCTAATGGTGGTGAAGAGATTCTCCAGGTAGTTCTGCCAGCAGTCTTGCATAAGGAAGTTTTGACTCAAGTGCACCAGGGACATGGGTGCGAAAGGTGTCAGGTCGCCAAGGATATGCAGCCGGTAGCCCGCAGTTTCATGGGTCATCTGTTAGCCTCTAGACTAAGGCTTTCATATCTTCTAGGCACCAAAACAGTGTGTATATATATAATGAGAGAGAGACATAAGCCATTTTCTGAGCAGTGCTACCCTCACATGATGGTGCTTTTATACCATAATACAGCATAGATGTGATAAAGCACTGAATCACCATGATGTTTGTTTAGAAAATGACTCTTTCTCATCTGCACTGGGAGACATCATGTAAGAGGTGCATTTGGTTTGAAGTTGAGCATTTGTCTAAATGCGTGTGAGTAGCACTTTTCATCTCCCATGGAGGATTAGAAGCTGAGTGTTTTGCTGCCTCTCTCTTTGCGCACACACCGAAGCCGTCTCATTTTTTGGTCCAGTGCACTCGATTATTCCTCCACTCTGTCTAACCAGGGAGAATATTCATGCTCCTCATGTAATGGCACTCATTTGTGAATGATGGGTTAGTCATGGTTGCCGTGTGGGCTCCCATGGGCCTCAGGCCTAATGAAGCTGACGCTGCCTGAGCTCTCCTGGGCAATATCAGCTATTACATGTACTTAATAACTCTGTCCTTATGATGTTATTAAAGTTACTGTTTGAATACAGTTACAGCTGTGACTGTAGAGCAGATCACACTCAGGCTTAACACCTTCTGAGAGCTGCTACAGCAAGACATAGAGTAAAATAAGCTACAATTGTAAGAAATGTTAGGTACAAATTCTAATAATAAATTAATTGAAAAAATTTAAAGGAAATTGAATGTTTATTTGTCACAGAATCTTTATGATTTATTTTGTCTTTGGTTTATGCAGCAATACAAGCATTGTATTATAAAACATGATAACATTGTACATTTGCACTATAATACGTAACGATAAAGATTACTTCATAAATTGAATAAAAACATTAAAAACCAAACATAACTGACGCACGTTCTTTGTTCTTACTTTTCTAGAAGTACAGTTAAAGAAATTGCTTTAAATCTTTGTAGATAATTAAGACAGATAGACACCTTGATCTTGCTCTGACCAAAATGACTTGAAGTTGTAATTATGATTTTCCATCTTGTGAATACAAACTTCCCAGAAGGACTTGAATGCACAGCAAGTTTGGTAGAGTTATTGTTACCAAGTATTTAAGTCATTTCAAGGCAAACATATTTTATTGTAATGTAAACCATATACATATAGCTGACGCAGTACATAGTGAAATGAAACAGCGTTTCTAAAGGGCCATGGTGTTACATAAAACAACACAGAGATAAGGACTTAAAGTAAGTTGTCCAAGTTACATAAAGTGCATTGTGTGCAAGATAGTGCAAACAATACAAAAAACTACAGGACAAATACACTAAATAGCACCAAACAGTGTGCATACAGTATATTATACAGAATAATTTGCAAAAATAAAGGATTATAGAAAAGTATTATCAAGACAACACTTTCAAGCAGCAAAATAGTTGCCGTTCACTTTATTTAGACCATAAAAAAGTGCCTAACATTGTGAACAGTGAATAGTATGGCTTAAGACTTGTTTATATCGAGGAAGATATGCTGAAGCGCTTCTATCTCCTAAGAGCTCCATTTATTGCACTTAGCAATTGATAACATGTCATTACGTTTCACTTATCCAGAGCGACTTTTCTAATCATGTTATTGTCTAGTCAAGTACTCTCGGTACAACTGCATCGTTGCCAGAATGGACATCAAACTCTCTTTTCTCCCACTGTTGCTATTATACCATGACCTGTGTTGTTGCCTAATCTGACTTTCAACTGGTTTAAAGGCAAATTATTACACTCTGGAATTCAGCTCATACAGATAGAGTATATTAGACTGGTCAAGCGTATAGTTTTTTATCGTATGAGCTGTTGAATTTTTTTGTACTTAGCTTTTTGTGTTAGTTAGTTAACATTGTTCGCTGATGAGTTTGCTAACAGCAGTAAAATGCTAACAACAACAAAACAGGGGGAGTGGTAGCTCAGTGGTCAGGACACTGGAGGATCAGAAGGTTGTGTGTACAGTACAAATCCCACCACTGCCAAGATTCTAACGCTGAACCCTTGAGAAAGGCTCTTAAACCTCAACTACCCAGTTGTATAAAATAATATGTAATGGAAGTGACTCTGCATAAGAGCATCTGCCAAATGTTGTAAATGTAAACAAAAGTTAGTTAAAGGTGCCATCTAGCTAGTGATAAAATTAATGAGAGCATAGTTTGTTGCTGTGAGAATGCTTGAGTGTTTTTCTCACCTGTTTTCTTTGTAATGAGCTCTCTTGAGCTTTTTATCTGTCACTATAGGTGTTAGTTAGATAGCATCAATAGTTAACTCCCATGCAGCTAGCATTGCTAACTAGCTATTCCAGGAAGTGACAGCGTTTTCTTTGTAATGAGATCTTATGTGCTTGTCAGCTCGCACTTTGATTTGCGTCAGTCTCTGGCTCATTTCCTGAGGACAAAAATCATTGAAAAAGTTCAACAGCAGCTTTATTGCCGTCTCTTCAACTCAGTAAAAAGCTTCGCTAAAATAATAATTTCTTTTTATTAGATCATTTAAACATTTTAATCTGCACAGAGCATGCAAGTGTTGTTTATTGTCATAGATATTTTGGCAGCCAGTATTTAAACTGAGCTAATTAGGCAGTCAACAAGTGCACAAAGCACACTTAGGTAGCTAAGTTTTAGACATCTTTAGCAGAATTTTACTATTTTTACTATAACTTTTGTTACATTTACTACTTAAATAACATGATCTTTGCAGCCATACAGCCAAAACATAGTGGCCGAAATAAAACAAATCACACCTCATGTCTAGAAAATCTTTTTTTTAAATATAATCTTTGAATATTTTCTAGAAGTTAGCCTCATTTGCAAACAGACACACAGTTAATAGTCATTCCACATGACTAGTATCATGGCTGACCCTATGAACTTCCTAACAAGCTGGAATATGCAAAGAAAAGCATTTCACTGTTATGTAATGTATATGTGACAAATAAATAAAGGCTTCTTCTTCTTCTTTTTGTAATATTAATATAAGCAAAGTTACTTCTGTGACTCTTATTTTTCTTTGATTAGTTATAGCTGTGTGTGTGTGTGTGTGTGTGTGTGTGTGTGTGTGTGTGTGTGTGTGTGTGTGTGTGAAATACAGTCTATTTTGCTTCAGTGGTCTGTTATTTTTGATGAATCCACTCATCTCTACACACTTTTTCTCTTGTTTTGCAGCTCGCCAGGAGACAAGGACATCTTTTGACTACCCTCTTATTTGAAATCTTCTTTACTTGGTTATGTTCATCTTTCTTATATTCATATTTGCATTGTCATTAATTCCCCTTCTGCTATGTTATGGGGAGCAGCAGTAGAAATGATGTAGATTATAAAGTGTTTATAGAATGAAAGATGAAAAGGCACAATTTAGTTCATTTTCTTTTTAATAGACTTGTGTAATTGTTTCATTTGTTTCTTCTAGCTCATCAAATGAACACAGTACTTTACAGTGAGTTAATCACAACATGATTAAGAAGTATTGTTTGTTCATATTTATTACTTTATTGTCCTCTAGAGATTACAATTGCACACGCAAACATTATTCACGACTCATTATGGCAGTAATCAAGCCTCATTATATAATGCTGCTTTTATTGTTAAAATGATATGGTTGAGTTGTGGTTCTCATTATATCCTATGCTATGATTATGCCTCACTGTATTTTTTTTCTTTTTTTGTCTTTAGTGTCCTACAATGAAAGTTAAATCCACTGGGTGTGCAGTCTGTACTGATCTCTGCCTTGACCCCAGCATTTAAGCTTGAACTCCCTATCAGGAATATTACAGGGGAGTTATATGAGTATCTCAAAGTGATGATGAAGATTACTAGGTAAAGGCATTCTAGTGAGAAAGAAGGCACTAAGAAGGCATTTTTCCAAGCAGCTAATGATAGCTTATGAGATAACACACACACACACACACACACACACATATATATATATATATATATATATAGCGGTCATCAGCTTTTGTTGAGTAAATCAGGGTTTGTTGAGTAAATCAGGTACAATATCCTGGAATCCTTGTTCAGTCCTGACATATACTATATTTGAATGTTATAATAAATTTTGAATGTAACAAATCAAATTATTTATTCCTTTATCTACAGGAACCACTTTTCCTAGACAGTGTGTCACAAACAGGAACATATCCTGTGAGGGACATCACTTCATGGCAAAAGCATTATGCACACAAATTCATGCCTACTGTAGATGCAATTCAGCATAGCCAATACTATAAATATCACCAGGCTTTAGTATCATAACAAAGGGGTGCAAGGTCAGACAGGACATTTACATTTAACTAAATAATCATAATAATTAGTAGTCAGATTGAGAGCGCATTCAGATTGAAAGGCCTTTATGTTAGCATCTTAATCAATCTGACTGAAATTTAAAGAGGTGGTGTACGTATGAAATAATTTAGGAAATTGGAAAAAAGTCATGTGACTGTTTCAATCCAAATAATCATTTAGATTCAAGTGTGCAGTAAAGTGTGACAGACATGCAGTCCTTTTTATTTGGAATAAATATAAAGCATTTGTAGATTTATTTGAATCAAATTGCAAAGTTAGAGTGCATATAAACAGTACTTTCATAATCTGCAATTGGATTGAACTCAGTTAAAGTCATGTAATCGTACTTACTGTCATCAGAATGTGAATATGTGAAATTACCTTGAAGTGGCCTATAGGGATTTATTTGAACAATGAACAATGTAATATGTAAAGGGAATGAAGCCTCAGCCTAGCTCTCTTATGATAAAGATGCTAAAAACAGAAATGTCCTATATTAAGCTTTTTTATTTTCTAGGTAAAAGAACATACTTTTGTCCTGATACAGCAGTCTACCGTATGTCTCATTTCATAACTGGTGAATTGGTATTAAGTTGTCTACAAATCAATGCAATTGTGTTTTGCAAGGCTGTCTGATTCAGCCCACTTTCTTCAGGGTGCCTGCAGTGCTTAGTAGAATTAAGGAAAAAGTATGTTTGAGGAAGGTCATAAAATTATAGCTGGCAACCAAGTTTTTGTCCTTTTTTTTAAATTTTTTTTTTTATTACTATTAAATTATTATTTTTTTCCATTTGTGTGATCTGTAAGAGATTATTTTGAGTGCTCTGCAACATTGAAGAATTCAATTATGTTTTGTCTGCAAGTCTAAACTCACTAGAAAATAAAGCCATTCAATTAAATTCATTTTTTAATGAAAAATTGTTTTACAGTACATGTCCTTTTATAAGGTCATTGAAAAACAAGTTGGTTACATTCCAACTTACGTTCATCCGAAATAATTCTTGCACATTTACTTACAAATAAAATACTTCTGCTTGAGGGAATAAATGGATTAATAAAGAGAAGTTTAAGTAAGTTTGGAATTAATTTCTCCTTTTCATGTTTTAGGGTGAATTTCCAATAATTTTCACATAGGATTTTGATGTATTGTTTTATGTGACTCGATATAACTCTTGCCATGTTCAAGTTTAGATATACTTTTCACCATATAGTACCCAGACTTTTTTAAGAATTAATGAATATCTTGGGTTAATGGTCTAATGACATTATTTACGCACAGGGCAACTTTACTCAAAATAGTGTTAACTGATTTTTCCACTTTTATATAACAATATTGCATTAAATCTAGCACAATTAACAGGCTACTTAATTGACCATCATGTGTCTGTATCCATGCACAATGGAGTTCAGACTGCATTGCTGTTTTATGCTGTGAGTTACAAATGAATAAATAGCAAAGCAAATGCTTAAAAATATGAAGTATTGTGTCAGACAAATGTCTTTTTCAGGTCCGTTACAAATAGCAGAATAAAGGAATGCTTACTGTGTGTAGGAGTGTGAATGGGTGTATGATTTATAAAGATAAATGATATTCAGCATTCACTTATTACCTTTAAAGAAGATGGCACTGTAAAGACTCACATTTCACAACATACACATTCTAGATAATAGCCTGAGGAGATTAAGTTGCCTACCGTGTTGCCTCATGGATAAATGCTGCAATAAGAATGTGGAAAAATTGTACATATATGCAAGAAATATTCATTCCTCATACACACAGCAAATGTGGTAAGAACCTGTACTCTTCTACATGCCCTCTGAACTGCATGCTGTCTGACTAGATGCTTTGGAGGGTTGCTATGGCAATGGCTGACCTTTAGAAAAAGTTAAGTGCTAAGCTATAAGTCTATGAAGGTTAAAAAAATAATAATTGCATATCCTGTGTATGTGCAGCACCAGTATATACTAAAGCAATATCAAAGGAGGAAGAGAGCAGTTATACTGAATAGTTTTATAATTGTGGATGTAGCTATAGACACAATTGAAAATGTTATGTTGAGTTTATACAACTGTTCTTTAAAAAAGAAATTAATATCGAGTAAATGGCAATTCGGACACACAACATCTAAACATTCTGTTTGTTTCTGTTATTATCTTTGCTCTACTAATAAAAATAGATCCAAAAGAAGCCACACTCACTTTACAGCATGTCATCTAGCTGGCATTTCTGTTAAATGTGCTATTGATAAAATTGGTTTCTCTTCTTCCTTTTCATCTTCATCTGATCAGCTTTCATATTTTAAGTCAAAAGTCATATTCCTGAATAATATCTTTTGCCATGTTGGTTGATTATGTCGTGAACACTACTATAGCAACCTTTTTTAGAGTAGGAAGTGAAATGTTACATGGTGAAGAGCAATCTGGGAGAATTAAGGTCAGCAGAGACAAAGTGGAAAAAGTCACTACTCGGCACAGATCTCGCCTCTTACTGTTTGCTTCTGTCCAGATTCTCCTGGGATGTGATTTTTGCCAAGATTGCCTTCTACCATGAAAAACTTGAAGCTTTTCTCACAACCCATCACAACATCACTTCACTATGCAACCCCATCAGCTCCACCTGCTTCATCCTTTCTGACTGCTGAAGACTTCGCCTCCTTTTATGATGAGAAGCTTAAGTAAATCTGCTAGACCTTCACTTCTGCCCTAACAACCACTACATTGTACAACCAGGATCATCAATGGATGATCACCAATTACCAATTACCTTAAAGTATGTACCAATTACCTTAAAGTAAGAATGATCCCTTACATCTGGTAATGTACCAATTACCTTAAAGAGAGCACGGGTTATTCTCATTTTGAAGAAACCTCTCTGGAACCTTCAGACATCACCAACTACCGATGCCCTAAAGCAAATGCCAGAAAGCTACTCATGCCAGTGAGATTAAATTAAATATAATCCCTTTCGAAGTAACCACACAGACAAATTACTGGGCCAGGTACAAACTGTTCAACTGTACAAACTATATAGTCCTTTAACTATTGTTTACCTTAGTTTTCTTGTGGGTGCAGTTATCATAGAACTTACAGCACTAATCATAAGAGCATATTTTTACACATTCAGACTAAAATGATGTTTGTTTATTAAAATTGCAGCAATAGATTAATACATAAAATACACAAAAAGAAAATAAGAATAATTTCATAAGAAAGGCAAAAAAGTCTAAAGATGAATATTATACTGTTTATCGTATCAATGGCTGTCTGAGAAGTTAAGTGAGATTGAAAAAAATGATTTTTAAGCTTCTTATTTATTTCAGTTACTAGTCATCTGTGGTGCAGATGCCACAGCTTGAATGCATTTACTGGTATATCTGGATGATACAAAGAGCATCATACAAGGTTTCTGAAGTGGAGCAGCTTCACCCGTTGACAGGTACATAAACATTGAAAGAAGTTGCCTGGTCTGGCTCTGGCATTTCCACCCCAGCATGGACATAGAAATAGAAAATATATAGAAAAAAACCCGTATTGCTTCAGCTCCGAGTGTTATGCATTGTGATATGTCAGTGTCACCATAGAAGAAGGTTCAATTGTTCAATGTTGTAAGTTTTAGTCTTTATGAGTTGCAGATGCAGGTCTTTATCTATCTATCTATCTATCTATCTATCTATCTATCTATCTATCTATCTATCTATCTATAGATAGAGTTGATAAAATGGAGA
Source organism: Tachysurus vachellii (assembly GCF_030014155.1). Classification (NCBI taxonomy): domain Eukaryota; kingdom Metazoa; phylum Chordata; class Actinopteri; order Siluriformes; family Bagridae; genus Tachysurus; species Tachysurus vachellii. The sequence continues at coordinate 13,782,709 of NC_083463.1, forward strand.
GTTTTAAAGGTGTGGAGTAGAAGTGGTTGAATCTGAAAGTGTCCACTCATAATAATAATAATAAGGAACTGGTTGAAGCATGTTGGAATGGTAGTAGTAACATATAGTCTATATGTTATATATATACAGAGAGAGAGAGAGAGAGAGAGAGAGCACAAGGAAGGATTGTCCTTGAAATTTAACTGAGAAGGTATTAACTGTAATAATGAGCATATGAGTGACTTTCTGGCTTAAGCCGTTAACGCTTGGTCAGCATTACAGAATGAACCTTCTAAAATAAACGCCATCAGCAAATTCACAGCTCACTCATATATAGCCTAATAATGTCACAGTTCAACTTGCATTTCCGACTTTGCCCCTTTTACCTCTTTGCCTCTGTGATAAAGACTGAATTGTTTGGTTTAGACTTAGTGGATGATGGGAAGAACTCCGGTTCAACAGGGTTTGTGTGGGACATGCCAGGCTGAGCTGTAGTTCTGGCAGGATACATTAGCTTACCTCTCCTCTCACCACACAAGTCAGTGACCTTCGACTTTGGCTGGCACGCTCAATTACAGAGCACCTGCAAATGGCTCTTGCACTATATTGGGTTCACTCAAGGGCAAATGGCTCTCTATTCTGTGCAATCTTATGTGATTGGAACTCTACTACTTCTCCTGAGTTGGACCAGGTCTGTGTTCTTCATGCTGTTGTAACCATCCTTCCAAACTGGGCAATAGTGCAAAGGGTGGACATGCATCTTAATTTGGTGAGCAGTGGCTCTCGGTGGTCCACTGTATCGCTCTTGCTGTTTAGTACTCTATTGTTGTAAAAGCTACACTTCTAAAGGAAGAGGGGACAAAGACTGAATTGATGCCGAAGCAGTAAAAGGTGTAAATGACTGCAGTAGTCCCACATGTGCTGTGAACTTGGGTTACTGTCTGTGTGGGGTTTCACCCATGTTGTCTTTGTCTAAGAGTTCTCCAGGTTCCTACTGACAAAAACATGCTGTTAGGTGGATTTGCTACAGTACAATTGGCCTTAGGTGTGAATGAGTGTGCAGGATGACCTTACATGGACTGGCATCACTGGCATTGTGGTGTATTCCTACCTAGTATTGCCAGGATAGACCCCTGATGCAGAGTCTTTACCCATAGATAAACTGTATTTTAATAATACATTGTCCAGTCATTTCACCAAAATACTGCATTATACTGTATAGGTTACATTATAGCACTCACTATTTACATACATGGCTTGATGTTAGCATGCAATAAATTGACTAAGGCCATAGGTGTCTAAGATCCATAGATGTCTAAGATCATCTGGCAGAATTTATGTTTATGGAACATAAGAACTCTAAAAAGTCTTTCACTGAGCCAAAATATAGTACACAGCCCCAAATCTGTGTGTCACTGATATTTATTACTATTTTCCTGGAAGCGACAAGCAAAAATTCAATATAAGTGCCAAAGGACATAAAAAAATAAATAAAATAAAACAATAATTTTGATTTCATAGGCCTAGTAGTGTGTTTGGCCAAACATTCACATTCAATATGTTAGATCATGGGCTGATTATTTTTCCCCCACTTTTTCCTCTGTTAGCTGTAGGCTGATAGATGTACGTTGCTTAAACTTATTTCACACTCAGTTTTATAGTGTTTCTCTGTATTTTGTCCTTTACAGGATAATTACATAAATGACTACAATGATGGGAGGCATCATTAGCAAAATGTCAAATAGCATACCGTGTCTTTTATTCTACAGAAAGGAACCTTATATATATATATATATATATATATATATATATATATATATATATATATATATAGTTTTGTATGTATAGATGATGTAAGATTTGTTTTGTTTTCTTGCCTTTCGCATCAAGCTCAAAAAAGTGACTAAAATGACCTCACATTTTATTTATATTTGCTTTTATTTTGTTGAAATTAAAATATATTTTGATTATATCTTTGGTAAAGGAAATGGGAAAGCTGTAAACAAAAAATAATAGAAGCTAAAAGAACAGAGAACCTTAATAATAGCAGTTTTATGTGTAAGTTTTATGAAGGAAAATAGGACAAATGTGCTGAAGAATGAAAAATGACTCCTTTAAAGATGCTTTTGTCAGTCTTTTTGCTGGCTCCTTTTGCTTGCTTTCAGAAATAAGTACTTTGACATTTTTGATACCCATCAGGCTGAGATAATGCAACACGGTGAATTTGTTGACCCACACATTGGCTGAATTTTAAAAATTCTGTGCTTTGCTTCAGAAAGGAAATATACGTTGCCATAGAAACAGACCTATCACATGATTGCAGTTCCTGAACTGTCAGTAAGGATTGTGCTGGGGGAAAGAGCTTCAGTGCTGACAGCTCTTTATGAACCCAGCAGAATAACAATGTGCTCTCTAAGTTCTCTAAACTCAGAGTGACATGCCGAGGTGGTTTTATTCTTCCTTTTTCCTTTAACAGTAAATCGTCTCAGCTGCCCTATGTTCACCAAGGCTGTTCAAGTCAGCTAGTTTTGGAGGTGGCTTCAAGCCAGATTTTGGAGTTTGGAACGGCGTCTAGTTTCAAGTGTCGATTCATTCAATCATTTTCTTGATTTTCCCAAAGAGCCTGACTTAGGAATGTGGTACTGCTTAACCATATGAGTTTGATTAAGTTAAACCTGCAACAGTTCTTCATTTTAATTAGACTTAACTATGGATCAGACAGTTTCATGACCCCGACCCTAACCAGGACAAAGCAGTTACAGAAGAGATCCAGGAGCTCCGGTTGTATTCCGCTTCATGGACACGTCGGACATTCAAAGAGAAGACGCCAACCTCCTAATTAATACAGAATTGTTGGACTGTATATGGCTATAGGAAGGTGTTACTCTGCGGTGTTTATAATAATTTATAATCACACCCTTTAGTGTCACCCAAATGAGGGTGAGGTTCCCTTTTGAGTCTGGTTCCTCTCAAGGTTTCTTCCTCTTGCATTTAACGAAGTTTTTCCTTGGCAAAGTCTCCTCAGTCAACTAAGGCTTGCTCATTAGGGATAAATACAAATATTAATATTAACATTAATCTTGAATTTTGTCTAATATTAATCTTGAACTTTTTGTACTATATTTCTTATGTTCTGTAAAGCTGCTTTGAGACAATGTCCATTGTTAAAAGTGCTATACAAATAAAATAAAATAAAAAAAAAAAGAAAGAAAGAAACAGCTTGACAGGTTTAGTCAATAAGATTTTTTTTTCACATTTGTGAGACTTAAGCATTCTGGTCAATAAAAAAATAATCCCAGAACAAACAGCCAAAAAAGGACACAGACAGTTACTAATTTTGAAAGAATTCCTTGTTTGTTAGTTGAAATGGGTCTTCATAAGGTGTGCTTTCTGGCAGATGACAGCAGTAAAAAATCTCAAAAGTCACCAGTAGTTTCCTACTATATGGCATTTCAATTTAATGTAGGAGTAGACAACCATAACGTTGTCACAGTAAAATTGTAAAAAATTGTTAGAAAATAAAATGTATATCTTCTTACAGACACTGTCCCCTTAGGCAAATCCTTTACTTCATATCTGCCCTTGAATACAGTATGTGTTTAAAGTTGAAACCCTGACACATCCATGCATGGTCAATATCATAAGAAGCATAATTGGCCATAATGTGTGAGTGACACGGATGACACTTTTCTCCCCTGTCAGTCACAGTGAGATCTGTCAGCTCAGGTATGGGGAAGAGGGCAGGCAGCACCTTCTTAAAAGGGTTAGACATTGCCCTATGACACAACATGACCAAGGATGCAAAAAGCTGCTTTTGGCTAGCTTCACTTGACTCAATGGAAGGACAAGCTGGTTTTGCTCCTCTACAGTTTGTAATTATATGACAGGGGTACGCTGTACGATTGGTAGAAATTAGCAGGTGACCAAAGTGAGGAGAAATATTTAGATAAAAATTTAAATTACAACTGTTGTATAACTGAGTATTAAGCAAAGCTCCTTCAATCTGAAAATTATTTTACATAGCTTCAAACAATGGAAAGAAGCTATTTATTTTTGTTTAGTTCAGTATTTTTTTGTGCCGTTTAAGTTTTTCAACCACATTCCCCACAACTCTTTTGTTCAATTTACAACAAACAGGACTTCACTTGTTTACTGAAGTGAGCATCTTCATTTTGGTATTGAACTACAAAAACATGTTACTACTAAATATGATCAAATAAATTATGCGTGAAGTTTCTAGCACCCTGTTGCCAAACAAAGACAAAGACATGAGCAAGAGAGGGAGAGAGAGACTGTGTTATAGGGAACAGCCTTTACTGCCATTATGTTTTATTGAGCTTATAAATTCGTGATCAACCTCCAGGAATTAATGGACCACTTATATTGTTTGTCAAGTGTTTCAGCTCAGAAAATGATCAAAAATACACACCTCTATATAGCATCAATTGGCAAATAACATGTAATCATCTGTGGGTGAATCTCTCCTTCAGCAGTGATTATGGCAGGCTACAATGGTGTTAAACATGGGGGCGAATGTGTGCAGTGCATGACAAAAATTAATTTATGGTCTTATTATTTTGGGTGACACAACTGTTATCCAATATATTATCTGTTTAGTGTTTTATGCTCACAAACATGCTGTAAATGCACAGCTAATGGGAATTTGCCAATACACAGACAGTATTAATGCAAGGTGCCTTCTGGTTTCATTCAGTACTCTCAAATGTCTAGAATATGTTTGTACACTGTTTGTTTAGATTTGTTTCTGTTGAAACTAGGGGCCTGAAACTGTTCCACTTTGGCAATGACACAACATGACCAAGGATGCAAAAAGCTGCTTTTGGCACCTGTGCACCATGCAAGGTCCGAAAAGAATCTGGCTGTGGTTAGTGTCCTGCAGAAATGCCCTGATCTCAACCCTACTCAACACCTTTGTATGAATTGAAACACCAATTTTACACCAAGCCTTCTTACTGAACAACACAGTCTAACCTCTTGTGCTCTTGTGCCTGAATAAGCACAAATCCCCAAAGCCATGGTCCAAAACCTAGTGGAAAGCCTTTGAAGAAGAATGGAGGCTGTTGTTGGATACTGTAGCAGCAAAGTGGGAACAACTCAGTATTAAAGAACATGGTTTATAAAAAGGTAGGTTTAATACTCGGGTGTTCACATACTTTTGCCCATGATAGAATAGTGTAGTAATAGTGTACAATATTACATAATATGTAGGTTTTTTAAAATTTAAAATTGCTCAAAGGTATGCAGCATATGCAACATGTAGTTTATTCGAACCCTACTGCGTTCACCTATTTTATTGTGGCGTGAAGGTGGTCTCATCCGCTTGTAAGTAAACCAGTATATTTGCAGTGTGTATGTGAGGCATGTTTCCAGCTGCCAAGTAAAGCAAGAACATACTGTGTTTTGGCTTGTGAGCTGTTCAACTTACATGCAATACATAAAATTGCTGATCTTTAAAAAGAAAAATTGTGTAAAGAAATTTATGTGTAAAAGCAAATTAGTTTAGTAAGTAGCCTTTAGTCTGCTGTTTTTAGAGCACATTTAACCTCCATGATTTCTATGGACATCAATCAAACCAATTTCTTTGCAATTTATTATTACTTATAACAGAACAAGGTATCGAACAGTAACTTTACGTAAGCAAAAAAAAAAAACGAATCGTGTCCAATAGCAAATACAAATAAGTGTTGTAATCACTAATACATGTGTCATGTATCTCTTCTTTTTTTAATACAACTGAGCAATTGAGGGTTAAGGGCCTTGCTCAGGGACCCAGCAGTGGCAGTCTGGTGGACATGGGATTCACAACCTTCCAATTGGTAGTCCCACATCCCCGACACCCTGTGGTGACTACAGTGAGGAAAAGTTAATAAGAATGTTTGAAAATGAAAAGGAAAGGAAGTGAAATTTCATCATCCTGTGGTTGATACCAGTCTACAACAGGAAAAATACAGACAGAGTACAAAAATATCTTGCTAGACTACAGTTGTTGGTGTTAGAAGTCGTGCTCAAGTGTAAAAAATCACATTTTATGGTATTTTATGAAGCTGTTCAGAAAAGGTTTCAATTTCATGCAGAGAACTGACAAGCAAGCTAATGTTCAGCTAGTTACAAATAATATCAAACCAGGCATTTGAAAGGGAGTTTATGGTTGTCTGTGATCTCTTTGAAAAGCAAAGAGCCAGACACACATGCCTCAGAAGTGCTCTAGTAGGCATAACCATAGCAGGAGGACCACCTCAGGACCACAAACTGGCAGCATGCGAGATAGCAGGAGTGCATGTACAACTCAGCAAAAAGACACCACAGATTGTTAATTCTGTTTGGAGCATACAATAGAAAACATATGGTGTATATGATAATCATTGTGCAAGCTGAGCTCCACCAAGCCCAAAGTTAACAGCCTATCTAAAACAGCAGACAGAAGGTAGCACAGGCATGGGATAGCCCAGAGACACCAGCAGAACTCTACTACACCATCGACAAACCTTAGATACTCGTCATACTCCACAAAACTCTACTCATCTTTAAAAATAAAGTTTCTTTACAATGTGTTAGAAAAACAATTTATGGATTCTTTATCCATTCTTTAACCATTTTGTTGGCACCACAGAAAATAAAATTATGTTACCTTTATGTTTTATGTGGAATGATGTTTTTGGTGGAAACTTACCTTTCTGGTCATTGTAATAAATAAACAAACAAACAAACAAATAAATAAATAAATAAGGATCCAAGGAATCAAAATGTGACACTTTTTTGCACCTTTATATTTAAATTATGACTAAAATTTCGAAAGCAATCTGTCAATATTTTGGCTTAGAGAGATGTTTGGCAAGCCACCACTGAAGACATGTATGTGAAAGCACTTTGCTTGTGACTTGCATTACTCCCACCTCTGCTGTTTTACTTTGCATGCATTATGTTGGAGATAAGCACTTAGCTTTGTTGTATTCTGTGAGTCGGTGTGAGTTGGTTTCAAAGCTATATCCAGATTTTTTTTTGTTGTATCATACCAATGAGGATAATCTATTCAGTATAAACCTATTTTTAGCACATATTCGATCAAGTTTATTTTTTTTTATGTAGTGCAAGTTATTTTATTTATGTAGTGCTTTTTACAAGATATATTGTCACAGAGGGGCTTTTGAGAAATATAAATTTAGATCTATTTAGATTTCAAGAAATTAAAATGATACAACAATTCAAATGATAAGGTGCCAAGAGGTGAAAGAAAATATGGCACCAGTCTGAAAATGTTTACATGCGACTTTATTTTAAATAGCCAAGATGACACGCAGATGTAAGTTTAATATCAACATTCTGTCATAAGCATCAACATATTAAACTTTTACTGAAATGCTCTGTAGGCTATATTCTGCACCAGCATGATGCAACATGCACTGAAACTGCACACACATTGCATGCGCATATGCATTTTACTCATAAACAGCAATAGTATATTCATAACACCCTATTCATATCATCAGTCATTGTATTGTATTCACATGCCACATTTTTCTATCTTTTGTCTATTTATTGTTCCTTCTTTTGTCCTTTGTACTAAATTTTGATTATACAGACAGTCCTAAAATGCATTTCACTGAATGTTGTTCTCTGTATGACTTTGTATGTGAAAAAATTTGAATTTAAGTAAGCCAGGTTGCCACTACAGCATATGATTAGACTTAAGCTCATAAAATAAGCCTAACCTCTCCTCTTCTTTCAAGCAAAACCAGTTTAACACAGTCTGGTAAAACAGAAAGTCTATGTAGTCTAAAGAATATTCAACCCCTATATTACCCATATATAATGTGAGAGTGGAGTATTCCCTACATTTACATTTACAGCGTTTGGCAGACGCCCTTATCCAGAGCGACGTACCAAAGTGCTTAAGTCTCTATCATTGGATACGTTAACTCTGGTTCACTAGGTTACATATTTAAGATACTATGAGTCTAAAACACTTATTTATTTATTTATTTATTTATTTATTTATTTATTTATTTTAGATATACATACATACATACATACATACATACATACATACATACATACTGTACACAACAAACAAACATGGAGGATGTGCTAGTTGAAGTGTTTCATGAATAAGTAGGTCTTCAACTGTCAACTTCCCTGATGCTTAATGATACAGGGATTTAAACTCACTACCAGTAGCCCATAACCTTAAACAGTGCCACGGATTAGTGACCCAACATGTTTTGGCTGAAAACTGTGTCTAATTTTCATGTTTCACAATTTACATTATAGTTATGTATTAGTATGGAAAGATTAGGAGTTTAAATCCCAGAGCTAGAAGAGAGCAACTTTTAAGCTTTAACAGCTCAGTTGTGTGGCTGGATTGTGTTCTGCTTTACTTTGAACCCTGCATTTCATAAAAGTATATTTAGAAAAATCATATGCAAATCAAGGCAGCAAACAGATTGTATTATTATAATACATTGACTATGTATTACAATTTTAACCATGGAAGTAATTTTGTGAACACCCATACACACACACATACCCACACACACCAGAAGTGCAATTCATTACAAATATTGCTATGGACAAAAAAAATAAAATAAAAATAAATAAATAAATAAACAAGACTGAAGGCAATATCTAATGAGATCTGAATCACATGAATCACATGCTGTTATAAGATGATTGAAATTCATTCTAAAATAAACAATTCACAGCATGAAACTAAATGAACAAAAAATAAAGAAGCACTAAAGCAGCATGATATGCAGATATCACCCATTTCTAAATTTTGGAAATCAAAATACAATTGGTTCATTCCAATTATGTTTGCTGTAGGTGTTCCTAAAATCATTAAGTACACTTATATTCCATTTCTATTTCATAGCGCCTGTTGCTTTTAAACCCCTTATGCACCGAGATATAGGTCATAAACAAAAATATTAGTCCAAAACAAAATGATCTACTAGTAGTATTTCTGCCATCTACATCAAAGAGAGAAAATAAGCCCTATGTATTTATGTGAAGATGTGCACTTTGAGCTATGTAAAGAAAATGTCAGTCCGTTGTATGTTCAGAAATGTGTCACTACAAAATATAGAAAGCAGCACAAATGCATGCTACTGTACATACTGAGTATTGCAGCAAGAGGTTAGTCAGCTGACATGGTAGCAGGGTTGTAGTTTCTTGGAGCAGTGTGTGTGTGTGTGTGTGTGTGTGGGGGGGGGGGGTTAGGTAGCACAGGTAGCTTTAAGAAGAGAGGTGCAGCATGTCTGGCCAGAGAGGGAGAGTAAAGGTAATAAAATGCACTCAGAAGGAGGTATGATAATATGGTGTAATCTTGTTAACCATGCTCCACACATTGTGGAGCTAGCTAATTCACATAGCTAGCTAATTCACTGCAATTAAGCCATGACTATCAATATAAGAAGTTATTGAAAAACAACCTTGTGTTACGTTAGCTAAATGTTGGCTACGTATATCAGCTGGTGGAGTTTTACTGTTTTCAAATGCTCCTTGCGGGCACTACAGTGTCTTTTAAAAATCACACAATAAATGGTGTGTATATGTTTTAATCAGTCATAGTGTGTATTCGTTATGTGTAAATTGTATTAACAAAACAATCATTTGAACATGCACGATATGTAGACATATTAGGCAGATAGACGGATAGATAGGTAGACAGATAGAAAGATAGATAAGCAGAGGGATATTATGTAGTCACACTGCAGATATAACAAAGTTGATTTCTTTTTTATTAAAAATATGGGGAAGCATACTTATATACACACCTCCCCTAATGTTCAAACCAAATCTAGGTCCATTATGGTACTCTAACAGTTTGATGAGTCATTTGCAGAGCTAGTTCATTCATATAAACATACACAGTATGTGATACATCTGCATTCTGATGGAACAGTAATTGAGAATGCCTAGTAAAAAATTGCATGTTCTATCAGTTCTGCAGAGAAAAAAAAAGAGAGAAACATTAAAAAAGAAAAGGTGGAAGGATGTTTGCTTTGGAGTTGCTGCAATAGTGGCTACAGCTATACTACAATTATGGAAATACTTGGATAGCTTTTTGCTAATGCTACTGACTGTTTTACTGAATGTAAAACAGAAACTTTAGCAAAGTTTTGGACAAGTGTTGTCATTTCAATGTCTCTCAATAAAACCTTTTTCATGTCAGGCCTTTCAAATATACTTGTTCTTGCTCTTCTTCTTCTGATTATAATGATGGTACAGAGTCTTAATGGTTAACATATTTACCTCACACCTCCAGGGTCTCTGCTCGGTGTGTGTGGAGTTTCCATGTTCTCCCTGTGCTTTAGGGGTTTCCTCTGGGTAGACTGGTTTTCTTCCCAAAAACATTCACTGGCTGGCTGATTGTGAGTTGGTGTGAATGGGTTGATATCTGCCTTCTGCTCCATGTCCAGGCTCCCCATCCACCTGTGTAGTATAGGTGGTACAGGGGATGGATGGATATAATTTGTAGTTGTAGTAGTATATTAGGTAATCCAAAGTAAAACAAAGCATGTGTGAGTCTTTGCTAAGCATTGATTTATATATAGGGGGAATCTTCTTAGTGAACAGATTATTAAGTCCAGCTGTTTTCCACTCCTGATAGCTAATAGCTCTGTCTCTGTTCCTGGTTATTAGAAGATTTAATGCAGGGAGTGAAAGCAGAAGCCAAATTTTTTTTTTCATTCTCCACACAGAAATCCTCTCACCCTTGGGAGGAGAAATACAAAAGAAGGGGCTATTTGTTGACTTTTTTCATCCTCAAATGTCAGACATTACAAAAAAATGCACTAATCCAAATTGGACTGAGTCGGTGGCATTTTGCCTCATTGATGTCGTTAGTCTGCTGTGTTTAATTTGAGCAACTCTCCGGTGTGTTGCCCCAGAGAGATTTGCCATGTCCCTGTCCAATAAATGCTAGCCAGCCCACATCCATGTTCTCTGCTGTAATAAGCTTTCTAGTACAGAAAACAATAGCTGTTGTTTAGTGGTGGCTTTGAAAGAATCCACAGTGGCACAATGAAATCAGAAACATTTTATTCTGTAAATGTACAGTGCACAGAAAAAGCTGGCACAGCAAATCAGTAGCAAAACCTCCAACATCTATTCAACAGCAATCAACACATTCAATGCATACATTGTGAACACCTTAACATTTACACATATGTGCTTGATAAACATCCCATTCGTGATTTGTCCTCTTTTGCTTTTAGAATACCTTTCACACTTCTGAGCAGGCTTTCCTACATATTTGGGAATATGCGTGAGGGGATTTGTTTCTGTTATCCTAAAGGTGTTCAATGGGGTTGAGGTCAGGGCTGTGTGTGGGCCACTCAGGTTCTTCTACTCCAACCTTGGCAAAAAAATACATCATCTTCTGTGATTTGTGTCACCTGTGAAGAAGACACCATCCTCTGTGATGTCTTCTTCTGTGAAGACATCTGGCTCTGTGTGGGTATACTTAGGTTCTTCTACTCCAACCTTGGTTCAAGTAAGAACTTGAGTGGCCTGCACAGACAGAGTCCTGACCCCTATCCTTGTCTTCATGGACCTTGCTTTGTTCACAAAAACATTGTCATGCTGGAACATATTTGGGAATGAGAAATCTTAATGGCACAGCATATGAAGACTTTAAGGACAATTTTGTGCTTCAAAAATTGTGGCCCAACATATACCCATGATTTCAAATGTCCACATACACTAAAAAAAAGCACTGGTTCATCAACAGGAACAACAGCAAAAAAAAAAAAAAAAAAAAAAAAAAAATTTTTCATGAATCCTTTTGAGATATGCCACCTTCTGGAAGAAATATGCTGATCCAACACAATGTTTAAAATATGGTGAATAATAAACAGCACACAGCTGCATATAAAAATCAAGTTGCCCAAACTATTATTTGTTCAATGTCTGAATGCATAAAGCAATAAGTAAACACAACAAAGCAAAAAAAATGAAGGCTTTAGTTTAACAGTTACAGTATGCTAACTGATGCTAGAGTCGTCAATGAAAAAGTGCTGAACATTTTAAACCCTGAATAAACAAATCGAACCTGAATTCAGTGAAGTTAGAATATTATATTAAAAAAAGTTTTAAATCACAACATACCCAGATTTGTTAGAAACGTTTTGTGCAAGGTTACAATCAACTGAAAGTTTTACCAAGTTTCATTTATAATTTAAGATTTAGAAGCAAATAAATGACATATTATTAGGTATCATGCCTGAACGTGATTGGTTCAGAGTAATGATAATTTTAAATATGTATGATTATGATGGTTATATTTAAGGCTACATGATACACTGAACCTTGTCCTGGCGCTTAACATTAATTATGACAAATCTTTGCTTTGTAACAATGTTCATAATACAGCAGAAAATTGAAATCTTTTGTGATCTTTTACATTAATGCTTGTTTCATTCTGTCTAATATGGTGTCATGTGGCAGAGATAGGAGCAGGTGCACCTTAGAACACTTTATTGCTATCTGATGAACAAATCCAAAACATTAGGCAAGACAAAATTCACAAAACAACCCAGGATCAGACAATGTACAAACAGACTAGGGCACTGTTTAATCGCACAAGATTATTAACACAAGTCCACTACATAATTTCTGTAAATCTGTTTTGTGACAGTGTGCATTTTTTAAAAACACTAAACAAATGAAATTGATTTGCTTCAGTAACATGTTTCACTGTTGGTTGTTGTTATTGTTTTTATTATATTTATTCAGATCTCGCTTTAGTGACCGCTGACACATTGCCCTGTTAGGCATAGGCACTGATTTGCCTATGATAAGCTCACATTGCTACATAATGCTACATATTGCTTTATATGGGTCTAATTTGTTGGTTTAATGGTTTGCTGTAAAGGATCCCAAATAGTATTAAAATTCAAAACAAATCTTGAAAATGGATTAAAAGATTATGATAGACTATAATATTGCTACTATCACATATCAACATAAATACCAAGCAATGCCATGGGTTTACAATTTTACAAGGCTATTAGTTATTAGTTTTTTTTTTATATATCTGTGCAGTGTCCCTCTCAAATAAAGCCTCACATGGATATAATTAACATGGCGTTTTAAACTAAAATTCCCTCAAAATCCCATAATGCTCTCAATTGTTCAGCACTTTAGACATTAATGCTCAACAAATTTATAAACCATCCTGTTTGTAGATTTAATATTTGACACATTCAAGAGTTGAAGCATGCTCGCAATGTACAAAATTCCTCAATGGACAATTCAGAACAATCAATGTGGCTGGAGGGCCAAACAGGAACATCATCATACAGAGATTAAATACAGAGGTCCACTTATCAATCAACATCATCACTAATTGCTTTGTAGGATTTAAATCCAATTAGCTAATTCACTGATTAGAGCTGCTGTGTCACATACAATATTTAAGCCTCAGATTGGCTGACAGACATTGTGATGGAGTTGTCTGATTATACACATGTGATTGCACAAGGAAGTACATTGTGTATATCACTGGCATATATGAAGATCTGCAACGTCACACATTTCAAAAAGACAAGACTCACAAATCTGTTTGGTAATTCATTGATTTGGAATGTCAAGGGGATCTATAATGGCTTTGTTTAATGTAGAACTGATGAAGACTTTTAGATTGAGAAATGTCATCAGGATTACAATGTTAAATCCACTTGAATTGATTTACTACCATGGGCCAAAAATAAACACTTTACTTGTACAATATTAAAGCTTTTCATAGCCAGATTTTGGTATATAATTTTACAAGCTTAGCACAAATATGCAGCTGCAGCCACATCCGAGGGGCAAGGTTTAGGAAATCTGGTCGTTAATCCTCTGGTTTGAAGTGGCACATGAGCCAAAAGGATTTGTTCTGTATTGCTCTGTTTAATGATGGGTGACACGTCCAGCATAATCCCGTGGTTCAGGCCAGCAGGTAAAGACAATAAGCCAGAGACTTATCCTTTGCTAAGACTGGCCAAGCTCCCCATTCTTCATTCTTATTCAGGGCAGAGCAGAGGCCAAAGGCCGGATCACTAACCAAAAGCTTAGCCGATGTTGACAAAACGTCAGCCTGCTAAGGCCAAAGGAACACCGTGTTGATCTGTGTTGGGGTTCTGAAGCTGTTTGAGGATGACGGGTTCTGCTTTCTTAGCTTTTATTTCTCCTGTCTCAGACAAAGAGGATGAAAGGTTAAGTCTTTATCTGATGTCCAACCCTGGACTGTAGTTAACTTTTTATGAGGCTTTTGAACTCTAAGGGTATAGAAGTCTGGAGTGTATTTTATGTTTGCCTCAAACAGCTATAAATAGGCAATAACATAAAGATACACAATATAAAAAGTTTTTCTGGGGAAAAACATGGAAATTTGGAAAGATATGCAAAAATTCATGCAACATGATTTACTAACAGGTCCTATGGAGGATACTATGGTGTCCTTCACATGAGCAAAATAAATAAGAGCAAAAAAAGGTACTGTCAATGCAAATCAATGAAATGTTGGGATTAACCAAGCCTAAAAGTTATTTCAACAATGAAATGTTTGTGAGTTAAATTAATATTCCTAAAGGCAATTAAGTGTAGTCAGTCCATTTACCAGCATGTTTTTGAACAGTGCGGAAAAAAACGGAGAACCCAGAGGAGAGGACACAGAAAGAAACTCAACGTTAAATTGAGCTGAGGCTTGGAACAGGAACCCTAGAGCTGTTAATTAATCATCAACACTGCCTTTGGTGTCACCATTCCAACTATGTTCAATTGAAACATAATAATTATATTATGTAAGTTATTAGAAATAACCGGGATGATGGTGCCAGGTCCAGACACACCTACCAACCTACCCGATCTGTTCTGATGCTTTATTTCTCTTTGGACAGTTCTACAATGCCAGTTACTGCACGAAATATTGTTTGAACATTCAGTATTCACATACAGTATTAACACTGGTCGGTCGGCTACTGTTTACTATTTATTGTCTTTTGTGTATTGCATTTTTTGTACTTTTTGTATTGTCTTGTAACTTTGTGTCTGCACTGTCTCTTGTCCTGCACTGTCTTTTGTCCTGCACTGTTTTGTCTGTCTTGTTTGTCTTGTGATGCACTGTTTGCACCAGGTTGCACAGTTGCACTTTATGTGGCTAAGACTACTTACAAGTCTTTAGCCCTGTCTTTGTTTTATGTAGCGCCTTGATCCTGGAGAAACGTTGTCTCATTTCACTGTGTACTGCAACAGATATATATGGTTGAAATGACAATAAAAGCTTCTTGACTTGACTTGACTTGACTTGACTTGACTACAATTTGGATTCACATTCTGCTGCTGATAGAACATTTTCTCAACAACTTTTTTATAATGGTATTCTGTAATGACTTTTATTAATTCGCTAATCTTATAATCATATAATTATATCTCTCAGAAAAGGATGGGTTCCCAGTTGAAGTTTTTTCCTAGTGTTGTCACAGGGAGTTTTTCTTTGCCACCTGTTCTGTTTAACTTGCAGAGTTTAACTTTAACTTGCTGTTTAAGTTTAACTTGCTGTTGAAGTATACAGAAGACGTATATAGAGAACAGTACACCACCATTACATCTGACCTGCTCATTAGGCATCCTCATTGATTTGAATTGGGAATTACTCCTCAATGTGTGGATCAGATGTAAAGTGCAACTGGAGTACAGAAGTGTGACATACTGCAAAAGAGCCAGGGTAAATGTGCACTACAGTAGACCAAACTGAAAATGGATTATAAGTGGAACTTCAGAAGGCTTAGCTTTAGGATTAATCCTGTTACTCTGACTTTTTTACTATTGGACAAAAATATTTTTCTCTACATCAACATGCAGGTTTGTGAAGGTCCTACAAAACTACCAGGCACAAGAAATTTCTTAATGAACATATGGCTGAAGATTGTTGCAGAACACAAAAGCATGAAGCAGAAACACACAAAATTAATAAACAGATAAAATATACATCTGCATTATTTTAAGCAATCATAAGCTAGGCAATAAATTTGTGTCGAGACCAGTGACTGTACTATGTGTCGGAAAACTGCACATTTTCTCCCGTTGGGTTGAAATTAGAGTTGCCATCTTGCAGCCAGGGTTTGAGACCTTGAATACCGAGCATGTGCAGTAGATACAGTCAGACAATGAGTCCTGCTTTCCCCTACCCATATTGGTGATAAACATGGCCTGCTCTTCCTTATGACTATGCATATAAATAAACTAAATATAAAAACTAAAAAGTAATAATAAATATAGATACTTTTTCATGTCAGAAGCATGCATGCGATAAGAGAGAATATTACCTGAAGTGCCACTTAACATGGTACAAGTGCAATTCAAATGTTATTAATTAAGTGCTAAATTGCATTAATAGAATTTTCACATTAATATTGATTTTACTGATATCCAGAGAAGATCTTAAAGCTTTCGGTCATGACTGACTGAGCTACTATTTTCTAGCTAGCTGACATTAGCTAATCCAGCATTTTTAATGTAATGTATTAGTAATTCTTTTACAAAAACCTGTACAGTACCTGACAAAATATTGGTAATTACCCTGTTTTTTGAGAGGAAGTCTGATGCCTGCAGGGGTTTACCATTTTATCCAGGAGTTTGTTCTTTTGGTGGAGTTTGCTAGTTAAAGTATCAGTACAACTGGCTAGCATAAACATTAATATAAACAACATAGAATAATTGCAAAGAGCTCCCTCTTTACAGCAGTATAAGGCATGGTTTTAATATAGAACTGTCTAGAGACTTTTTATCATCAAATGACTGCAATAAAACAAAGGGGGAAATAAATACCTTATAGCTGTATGTGTCAAGAACGCAGTTGCAAAGGCGAGGATAAAAACCCAACCCAAATGCAGGAATAAGCAAAACACGATTTATTATCTAAAACAAAAACATAGACCGGAGGGAAACAACGAGAACTTAAAAGATAAGGATGAAACACATGACAAAACATGACTTAAGATGCTACAATTATTAGTCATTAAACTGGGCCCAATGAAATGGTTGTTAGTGATCTGCATACTTACAGTAGGATTTCATGTCCATGCTTTTAAACTATTAGCTAATAAGCATTAAATAAAAGAGATAACGTTCTCTTATTAACAGCAGATTCCATCTGTGAGGAATATGAAGGTCTTCCTATCTTTGGGAATACTTCTTAACTGTTGTTTCTACCTGTTGTATCTTTTGTTAAAAGAAATGACACAGTGTTGTGTATCATGGTCAGTCTTTACTGGGTGAGGATACGGTATTTATCTGAGCTTGTTTGTACTCCCCTAAGTGTAAGAAGGGAGCTCAGAGCACCATGATGATGGATTAAATTTCATCTGTATGAAAGTCAATATTCCAGGAGGTGAGTGTGAGTAGACGCCTTACCTGTGAGAGTCTAATTCTCACCATCTGACACAACTCCCACCAGCTCAGTCACATTATGCTGGTCAAGGAACTTCAAGCTATAGATTTCAAACCTACACAGGCTTCAGTGACACAGTGTAAAAGGTTGTATACTGAGATTTTTTTTTTCTCTGCCAGGGGTGACAAAGAGAAACTGTTTCTGCTATTCTAGAATTTAGCAAGTGATGTTGGGGTATATGCATTTTAGTGTATCATGGGGTTAAGATGGAAAAAAGCTTGAAAATGTGAAATGGTTGTGCACAGTGAGATGTAAGAATTGAAAAAGTTACATATAGTTACTTATACAATTTTTCTAGCAAATCTTTGCTGACTGATATACATTTTTCTTGATTTCTTGACATCTGCAGCCTTAATGCACTTGACTTGATATATTGCCTCATTACCAGCTTCCCACAAGTAGGAATAAGCCAATAATAGGAAGTGAATTTTAATATTCAATTTATCATAGACATTCTAGAAATACCCCATTACTGCTGCATTTAGATTTTTTTATCTGAGCTAAGAAGTCGCACTTTGGGTTAAACTAGGCAGAGGTGTCAAACTCCAGTCCCAGAAACTTGTGCAGCACTTTCAACCTCATTTATCACACCCGATTCCACTCATCAGCTAATTCTCACAATTTATGTGCTGGATTTAGTGTGTAAGACAAGGGTAAACACAAATCTGTATCAGGTTGTGTAGCTCTCCAGACCTGAGTTTGGCACCCCTGGTTTAAGGTTATGATTGAGCTAGAGTTAAAGTCGGTCATGGATGGGAACAAAGCTACAACTTGGGAAGAAACATGGATGCATCCATGTCCATCTTTTCTTAGCAATAAGCTAGTTATCTAACTACAGTGGGTGCTGTATGTATATTTACCACCTCAATAGTGCGTTTAGGATTTAACAATCAAATCTGTTTGTATGTTAATTTATACAATACTCGAATAAACACTCATTTAAAAGTAAGAGGTGCTTAATGATTTTTGTAAGAGTTGCAATATTGATTTGACATCACTTGAGGGTTGAGGATACCATCCTGACTTTCTGAGATGTTTGTTAAAAAAAAAAAAAAAAAAAAAAAAAAAAGGCAGCACAGATTTAAGGTTTAGTTTGGGTTGGATTGGAGGTACGGTTAGACTTGGTTCATGGTTGGACCAGGTTAGGGTTGAACTAGGGTTAAATCTGGTCTGTGGTTTGGTTCGGGTTGAACTAAAGATAGGGTTAAAGTTATATTAGGGTATAAAGTTATATAATGATAGTGTTTAAATAGGATTATGGCTAAGGTATAAGGGTAGGTTAAACTAACGTTTCTGTTTCTTATGCTTTCATTTTTCTAAAAATGTATATTTTTCCTACAAAACATTGTGTTTGTGTGAGTAAGCTTTTAGTTGTCAGTAGCTGACGATTAGCACTGTGGAGCTGTTACATGATTTATAGGTTCAATGAAGAGGCAGAGTAAAATGAAAAATGAAGCAAATGGTATATAAAGATAGATTTTAAACAGTGACCTCAAACAGATGCCACTAAAAAAGGATTGTCTCATTCTTCAACGATGAATTCTTAAACAATATGGATCAGCAGAGTAAAATGCCGCATTCATTTTTGATAAGTGATGAACTTGCTAGTAGATTTCTGGGTCAGTATTTGAAGTAAATTCTGTACAGCAAGGAAATGATTTGTGCTTTTTAAAATGTGAAAATCTTATACTAAATGTGTGTGTGTGTGTGTGTGTGTGTGTGTGTGTGTGTGTTGATTATGTGACTGATATAGAGTAGCTCTGAAATTCTGCACAGGAGGCCTGCAGATGACAAATAACACCTTGGGAAGTCTTGGCAGCATCTGGCCATATATTTCCACAGGGTCACCTTGTTACTCTGCTGTAGTGTGCTTCTCACACAGTGATAAACACATAAATAAATGCAGTGCATCACATAAGTTGCAGAATTGAGCTCTTGTTCTTTCACTTGAAACAGTGAAGTCACCAGTTTGATTTTCAGACAATGATATTTAACATTTTTGTTTCCTGCGTTATGTTTTGGAGTGTGTTATGAGCTGCATACTGTATACTGTATGAGTTTGGGCATTTGTGTGCGTTACTGTGTGAATATGTCTACTGGCAAAGAAGAATGCAATTTACTCCTATTCATTATAATAAGAAAAGAAATACAATTAAACACAGTAAAAGAAGAAGTATGCTGTGTTTTCATATATTTCTATGATCAACACCTTAACCTGAATTAAAGAAAAAAAGAGCTGCAATCTCTGGACACGGCTTCATTTTTCTGTTTGCTTTCTTTAGTCATTTATTCAACATTTTAATAACACGGAGGGGTGAGCTCAGTTCAGGCACTTCAAGCTAGGGGCATTTAATCATGGTGAGCCAGGAGAGCCCAAGGGATTCTGGGTAATGGGTTCTGCTGTAACGGGAGCACATAAAAGTCAGAGGAAACAGGCAGAGCATTGAGCCTGTCCCTCTCTTCTTACTGTTCCTGTAGGAGATTACTGAAATAGATAGATAGATAGATAGATAGATAGATAGATAGATAGATAGATAGATAGATAGATAGATAGATAGATAGATAGATAGATAGATAGATCTGAATAATGAACAGATTAAAATATGTTGTAATATACCAAATAAAACTACAGTATATAATTGTTGTCACGGTGAGTCTGTAAGATAATGTTTATTTAATATCCATGGAAGTAGTCACCAGTATCACAAATCTGTTACAAGCAGATAAAGCTGTAACTGTTAAAGTTTTCTTCTAAGGTATTTTGTCTTAATTTAACTTAGAGAATGAGAATGTGGGCAGTTGGTAAATAGCTGATTTGATGTGTGAAGTGATACCAGGCAATAATGTGGTTTGCAGGCTATCTACAATTAAATGTAAGTGCAAATGATTAAAGAGTATGATGTCAGTCGTTACAAACAGACGCAGTATAATCACTACTTTGTTATTAAATCTATAAAACACTTCAAGATGTGATGTTATAGGAATAGAAATAAATAACTTTGGCCTTGGACCTGGCTGCACCACACTACACTGCTACACTGCTCATCAATATGTATTCTTTATATAAAGATGCATTAGGCCATTTATGCTTGTATTTGTGTTTATGTGAAGTGGAATGGAGCAGCTTTTTGTCCGCTGCACTCTTATCATGTTGAGCAGCTGAAAGGCTCACAGTTCTGTTTGATTTTCTCAGATGTAGAAAATCAATCATTATTACTTTAGCCTTTCTTTCTTCTTCAGGATGTGTCATTTTGCATTTGTAGTTCAAATGCTTATTGTATTCAGATATTGCTAGATTTTTTAGATTTTTCGAGTCTAGTTATATAATTTTCGAAGCAAAGGCTTGAATTGTTTATTCCCTCTCACACCTTAACTAAAAGAATTTTTTTTTTTTTTTTTTTTTATTATTTTATTTTATTTTATTTTTGCCTTCCCTGCTTTATCATTTGATTAAAAAAAAAAAAAAAAAAAAAGATTATACAATACTTGGACTTTCTGTGCCTGTATTGTGTGCCACCAATAAGTTGAGTTGTGACTTTACAAATCTTTACAAATCTCAGATAACATATCAAATGTTGAAAGTGAGACATTTTGAAATGTCATGCCAAATATTGGCTCATTTTGGATTTCATGAGAGCTACACATTCCAAAAAGGTTGGGACAGGTAGTAATAAGATGCCGGAAAAGTTAAATGTACATATAAGGAACAGCTGGAGGACCAATTTGCAAATTATTAGGTCAATTGGCAACATGATTGGGTATAAAAAGAGCCTCTCAGAGTGGCAGTGTCTCTCAGAAGTCAAGATGGTCAGAGTATCACCTATTCCCCCAATGCTGTGGCGAAAAATAGTGGAGCAATATCAGAAAGGAGTTTCTCAAATTGCATAGAGTTTGAAGTTATCATCTACAGTGCAGAACAATCTCTGTGGCTAAGGGTCAAGGCCAGAAAACCATACTGGATGCCCGTGATCTTCTGGTCCTTAGACGGCACTGCATCACATACAGGAATGCTACTGTAATGGAAATCACAACATGGGCTCAGGAATACTTCCAGAAAACACAATCCACCGTGCCATTCGCCGTTGCCGGCTAAAACTCTATAGGTCAAAAAAGAAGCCATATCTAAACATGATCCAGAAGCGCAGCCATTTTCTCTGGGCTAAGGCTCATTTAAAATGGACTGTGGTAGAGTGGAAAACTGTTCTGTGGTCAGACGAATCAAAATTTGAAGTTCTTTTTGGAAAACTGGGACGCCATGTCATCCGGACTAAAGAGGACAAGGACAATCCAAGTTGTTATCAGCACTCAGTTCAGAAGCCTGCATCTCTGATGGTATGGGGTTGCATGGGCAGCTTACACATCTGGAAAGGCACCATCAATGCTGAAAGGTATATCCAAGTTCTAGAACAACATATGCTCCCATCGATACATCGTCTCTTTCAGGGAAGACCTTGCATTTTCCAACATGACAATGCCAGACCATATACTGCATCAATTACAACATCATGGCTGTGTAGAAGAAGGATCCGGGTACTGAAATGGCCAGCCTGCAGTCCAGATCTTTCACCCATAGAATACATTTGGCGCATCATAAAGAGGAAGATGTGACAAAGAAGACCTAAGACAGTACTAGAAGTCTTAGAAGCCTGTATTAGACAAGAATGGGACAACATTCCTATTCCTAAACTTGAGCAACTTGTCTCCTCAGTCCCCAGAAGTTTGCAGACTGTTATAAAAAGAAGAGGGGATGCCACACAGTAGTAAACATGGCCTTGTCCCAACTTTTTTGAGATGTATTGATGCTATGAAATTTAAATTTGAAACTTCCACATCATTGCATTCTGTTTTTATTCACAAATTGTACAGTGTCCCAACTTTTTTTGGAATCGAGTTTGTAAAAAAAAAAATGGAAAAAATGGAAAAAACATTCCACCGTAATCACACAGTGTGCTTCTGTGTAGACTTGTGTATATCGATATCAGAGGTGACAGATTAATGCCAACCTGCTGAATAAACCGAACTAGCTATCTCAAATAAAGTGTAGAGAACTAAATTCTTGCTATTATTATTCCTTTTGTGTTCTCCATGAATTTTATTACCTGATGTATGCATTTTGTTTTCCAGCCTGTCAGAATCATTAGGCAGCAGCCCAACAGTGTTAGTACACTAGCCAAAACATAGTAATAAATATAAGTTACACACCAAGGGCAAGCAGATGTCCTGGATGATTCACTCTCAGCTGATGTAAATACAAAAATACTGGCAACACTCATGATATGTCCAGCTTAACAACATCCCAACAGAGTAACAATACAAATTTGACAATGAGAATAATCAGCTGTATTTACCACATTTCAGTCAAATCAGAGAACTTTTTGTCATGGACAAAAATCTTTTTATAAATGAGCAAATAAACAAATGCCTATTGTTCTTTTGGGAGACACGTGTTCATGTTCTTAAACCAACAGGAACTGGACATGTAGAGTGGTTTATGAGTGGTGTATCATTCATGCTGTATGCTAGCACAGGGCACATAAAGTGTTTTGAGTGCAGGGATTTTGGACATAAGAGGTTAGTTTGTCCACATAAGGCTCAGGTTTCTGAGGGGGCAGCTGGGCAGGGTATTGTGAGGGCAGCTGGGCAGGGTAACATGAGAGCAGCTGGGCAGGGTAACCTGGGGGCAGATGGGCAGGGTAACGTGGAGGCAGCTGGGCAGGGGATTGAGGAGGCAGCGGGACAGGGTGGTGTGGTTGAACAGATCACTAAGGAGGAATTTAGACATAGTAATGAGGAGTCCATCTCCATCTATAAGTGTTGCAGTAAAGGAAGCTGAAGGTGTGCAGGCCACAGATACAGTTAAGAGTGTAGCTCAGATGGGATCACTGTGAGCCTGAATACTGAAATGGTGGAATCAGAGGAAAATTGTGTTGTGACTGAAGAAGTTGTTGTCAGTGGTAGTGGTGGAATAACTGGTGTCAGAGAAGACAGGTCAAAAGGTTCGGACATTGTTGATGCAGAAATGAGGGATGAAGACACAAATGTTGGGTCACAGGCAATAGAAGACACGTACTCTCTTGAAGACATAAATGATTTTCTGTATGTAACATTTGGCAAAGTGGTTGAGATGAAAGACTTTTTCCCCTCAACCATGTAGTCGGATGTAGACAAAATCATAGCATCAGCAGTACTATTACAAAAGACAGTGAGTTATGAAGTTCTGGATAAAAAGAAAAGGTTTAGACTGAAAAAGATGGTAATGAAACTAAGGAAAAACTCACTCACTTTCTCATTTTCTCCCACTTATTCGAACTATCTCGGGTCACGGGGAGCCTCAGGCGTCATTGGGCATCAAGGCAGGATACACCCTGGACGGAGTGCCAACCCATCGCAGGGCACACACACACACTCATTCAACTAAGGAAAAACAAAGTAATATAAAATAGTTAAATGGATAAATCACATCTGGTGTCTTTTGTACTTAACTGTCTCCTTTCTGTCTCTATCGTTTTTTTTACCTTTTTCCCATGGAAATGTTTAAAATAGGAACATTAAACATTAATGGGGCAGAGACAGGAATAAATTAACAATGGTAAAGGAGTTTATAAGTATTAAAAAACTCAATGTTATTTTTTTTACAAGAAACACATACTGACACTGATAATGAAGTAGAATGGGGAATGTAGTGGAAAGGGAATATTTCCATGAGTCATGGGACAAGAAACAGTGCTGGGGTTGCAATTTTATTTTCTGAACATGTAAATAACATTTTAGAGGTAAAGGAAATAGTTAAAGGAAGATTGTTACTAACAAAAGTAGAATATAAAGGTACTGATTTTGTTTTTATAAATGTTTATGCTCCCAGCAGTGGCTCAGTATGTGTTTTATATTGGGGCGTGAATGGAACTGTACCACTGATGTTACTCTGGACAGAAATGGGGAAGAACCTTACTGTCAGTCAGGTATCTTTTTATCCAAAATTATCAAAGAATCTCAAATGACTGATACTTGGAGAAATAGACATGAAGGTGTAATGCAGTACACTTGGCTTAAAGTAAATGGGTAAATAACAGGGTCAGTGGAGCAAGGTTAGACAGGTTTTATTTAAAAAAAAGACCTGGAATAACAGAGTGATGAATGTTGTTATTGCACCCAATGGGTTTTTAGATTATCACATGGTATTATTAGATATAAATATAAAGAAAACATTGAAAGCAAACTATTATTGGGTTTTTAATGTTAAATTATTGCAAGATGTTTCTTTTTGTGAATTTTTTAAAACGTTCTGGGATAGCTGGAAAATGAAGAACGGTTCTTTCCACTGGTCTTAGCCAGTGGTGGGATGTGGGGAAAGTCAACATAAAAATGCTGTGTCAGAATTATACATCCTTCTCAAGTACTATGCTAAAAGAAACAGTGCAGTCTCTACAAAGAGACATTGAACTAATTGAAAAACAAAAGACGTCATGGACAGCAATGACACCACAAAGGAAGATGGACTAACAAAAAAGAGACAAGAACTCAGCTCCCTGTTACAGGAACAAGCTAAAGGGGCACTGATAAGAGCAAGATACTGCTCCATTAAAGACCTGGACACTCCCAGTACTTTCTTTTTTAATCTTGAGAAAAAAAGTGTTCAGCAGAAGGCGATGTGCCATCTTTGTCTTCCGGATGGATCCATCACATCCGACCCAGCAGAAATGAGAAGACTAGCAAGTAACAGACAGTTATACAGTGCTGAGAGCTGTGATGCTGAATCTGCTGAGGACTTACTCAAAGAGCTGCCACAAATACTGCAAACTCAAAAACAGGAATTAGACAGGACCATCACCCTTCAGGAGCTTACAGAGGCAATGTCTCTGCTATCCAAGGGACGATCCCATGGAATAGATGGATTCGTGGACTTTTATCAACATTTCTGGATTTTGATGGGACAAGACTTACATGAGGTTTTATCAGAATGCATGCAGAGTAAAACACCCTGGGTAGACCATGGGTAACTTTTTAATGTGTTGAAGAACTTTGGCTTTGGGGAAGGTTTTATATCCTATGTAGAACTTCTGTACTCTGAAGTATGAGTGATGGTTAAAGCAGGGGGAGGTTTAAGTGCCCAGTACCAGTGACTAGAGGTATTAGGCAGGGTTGTCTGCTTTCCGGACAATTATACAGTCTAGTCATCGAACCCCTACTATGTAGGCTCAGAGCAACACTGAAAGGGACTTTAATACCAAAAGTTAATGGTTATTTTAAGGTGATCTTAGCAGCTTATGCGGATGACATTTCTGTTTTTATCACTGAGAAAAAAGACATCGCACTTTTAAAAAAGACCATTGGGACATGGGACATGAAAAAGCTTCCTCTGCACTGGAAAACTGGTCAAAAAGTGAAGGTTATATGCTAGGCAACTGGGAGCACAGAGCAGTTCCACAACTTCCAGGAGGGCTACAGTGGAGAAGAGATGGACTAAAAATCCTGGGTTTTTTTGGGAAATGAACAATTCCAGAAAGAAAATTGGGAGGGGCTGCTTGAAAAGGTGTCTGCTCGATTGTCCAAGTGGAAATGGCTATTACCACATTTGTCTTACAGAGGAAGAGTTCTGATAAGTAAACAACCTGGCTGCCTCAACTCTGTGGCACAGGACTATTATTATGAAACCACTATAAGAACTGGTTTCAAACATACAAAGAAGAATAGTTGACTTCTTTTGGAGTGGACAACACTGGCTGCGTGCTGCAGTACTTTACCTGCCATTACAGGAAGCTGGGCAAGGGCTGGTAGACGTGAGAAGCAGAATCCCTGCCTTCCGGATAAAAGATGCGCAGAGACTCCTATACCACAAAGATGTGGTGTGGGAGAAAACTG
The DNA here is from genome assembly GCF_030014155.1 of Tachysurus vachellii. Lineage (NCBI taxonomy): Eukaryota > Metazoa > Chordata > Actinopteri > Siluriformes > Bagridae > Tachysurus > Tachysurus vachellii. Next base: position 13,809,002 of record NC_083463.1, read on the forward strand.
CAAATGCCATCCTGAGAAGAGTAGGTGGCCTCGAGATAGACAAACATCTGTTCTTAATGAAGCTGGAAGTGTTGAGCTTGTACGAGCTGACTCCTTATTACAGATCCGTGCTGCACACATGGAAAACGGTAACAAGAACAGAAAGAGTCATGGACAATCTAGAGCAATGGACTCTTGGAAGAACCACTCTTCAACTCTTTCATAAAATTGAGACTGCTGTACTCAGTGAGCATGGACTTACTTACAAGACAAGTGCTTACTGGACAACAACATCACAAAGCTGGGCCACCTGCTAGACGAAGGAGGCTAGATACCAACAGAAGAGCTGAAAGCAGTGATGGGGCTGAAATCTTCACATCTAACAGCAAAACTGCAGGAAGAACTGTACAATTCACTACCAAGCAGGTACAAAATGTACAATGGACAGAGACATGGGACTACTCATGACAGGAGGAACGACATTCGTTTTCTTCCTGCGGCGAGAGCGAAGGAAGAGTACAAAGTCACAGACTCCATTTTGTCTTTCAAGACTCCACAGTCGAACATCTTTAAGGACATGTCTAAGAAAACCATATACCAAATAACGGTAAAAGGGCTGCACGAAGATTCCTTGAGGAGAAAAAAGTCTCAAGGTAGCCAGGGATGTTGAACCCAGACGTTCTTGTGTGAGACAGGTGGACGACCCTGTATAAACCCCCTGTAGAGAAGCGTACTGCTGACCTGCAGTGGAGGATTATTCACAGGGTGATAGCTACAGATGGACATGTGGCACATCTCAATCTAGTGGTGAAGGGGGAGTGTAGGTTCTGTGGGGTAAAGGAAGACCTAGAACACTTGTTTTTTAAGATGCCCGAGATTAAAAGATCTTTTTAAGCTACTCAGGAGCTGAAATTCTGCTTCTTGAAAAGGAGAAAACTGGTTTTATTGAACAATCTGATGGGCACAACTAAACTAGCAGTGTGGATAACACGGAAAAACAAAGGGTTACAAAGAGCTACTGTAGATCCAGAGGTTCTCTGCAAGCGGCTAGTAGCAGCAAGGCTAAAGATTGAATTTGCTTACTACAAGCTGACCAGCAATGCAATGGGTTTTAATGAAACATGGTGTGTGAACGAGGTTTTATGCACAGTTTATGGGAATCAACTTGTTTTTAACCTCTTAACGGTTGCTTAAGGATATACTTATTTTAAACTGGTAAAATGTCTGCAGCTTTTTTATTTTATCCTCACTCACTCACTCACTCACTCACTCATTTTCTACCGCTTATCCGAACTACCTCGGGTCACGGGGAGCCTGTTCCTATCTCAGGCGTCATCGGGCATCAAGGCAGGATACACCCTGGACAGAGTGCCAACCCATCGCAGGTGCTAACCACTAAGTGAATACTAAAGGAACGTGCTAACCACTAAGGCACCGTGCCCCTTATTTTATCCTTTGCCTATTTCTTTCTTTCTTTCTTTCTTTCTTTCTTTCTTTCTTTCTTTCTTTCTTTCTTTCTTTCTATTTTATAATTGTTTTCAAGGGATTTATTATACTAGGGAAGACCCATGATGAAAAATTGTGAAGCACACATACTGTATGTGTCTGGCAAATAACGAATAAAAGTATTGTTAAACCTTTCTCTCTCTCTCTCTCTCTCTCTCCTCTCCCCCCCCTCCCTCTCTCTCTCCCTGCTTCTTCCTGTCATTTTGTAGTTTGACTTCTTTTGACATAGTAGGAATTTTGTATTTCCTAGTTAGTTATAAATTGAGTTATTGTATGATGTATGCCTACCAATTTTCTACCAATTTCACTTCAAAGCTCCTGACACACTGCTGACTGTGGATTACTATTACAAGATTGGCAAGAGTGACTCACAGCAACAACATCAGATTATTGTTTTACAGTTTTTTTCAGACTGACTCCATAATCATGGTGTTTTTATTTATTTATATATTTATTAAAAAAAGAAAAATTACACACATTGTTAATATTAGACAAAGAAGCACATATATGCGCAATGTGTCGTACAGTGTGTCGTCTTATATCAGGGATGTCTTTCACGCCGCTTGTTTCATGCATCATTATTATCAGGATTTTAATTCACATTTTTATTCAGAACTGTGAAAGCACACAAGCTGCATTAAACCCAGATTTAAATACAAATGCTCAGGTCTCGGACACATTTTGGACACATTATACCAAGAAACTGGTATCTGAGAACCAGAATTATCTCTGCCCTGTCAAAACACATGTTTGCTATACAGTAATGAAGGACATGATGCTGATTGACACAATTGTAATAGCATCAGTTAATATTACAGCGATGGTGTGATTATAAGTAGCAAGCAAACATAATATGATGTGCTTCTTTAGATTAGATGATCAAGTAGTTGTATATTGTAGTTTAATGAAATTGTATTTGCTTGAATGTTTTGGGATTTTTTTCAGGTTTTTTGAAAGTCTGAATACAACATAATGAGCTTTAATGCCTGTTGTGAATCAATAACAGCGCACTCCTAGCACATTTGCAGTCTTCTCTCTCTCATTTGGAATCACTGGTTTGGACATCATTTATAATTGAGCTTCTGCATAGCATAAAAAATTAAATGTGTGGAATGAATTTTTGAAGGCAATCCATCTATCCATTTTCTGTACCGCTTAGACTACACAGAGTCACAGGGAACCTGGAGTCTATCCCAGAGGACTCTGGGCCCAAGGCGAGGAACACCCTGGAGGAGGTGCCAGTCCATTACGGGGCACACACATTCACACACAATATGGACAAGACAGCCTACAATTTTAGAAATGATTAGCTGAATTTCTCTTGAATTCCATCAAGTGAATCATCTGCCGACATTAAACACACCGGCCCTCCTATTCTCATATGCATATCATACACACATTTTAACAATATACTACATGCAAGCTTTCACATTCATCATTTCATGCCTCCCTGCTGCATTGTGACCCAGCCTCTGCCGGTTTTAAGTGCACTTCACACACCGGGGCCTCATTAGATTCCACAGTCTGTCCTCCTCCTCCTTTCTCTCTATTAGAATTCAGAGGATTTCACATGCAGTTGTCTTCCTTCATACTATTTACATCTGCAGGGAGTCTAAATGTATTCCATTCCATGAGGATGAATTTGTTGCCTCTGACAGTGTCACACTTCTGAATTCAGTGATACTGAGACTGATCAATTCTTGTCCATTTTAAATCAAACCACTAAAATTAATTTCGGACCTTTTTTAAATGGGAACACTGGTCTTGTTTAATAACCTTTGAGCTGCATCTGTAATGATCAGACAATCCTCCTTGTTATGGCGGTGTGTTTGCCCACCAGGAGCTCTCGCTCTTGTCTCTTACATGGATTATACACCTTCCTGAACTAAAAATAAGTAATTACCAGGGTACAGTATATACTGGGATAAAGGTTATTGTTGTAAATGTAAGTAATCAAAATAATGCCTGTAACAGACTAACGTTATCTGATCTCAGCTGTGCAAAACACCATCGCTTTTCCAATAGGATACTACATGCATAGTGCTTGCACCAGTTAGGAGGATGATATTAGATCTCTTTTAGCCATGACTGTAGAGTCAATTTAAAGAATTTGGTAGCATACAATACCAATCAAGGTTTGGATACATTAGCCAGTATAAGACTATATATTAATTGACTTAAAGATGTTTTTTTATATAGGCTTATTGTTTAAATTACAGAAATTCATTGAAATGAATGACAATATATGGATCTCTCTCTCTCTCTCTCTCTCTCTCTCTCTCTCTCTCTCTCTCTCTCTCTCTCGCTCTCGCTTTTTGTCTGACCATGAGTATGGCTGCAATGATGCTTACAACATGCTCAAAACTGTATAAATATAAAATGAATGGAGACATGAGTGTGAGTTGAGTGCAAGTTACTATGTGTGTACAGTACTGTTCTGTATGTGCTTTCAGAGGACAATTGGCATCTGGGGTGAAAATATGTGGCACATTTTGAATCCAAAAATTACCCTGCTGTTGTTACCACGTCACTCAAACAATAATTTAGATTTAACAGTTTGTAAATCAGTTTAATATTGGTTTGTCTTTAGGAGCTTTTGAAATTGAAATTGCTTTACTTGCCTTTCAGTGGTATCAATTACATAGGTAGTAATTAGATGTGTGGCTTTCAGAAATATGCCTTTTCTGGGTTTTATATTTTTCCCTCCACACAAGATACCACCAGAATCCAGAAAGAATATCCCAGAATTTAGCACAATCTACTGTTTGATCAACACATGACCCATGAGTGCGATGACTAATATTTTGGATACCTTTCTGCCTTAATTTTAACTGTTAAACTGCATTTGCATCTATCTTGACTCACCGTTTGTGATGCTTACAAACATGAACTTATTACACACACCTGGACTCAATCACCTTCACAAAACACTCTCACAGTAATAAGGACTCTGAACACAAACACACGTGTGAAGTATGTGCTCTGTGTCTTTTTGTTCTATTCATTGCCAAGCCTCTGCTGTATTGTTAGTCTCTCTGGATTTTCTTATCATTTTTTGATAGTCTGTTTACACTGTTTGTTCATCACCTGCCTTTTACCTGTTTCGTGACTATGACTTTGTCTCATTTGCCTCGACAAGAAAGATCATTGTATGCCTGGACTTCTAAAGATACATGGCTGTGATAGCCTAGGGGTTAAGGTGTTGAACTACTGATCAGAAGGTTGTGAGCTCACATTTACATTTCTGGCATTTAGCAGACACCCTATCCAGAGTGAAGACACTTATCCTTAAATTTTAATTTATACAACTGTGAAATTTAGGGTTAAGGGCCTTGCTCAGGGGCCCAACAGTGGCAGACCTGGGATTTGAACTCATGACCTTCTGATTAGTAGTCCAACACCTTAACTACTGGGCTACCACATACCCAAAGCTTGAATCCCTGGTCCACCATTCCCTTAGTTGTATAAAATGAGATGAATTGTAAGTTTCTCTGGATGAGGAAATCTGCCATATGCTGTAAATATCAACCAATTTATTAGGACAAGCATTTAGTTTTGTTTCTAATCATCTTTCTGTTAGTTCACCTAAAGTATATGATTATTATTCCTCAAGAATTCATGCCCATGATTAATTCCTTTTTTAGAATTATGGAAGTTCTGACATCCCTGAACAGAGATCCACCATGACCTTGAATACAATATTATTATTCAACTTAAGATGAATAAAGGAAGGAATAGAAATGTTTTCTGTGCTTGATCAAGGGTTTTGAGAGCTTTTTGATATCATATATGTTCCTTATCTGCAATAGACACTTTCATACTGTGAGACATGATGTGACGTTAATGTGATATTTCTGGCCATATATTATTTGACATCATGGAGATTGTTTATGTCAAAATGTCAGAGTGAAATGCAACATGGCATGATCTGAAGTCTAGTTTAATATTTGGACAGATGCCATGCCATATATTTGATTTACTGAATGTGTAAAATTGCCTCTTTTTTGTAGGCATGGATACAGAGAAGAACGGGAACGAGAATGAGCACAGACCCAAGGTTCATCTAGTTGTTTGACAGTCTTTAAAGACTGATTGGGAGAAAGAGAAGGAATGCTCAGAGAAAGAGACTGTTGCTGTGATCTGACCCTCACTCTAATCTATGACCAAAATGTGCCCCAACCAGTGACTCAGCACTCGCTATATTGTGCAAATTACTGTAGGCTACACTCTTAGAAAAGCTTTAAACATTTAAGCTTAAACATTTTCTAAGATTGTACACTTTAGTACATTTCCTCTGTATTTCTCCTTTTTTTAAAAAAAAAAAAAGATTTATTTAGTTCTTATTTTTTAAAATGATTGCTCAACGGACTCCTAGTCATTTATTATCATAGTCATCTTTGGTACACATTTCTAGCTATGGTGCAGTGTGCTCTGTAATTTCAGTAAGTCCACTGAGAGCTCTGTGGTGAGGTTTTTCTTTCTCCTCACTTTCCCTCCAACCGCGATGTAGTCATCATAACCTCCCTGCCTGGCTGATAATGCAGAGCCAGATCAATCGGGTTGTTCCCTGAGGAGGCAGCAGGGGTTTGAGACTGAATGATTGTGTTTCAAATGCAGCAAAGAGAAAAAAAAATCGGAACACAGGACCTACATGCTTCTTTACACCTCTGTTGAATAGTGTAGCGGCATGCTTTTTGTCCCTAGCTACAGAGATTTGGTTAAATTGAAGAGCATTAAAGGAGTGCTTATGTTTCTGAGATAAATGTCTGAAGCCTGAAACAGAATGATGGGGAAATGAGGGGGGAAGATAGAGCGATAGATAGAGAGAGGGAGAGAGAGAGAGAGAAAGAGCAGTTGTACTGCGTACTGGATTGGTACAATGATTCAACTAGAGAAGAAACCAGAAATGATCGGCACTGTTTCACTGAACATTAAAATTTAACTAAGGTGTATTGTCACTTTGCAGTCTTGTTCCTGTAATGTTGACCCTCCGTCTAAAAATATAGAGTTTGATTTTATATAATATAGATTCATACTACTTTTGATCTGTGCTCATGTACTTAAAATTATTAATTAATTCATTCATTCATTCATTCATTCATTCGTTACTCTGTGTGCAAGCCACACTTATAACAGGTACAGAAAGGACAGATTTACCAATTTGTAATAAAAAGAACATTTATTTTAATCAACTCAGTAATCTGAAGTAATTCAGTGCTGATTTGTGTAGCCTTCTTAAATCTGACCTCACTGCAAATTACCACCATAAAGACTTAAAGCTAAATCTATTGACAGCTGTGGTTTATCTGGGATGTAAGTGTTATTACACCCATAAAAGCTGTCTCACTAAATTATTTTTTAGTGGACTTATATATATATTTTATATAATATTATATATATATATATATATATATATATATATATATATATATATATATATATATATATTTATATATATATATATTTTTTTTTATTTTTTTATTTTTTTTAAAACAATGTTTCTCTAATTAAAAAGATTTTTTTTAATGAATGCCAATCCCAGTAAATTCTTGACTTATGCCTGAGAGAGATTGAGAGTGTAGCTGCACTGGGGTGGAAGTGTACATGTTCAGTCAAGGTTCAGCACAGAGACTAGTAAAGCATGTAGGAATATTCATTCAAGATATAATTAGTATCTTTTTATTTATTAATTTTACATTTTTTAAAGGAATAGGATAGAGTGTCCAATCCTTGTGGCAGTTCCACCTGCCCTTGTTCTCTGATTGTTCCCCCTGTGTCTACTTTGCTGCTCCAGTGTCTTGTTCTGATGTCACACCAGTCAGGTCATATGTAACACATCAGACGCAGAGAGAGAGAACTTTATACTAAAATCCACACATTCAGGCAGTAGTATGAACAAAGCAGGAGTCAGAACACAGGGCAAAGAAACTATGATAGTTGAAAAAGTGCTTTGAGATTATCTACTTAGCTTTGACAACCCTAAATGTTAGACATGTCACTGAACATTAAATGAGAGGCTGTTTGGTGGCAGCAACCTAAGTTCTGTTTACAGTTGATTATCCAATTTTTTTCCTAATGGTGTTCTGGTAATGTTTAAAAATTGGAAGTCAGGTTACTGTATTTCCTCTTTGCTAGTGTATATAACACATCCTTCAAATATGTTAAGGGCACTTTAATTTTTCTCATGGCTGCCAACAACTTGGAAACATTAAGTTTTCTTGATTATCATAGAATTATGATTCACGCAAGTTTTCACATACATTCTATTGTGCTTTTGCTCGTTGAAAAGTGGTGTCCAGGACGTCACTGTCATTTATTACAAAATTGTATTCTGCTTATTCTGACCAACAACTTTATAAAGCACTATGAAACTGAAATACATTAATAAGTCAGTTTATCAGTCAGTCAGTTACTTAGTTAGTTTAATGTCATGTTATTATGTACATTTTCCCACTCCACTGTATTTGGCTCAAAACCCTTTTGGGGTTTTCCCTTTGGCAACACTTTGAAAGGTCAATGGCAATCGCATACACGTCAAGTGGTACATGACACCCAAGGTAGTTCTGGCTTTAAGTAAATCATTATTGCTCTCACTGCAAGAAAACAATGGCTTCACAAATGCAAAGCAATTTTGCCCCTTGTAACTAGGCAGCTTTAGAGCTAATTATCTGCATCACAAGCTATCTTTTGCAAAATGGCTATGAATCTCTGCTTTGTTGGAAATCATCTTAAATGACCTGATGAGCACCAGCTTTGTGTTTTTCTTTTTCCGAATGAACTGCAAAAATAAGTGTCAGTGTCAGAGTTTCACAAATGACAAGGGCTAATGCCACTGATTATCTTTTACTTTAATGCCAAAGAGCTTCACAGCCAAGATAATACCATCAATAATTATTATTTAAAAGAAAAACAATGGGGGTATAATAAAATAAGGAGCTTTTTCCTGGTAAAAACTGCAAAAAATCACTAACAATATCTACAGTATGAGCTTTTGGTTTGTGGTATATATATATTGAATGTATGCATGCAATTGTGGTAATATGTTATATTTTAGACGTGTGCATTATTTCACACTTTTATGATGATTTTATACTATTTTTCATGTTTTTGTATAAGGAAAGGGAAGAAGAAGAAGAAGAAGAAGAAGAAGAAGAAGAAGAAGAAGAAGAAGCAGGATACAGATCAAGGTTTTGGAAATGATGCACTGGTCCATAGCAACTAATATTGCTCATGATAACACTTGGTTCCACATCAACACACATTAATTATTGATATATTTGTAAAGATTTTCCAGATTGATATTGCTAATATATAACACATGCAGTATGTTTATTTCAGGACTGAGAGAGAGCTAAAAATTGAGCGGTGGAGAAAGAGAAATGGTGAGAGATAATGAGGACCAGACTGAGTGTGAGAATGGAAATGCCTACGATTTACACATTATTGTCTGCATAATGCAGATTTTATCATTGCATCTGCACTTCTCTGGGTAGAGGATAGAGAGACAGAGTGATAAAAATGTACAGACTGTACATCCTGTCAGGAACAGGAGCAATGATTGGTATGTTATTGCTTTAAAAAGCTGCAAGAGTTTAGAAAGTTGGATCTAGTTGTTTTTTGGGGTTTTTTTTACATTAGATCACCACAGAACCGGTTTAAAGATTCGTTAATGCCATGTTAAGGTTAACTTTAGAATAATGCTAATGAAATCAAAACAATGTGTGTTTTTAAGAAAAAATAATGTTTGAATTTGTATTGCGACAAATCAGTCGACAAATCAAATTACAGTCTGCTACTAATTAATAAGCAAAAGACATTTTCAGATAAAGCTAAAAATTTTGAATAATAAAATATGAAGAATTTCAGAAGCCATATAATGTCGTATTGTTGTATCATTGTCGCCTAAATACAACGATATGTGACAGCAAGGAAAAATCATCATTTACCATAAATAGCCTTTTTCATGACATCACTTCATAGGATGTCATTCATATGAGAGTTTTTTTTTATTATTAATATCATTTTTCTGTTTATTTAATTTTCTCTTTGTTATTTTTAGTTCCCTACAGTGGAGTGCTGTGCCATCCATAATTATGTTTTTCAATGCTGGACTAATTAAAATCATTCATAATGACACTATGCATACTTATATTTTTTTAATTTACAGGCTATGAGATGAAGGATTTAAAAAATACTGTAATACTGTAGTGAGCAGTTAGCATGACCGTTGCTCTTACTGTGCTATACTGTATAAGGATATATGCTTTCTATTATTAGTCACATTGAGATTTTTAGCCAAAATAAACTTTTCATCTCTTAGTATTTAAGATCTCATAAATATTATGTTTTGCATTAAGGAAATCATCGTAAGATATTTGATGCTCACTTCATTTATCTGCTAAATAACTTTGTTAGCTGTCTAAGTAGATGGGGCTTTGCGTTAAACATCTACCTGAATGCATGAGAGAGCTCTCCACTCCTCCACTCCACACGCTCATTTAGCTCGATATAAAATATAAAAGATGATTATCATTAGTGGTCCAAAATATGAGATGAATAAGAATTGCCTGTTTCTTTAGTTTTTAAACACTATGCAGCCTTGAGGAAAGGAAAGTGCACCCTCCTGATCTATTTATAGTATAATATAATAGTCTTCACTTCTATAAGCAAAGAAATTACCTCAGATCACAAAAAAAAACACAACAGATTTCAGTATGTTTTTTTTTTTTTTTACCAACATTCAGAAACCAAGTGAAAAAAATAAGTACACTTTATAATTCAGTACAATGTAGAACCACCTTTAGCAACAACAACTTGAAGTAAATATTTCCATACGAGTTGATCAGTTTCTCCCAACTCTTCCTTGTAACATTGCTTGTGCACAGCTCTCTTACGATCTTATTTTCATCAATGTTCCGCTCTTTTAAATTCTCAGGAAGCCATCTGTTTTGAATGGTAACAGAAGTGCACACCTAATGTAATCGTAACTAATGTTTTTTTCCCTGACCGAGACCTGTACTCGCAAACTAACTTAACCCTAACCCTAACTCTAGACTCTTATACTACCAAGACAGCATCACAAATAGTGCCAAAACATGTGATTATAGTTCTTTACTGTTTTTTGTTTGTTTGTTTGTTTTTTCTTATTGTTAGTGTGATTTTTAGTATAGCTAGCACAGTCGTTTCTGACTTCCATGTGTTAAACAAGGTTGGTGATAATATATTTTACCTTTACAAAACTGTTGCCATAAAGTAAGAAGCACACAATTGTCTCTGATGCATACTGTAGCAAAAATAAGATTTCTGTTCTCTGGAACTAAGAGACCCAAACATGATCTCGCATGACACTTCCCCAGTGTACAAGGCAAGGTCCACATAAACAGGGTTTGCCCAAGTTTGAGTGGAAGAACCCAAGTGACCTGCTCAAAAGCCCTAACCAGAACACCACTGGAATGAACAGTAAATTAAGCTAAATCTGGAATTAGATATTTAAAAAGAACATGTACAGTAGGTGTCAAGGTCAGATAGCTACAGTACACACCTTTAGCTATGTTTTATGTCTGCATTTATCCTTCTTACATATTCTAGCCATTTGAATCCACACTTTAATGGTAGGGTGAGTTAATGTCACTGCACATTTCTGTAGATCCAGCACTGAAGTTGTGATGGTTTGGGGTGCAATCAAGCTTATGGCCAGTATTCCATGGACATATGGCTAATCTGAGTGTGGAGGACAATATTTGGAATCAAGAACTTATATGCTAAAAACAGTCGCAGTGCAGAAGTCTCTCTGTGCCTTTTTCTGGCATGATGTGTCATATCTCTGCTATTTCAATCAAAATATTCTGGCAAGAAATTCAAGTTCTTCATGTGCCATTGCCCAGTTCTGAAGTGACATTATTGAGAGTGCAACTGCTGAGTGTGATAGAGCCTGCAGCCAAGCTTATGACCACTATTGCACAGGCATATGGCTAATCAGAGCAAAGGCAGACATTTTGGCTGGAAGCTAAATTGAAAATCATTGATCAAAGTAAATGAAGAGACACACCTTGCAAGTCATTCTGATAACATTTTTGCAACACAGTCTCAAAGAAAAGTTGGAATTGTCCTCATGCTTTGCTATATAAATGTCTAGTAGTGGATCCATATCCATGTGGTCATGCACATTTGATCATAAATACCTTTTTTGGCATTTAATTTCTATGGCAGAGGTATTTAATGAAACTTTGAGCAAAATCTGAATTTAAAATTTCTTCATCTTAAAAGTCTAGATAAGCAACTTAGATAGCTGAATAGTGACAACAGTTACCTTTCAATCCTTAACCATCATGGCTACTGATAATATAAAATAATGCATATCATAATCATATATATTGGGGGGGCACGGTGGCTTAGTGGTTAGCACGTTCGCCTCACACCTCCAGGGTTGGGGGTTCGATTCCTGCCTCCACCTTGTGTGTGTGGAGTTTGCATGTTCTCCCCGTGCCTCGGGGGTTTCCTTGATGCCTGATGACGCCTGAGATAGGCACAGGCTCCCCGTGACCCGAGGTAGTTTGGATAAGCGGTAGAAAATGAATGAATGAATAATCATATATATTTTCCATCTGTTTTATTGTAAATGTAGCTTTTTAAGGAAATGATCATTTTAATTTTGTAGGGTTAACATTAATTTTAAAAGAAATAGCATAGAATATCTTTGTAGGGATATAATTATTTTTTTTAAATACAGTATGAATGTCTGTAAGTGTGGTAAGCTAATAGTGGCATTTGTTTCATTTTGTTGTTGACTTTGTAATTTGTGTCCCATCCAGCAATATGTCAGCATTTTACTCCCATATATTACCATCAATAAATGGCGTTTTTGGGCTGTTGGACTAGCCAGAGAATGGACTAGCTCCCTGACACACCTTTGATATTGAACTTTGATTTCTTTTACTTGTTCTCATAAACGCACTGAACGTACGGATCAGACCATGAAAGTCTGTAACAGTGCTTTCTGACCCAATGTATAGACTCACAGAGAGCAAAAGTATAGCAACATTAGAGCATGTACTGTATTACTGCTCTACCCTACTGAGGTCCATTCCTCCTTTTATTTATGCATTAAAGATTTTCTGCTAGAGTACCAGAAACTCAAACACATCCCACACACATAGATGTGTGTAAATGTTGGATGTGTTCATCTGTGAAAAAGGTTTTTTAATTAGTATCCGGATGTGAGATATTTTTTTCAATAGTTTCCAACTTTCTTGAAAGAAAGCTGTGGATTGATTTTTATTGAAGTGGTTCCAGTTAGTGTTGAGATCAATTTTCTTAGCAATGGTTAGTACGGCATTCAGAGTAATGACATTTACATTTTAAAGTGTGAAACTGACTAGTGAAAGGTCACTTAATATCCAAATTGATGAGGATATCAGATGTGAGTTCATACAGTACATTGTGATATGCAGACTGGGTGGTTAGCTATAACCAACATGTGTTTCTGGAATATATTTCTGTCAGCTTATTCCATCTTGTGCATTTTTGCTTTGTAATTATGCTGAAATACTTATGAATTGGTATTTGATGTCACTGAAGATGCGGCTGGACAAATTAAGCATCCAGAAGTCATCCTGCAATCGACACAAAATGACAGAGCTTAAGTGGCTGACATGAGATGACATTTCAAACGAGATTTCAAAGCTCTTACTTAGTTTGGGGCACTAGCTGGTGGCAAAATGCTATTTCATCATCTCGGTCTGCAAAATAACTTGACAGTATTCATTGTTTGAAAAATGGGTAGAACATCACAAGGCCATATTTATGTTCAACAAGTTACATGAGCCTCTGAGAGCCTGTCTGACAAAAAAACGTGAATCATTTTCAGGTGATTCATCTGTTAAAGCAAATCACCTTTTCACTCCAATTCATTCAGCAGGATTCATTTATTAAAATGCTGCTTAAAAAAAATTCCACCAGTATTCTCATGAAAGAAGATTTGTGTGAGCTGTGTGTCTGGAGCAGATCAGGATTTGATAGAATGAAACTAAATTACTAATGTTGTCTGTGCCACATCAGCCAGGTTTGGAGTACATTTACAACCGCCATGAAAGATAAGCAGACAAAAAGTGAAGGCTTTTGAAATCAAACATTGTCACCTTTTCATTCCACTGCTGGACTTCCACAAATAAAGGCATGTATCACAGAACACAAGGATATTGTCTCCAGTCTCAGCTCTTTACCTCCACACAATGTGAACATGCTGGATATAACTCTGGCTGAGAAACAAAAACATCTGTATCCTGATGTTGTGACAGATGTGAGCTGGACCAATGAAACTCCTGTACCTGCAATAAAAAAATATTCTACTAAAACATTTTTAAACGACTTTGAATCCACACATTACCTCCAGTTTCCACTTTAACACGGTGAAAAGTTTTTCAAGAATTAACTACAAGCAAACTTCACAGGACCATGAAAAAGTACCAGTTTAACAGAATAAATCTTTTCAGAGGAAGCAGAGGAATATCAAGCAGAGGAATATCAAGGTGACAGCCAATGAAGTACTGGAGGTCTGCTGCAGGAGGGGGAAAAAATGTCTGGTTTTATCTGGTTTTATGTGGTAAAATAAAATCATATACTTTTCCTTATTACTAGCATGTTATTGTAATTATTTTCATTATAGGTGACATGAATGCCTATTAACATCAATAACATGGCAAGATTAGCTAAGATGTTCTCAATAACACTATGACAAAATGTATGTTTGTGTCAGACTTAGTTTAACGTCAATTAAAATTTTTACAGGAATTAAAAAATTTAGCAAAACAGTTCCAAACTTTTATTTACATTTATGACTAAAGAGCAAACTAGAGGCAACAGTGGCAAGAAAAACTCATCCTCATCAGGGTGACACTGGAGAGTGTGATTTAAATTATTTATTTTCTATATAGACAAATACATTTGTGTAACCATTAGCTTTTGAGCAACTTCAAATTTGTCATTTAACATAAATTCCTTCCTGCCTTTGAAGCCATCAGTCATGTCCAGTGATGCACAAAACCGACTATAGAAACAGCAGTCCAATCCACTTCCATGGTCTCCAGGTGGTACTATGAACAGCAATCCCATACATTTCATACAAGATTTTCCAGAATGAATTCCTGGCTACATTATTCCATACTTAAACCCTTAATACACTCTTAATAAGCTTTTTGCTGGGCTGCGGTCTGACCTACCGAATGCAAGTGATTCAAACACATGTCAAATAGCATAAGTCTGTACGTTGGAAACAAAGACTGTGGAGTTCAGCTGCTATTATATATAGTGTAGTATAAACAATATAGGACATTTAATATGTCAGACACACTTACACAATACTCTGATGACAATGGACCAGTTTGACAAACTGGTAGTCACTAGTCTTTTGTCAGTTTGAAATGAATCAAAATTGTGTTGTTTCAATTAGTTATACATTTATTCATTCATTCATTCATTTTCTACCGCTTATCCGAACTACCTATCTCAGGTGTCATCGGGCATCAAGTCAGGATACACCCTGGACGGTGTGCCAACCCATCGCAGGGCACACACACACTCTCATTCACTCACGCAATCACACACTACGGACAATTTTCCAGAGATGCCAATCAACCTACCATGCATGTCTTTGGACCGGGGGAGGAAACCGGAGTACCCGGAGGAAACCCCCGAGGCACAGGGAGAACATGCAAACTCCACACACACAAGGCGGAGGCGGGAATTGAACCCCCAACCCTGGAGGTGTGAGGCAAACGTGCTAACCACTAAGCCACCATGCCCCCCCTAGTGATCAACACCAAAATTTGCATTGGTTATAAGACAGATTTTTTTTTGTTTGTTTGTTTTTTCTTCTTTTGGCTGCCTCCTGTTCGGGGTTGCCACAGCAGATCATCTGGTCCACATGTTAGATTTGGCACAGTTTTTGCCATTCCTGGCGCAACCCTCCCGTTTTTATACAGGTTTGGGTTCAGACTGATTCTGTGCTTAATTTACTACTAAACATGATCCTACATTACACATAACCTAATAAAACATTGTATGCTATTCCAAGCAGTATCTTAATATTATAATAGAGCGTGTCCATAGCATTGCCAGTGAATGTAGACATTAAAAATGATCACAAGGTGCTGTGTACAGTATTGTGCACACACAAAGGTATTAGTGAATCTGGAGCAGGGAGTGCAGAGAAATGGTAGCAAGTGAAAAGGCTTCAGGTCTGCATGCTCTGACCGCTGATGCTCTCTATTCTCTCTCTCACGACAGTCTACACTTGCTAGAGTCAAGGTGCAATTCACAGCACCGGCTTGCACTCATTTTCACTGAGGTTGGCTGTCCTTGCACTCTCTACTGTTTAAATGCCACAACATCTTCAACAAAACACTCAGGACAAGGAGATAATTACTAGTAGGACATTGTAGCAACCAACATAAAACTTAATAAGATCTTTCAAGACAGCCCTGATAAACATTAAACAAATTATTTTTTATTTATTTATGCCACCAAGGTCGTTATTATAGTGTATTTTGTTACATAAATGATAATGTTATTGTAAAAACAAACGACAATTTCCTTATTTAATGTGATCACAAATGGTATCTATATTGTTTGGGATTGAGCTGAGATAAAGACAATTTAGGTGTAAAGGACGTTTAGGTATTTTTTTCTATAGTGCTTTTAAACTCCATAATGCTCAGTTTGACCATAATGCTCACAAGGATTAGTCTGAAAAAATGGAATCCATGGATGTCTAGTTTTACACAGTGACCTGAGATGCACCATAACCTTTAACAGGAAACTTTGTCCGAACAGTAGGACAGCTGGACTCATAAGCATCTGTGCTAGTGACTGGAAGCTGCTAAGTTCAAACTGGATACCAACCAAAGCCACAGTTGGGACCTTGAGAAAAGTATTAGCGCTACCTCTCAGTTCTATTCCTGAATTGTATCTTGCCTCAGTTGTAAGTTGCTTTGTAAAATAGAATTTGCAGAATGAATAAATGTAAATGTTATTCATGTACAGTTCCTTAAAAGAGTCAGGGCCTCATGAGAACAATACCTAGGCAGAGTCAGCAGTTGCGTTGCTATAGAGGAATACCTTTTAAATCTCTTAAAATCCTGTAGAGGAAAGAAACGAAGCTGGTTGTGCAAGCTTCACTGAGTTATTTCTCCCCAAGGATCTCTTATAGCTTCTGCCTTTCATTGCAAACTGCATCATCCGGGAGCAGTCTGTACTGTCGCTCTCCTCCCGGGTCGTGAGTCAGAGCTCTTTTCACCATCTGTTAGTGCTGCTACCTTGAGAGATACTTGAATATATCTAATATTAGCGTTTTTTCCCCCTGTTCTCACCCAGTGTACATCCCGTTGGACAAGGTGTCCCGGGGATAGCCATCTGTCCAAGCAGCTCTGTGCTTGGGTCCCATGTCACGCGGTGTAGATGTACTCAAACCAACACAGTGCTCTTGACCTTGCCTTTTCACTCATAAAAATAAAATGCAGCCCAGAGCACTTTCAGTGAGTGCCGCAAATTAACCCCAATTCCTGACCTGTGTTTTGTCATATCTTCAGTGATTAGTGCTAATTTGTTTTTAGACATTCTGCTCACTAAAGCTGGTGGGATTTATCAGCTGAGGATATTTTTCCTTTTCTATCAGCTTGAGATTTATGTTTGTAGGGAAGAGAAACCATACAATGTTTGCAACAGATCATCAGTTAATGTTTTTGTATGCATTAAATAAGCATTTAATGTTATTAAAGTGATTAGTATTTATTATTATGTTATAAGAGTAACTGCATTAATACTCACTCTGGAAAGTCAATGAAAGTGTGTGTGTGTGTGTGTGTGTGTGTGTGTGTGTGTGTGTGTGTGTGTGTGTGTGTGTGTAGGTGTGTGTAGGTGTGTGGGGAAAGTATTTCAGCTATACAGGAATCTGGATCTGGCTCATTTACTGTTACTGTTAGCATCATTGTAAGTATCATGTTATTGTTATCTTGTTTCATCGCGAGAAAAGCTAAAGCAAATAAACAAAAAAGGCGGATATGATCATCAACATATCAACTGTATGTTCAGTAATTATGGTGTCCTATTAGCTAGTTTACCGGTTCGTATTCAAGTTGTATTTTGTACACTTTCTTATTTTATAAGCATTTTATAAGCAAGCTTGACAGTTTTTTAATGAAACAAAATAATAAAAATCTGATTGCTAAAAATCTGATGTGATCTGTAGAGATCTGTGCTGGCTGTTTGATCACAATGGCTGTTCTCTGTGAATTCTTATCTTGTGAAGTGTGAGGTTTCCACAGCAGCTGTCAGTAGAGCACACATATGAGAATCTGTCTTAGGGAGTAGGTTGTATTATGTATAATATATCAGTAATATATGCCCATTTTCATGCAGGCAGCAAAATAAATGACACATCTGGTATTCATGGAGGTCATCTCTGCACAGCATGTTGAATCAAATGATGCGACAGAAGAAGACCAAGTCTTCTTACGGTCCGTCAGCCAAAAGCAGGAATCTGACGCCTTAGATTACTTAGATGAAGGTTAAAAAAAAATTCTCAGTCTTTTTGCAATCTTGAACTGTCCTGATTCAGTGAGCCTGTGCCTACTGTAGCTGCAAATTTCCTGTTCTGAAGAGTGGAGTCTGATGTGTTCTTCTGCTGTTATAGAACATCCACCTCAGGATTCTGTTCTGTGTGTTGTGTTATTGTTGAAGTGCTTTTCAGCTTCACATGGTTGTGCTTTGTTGAGTTACTGTAGATTTCCTGTTAGCTCAGACCAGTCTGGCTATTCTATTCTGATCTCTTTAATCGATAAGATGTTTCTCACTGTTTCAGTGTTTTCTTGTGTTTGCTTTATTTACGTTACATGTGCTTTGATTTGGTTCCTGTCTTGTATCCACCCCTGTATTGTCTCTGGGTAAGTCTGTAACCTAGTGAACCAGTGTTCAATGTATTCACTGATAGAGGTTTAAAAGCACTTTTGTACGTCGCTGTAGATGAAGGAGTCTGCCAAATGGCGTAAATGTAAATGGTCATTACCCTCATTTCACTCACCTGTTTTTACTTTACTTCATAATATACATATGCATATAAACCCTTATGTGTGATGTGTCAGGCATAGTCTCTTGTTCTCTGTGTGCAAACCTGGTTTCTGACTTTGCCCTTGTACCACTGTTTGCCGATCGTCTGAACCCTGCTTGTTTTTCGACCCTAATTTTGCCTCATGTTTGAAATGTCTAATAAATCATTTCCACCTGAACCCACGTCTGTCTGTGCAGTCTGACTCTGTCTATGACAATTGCATGGTTAAGAAAAGGCATAGCCGGCCTGGAAAATGTACATGAATTTTAATAAAATGCAAATGCAGGATAAATACAAAGATAAAAACAACACTACAAATATGATGTATTTGCACTATTTGCTATACAATGATTCTAACCAAGAAATGTATTTGCACATAAGCTGGAAAATCTGATGTGTCAAACTATAGCATTTTGCGCTTTTAGATATTCACAGTTATTTAGATAGGTTTGACTTTGTTATAGCGATGTGAGTTCTGTGTCCTACTTTGCTCACCCCTGAATCTGACACTGCATTGTGTTAGGAAGATGGGACACCACACCAGGTGGGTACTAACAAAAAACCATGGGTGAATATACTGTATCTTCAAAACAATAGCACAAAATAATAAACTCTAATTTACTGTTTTTTTTTTTAACTTCAGGCATCTTGTTGTAAAGAGTGGCCACAGATCCAACCCCAAAATATACCCTGTATACGCTGTATACCACACACACTCACACACACACACACACACACACACACACACACACACACACAGTAGATATAATTTAATTTATTTGTTTAGCACTTTTAACAATTCACATTGTCTCAAAGCAGCTTTACAGAAGTATAGAAACAGAATAGTTTAAAATTAAGTTATTGTTTAAACAGGAGGCAATGGTGGCAAGGAAAAACTCCCTGAGATGATATGGGGAAGAAACCTTAAGAGGAACCAGGCTCAGAAGGGAACCTCATCCTCATTCATATAAATGTAAATAATGTCCTTTCTACAACAGTTTGTAGTTGGGAACTAATAGGTCAGAGCAAATTCCGAGTTCACCACAGACCCAATACTAATTTCTTCCTGCCAAAGTCTTCATATGATCACTGATGAAGACCTGAACATAAAGCTGACTGACACAACAGTGGTTCAAAGAATTTGTGACAGACTCTGAGTGGCCCAGCAATCTACAGCAATCCCATAACTCATTTGTTGTCCATGCAGATCAATCCCCAGCGGAGTGCACACCAGGCGACGAGACTTCAAGCAGGCGTAGGGCGTCAGGATTGATGAAGTAGGTCCGGAAGAAGAGACGATCAGTCTAGGATCTCAGAACACTGGGAGCTTGGGAGTGGCATGTGTAGCTCGACAGAGAGAGAGTGAAAAAAGCAGGGGTTGGGAAGGGGGGATGTTGAAAAAGAAAGATATTAGTTATGATTGTAATCATGTGATGTCTAAAGACAATACAGATACTTTATGACATATAGAACATCTATAGTGTTATAAAACTATAATCACTGCTCTCTTTCCATAGTATTTCTTTTCCCATTGCTCAGAACCACTGCAATGAAAAATTATTATGATGACGTTTTAGGCATTTTTATTTTCCCTTTCACAGACTGCTTGTTCATATTTTTCTGTCCCATTAAATGCCCAAATATTGTATGTTCTATCAACATTAGTTTTCATGCCAGATTTCTTGTTTATACCACTATCATTGATGGAACAGTACTGAGAAGCAATTTTTCCAGGATCAAGTCTAATTGTGCATTACTCTGAACTGCACAGTCTATCATTAATAATTCACTACATATTTGATGTTTAGATATTCAGATATTCTGTTAAATTTCCATTGTCAAGTTTTCCAGTTAAGACAGACGCATTAGAAAATGGGCAGCTGTCACGTATCAGTCAATATGAGATGGTTTTGAACAGAGTTTGTCTCCAGATGGGTTTTGATTTGGATAAATAGCTCCTAGAACAGCTTGTTTTACCATCACATGTAATGAAAGCCACCCCAGAGAAGACCAGAAGAGGATCTCTGCCATTTCCAGAAGCGATCACGGGTTATCCAATCTTAGGCCATTAGCTCAGAGCCCTCTACTACATGGCTTTGCCTTCAGCAGATTAAAAATTAAGCAGTTTGATATCTCAGGCTGTCATAGAAAGCAGAGACTCCCGATGCTCGGGTGATGTCAGAAACCCAATAATCCACAAAAATGCTGAAACAGCTTGAAACAGAAGGGCAGATCAACTACTAATTATAATTATTAACAAATCCTTATGAAATGGCTATAATTTTACCACAGAGGAATATGCTCTTTGTTTTTACACTTGATTTCATCAACCTTCTGTAGGAAATATTTCACAGAACTGCAGAAACCTGAAAGATGGCAGCAGCAGTGTATTGATTACAGTACATTGTGAACCCAGAGCTGTGGCCTTCCTAACTTCCAAATATATTGGCTTTGTGTAGCATCTGTCACTGGATACAAGAACTCTAAATCCAACTGCCTTTTTGTATATAATGTAGTCCATTTTCTGTGACATCCTATATTTTCACTTCAGATTATTTAAAATAAATGACATCAAATATTTTTTGTAAAAATTTTTTACAGTTTTCACATGAGGGCCAAAAGTGAAAACACCTTAAGGGAAAAAGCCTTTATTTATTTTTAGGACATATAGATTGCAGCTCAGTAAAAGTCTTTCTTCACATATCCCTGCTTTGGAGGTTGGGCTCAGAGTTAGGGCCAGACATGATACAGCCCTGGAGCAGAAAGGGTTAAGGGCCTTGATCAGGGGCCCCTCAGTGGCAGCTCGGCAGTTTTGGGGCTTAAAACCTGACTATCTGTTTAACAACCGAGAGCCTTAAGCATTTGAGCTACCTCTGCCCATATGGCCTCTCTGTCAATAAAATGATCAAATTAATTCCCATAATTCAATTGTACACATTTGAGAATATTGCAGCTTCAAATCCCAGTGATTGAGTTTTATCAAATACTATTATTACTATTATATTATTGTATTAAGAATGTGACAATCAATATTGATGTTACAGTTTAAAATTTGTCAAACAAATGGGATTAATCAGGTAACAGTGTTGATCTTCATTCATTACATTCATTGTATTTATAAAGCACTTTCATTTTCTGTTAGTTCTTTCTATATTTTTTACAGAAGAGTTGAAATAACAGTTCAGGTTAAAGGGGTATTTTTTATAAGACAAAACAAAACAAAAAACACTACACCGGGCCCACTGTCAAAATCCAAACCCAAATGCAAGGATAGAAGGCAGACAGGGGTTTTATGAAGATACACTAGGGAGAGCAACTATAAAACATAAAACAGGACAGCGCAAGACAACAGGTATAAATAGTGGAGGTAATCAGGTAAAGAACAGTGAAGTGAATGTGTAGAGGTGGGAACGGGCTAAGGATCAGGTGGGGCAAACACACATAAAAACACAAAACATAAACAAAAGCACATGGCACAGGACATAAACATAAATACAGGACAATTGTCTAAGCTGTCCATGGCACCCATGTAAAGACCACCTGCTGCAATCTGTGGTGTCCATGTTTCAACCTTCAAATTTATTTGAATTGTATTCCTAATACAGCAATATCTCATGGCCTTATTGTTTTTATAAGCACTATTTGTGTGTATGGTGAATATGGTAGTTGGTGGCAGGATTGACGTATACTGTATAAAACTGATGTGATCTTTATGAGTGTATGAGTCATGTGTTAAAGCAGGCAGCTGATAAACAAAATCCTCAAGATTTTTAACGATACAGAAATATTTAACATGAAACAGCAGGGTATGGAATATATAGAGAAAATAAGAGCTTAATATAGAACACCAGGACACAATATGAAAGCACACCAATGATGGACAGGAGAAACAAACAAATTGACATATAAATGAAGGAAGGTTAAAGTGTCAGGTAAATTCTTCCCTGAGGTGTCAGTAATACTAGCCTTGTAGCACAAAAAAGCATACATCTAGCTTCAAATATCTATTTGTGATAGAAAGAAACTATTTTAGTTATGTATATATCTTTAAACTGTACACCTTGACTAAGTGCCCGAGAAGTCACTTCCTATAATTAAGTTGATGCATGAGATGGAACTAGTTTCACCCATGTGAGAATGACCTTAAATCTTAAGACACTCTACTTTTGACGAAGCTGCCAAGGTCACACGTTACGATCCAACCTTGTCTTCCTTCCATCTCATTAGCATCACTGTGTAATTTCACTACAACGGTAAGAAAATAAAGCTTTTCCTCATTTGCTCTCTATGCATGAAGGAAAAAGGCAGTACATTCTTGCCTCATGTCTTCTTAATTGATTCCTCTAGAAGACATTGATTGGCTTCAAGCTGTGTTCCTCCATCACTGCAGATCTTCTGGTCCTGAAAACATTTTTTGCCTGGAAACTGAGGCTCTCCTGATACATACTGTCAGTCTGAAAACCCTGACAGATGTGATTCACTCAAGAAAAAAACTGCCTGATGCCCTTGTAAGATGTCAGAGGTACTTGTAGCTTTTAAAGTGTGAGTGTTTCACAGCAAAGCGAAGTACAGCTCACTGACATCATGTTCAATTTGAAAAGTTTGTAATTTATTGGCACAAATGTCAACACAGCTAAAACATAAACTAAATACCGACAGTTACAAAGTGCTGGTACCCTTCTATAAATGTTACATAAATGTATTTGTATAGAAAGCTTCAACATATCAATGATTATACTTTATTGAATCGATTTAATATTACCTTTAGATTTTGTGGCTTGACCACTGCACCAGCTCCTGTGAATGATCTGTTACTATAGAAATGATAATGTATTAGAACAAATACATTAATATAAATAATATGTTGTATTACAGCTGGCACTACAGCTGACAGAGCAAAATAAAAACAAATAAACAAAATAATCATCCAACCAATCAGATCCAAGGATTCAACAGCACTGTGTCTGTAGAGAGTTATGATTTAACAAGAGGTTGTTCTAGCTGACTGTTACAGGTACGACTCTACGTATTTGACTCTGGACCTAAATAATTTACAAACTAAATGCTCACTTAGTGTACATTCATTCATTCATTCATTTTCTACCGCTTATCCGAACTACCTCGGGTCACGGGGAGCCTGTGCCTCATGCGTCATCGGGCATCAAGGCAGGATACACTCTGGACGGAGTGCCAACCCATCGCAGGGCACACACACACACACTCTCATTCACTCATGCAATCACACACTATGGACAATTTTTCCAGAGATGCCAATCAACCTACCATGCATGTCTTTGGACTGGGGGAGGAAACAAGAGTACCCGCAGGAAACCCCCGAGGCACGGGGAGAAAATGCAAACTCCACAAACACAAGGCGGAGGCGGGAATTGAACCCCCAACCCTGGAGGTATATGGTGAAAGTGCTAACAACTAAGCCACCGTGTCCCCCCTTAGTGTACAAAGACTACAATATATTAGACTTTACAGCTAAGATTATGTCTTCAAATTGCAAATGTATTTTTTTAAATTGGCTGTTTTCTGTCTGTTTATATAGCCTATCTCACACACACACACACACACGCACACACACACACACACACACACACACACACACAAAACACACAGACACAGAGGAAATAGTAAATTTGTTCTAGGTCTACATTTTCTTCTTTGTGACGCTCAGTTGCTGTTTTTCACTCACTGAACAGAAGACTGAACTCTGACTACAAGCCTGTCAAGTTTTCTTCCATTTTTCTCAGCAGACAGAACAGATTTTCCTCTTCACTGCTTTCTCTCTGTTTCTCTCTTTTTTACATACTGTCACAGTCTCGGCTCCTTAGTTTTCGTTTTCCATCTTACTTCCAGTTTATCCTAGTATACTTTGAATTAGGCCAGACTCTGTATGTTTGGGGTGTGTGTGTGTGTGTTTGTGTGTGTGTGTGTGTGTGTGTGTGTGTGTGTGAGTGTGTGTGGTTTTACTTTGTGAGTATTAAAGCATTAGTTTGAGGCATGAAGATTCTACAAGTTGTTTTTTTCCTAATCAAATCTCTGTCCTCATTTTGTATTATGTCATTTTCGTCCATTTTCGGTGTTTGTTTCTGTCTTTTATTAACGTCTTTATTAAAATTCAAAAGCCTGTATATATACATACATCTAAGCACAAAAAAAAAATTCTTTAATAATATTTTCTCATTTTATCCATCCATCCATCCATTTTCTACCGCTTATCCGGGGCCGGGTCGCGGGGGCAGCAGTCTAAGCAGGGACGCCCAGACTTCCTTCTCCCCAGACACTTCCTCCAGCTCTTCCAGGGGAATACCGAGGCGTTCCCAGGCCAGCCGAGAGACATAGTCCCTCCAGCGTGTCCTAGGTCTTCCCCGGGGCCTCCTCCCGGTTGGACATGCCCGGAACACCTCCCCAGGGAGGCGTCCAGGAGGCATCCGAAACAGATGCCCGAGCCACCTTAGCTGACTCCTCTCGATGTGGAGGAGCAGCGGCTCTACTCTGAGCTCCTCACGGGTGACCGAGCTCCTCACCCTATCTCTAAGGGAGCGCCCAGCCACCCTGCGGCGGAAACTCATTTCAGCCGCCTGTATCCGGGAGCTTGTCCTTTCGGTCATGACCCAAAGCTCATGACCATAGGTGAGGGTAGGAACGTAGATCGACTGATAAATAGAGAGCTTCGCCTTGCGGCTCAGCTCTTTCTTCACCACAACAGACCGGTACATCGACCGCATCACTGCAGAAGATGCACCGATCCGCCTGTCGATCTCCCGCTCCATCCTTCCCTCACTCGTGAACAAGACCCCAAGATACTTAAACTCCTCCACCTGAGGCAGGAGCTCCCCACCAACCTGAAGAGGGCAAGCCACCCTTTTCCGGTTGAGAACCATGGCCTCGGACTTGGAGGTGCTGATTCTCATCCCCACCGCTTCACACTCGGCTGCAAACCGTCCCAGTGCACGCTGAAGGTCCTGATTTGAGGAAGCCAACAGGACAACATCATCTGCAAAAAGCATAGATGAAATCCTGTGGTCCCCAAACCGGACTCCCTCCGGCCCCCGACTGCGCCTAGAAATCCTGTCCATATAGATAATGAACAGGACCGGTGACAAAGGGCAGCCCTGCCGGAGTCCAACATGCACCGGGAACAAGTCTGACTTACTGCCAGCAATGCGAACCAAACTCCTGCTCCGGTCATATAGGGACCGGACAGCCCTTAGCAGAGGGCCCCGGACCCCATACTCCCAGAGCACCCCCCACAGGTCACCACGAGGGACACAGTCGAATGCCTTCTCCAGATGCACAAAGCACATGTGGACTGGTTGGGCAAACTCCCAGGAACCCTCCAGCAACCTGGCGAGGGTATAGAGATGGTCCAGTGTTCCACGACCGGGACGAAACCCGCATTGTTCCTCCTGAATCCGAGGTTCGACTATCGGCCGAATTCTCCTCTCCAGTACCCTGGCATAGACTTTTCCGGGGAGGCTGAATAGTGTGATCCCCCTGTAGTTGGAACACACCCTCCGGTCCCCCTTCTTAAACAGAGGGACCACCACCCCAGTCTGCCAGTCCAGAGGCACTGTCCCCAGCCTCCATGTGACGTTGCAGAGGCGTGTCAACCAAGACAGCCCCACAACATCCAGAGACTTGAGGTACTCAGGGCGGATCTCATCCACCCCCGGTGCCTTGCCACTGAGGAGCTTCTCAACTACCTCAGTGACCTCAGCTTGGGGGATCGACGAGTCCACAACTGAGCCCTCGGCCTCTGCTTCCTCAATGGAAGACATGTCGGTGGGGTTGAGGAGAACCTCGAAGTACTCCTTCCACCATCCGAGGATGTCCCCAGTCGAAGTCAGCAGATTCCCACTCCCACTGTAAACAACCAGGCCAACCGATAGTCCTTCTCCATGGCCTCACCAAACTCCTCCCAGACCCGAGTTTTTGCCTCCGCAACCACCCAGGCTGAAGCTCGCTTAGCCCTCCGGTACCTATCAGCTGCCTCCGGAGTCCCCCGAGCCAACCAGGCTCGATAGGACTCCTTCTTCAGCTTGACGGCATCCCTTACTTCCGGGGTCCACCACCGGGTTCGGGGATTGCCGCCACGACAGGCACCGGAGACCTTACGGCCACAGCTCCGAGTGGCTGCGTCGACAATGGAGGTGGAGAACATGGTCCACTCGGACTCAATGTCTCCAACCTCCCTCGGGATCTGGTTGAAGCTCTGCCGGAGGTGGGAGTTGAAGTTCTCTCTGACTGGAGACTCTGTCAAACGTTCCCAGCAGACCCTCACAGTACGTTTGGGTCTGCCAAGTCTGTCCAACTTCCTCCCCTGCCATCGGATCCAACTCACCACCAGGTGGTGATCAGTTGACAGCTCCGCCCCTCTCTTCACCCGAGTGTCCAAGACATACGGCCGGAGGTCAGATGAAACAACCACAAAGTCGATCATCGACCTCCGACCTAGGGTGTCCTGGTACCATGTGTACTGATGGACACCCTTATGCTTGAACATGGTGTTCGTTATGGACAAACTGTGACTAGCACAGAAGTCCAATAACAGAACACCACTCGGGTTCAGGTCGGGGGGGCCGTTCCTCCCAATCACGCCCCTCCAGGTGTCACTGTCGCTGCCCACATGAGCGTTGAAGTCCCCCAGTAGAACGATGGAGTCCCCGGTTGGAGCACTTTCCAGCACCCCTTCTAGATATATATATATATATATATATATATATATATATATATATATATATATATATATATATATAATATATATATATATATATATAATCATACTTAATGAACATAAATTCATTTATTCATTTATTTGACAAATCAAAATTTATATCACAGCCCTTTAGTCACCCCGTTTTCCTCAACAGCACTTTTAATTAAGACATGAAAGAGGGTTGGCTGATCCCCTTACTGCAGTATAAAGAAGCCTTTGATGACTCAGTGTCTGAGCCTGTAATGAAACTCCTGATGTGATGTGTGTGTGTGTTTCACTTTAATTGAATGGTTAACCCAATCCACCCTGATGCGAAGGTTCAAAACAACCGAAGCGTTTGCACTTGACGTCAGGGGTCATGGTGAGGGAGTGGGGGCGATGCATTTGTCAGGGACAGATGTCATTCCAGGAGCCTTATTGAAGCTCACATTGTTTCCCATCTGTCCAGTTTTCCAAGCCAATTGCACATCATTGACTAATCATATATGCTGGATACGTGGAGCAAAACTCAGCTCTTCTCTTGTAATCACTTTAAATCATTGATGTCATGTCTGTCTGGCTGTCCAACCAAACAATGGGAACATATATGGCAATTAATTAAAGTACGGCATTGTAATTAATAAATGACATGAAGCAATTACAGGATGCAAATCAGTTCATTTCCTTAAAAACAAAAGCCTTCATTTTTGAGTACATTGTGTAACTGTGTTAGAATCATGCATACTTTCCAAACATATCAGACATGTGCATCACTGCTTAGATCATTACTGCATATAAGTTCATGCCAGACATACATATATGTATATATGTCTCTATCCAAAATGTCTACATCCATTTTCACTAGACATTGCTTACATTGCTTACAAGAGGACCAGCTTTTTTCAAGACTGAGAACAATGTGGGTGCAGTGGCTTAGTGGCTCTCATTTGCCTCACTCCTTTGAGGTTGGAGGATCAATTTCCACCTCTGCCCTATGTACATAGAGTTCTCCACATGTCCCTGTTGTTTCTTCCAGGTACTCACACACTATGAACAATTTAGAAATCCCAATCAGCCTACGACACGTCTTTGGACTGGGGGAGGAAACCAGCGTAGCCATAGGAAACCCCTGAAGCATGGGGAGAACGTGAACACTCTATCTCCAAGGGTAGAGGTGAGAATTAACTTTAACCCTGAACAGGCTAGACAAAAAGCTTCCATTTTAAGAAAATGTTCCACTTTTCTTAGCACCTCTTAAAGTTTTGCCACCTCCATGATATTCTTAGACTGCTTTACCATGGCATGATATTCTGACTTGGGTAACTTGTGTATAGATGTGTCAAAGCATTCCTGTTTAAAAAGCTGTTAGTAAGATATTACTATCTAATAATATTGTGATTCTTATAGGCAAACAAACTCATGTCCTCGATTTACGGACCGTGTTCACTTTAGCTCACTCTGTGATTGTGTGATGAGTTGCTGGTATGCTTTTTTCTCTTCTATATTCTGCTAAAACAGACAGGGTCTTAAGCACAAGGTTCCTCCTTTATAAAGATCTAACAGGATAATAGACATTTCACTAAAGAGCTAGTATGAGGCGAGACACACAGCATCGTAAGCTGACTCTTAGCTTGCAACAGTCAATCATATTCATGTCCGATATCTGCCTAAAACACAAACATAACAGTCCTCAACAGAGTAATATCTATTAAATATCAGTTTGAACTCTTTTTTCTTTTACATTTATATTTATAGCATTTGGCAGAGCATGAACGAGCACTGAAATAAATTTTTTTTTATTTGTTTTAGTCTTTAGTGATTTTTGACTCTTCTTCATCCTAGCTGTCAAAATGACAGGCATGCTTTTTTGTTCAAAATAAAGGTTAAGAACATTTGTTATGCAGTTCATAAAGCACCGCTTTACACTGTGTGAAAGATTAAATAAATAAATATAATAATATAAGATAATATAAAAAAACAACCAGTTATGCTTGAAATTTATTCACTGTTTAATAAATCTGTTAAAAAAAAAATCTTGAACCACTTGCTCAGTGTTACTGAGAAGAAGATGTGGACATGGCAGCAGCGGTGAAAAAAAAAGCAACTATACAAACTATACAAAACCAGAACAAACACAAAGAGTCTTGGGACGTTTCTGAATACAAATCATGTAAGGACTTTTTGGAAAGTCTTTTTTCTTCAGCATCATAAATGAAATATTGTCCCACTCTATTGTTATGTTCCAACTGGAATTATAATAAAAATGGTTATATGATATGGAATGTTACAGTATGCCAATTTGTACGTAAGACACTTAAGAGGGTTAGAATCTTTTCACTTTGTTATTTTGTCCTAGCAAGTTATTTTCTAGCAGGCATTTTAATGCTCAACATCACGACTGAGTCAAAGTCACTTGATCTGAATCAAATCTAATAAATGCTGATATTGTGATATTGTTTGTCAAACGGATGTGAAGGGCTTGCATGACTGTTGAATTAACGTTGAATTAAGTGCTGATTTTGCTAAACAAATCATAGTTTCAAATCTGTTACAATGTATTGTATTGTTTGTTTCCTTCTCTGTGTTAACTGTCTAATTTACCAAACTGTGATGTTAGCATTTAACTTAGCAGTCAATGGCACCAAGCGTTTTAGTCACTTCTTGTATAGAACGGAAACAATATTTTGTCTTTAAATAATTAAATTATATTACATGTAGAAGTTATGTCATAGCTTATCGTCTCTGCAGCTTTCTCTCCATTGTCCATCGTGTGCTAGAGAAGAAATGACACAATGATACACAAGAACACAAGAATCATGCAATGGATAAAATGATGTAAATCGTATGATTTGGCAATGGAGGTCACAAGATCACAACCCAAGTTGTCTAAACGTGTAGTCGTTCAATATTATTCATTTCTCTAATTCTCTATTGCTTGCCGTATTTAAAATAGTAATAATTTCTGTTTGCCTGTGCTTTACTTCATTATGCGTGAGATGAATTCACATACTTTCACATCACAGCATTTATTACTTTTACTTGTGTAGTTTTCATTCTGAGGTTCAGTTTCAATGGACTGATGGATGTTAATATTAGACCAGTAATAAGAGAGCTGAGTTACGTCTGTGTAATAGGTTTCTAAAACAGAAATTAATCTTAATAATCCCCCTGAGCTTTAAACTGAAAAGGTTGCCTCAGCACTGGTGTAGTTATTAACACAATGCAGGATTATTAACACTTCAGGTCACTGTATTATGTATTGTTGATAGTCCAATTAAGCACTATGCACTTCCCTAAATAGAGCAGATTATGAATAGTTTCTGATGTGATTTGTCTTTTTTTAATGGTACTTTATGATAACAAGTGAAACGCAAGCACATAAAAGCACTCGTTGTAAGCAGCGGATTGCACAGACAGAGGATGAGCTCATGGACCAAACACAGTACTGCCTTTCTAACATATCATGCACAAATGATCACAACCAGACTGTTTGTGCTACTAGATTATGTTGCTTGTGTGTACATGGGTCCAAGGTCAATTATTCAATTATTCGTCAACATGGTATTAGCTTCCGTTGCTATGCTGATGACACACCAGCTTAATCGTTTTGAGGACTATGTCAAAGATTAAACTCTTCACGCTACATATTTCCAAGAAGACAGACACACTCTGACTAGGGCCTCAGGCAGCTAGCAGTAAGTTTTCTGATTATATTGTAACTCTTGACGTTGCATCATGTGAAGCTGTGAAAAACCTTGGCATGGTTATTGATGCCAGCCACTTATTTGAATAAGAGGAGAGCCTATTTCCACTTCAGAAACATTGCAAAACTAAGAAATGTTATTATATTCAATTGGATCTTATTCTTATAGCCATTTGAACAGAGCTCATCGTAGGCACCTTAACAGAAATCCAGCTGTAGGAAAGGAAAACCCTCTGAGATTAAATGGCATTCACCTCTCTTCTAGGTGGCACAAGGATTGGAGGTGTTATAAATCATTATAATAATATTAATAAATCATTATTATAATCAGTATTTGAAAGAAAAAATTGCAGTACGTGTGTTAAAAAAGATGTAAGCATATTGTGAAGAATCTTTGGAGACAGCTTTTATGATTATAATAGCAGTTGTTAGAAGATTATCCACTGAAGTAAGGCTGGATCTTAAGTATAAACTTTTTTGAAAATGCATGTCTTTAGAATATCCATGTAGGAGCATCCACATGGTCACAAGAGCAGAAGCTCCAATCCAGGCAGAACAAATTCCTAGCTCTTTTTTTATAGTTCAATGTACCTACTTTCTTTACTCTCCAGGAAACATATATAAGAGCAGTGATTTATGCTTGTTCAGCAGGCCTAGTTACATTTCTACAGGAAAACAACCAGAGTTCCTTTGTGTGCTATTCTCCTAAAGTGAAAGTGGTTAAACCTTTGTTTCTTGCATGTAGGTTTGTGTGTGGTACTTAGTATTAGATTATATAAACATAAAAACAAAAAAAATCCCAATTTTGTTTCAATTTTCATTGAAATGTAGAAGTCATATTTATTAGTGAAGTATTAAATATGTATCTTTAATATCACAGTGCACACCCAACAAAGTCTTGTAGACTTTTTTTTACTCTTTTTGAATATTTTAATTTATGTTAGTTTGTTAGTAATTTAGTTTTTTTTTTTTTTTATAACAGATCTATATTTATATCATCTGGAGCTATGAGTGACAGGTTATTAGGTAAAGAAGACTGTTATGTAATGAGCAGTATTGCTCCATTATGTATGCTTGGTCGAATGCTAAAAACTGAACCGTTTGTTCCACCAATGCGGAGCCAGATCTGACAAGAACCCGGTTACAGACTTGGTCCCACACAGTGCAAGGATCAGAAACAATTCCCTTAGAGATAAAGATAAATGTAGGATGTGAAGATGTGCATTGATTTAGCCATGAGGTGCTGACTTCCTGGACAAGGATCTGACAGAAAGGATCAGACAGAAACACTTAAGTGATGCCAGTGTAAGTCCACACCTTTTATACCGGATTAAAGGTGATAATTAAGTGACAAGCTAATTTGGACACCCACCATTAAAGCTTTCATCTTTCTAATTTTGCTCTTCTTTGCCATTTGATGAACACAAAAGATGCTGAAATAAATGTCACCTCCATATTCAACCAGATAGCTAACATACAGTAATATCACTATTTCTATTCTACTTTTTATGATATGGACAATCCAAGAGCATTTCACCATGCCATACCTGTATGGCTGTGTATGTGACAATTAGCAATTGAATTTGAATCCAATTTTTGTCTCCTCACCTTTAATCCTAAAATAAATGTGAATTCTCATCTTTTACTTTGAAGGTGGCTTGTTCCACCTGGGTAAAGGTTTCTATATCTTTGTTTAATTGTTGTTGTTTTTGTTGTACACATTTCTGCTTTTACTTCTAAGAGTCACCCGGTTTGTTCGATATATAATGTCTACATATGGCTTTAGGTAAAATCTGAATGTTATTGACTATAATTCTGACTATAAAATCTGACTATATTTATTCATAATAAGGTTTATGGCATTATATAAATATTCCTATCCCACATTCTATTGGATGTGAACTTTATCTGAAGCTGTTGACCTGCATCTGATTGCTTTTATATCTGAATGCTACTAGAGTTTTTTATATATATATATATATATATATATATATATATATATATATATATATATATATTTATAGATAGAGAGAGAGAGAGAGAGAGAGAGAGAGAGAGAGAGAGAGAGAGAGAGTTTATTTACACATTTATAACACTTCTAAAGCATCCGTCTCCTTCATCCACTGAATAGTTTTAGAATGAAGTTAAATATCATTAGGTGTTAAAATACGGAATTCCTGGATGAAAAACATTATTCCCCCAACACCTAAAAATAAAGAAATAAAATGTGTTCCTTGTGCTCATGTGGGCTTCCTCCAGTTCACTGGTTTGTAGGTTTGAATAAATGCATGTACAGTATGGTAACCTGCAATCATTTAGTGTCCCATCAAGGTTGCTCCTCCTTTTTCCATTCATCTGAGAACTGCCTCATGCTCACTGTAACACTGACCAGGATCAAGTGTCTACTGAAGATGAATGAACAAACACGTATTGATGTGAGTGTGTGATGATCTGCACATTATGAGGTTCTGATACCCAGTCAACCTCATTGGCTGGTATGTTAATGAGCTGAGGAGTTCAGTCAGGTGAGCAGGGGAACTATGGGAATTACTGATCCCGCACACACGTTATCCTCAGGATGAGTTTCATCATGTGTGCTGGAATAGCAAACAGTGTGAGATTTGGAATGGAAGAGCAGGACCTGGGGGGAGACACTGCTGAAGGAAACACGCCCGGTGTCCAGAGAGAGAGAGAGAGAGAGAGAGAGAGAGAGAGAGAGAGACACGGCGGGAGGGGGGGGGGGGGGACCAGAGAGAGTGAAAGAGAGAGCGAGAGAGAGAGAGAGAGACACAGAGAGAGAGGGGGGGAGTGAAAGAGAGAGAGAGAGAGACACAGAGAGAGTGAAAGAGAGAGCGAGAGAGAGAGAGAGAGAGAGACACAGAGAGAGAGGGGGGGGAGTGAAAGAGAGAGAGAGAGACACAGAGAGAGTGAAAGAGAGAGAGAGAGAGAGAGAGAGAGAGAGAGAGCTCCGCCGCCCGTCACACAGAGAAGCGCGCACACGTACGACAGAAGATCTATTTGTATCGTCCGTCGGACCACACGTTCGTGCTTGAGGAATATACTTTGAATTTGCGTGGGGGAATTTTCTGTCTGCCTAAAGACTCTGTGGAGAGAAAACAGGACACGACAGAAGAGCTAGAGAGAGAAAAAAGAAGAGGAAAAGAGAGAGAGAGAGAGACAGAGAGAGAGGAGAGACGGAGAGAGGAGCGCGCGCGCACGAGATACAGCAGGGGACACGGAACCTTAGAGCATCAATGCATGGAGAGAGTTTAAAATGCGCACCGCTCACATTATCCGACTCTGGGTTTAGAGGAAAAAAGAAACACTTCAGGTATCTTGAACTGCATGTGTGTTTATTTCATGCATGCTTTCTTTCTTTCTTTCTTTCTTTCTTTCTTTCTTTCTTTCTTTCTTTCTTTCTTTCTTTCTTTCACCGCCCATGACAGCAGTTGCATGGGTTGAATTCCAACCTCCTCCCTTATTTCTCAAGTGTTAATTGATTTTTTTTGGGGGGTGTATTTCCAGATCAATAGCATCATGAAGTACTGTGCTTAAAAACCTGTTACATATATATTTGGTTGCACAGGCTGAGTGTTGCAAATCTGTTGCATTTAGAATTGCATAAGAGCACATACATGACTCAGAACGGATGCAGCATGTCTTCAGTGTCAGTCCTGTTGTAAGCATTAGACATGACACATGACAAGAAACTTTAGCCTACCAGATTCAGACCTGGATGTATTGCACAGTAAAGAAAGCAGGGTATAATACGGGACAAGGGTTGCTTGTTGTTAAATATGATGGTATTTTGCACCATCCGAGGAAACAAGAGCAGACACGATGTAGGTTTATTCCAGGATGAAGCCGCTGCAGAGATGTGAGTGCGAGGTGCTGTGATTTAAAGAACCACTACCTACTCACACATACAAACACAAAGAGCTTGATTAGGAGATTGGCCACTCTGTTGGAATATGAATATGGGTTCATCATTGCATCTGTTTCAGGGATTTTGTAACAATGGCATGTGCTTGGATGCTTGTGCGAGACAGATGCCCCAGGGAGCGGACTCTGCAGTTCAATCACTTTTTCTGGTTGTCTTTACTCGAAGCAAAACAATATTGCCAATTTTAAATGAACTCTTAGCTTTTCTTTAAAAGCATCCAAGTGCACTGTATATGTACTGTATTAAAATAATTCACCATATGTTCACCATTTTTCATTCATTTAGTCATTGTACCAATGTCTAACATTTGAATCATATTTGCACTGAAGCTGCAAGGCTATTGCAATAATATTGCAAAAAGTGTAAAATGTAAAAGCAAGAAGCAAAAGTCACTATTCCTTTAATTTGGCTCTGTCAGAGTTAAATTGGCACAGAAGCCTAGAGAAAAATCTGCTGTTGAAGGCTGTTATTTTCAACTCGTTTTGCAGGCATGTCTTGTTTTGATGTTAAAATCAGGGATGTTTAGCATTTTATTATACTATATATGTTCTTTAGTACTGTGTAGAAACTTTTTAAGTGATTAAGGAGCTTTCATAAGCTCCCATAATTCAATCTGATTATATATTAGACTCTTGCACGCTTACTGTATTCCCTTGGCAGGGACGATTCTGTGTGTGTGCGTGTATATATATATGCAGATCGCTCTGCATTAGTTTGGAACGATCTTCTTATCCCACAGTTTACTAGTTTATTAGAATATAGTTTGTCGTTTCTAGTCCAATATAAAGCTTTGCCCTCTGCTAATAGAATCCCACTCAAGTGTCAATGCCGAGGCCTGAATCATAAACAGAGCAAACACATTGCTGATGATTAACATTGCACTGCTGGAGATCTCTCTCTCTCCCTATCTCTCTCTCTCTCTCTCTCTCTCTCTCTCTCTCTCTCTCTCTCTCTCTCTCTCTGTCTCACACAAAATCTCTCAATCTTTCAGTTTCTCCTTCATGCTGAGCATTAACACTGATGGAGACTGTGAGAGCTTCCTTCTCTCTCTCTCCCTCTCTCTCTCTCTCTCTCTCTCTCTCTCTCAATGGACTGTCATGCTTAGTTGGAATATCATGTTAATAAATCAGCTGCAATATTAATGATAGACAGGGAAGCCTATGCAATGCAAGAATTCATTATACATAATATTACATTCATTCATTTTGAAGCGTTGTTTTCATTTCTGAGGGGAAACTGGTTCATATTTTGGGGACATTTGCTCCTTCATTTCTTTTAACACAGGTGACAGCTCATCAGCCCATGCATAGGTTTGATTAGTGATATTGAGTTTCAGGGTTAGTCAAAGTGGGTTGCTATGGCCTTTTCATTTCTTCTTGGAGTCCTTTATTATTCCTGGCATGTTTTCTCTCTGTCCCCCTGCGCTTCTACTAATTCTAACAGGCTTCAGTAGCTGAGGTACACCTCAGAAGTGATCCATGATCGCTCTGCATTAGAATGGACTCACACACCATGATGCCCCATGCACCATGACACGGGCAGGAAATCTGTTCCAACGGAAATTGAAGCATGACTCATATCCTTGGAAAGGGTCGCCTTCTTTATTATCAACCCCTAACCTCTTTGGTGTAATGATGCATTTATGCCTATATGATGCATCTGTGAGCCATTTTAGGCTTTTTATTCATTCACAGAGCGCTTGCTTGCAAAATTACTTCTGTGTTTTATGGGTTTCTGAGTCATGCTGACGTCTTTTGGGTAGTGATGTAATTAGGTGAGTGACGATACATTGGTATGACTTTATACCAGTATTTATACATTTTAAGAAAGTCAATATTGTTAAGCACAATGTGATTCCAGTGAATAAACATTGATTGATTAAAATTAAAGATTTGTTTTTAAATAGGCTGAAATATTTTTTGATACTAGTGATGTCAATGTTGAGGCAAATAATAATGTTAATTAATAGTAATAGTCATTGCCATGCAGTCCTAATGATTATCAAATTACATTTCTAATGAATAGATTCATTTTTAATGGCTTTTCATCCACTTTCTTTTTAATCAATGAACATTTGCTTCTTCCACCCACATGCATCACCATCTGTTATGTTAATTGTAGCTTTGTGTTTTGAATAATAAATGATGAATTGCAAACATTGGGATAAATAGCAAACTTGGCAAAAGTTTTATAAAATTAACTGGTTTAATTAAATCTGTTTGTCAAATCGCATACATTCCATAACCTGTATGATGTACAGTACTTTCATTTTAATTAATTGTTTTTCAGAATTGTGTCTAAAATATAATCAAACCATTGCATTTCACTCCATGGCATTCCCTGTCACCTCATAGTGCACTGGATGAATATATTAACATATTTTCTTATCACAAGCATGGAAATAACTGGATGCTGGTCAAGCATGTCTTCGATGTTTTGTAGGACCCAGGTCTACTGATTGAGGTATCCAGAATCACTCGACATCTCACAAAACTGAAGTCCCGGAGTTACAATTACTCTCCTGCTCAGTTGTCATTCATTCAGCAATGATTGTGTTTTATTTCCACATAGACCAAGAGCCTGACTCAATCAACAGACCACAGGTCGAGTCTGTCACACCAAAACAAAACCAGCAGGAGGCTGTAATCTGAATCACCTATATCTGTGTAAGAAATGGCCCATGAGCACTGTGAAGGGCAATCTGGGAAAACATGCCAGCTCCTGTGGAATAACATGATGACTGGTCCCAGTAGGTTTCATTATAGCATTCATGAACTCAGTCATGCAGCTTTTCAGTAGTTGCATTACAGTTTACCGCTTGCTGGAGAAAAACACACCATTTAAGGATATTTGAAATACCTGTAGTAATATGAGGACAATAACTTGTTGAGGTAACTGGTGCTAAAAAGTATGAAAATGTTCTAGTGTGGACATGAAATCTCCACACAGATATCTTGACTTGAGGTCAATTCAACTAATATTTCTCTTTATTAGATTGTTAAATTGTTAAAAACGCTATACAATTAAAAATAAATAGAATAGAAATGAACGTAAGCTGTAGGCTTGCAAATTGGCACAGAGCTCAGGTTGCTGTCCATGTGGATTTTCTGTGCATGTTCTTCCCGTGTCTGTGCAGGTTTCTTTGGTTTCCATCTACCTCTGAAATATATGCCAGTAGGTGGCATAGACAGAATGTTTGTGTACCTGATGTCCTGCAAGGGACTAGCAACCTGTTCTGAATGTGGATCCACTAGAGAACTTAGGATAAAGCAGCTGCTAAAGATTGATGGGTGGATGGATGGATGGATATATGGATCTATGGGTGTATGAATGGATGGATTAATTGGTTTAAGAATAGATGGATGAATGTATGGGTCTATGGATGCATGGATGGGTCTATGGATGGATGGATGGGTCTATGGTTGGATGGATGGGTCTATGGATGAATGGATGGGTCTATGGATGGATGGATGGGTCTATGGATGGATGGATGGGTCTATGGATGAATGGATGGGTCTATGGATGGATGGATGGGTCTATGGATGGATGGATGGGTCTATGGATGGATGAATGGATGGATGGTAAATCCTCAACCAGTTCTTTATATTGAGATGTGCATCAGAGTAGGTTTCTTCATCTTCTATATCAGTGAGATTTGCTCTTTGAATGAAGTCGTCCAGTCAGCTAATGAAGGAAGAGGAAGCTTTCTGCTTTTCAGCATGATTTTAACATAACCAACGTCTTCACTCCAAACCTGAGCTGAGCTCTTTTTGATCAAAGCTTGCTACAGGAATTTTTCCGAACATCTCTATCCAAGTGTGATGTCATGATTTAGAGCTTTTCAAAGTATTTTGGTCAACGCCAATGTATAATTTGTCATACGCTGACCTTCTAAACACAGTTCTATTTCTGCATTCACTTACCTGAATGGTGTTTATGTAATGCAACTTGCAAGTAGTATTTTATTTTCTTATCATTCACAATTCGAGTCATTCATCATGCTGTGTAGCTGCTTTGTTGTGTCTGTTGGTTGGAAGCAAGATGAAATGATTCAAATCAATGACATCAACATATTTCACTTTTAGATTAACAACTTTGTCATGCAGATTTTGAGATCAGTGTGGTATTAATATGAAGCAAACCAGCATCAATACCCTATTAAATATTAGGATTATGTGTTTATCCTTTATGTTGTTAATAAACTTTATAATCTGCACTTGGGTCTCATTTCCTGTTTTCTAGCAAGTAGGTTAATGATTTCCTGATTATTATTCGTTGTTGTTTAATAACTTAAATTAATGCACCTCCATGAATAATTAAGAATAAACACTGTAACAGGTGCTTTCATTAGCATGAACAGCAATTAGTAATGTGAATTCCCACAACACTGGAAAGATGAGTTTATTCTGTCTATACAGCATGTCTGCATAGCTTCACTTCATTGCTGTTATAAGACAGATGCTTGTTTGATGAGCTTCGTTTAAAACTCCAAGCTGTTAATCTATGCAGGAAAACTATTCCAAGCAATGTGTTCAAATTAACATTGATATTAATATATTAAAATGAAATTAAAAAGCATTTCATAGATTTTTTTCTCCTTAGCTAGACTGAATGTGTATGTGATACTCATGGGGGGGTCAGACAGTTTTTTCCCCTGTGCAAAAAATGTCAAAAGAAAACCACACAGTATAAATATGCTAAGATATTTATCTATATCAAATCTACAACAATTTGCAAAATATCAAAATTATCATTGTTGTGTCTGAATTTCT
Source organism: Tachysurus vachellii (assembly GCF_030014155.1). Lineage (NCBI taxonomy): Eukaryota > Metazoa > Chordata > Actinopteri > Siluriformes > Bagridae > Tachysurus > Tachysurus vachellii. The sequence continues at coordinate 13,848,713 of NC_083463.1, forward strand.
ACCGCTGACTAACCCAGAATTCACATTGGATGGTGTGTAGCGGTTCTTTTTTCTCCACACTTCATACACACATTACGCAAGACAGCGTGTGTGAAATGTCTTATAAAGTTAAGGTGGATTAAAATTTGTGTTAAAACGGATACTGTATGTATTACTTCCTGTTCATGGGATCTTAAACTTTGTTAAACATTCAGATGTGCTTCTTCCTTTAAATACAGGCAAAGTTCAATAATATTGTTTTTGCTGTTGTTTTTTGTTTCAAAGGTCTTTTAGGTACATCGATATCAAATAACTCATACTACTCCTTAAAATTGTCCCAGCAATCCATTTTGCGAGCCTGCAGAACAAACAAGATCCCATACAATATTTCTTTATTTCATTTCAATGGGAACAGCTCAGTTGTCATTAAGCTACTGACATGTATAAATAAATAAAAAGAATGCATATGGGTAAAGAGAAAATCTGATGAAAAGTGACAGAAATTTTTCATAATAAATGTCAGTTTGTGAGCACACTAACATCAGTGAGCGCCTGTGAAATCAACACACTTCCTGACTCGTTTGTATGAATTCATGCTGCTTGCAAAGTTTCTACGAATAAAAAAAGTCTCTTTCAGAAAGCACATTACGCACACACACAGCATGACAGAAAAAGACATTTTTCATTTGAGAAAAAAATGTGCTTCAGATTCTACTGGTGAGTCTGTTACCAGGATTTAACTGCTGTCAGTGTTTCCCTGAATATCCTGCAAATCTGTAATAATCTCACCCATTATATTGTGGGAAAATGTCCCAGAGCATTGTGTGTTTTCCACCTCCTTGAGCTTGAACGTTTGCTCTGTCAAACAGCATCCTGATTAGATCATCTGAGCAAATGAGAAACAGTTGACTCTACATTTACACTTGTTAATCCCTTTCTTGGAGAGACAGAGACATTTCTATGAAATTGAGACTTGATGGAATGGACAAACTTGTTTGTAAGCTCTCAAGCTGATCAAGTACACTTGCACATTTTATGAGCCATTATTTTATGGTGGATCTCTGAAATGGGAAATAGATAGGTGGTGGATTCAGAGGCTTTGTAATACCCCACTTGGGGGAATGGTCCAGTTTCAACCTTGACATGTTCCCAGGGACTGTAACTCATGTGTATGAACCCTTCAGGTTTATAAAATATTCCATCAGGTCTGTCTCATTAAACTTTTCCATACAGTGGTTTATGGCTATGACTTCAGGATGCAACATGTTACTCATAAATATATCTGTTTATTAGTTGCTTAAATTCGCATTGGCTTTTTCTAAATTGTTAAGGCATCAGGCATTTTTATTTGTTTGTACTGCCTCAAAAACGGCAGCTGAGCATTCTTTACAGGTGTTATCTCATTTTTTGATTTGTCAAATCCCTCACAAATGGGAATAAATACACCTTATAAGGTCTAAAGCAACCATGTAACAACTACATCACATCAGGAGATCATCTGATTGAACCCTGACAATACCATAGCCATGCAAAGCAGAGCGGCAGTAAGAATACATTTGGCTGTGCTCTTTGGGTAGACAGAATGGCATTTCTCTTCACTGTCAATCAGAATGGCACTAATTGTGGGCATGGGTGAACTCATGTATATGGAAGGTGGGTGCCAGAGCCTTTCTCTAAATGCACTCTGCTGCATTTCTTTGTCGGATTAGTATCGGTTCAAAAAGACAATGGCTGAGTTGAGCATAAACACAGCTGGTAGCTGTTGTGATAGGTGAGAGCTATCTAGTGGATGGGAATTGACAATGACCACGTCTTTTTCGTATTGAAACTCTCTCTCTTGCACTTGTGTCTGAAAGATATAGTAGCTCATTTATGTCCAGAATAGGATTACATCTCTCTTTAAAAATCCATAGAAGGATAAAATACACAAAACATGCTTTACAGATAAAGTTTTTGCTTCTGACAATAGGCAGAATTTTATTTTTTCAGAATATTATTTTTTCATAATATTCAGTTTTACTAAGATTACACAATAATTTCTCTTCTATAACTGTATACTATAGAGTCAATCAGTGCTACATGTGTTAAAAGGAACTTCAATGTGAGTATAAGACCAATTTCTGAATTAATTACTTGAACTGTTAACTTTACATCTATCACATCTATGTGAAGTTGCTATCAATTTGGCAAACAAACCATCCGCCTTCAAACGTGACTGACTTTATTTCAGGGGGACAAACGCTGCACTGAACTTATTTAGTTAGCCTTTACCTTGTCCTTTACCAGTATTATGAAGTGTTTAGCATTCATAGCATGTTGCAGATTGTGATAGGCTGTGTTTAGGGTCAAAACTCTAATGGTAATTTAGAATGTACAGAAAATCCTTATCCAGGAAGTTCAAGTACCTTAGGGATTAAGGGAGTTTCTAAGTGTCCAAAGCTCTGATGTAGCTGCTATGCTTGTGATGGAAAGAGCAGGTGATTCATGGGCTTTTCACCCAATGCCCCCACTTCACCATCCCTCCCGCCCCCTGAGACCTGAGCACCAGGGGGCATTATCAGTGGTAAATGGTTCTGAAATGTTTCGCCTCAGACAAGTCCAGGCAAGCTGTGATTTATGGCCCATCCATGCTACAGAACAGTTAGCTGTGTTACTGGTAAGGATATGAGCATTTTCATGGCCACAGTTCAAGTTTATTTCAGTTATAAATTTCCAGAGACGCGGCACAAAAAGCAGCAGTAAATTTATGGCTTGAGAGATTGTTGTTTGCAAGCTGCCAGGAAGGAAGCAGCTTTTTAATGCAGTGAGGATGAGAATGACCAGCTGCTATTATACTTCCTTTTCCACTTTTAGTTAAGAGGGGTATTCAAGATGCTTTCAGGTCATAAATAATGTATAAATAGTAACCTTCTAGTATAAGCTAGTGAGATATCAATTCATACATTTATTATGTGAAATTTCACAGCATGTATTCATTCATTCATTCATTTATGTGTTTTGTTTGTACAGCTAGAATCACCAAAGCTGCTATTGGACTTCTACAAAAGCATAACATTCTCAGATAATCAGCCTGAAATACAGTTAACATGATATATTCAACTTGCTTTTTACTTTATTCTGAAACAAATGATCAGCTGGATATTAACAGTATGTACTGTATCATAAAACGTATATAATCCAAATAACCAGATTTGTGCCCAGTAAGTACAAATTCCCTGCAATCCATTGTACCCTTTAAAAGTAGGGTCTCCGATTTTTGAGAAATGCTTCAGAAAACTGAATCGGGCCGAAAACTAAACAAAAAACAAAACAAATGTGTAGCCAATGAGCAGAAAGGGGCGTGTCTTGTCGATATGTGCCGAGAGAGTGTTCAGTGCGCATGTGTGACATTAGCAGAAAGTGGTTTTAACATTGACATGGAGGATAAAAGAAAAGAAAGAAAGCGAAGAACGGCTTACGATAAGGCAAGAAGTAGGACCCGTGTTAATATAGGATCAGCTTTCCAGCGCTGGAGAGAACTGAAGGAGCAGGAAGTTGCCGCATATTCACAGATTGGAGTTTCCCGAGTCAATAACTCCTGAGCTAAACGCTGTTACTACACAAATAACACCTCTTTTCTATCGTAGTAATGTAGAGAGGCAGCTACAACCGCGTCCGAAACCGCTTTCAGCTGCGTCCGAAACCGCTTACTTCCATCCAATAATTAGGCGAAGTAGTGTTTAGGTGGCGGTTTTGGACGCAGCGTAGTAAACCATCTATCAAGCTGATGCCTCGAGTCTCTACTTCTAATGACTTTTTATGGCGGATGGCAAACCAACTTTTGGTGCATTCACCGCCACCAACTGCACTGGAGTGTGAAGCACTAGTAAGCAGATGACGCCTCACGTCTCAATCATCCTCGCGTCTTTTGACCAATCAGCATTCAGAAGCAAGATAAGGCAATCACCTATTTCGTCCCTCAGTTCAAGCCGCAGAGGACGAACAAAAAGCAATAATGAGACACATTGCTAAACAACGAAAACGGGCACTTGAAAGGCTTGTGGCAGACAAAAAACAAAAGAAATAGCAATATTTGTGTTCATCAAGGTTCCAAGGCACTCAAATTGTACAGAGAAAAAATTTTTCCAAGAAATTTTGGTAAAAATAGGATTAATAAAAGTGTTTTTTTCACTTGAAGCAAATGTTGTCTTTTCCCTTTATGTTCTTGTCAGAGTGCTTCATTTTAAGTTTTCAATTTTTTATTTTTTATTTTTTGGGAGGGGGGGGGTGGGGTTTCGAACCTTGTCACCTTTTTCACCTCTTGTGAGTTTGCAGGTATGAGAACTAATATACGCCGTCCTTTGCATGATTATGCTTGTGTGTCATTTTTGCTTGTTTGTTTATCTTCAATCGTATTGTTCTTCCCTTCAGCTATGATAAAGACACATTTCTTTCCATTAGTTGCCTGGGTTGCGTGTGTATGTGTGGGCGGAGCTATCAATACAGGGGTGGGACCCATTTGGGTTAGGGGCGTGTTTGTTTTGGTGATTTTATGTCAACATTAGTTTTCAAAAATCAGAGACCCTACCTTTAATTAACAGTTACATATGATGAGAAGCAAGATGAAATCCAAGGCACAAATCTGAGCAGTTGAGGGCCTTAGGAGTCCCCAGCAGTGGCTTAAAACAGACAACTAAACTCAGCTTGTGTTTTATTTGAACAAGACTTGCTTAGTTTGGAAAAAGATCATGCCTTAAACTTCCTGCCTTCCATGTATCTACTCTCATCTACCTACCTACTATAGTGCTTTAGTTATTTTTGTTACACGTCATTGTTTTCCTTTCCTTGTTTCCTTACCTTGCTTCTTAGATCCTTCTTGGGCAGAAGGGATGAAGAACAAGCATATTTACCAAATGAGAGGTTCTTGGTTACTGAAGTGCCAATTTCAGGCAAAACTATCGACTTTTAATGCAGGATTTTATTTTCACGCAGTGTCTTTAATGAAAATTATTCCTTTTGTATTTGTTCTTATTATTGCATCGTTTATTGAAACTGTTTTTGTCAAGGCTTACATCATGTGCAACAACAGAAATTCTTATGCTTTCCTTAGCCTCCTATTTCCTCTCTCCTGGATTTCTCTAACTATGTTTTAAGACCCTTTAAGGACTTTGAGCGATACTCCAGGTAACAGACTTAAAGAGATCGGATCAAGGAATCAAACAGGCATCTATTAGAGTTTTGGGAAGCACCCAAAGTTTACAAAAGCCCATTCTTTATCTTCTCCTCCTGGACTCCTACACACACAGCTTTTAGACTATCTTGCATTCAGATCAGTTCAGTGTTTAAGGATTCAGAATGTATGGGCCATTTCTTGCATTTTGGATGTAACATTTGAACTAAGATTGACTGGCAAAGTGTCACATGAAACAGTTAAAATATGTGTTTTTACAAGCTAACAAAGAAACAAACACCAAATTATAATTTTATAGGGCAAATACACAGCCATACACAGTACAACATAAAAATAAACCAGAATTTTTTTCTATACATGTAGGAAAGGTAATATATAAGAATATTATATAATATATTATGTAGAAATACAATACTGGTGGGAGAAACTGAATGGATCTAACAGTAGCATAGATTGTGATCAAATATAACAATTGCAGTCACATAATTGACTTTTTTTTAATAACTTGAATGGAAAGAATAGCCATAAAATGAGATAATAGTTTTACCTTCAAATAATGTACAATCATGGGCATACAACGTACAGGCAATTTGACCATCTCTCTTTCATCAGCAAAGGACAGCAATTAACCTCTGAATGCAGTGGTCTGTGAAACAGTATTAAAGCAACAATAGAAAGCACAAGAATAAGTGAAGCCACTCAGGCTGATATAGTGGTACAGTCCAAGCCTACACACAGTATGTTCAGTATGTGCATGAATGAAACCATCCTTCTCTGCACGTCTCATTACACGTCAGGAAACGCTAATCAATACTTGTGATTGATCACCAGCTGGATACAATCATGTTTCCTTTCTCACGTCTCGCCTTGTGCCTCAGGGGGACAAAAACATTTACAGCGCATTAGACACGGTCACGATGAACTTGTTCTCTGCCTCACTAGGTTGTTTCAAATATTTGTCACGCTTTATTTAACAATTGATTTGAGGGAGAGAAATATTGGACACCTATTTTATCCTGGTCAAAGTCGTGCTGGATCCAGAGTCTATCTTAAGAACACTGGGCATGAGACGGGAACGTACGCTAAATAGGACACACATGCATGCACACCTTTTCACTCCCATGGGTCTGAATTTAGTATAGCCAAACCACCTGCTTGCTGGTTTGGAGAGGTGTGAGGAAATCAGAGAACACAGGAACAGAATGCAAAGAAACGTCACACTGATAGAAACCTGCTCACACTCAGGACATGTGTAGATGAAAGAGAGTAATATTTTCTCATTTCTCTTGTTGACCCTGAGGTTTTCCAGACTGCAGATGCAGACAGTTGAAGACTGGAAAAGGATGATTTTTTTTTTTTTTTTAACTTCAGCTGTTGTTGCTTATTTGAGTTGCTATAGACTTCCTGTCAGCTCCGACCAGTCTGGTCTTTCTCCTCTGATCCCTCTCATCAATAAGGTGCTTCAGCTCGTAGACCCTCCGCACACAAGATGTTTTTTCTTTTGTTTTTCACACCATTCTCTGTGAACTCTCGACAGTGTTGTGTGTGAAAATCCCAGGAGATCAGCAGTTTCTGAAATACTCAAACCAGCCCATCTGGCACCAACAACCTTGACAGGGTTAAAGACACAGAGATCACACTTTTTTCACTCATTCTCATGTTTGATGTTGAACATTAACTGAAACGTTTAACCTGTATCTGCGAACAGCCAATGACCTATGGGATTGCTTTGGATAAACCACTTGGAAACTATCACATTGTATTTGAACTGCCATTGCTTTGGTCAGCTTAGTGCTCGGGTCTTCATCAGTGATTGTTTGAAGACATTGACAGGAAGGAATTAGTGTTAAGTCTGTAATGAACTTAGAAATTTCTCTGACCTATTAGTTCCTCATGAGCTCTTGGTTGTCCAATTTCACTCAACTACAAACTGTTGTAGAAAGGACATTATTTACATTTACATTATTTGCTGTCGAGTGTCACCCAAATAAGGATGAGGTTCCCTTTTGAGCTTGGTTTCTCTCAAGGTTTCTTCCTCAGGAAGTTTTTCCTTGCCGCCGTCACCTCGTTCTTACTCATTATGGATAGATGTTAGAAATTAAAATTAACTAAATTTTAAACTTTACAATTTTTATTCTGTTTCTATACTTTCATAAAGCTGCTTTGAGACAATGTGAATTGTTAAAAGCACTAAACAAATAAATTGATTTGAAATGAGCAGGTCCTACTGGTGTTCCTATTAAAGTGGATGGGGAGTGAGTGTACTATACAACACATCTGAGTTTTGCTAGCCTTCTAAGGGTCTTTGTATTTCTTGGAACATTAAAAAGATCATTGCTTGTCCAGAAATGATTACGTATCCATGGTTTAATTGACAATGAACTGTTATGACTCCTGACTGTAGGTTTAACCTTTTATGTAAAAATGTTGATAAACGCCCTGCTGATTCTCACTAATGATCTCCAGGTGTCATCGTTGTTGCCCTCTCGCTGTGCTTCATTAACATGCCAAGTCTTGCACATGAAATCTGAATATTGATGTCTATATCCACTGAGCTGCTATTTGAAGAGCTATTTTAGGCTTTTTGATGTGTAATGAGTCGGCTCTTTGGTTTTAATCGTGTTTACAGCTCCGCAATAATTTGTGTAAAATTTTTGAAATTTCAATTTTAACTACATATTTTTGAATCCGTTTAGTTAAAGCTTATTTCAATTGCATTTTATTTTGCATTCAATTCAATTGCATTTTATTTTGCATTTTGCATTCAATTTATTTCATTGTTTTAACACAGTGAAAAAAATATATTAAAAAATAAGTACCTAACAGGTATATTATGAAATTGAATGAAAGTTTAGATAAACAGATTATGGAGCTATTACACAGTTATGTCTTTATGAAAAACTAACATAATTCAATTCAATTTTATTTTAAACTTTGATGCTAGTATAGTCATTCGATTCATATATGATACTAATATTTTTTCACATTTTAATTTAATACAACATTTTTGCTTAATTAAAGTCCAGGAAAGTGTCATTACGATTTACATGACGTTATGCTTTAATGAGCATAGTTAATTAGTTGCTTTCACTAGATTGTGCAAGTTTTCCTCAAGATTGGCCCATTTAATTTACAGCAAAGGATAAAATCTAACAGGGTAAAATTAGACATAGCAAAGTCAATAATTATTTAGTCTTTGCTCTGCATAATGTTCGCACAAGACCAACACTAACCCGATTAGAAGCCAGTCATGTACTGGTACGTATCAGCATAGCCAGTCATGTTTATTTCTAAATTAACCCAAACTACCTGTAACCCACTGGAGGTGAAGCAGGGAAGAGAGGTGAAATAAATTTGTCAGGAAACAAAGTCCATCACCGGGTTCAAGTTCCAGATCTTCCAAATGTAGTGGAGAGAAGAATGTTCTCCAAACTCATGATCATCACCTACAATGCTTCCCATCACCTTGATGAAGTACATGACAGGTTGAGGAGTACCTTCTGCAAGAGCTTGACCCAAACATTGTGTAGCAAGGATTGTAACAGAAATCATTCCTTCTGACTGCTATCAGGTTTAACTCTGAGCACTCCTGAGCTGTCCTGAGTGTAATGCTTCAACTGGTTACATGACCAAAAATAACACAGTACACACAGCTAACCCTGAGCCTGATTTTATCTTTGAATGACGTGTAAAAGACAAATTTACAAACATCGTGAAGCAGAGGGAAATTCCATAAGACATACAACAGCATCCAATGAAACCAAATGCTAAATTGTTGAGCGAAGATGAAAGAAACTCTGAGGCACACTGAAGACCGCTGGATAAAATTCAGGGTTGAAAAGTGCGGTGCGCTGGTCTGGTGATCATCTTTATGACAGGAGGAACAGGCACAACCTTAGAGAAATTTTTAGAATTCCTTTTTGATCCATTCGCATAACTATCTATTCTTTTACCACTGTAAATCATGATACATGATAGTCATTTAAACAAACTTTTACTTCTTTTTAACTCCAAGTCTCATGAATAGTTTTGAAAAAATTAAACTAAGGTACGCACATTTTAAGGCAGCAGGCAAGCATTAGTTTCTAAGTCTAACTGTCTTGAAATTTTACAGTGTATTCGTATTTGATTGCCGTCGCTCTGTTGATACTTACACTGCATACTGAACTTCATTTCTACACTGTATTTAGTGTGGATGTTGTAACAGCAGTTACCTCTTAGAAATCTGTCTGTCCCTCCATCTTTCTGTCTGCTGTTGTCCCTACATTGTACCTCACTGCTGTTTTTATGATCAGTCTGCAGTCTGTTTGTCCTCTGATCCTACTGCATTCACTCAGGGTTGGGACCTTACTCAGCAAATACATCTCTATACCCCCATGTGGTGGCAAAGATTAGAAAGGTTGTGATGTACACTAGATTGTTGCTTTCTCTGGTTTAATGTTTCTAGATTAATTTTAAGTAGTAAGAAGAAGAAAAAGAATGAGGATATTGACTACTTTTTGTTTTTCTGAACCTGTATCAAAAACTCTCACTGTTCTGCTAAATGGCACTCTCTCTCTCTCTCTCTCTCTCTCTCTCTCTCTCTCTCTCTCTCTCTCATTTGTAACAGATAAGTATGTTTTCTACATCCCTAGGGCCTAGTTCTTATTTATATTAAGACAACATCACAATGAAAATGTTCCTATCTGAGGACAGGCCATGCTATGATGGGTTCTGCACAGATTTAAACAAAAAGGATAAAACTTCCTGAGTGTAATGGAAAGATTTCCCTGCTGGATTATTTCACTTGGATGTTTTATCTTCCTCTGTGGAGCCATTACACTGGTATTAAGTAGTTTCTGTCTATTTAAAAAAATGCTCTAATTAAATAAATAGTTTTGTCCTACATATAAAAAAATGTTAATAATAATAATAATAATAATAATATATGAATTATGTTTATGTACGAGCTACCTAATATCCTTCATCCGGGTATCTGTTCTGTATCTATAATAATGATAATGAGATATAATAATGCTAGTATTTCTAAAATCGGGTACTTGGACAAGGTGCTACAACAATAAAGTACATAATTGTGTAAGTATGCGTCAAAAGATTACAAAAAACACTCAAAACTAAAGAGTAAACCAAGTATTAACAGAAAATATATATTAAAAAAACTCTTTTGGTAGAGTTTTTGGACAGTTAGTGTGTACCATGTACATCTGAGCAAAAACCTTGACCAAGTGAGAGTGGCGATATCCCTTTGGCCAAACAATACATTGGTTAATTATTCTTGGTTTCAGGTGCATTACTCTGCATGGAAATCAGTTGTTAGTGGCATTCCTTTAAATGTTAAATATGCATTGAATTTCTTTCCTGTCTTCAGTGCAGCAGTGCTTCCTCCTCTTTCTCTCTTTTTCTGGTTCTATCAGTCTTTTGTCCTCCACGGACAGGTTGAGCGTTCCACTTCATGCCTGTTAGGGGAAGTGCCCCGCTGTGTCTGGCTTCACTGATGCTTGCCCAATCTGGTGTCTCAGCGGGCACCGTGCCCGTCAGCGGAAACGCCGCTCGTATTGCGTGCAAATTCGCTCGCTCTTCTGGGATAATGAGCTCACGTTCTCTCATGGCTACTGTTTGTGGTAAAATCGAACAAAAAAAGACCAAGTTTAAAATTAAAAGAAATTCCCGTATGCCGTGTGAACTGAAACTTTTTTTTTATTACTGTTGCCACAGCATATAATTTCCTTAAAGTTTAACATAAAGTATTGAAGGATTTTGTGAGAATTAAGTTGCAGTTTCAGCACAGTTCTATAGTGCTGAATGCATGTGAACCAATGTCAACATTCAACAGACTGATTTGTTTAAATTCCCACAAACAATGTGGACATTTGTTTGTTAGCAAACTAAAGGTGACAGTTGAATGAAAATGCTAATAGCTATAATAAACATATATATAAACATATATGTTTATATATGTATATATAAACATATATATGTTTATATATGTTTATATATATATAAACATATACCTAATGTAAAGATTAGTGGTGGTTTATAGCAGTTTTACTGCTATTTTCATGGTTTTATGTTGAACTTTTTACCAGTACATTTGCAATATATAAGTATAAACAAATTATTTTATTGACAAGTCTGATATTAGTCAGGACTAGGATTTGTCAGGTTTTCGGTGTGAGATTTTTTACCTCTGATGGGATAACCTTAAACATGGTTGAAGACAACACCTGTAAGTTTTAAAGACATCTCTAAGACTTTTGGGGCATCTCATAGGGTAGAAATTGGTTTGATATCACCTTACTGCAAGGATGTAGACATTTGTATATAAAAAAAAACTGGGTTCTTAAAGCCCCGGTTGTTTACTACATATGAGTCATTAACCACCACTGTGTAGTGTTACATGACAAAGAAATTCAGTGCTGAACATAGACACCTCAAAACACTGGATAATGACTGACTCCATCTCTACACTCTGTGTTCCTGTCCTGACTGATTTCAGACCCGAACACTCATGGGCCTTAAATTACTGAAGAGAAATTACAAAATAGTATTTGTTGTTGATAACCGATTACACATGAGTTTTTTTTTTTTCATTTGAGGCTTTTTTCCCTTTTCAACATTTTGTGATTTTTTTCCCATCTTATCAGGAAAAGTATCGAGTGTCTGCTGTAACAGCAGTCATTAGCAATTTAGTGTGTCACCTGGCAACCTCAGGCCACAATGCTAATTCACCCCAATTAAAATTTGTTTTTTTTATATATATCAGGAGTGAGATACAGGATCATAAATAACCTGTTTTTCCCCATCTCTGTGCCCAGGGGTCTTGTAGACGGGTTAATTTGCTCTGCTCTCTCTCCCTATCTGCAGGTTTCCCTTGTTCCCTCTCATTCCTTCTTCCTTATCTTCTGCTTGCTGTTGTTCTCATTTTCACACCTTCCATTTGTGCTGCTGTGTTTCAGATAGAAAGTAACAAGATGTTCAACTTTATCGCCACACCATCTTTCTCTCTCCCTCTCTCTATTTCTCATTTTCCAGCCCATTATTTTGTAGGGTTTTAGTATAGTAGTGTTGTATTTTTCATAATATTAAATAAAATTCTACTGATTAATAAATTATTAGTAATAATAATTAAAACATAACGAGAATCATTTTGCCAATTTTTGCCTGCATTTTTGGTCACATTAAAAAAATTTTTTTTTGCTTTTGGTTTGGAGAAATTCTGAGGGAATTACAGAAGTCTGTATGGTAATTTAATCAAAGTGGCATCCTTCATACTATTTAAATGTAACGTAACAGGTTTTAGGCCTTTTTAAGGAGGCCATTTAATTTCTGATCATTTTGCTGCACCCAGGTCCAGAGCATTTCATCCTGCCATTGCAGGCAAAACAGTTGCGTGATCCCTATATATTTGCTATGATTGAACAAATAAGCAGTAATTCATTGAATACCAATGCTTACAGGTTATCATGCTTACAGTTTCAGCACTTTCAGGAAAAATACCCGACAAATAAACAAATTATTTACTTAACTAATTAAGTTATTATCCATTCATCCCATAGGTTTTCTTTTTATTCTCTGATGTTTTGTTTCTGGCATTTGCTCATTTATGGAATGATACTTTTAATGAGAATTTGCCATCCATTAGAAAATGTACTGATCTCGATTTCTGCTATGTGAAAGGCTTGTTTGTATGTAGGATTGTTTCTAATTGAAATGTATATTTCGTGTTAGACTAGTTCACACACTGATATTGTGCAGAGCTAATCCTTGCTGTGAGCTGTGCTTTTGTAGATTTGCAGCACTGAATCTTACTGCTCTGGATGCAAGCTGATAACTTCAATCATTTTTCCTCTTTTTTCCTAAATATTGGCGTGAATGACTGAAGGCGTTTCCTGTGCAATCCCATATTGGCAAAAGCATGACCAGAGTCAGAGAATGTTTGCCCAAAAGTTAGCAACATGCAATTAACTTCTAACTTTTCTTTAACTAGCTGAAGCTAGCTTGCTAAATACTTGTGGTACCGCTGCCATTGTGGTGCTGTTGATTTCTATGTGCCTTATAAAATGAGCCTTTGTGACAATTGTATAAGGAGGCCTATTTCACCCAAATCAATTGTATTCAAAATAAAACTGAGTAAAAAGAGGTGTTAACATTAATGGTTTAGCCATAACCGTATACATGGAAATGTTGATGATTAACAAAAAATGGTCTGTCTGTATGTGAGTAATTAAATTAATTAATAAGCATTACCTATAGAGAGTATGCTAAAAGGTGGAATTTGCATTTCTGTATCCAGACAGCTTGTGAGATGTGTTGTCATAAGCTATCATTATTTTTATATTTTACTGATGGTCAGGTCTACAAATAAACAGGAAAAGTATTTTTCTGCAGTTGGTTAGGTTTTTATGATGTACAACACAACATGCACACAGAATAGACTGCAGACTAATTTTAATTTTGGTGCTAATGAATTCAGACTGTACTGTTGGCACCTCTGAGTAAAATTTATTTAACACTTGTGGATTGAAATTGCACTGTTACTGCAGTTATACAGTCTCTGTCAGCTCATTGATGTCAACTTGTACAGTTTTGCATGATCTCCTTGTCTCTAGGTGGTTTTCCTCAATGTCTTCCAACCTCCCAGAAACATGCTTGTAGGTGGATCTGTTATGAATGATCGTCTGTGTGTGTGTGTGTGTATGTGTGTGTGTGTGTGTGTGTGAGAGAGAGAGAGAGAGAGAGAGAGAGAGAGAGAGACTGTGAAGTATTATTCCAAGGATACACTCCAGAACCAGATTAAAGCAGTTTCTTAAAATGTATTTTTCAAAAAAAATACCAAAAGCAGCCACAGTTTGACAGAAGAAATTGAAATGTTCTTTTTCACATACGTAACCATACACATGCATAAACTACCAGCTATAAACATATGACGTATAAACATTAACATGTCAGCCAAACTAATATTAATAATAAATGTGCAATGCAGTATCGCTGACATCTGTTCTTTGTCATCCACATATTAGTGAGATGACTCAGTGAAAAATGTTAAGTGCTCTCTCATCTCTCTCTCTCTCTCTCTCTTCCTCTCTCTCGCACTCACTGTGTGTGCGCATGTGTGTATTTTGTAACATTGTGTTCTCTGGACTTGCCCTGGCCTTGCTGAACTCCAGACATGGTCATATTTCTAGTCCGAACTCTACGCAGACGCCTCCACAATCTTCTCCCACGCCATTATAAAACACGCACACTAATTGATTTTTTTTTACGTGGTGCAAAAGGTTATTGCCATGTACCGAGAGCACACTCGATATTAATGCTCCTGCCATTGTTCTCATTGCTTCCACATTAAATAAGCTGTAAGGCAGTCAGGTTTTCTTGACCTACAGTGAGCATGAGGCAACAAATGCAGTTCTGTAAAAGATTCAACAGGGACTGCATACAATAATTACTGAATCAGTAACCTTTTAGTAGAATTATCACCAACACAATAAGATTCCTTTATGACTCTAGGCTGTAAGTATTTGTGTTATTTACTGAAGCTATTTTTTTATGATATGATCATATTTACAGTATTGTAGTACAATTTAATATCAGCAGTTTCAGTAGCTCAACGTAGCGCAACAGCAGAAGTGTTTTATTATACAGTTATGGAAACTGTTTGAGTATAGTTATAGTTTTTGATCCTTTTTCCAATATAGAGATGCAATGCATCTGGAAAAATTGGTCTCTTGGTTGGTGTCAATAGCACAGTAGGCAGTGTGCTTGTATTTATTAAGCCACATGAGCATAGCCTCAAATCAGATTTGCACAAGAGGCACAAAAAGCAAGCACATGCACAATGTGGCACAGAGGGTCAGACCGGACAGTATAATCAGAGCTAAACATCCTTTTCATTTAAGAAAGCAACAGTCACCAGACATGCCATTCAGACACGCATTGGCAATGGAGATTCAAGTCAAGTAAAAATCCAGTGCTCAAGCTTTTGGGGATGGAGCTGCTCCACATCTGTCTACCAGTAAAGATCAGTATTTGTTTAGAATATATTATCTCTTCAATTCAAGTACCTAATTTGTTTACATGCCTAGTACAAACCTTGTTTGAAGTAAAAGGGCGAAAAATAAAGACTGTTTTATTAACAGCCTACCGAACTGCTGGCTGCAGATTTCAGCAATTTAATCGCCTCCAATTTCCTTATCAAAGTATGTCATTGTACTGGTGTATCAATACAACCCTAAATGTGGCAGTGGAAGAAAGCGCTTCCCATTAAATTTAACAAACTTGACAAATGTATCTGTGCTGATAAGCTGGCGATGGCATTTCCACTTCTAAGTGTCTCGCCTCTGCTTTCGTCTGACAGGAGAGAGAGCATCTAATTTACGTAATGTAATTACAATACAGCTGACAGACGAAAGGCAGACTGCGTGTCTATATCACAGCTGCACTAAGAACCAAATGTGTGGAGCACGCTAGACTTGATTATGTCAAAAATATCAGCAGCTTGCTTAAAAAAAAAAAATAATAATAATAATAATATGAATGGATGTTCTGTTGAGTCTTCTGAATGAACGTGATGAGCTGATGTTATAGAAGTACCGGATTTACACACCAAAAATACACACACTTATTTAGTCTGTTCTGTCACGCTTTATCACATCTGTATTCAGGCACTAACTTCTAGAAAAAGAAGACAGAAGATAGCAGTTACAGACAGAAGACAATATAAAGAAATGACTTGCTAATCACAGCTTGTTTGTCAGAGTACAGAATTTACCCATGATGCAGCACCTCTAGAGCAGAGTGAGTGTTACCGGCCTGGCTCAGTCTGAGCCTTGGCTACCAAGTCACTTGCTGAAATGTTTAACAAATACAGCTATAAACACAAAATTCACAAATGGACCTAGTCTTAAATAGTCACAACTCATTCTGCAAACACAGTAAAACATATCTTACAAACAGAATGTCTGGCATGAATAGTTTAACCTGTCTGTTAAACGTATTAATAAAACGTTCGCCCTACATGCGGATTAAATCCTACTGATCCTGATTGGAAGTGTTCCCATTAGTGCTTTCCAGAGTGTGAGTTGCTCTCTAGCGCCCACTGCAGGACTCCTGGAAAAGACTGGATGACTCAGGATGGAGAGATCCACCAAACTGTGTTCATTTACTATCTTCCACAACAACCTTCACTGAGAAGACATTTGTGAGTTGAACGCCTCCACAAGCTGCAGAGTGACTGTGAGTTACGAAGATTTGAAACTCTCTCTCTCTCTCTCTCTCTCTCTTTCTAATGTTTACACACACACACACACACACACACACACACACATTCACCCTCAATCTTTCTGTTTGTATCCATGCTTTTGTATGTATCAGTCCAAGCGATGGCAGATTGCTGTGTCAGTGTGCCTGTGTGTGCGTGTGTATATGAGTGTGTGGTTTACATCCATGTGTTTACCAAAGCAAAACGCTGGGCAGGAATTGAGCGTGCCTCCTGTTAGCCATCTGTTCTCACTGAGCTTGCTGTGTCCTAATGAACACACCCCACACCACAAACTCCACATTTACACGCCAGATAGAAAGCATGACATCTACCATAATGCTGATGCACAGACAAGTGATACATTTAAAGTACCAGAACAGCAAAGTGCCAGAACAGCAAAAACTGTAGCAGATGACTGGTTTGGTTAATAGCACATGATTATATCATTTTTTCATAAAGTCATTAGACAAGGGATAAGTCATAGGATACAGCAAACAGTCCACCTGCTGTTCCAGAGATTCTCTGACCCAGTCGTCTCCTGGTTTTAATGTTATGGCTGATCAACGTATACAGGGTGTAGATTTGTCTGATTTGATTTGGCAAGAAAATTAGGTGATGTCTTTCTCTCTCTCTCTCTTCCATGTTTATCTGTGCCTAGTGGTCCTTGTAAAGAATGTGTAGTGTGTGTCACATTAATCACAATCTGTTTCTGATGACAATAGAGCTCTCGGTACATTACAGAATCTTGTTGTATCCCAATTTTTGTCATTTATTCATGAATAAAACATTGTGTTTTTTTATTGTTGATAGTTTCATATGATGTAGAACATCTACAAAGCTTGTCATGTTACTCAGAAAATGGAAAGAACAAAGTACTATATAAACAAGTGTTAATCAAATCAATCCCATGATGGTTCTAATGTTTATAAATTCAAACCCAGTTTAACAATTGAATGGCGGCTTGCAGAAAGTTTTCCTCATGGTTCTAGAGTGAAAAAGGTGACCATCCATCTTCTTTTTTTTCTTTTCTTTTTTCATAAACCGTGATCTTCTCTCATGAACCTCATTTATTTCAGTCTTCTTTTTTTTATTGTGGACTCCTAGAGACTGACCTTAGTTGAAGCTAGCAATGCTTGCAATGATATGTTCCTCTGTTGTTTTTTTTAAACTTCCTGGATGAATAGTTGTTGTGCCCTTGGAGAGATGTTGGCAGACTGGCCTCTCCTGGGAAGATTCACCACCGTTCAAAGTCTGTTCCATTTAAAGATAATAACTCTCATTGTGGTTTGCTGGAGTTGCAGAACATTAGACAGTGCTTCTTAATTTTTTATATTATTTTTTTTCAGTCCATTACAACATGTCATTTCATCTTTCCTGGAATTTGCTTTGATTGTTGAATATTGTGCTTGAATGGACTTTGTGATGACTTCATCACTTTGATCGTGAAGCTCTGCTGCATGTTGTTTAGATTCATCTGGGCTGAATGGAAACAAACCTGGCTGTGTTCAGTCCGCTAAGCCTAAGTACTAATTAAAATGGGTTAAATTGCTGACTTTTAAAGAAGAAGACGGTGAGCTTTATAAAAAGAGCAGGCAGTTATACATGTACTACAAGAGTAAAGGCCTCTATATATATTTTGTAATGATATACAGTCTGTACCTGTTTTTAATATTTGTGTAATGAGTCATTTATACCTGATAGTTCTATGTGTTCTCATTATCTGCACTCTGTCGGAATTGTGCTCGGATCTCATTTCCCCAACACAGTATGCCAGAAAAATAAACTAGCTCAAGTGTAGGATGTCAGCCAGCTGTCAGCATAGGAAAAGTCGGATCATTAGAAATTTTTTTTTAAATGTCATCCATTTTCTGCGTTTTTATTTTATTATTTTTTTCTTGATGGTGCTGTATATTGTGGCTGGGGCTTTTCTTCTGAGCTCTAGCCTGATATGAGCACACTGTATTGATTGCTTCGCACCTGCGTGAGATCCTTTCACAATGTTAGCCAGACTCCAGAGATATGCACTTTGTGTTTATACCAGTTCCCTCTAGGAAAAAGCCATCTGATAACAGGATTATGTATCCAATAAGCTATCTAATAAGGTATTACATGCAAGGTGCAAATAGGTGCAAATGTTTCCATCAGCCGACCAAACCAAATGCAAGATATGAACCTTAACTCTTATTACATGTACATGATTTGGATTATGTGGATGATTACAAATTTTCAATGTTAGTCTCGTAGTTATATAAAACTAATCTCAAGCCATCTGCTCTTTCTTCCAGCACTGCTCTGTTTTCTCTGGGCTATGTTACAGTGCAGCTGTAGAGTATGTCCTTGGCTGTATCCTCCTTCTGTCAGGCCATTATAAATATAAATGGATCAGTAGTTATTACTGATAGAGGACACTGTGGAGCTCATAGTCATGAGTGGGAGCAGAGCTGAAAAGCTTTACTTGTGCAGATGTACCGATTCAGCTGAAGAAATCCACACAAATACGAGTAAAATCCTGGTTCAAAACCTGGGTGTTAAGAACACTGTGTAAATAGCGTCAAATCAAAGTTACTGGACTTTGGGATTAATCTTAAAGATGTGTGACCACTTATCCCAGGAGCTTTATAAGCACATTCTGATGATCTCTTACTAAAAACACTCTTAAGCAACTAAAAACCTCTCACAGGAGACGTGTCACAACAAGAGAAATCTGTAATGGTTCATTGGTGTGCTCAGTGCGTAATACAGCAAGCTGATAAAGAACGCAAGGAAAAGTACCCCGAACACATCACCACAACATTTCTCTAAGCGCTTCACATAATACAGTAGTGTTAAACTCTGTAATAGAGCAAAAATAGAGTAGGTATGATGAGAACGGTACAACAAGGGTTGCGACCTTAACGTTTCAGTAATACAGTGGAAGGACTAGTAGAGTCAGCTGCACATTTATACTTCACAGTATGTACTTAACCTCACAACAAACCTTTTGCTCAGAAACTTTTGCTCATACAAAAGTACATAACACAAATACACGAGTAAATTCTGATGTCCGCAAACAAAATACGTTCTTTGTTTGTCTAATTATCCAAAATACTACACAACCCAATCGTGTAATTAACATTCTCATCCTAATGTCATGATTTATTCTTAGAATGACATTAGAGTGTCATTTCAAAATTAAACCGAAACCCAAAACCAACGCAAAAGGCACAGGGTTGAATTTTGGGATCAGAGGGTTTACATGTTTCAGAAGCAAACACGATGACTCGCTTGCTTGTAATATCCGCATTACTTTTGATTACTTCCTTAAGAAATGTCAAAAAAGCAAGCTTTTTTCACCAGATCTATGATGCATGATATGATTGAAGCAAGTACGCTATTATTACTAGTCACCAGTTGGCCATTATCTAAATTATGATTTTGGAAGAGAGATGGCACATGAAGGATAATCATTCATTAAAATGTGTTTCTTGTCCTTCTTTTTTTTTAATTAAAAAAGAAAGCTGCAGATGTCCCTAATTCATGTAAATAAGATCTTGAATGCAGACCCTTCAGATCTGAGACATGCTCCATCCTATTCCAGTATGATTCAGCACTCATTATGTTATGTATAAATTAAATAACCTGAATAAGTATAAAGGTGTCGAACTTCAAAAGAACAAAAAAAGATGACCATCAAACATAGTCCATAGATAGCAAAAAAACAAAAAAGTCTTAAAGACTAGTAGAGAATCATTGCCTTATTATAGTCAATGTATAAATGTCCATATAAGTCATTTATAAATGTCAAAAAGTGATGCGTACATAAAGAATGATGGTTGCAATTTCTAAAACATTAATTAATCCTGTTTATTCCAATTATTATCTTTAATTGGCTTTTATAAAGTGTTTGCCAATTTAAAGTTTAAATAAAGCACTAATGAAAGTGGTGTAGCGATGCCACATGTGATGAACTTTCTCTAGTAGATCTGGGAGGCCATGTTGTCAAACAGGCACCCATGAGATTGTTTATTGTAGTCAAACATACCTGCTTATTGTTTCATGTCACTTTGCCTGGTCTCCTGGTGCCTTTCTCTGATGAGGGGTGATTAGCATTTCTCATGTGAAAAGCCCGTTAACATTCAAATGGACATTTACTTAGAACAAGTAAATTTCAATGTGTATTTAAAAGAGCACATTTTAACTTAGTAACATAGGTCAGTTAAAAAGACCTAGTAGAGAGTCCCTAAAATGTTCACATGTCAACACACTTGTAATTTGCCAATGATAAGTTCTTCATTACATATACAAAAGGTTGAGCATCTGGCACTTCACTTGAGCACCACCAGTGATGATCAGTGATGTTTGAAATGATCTTTTTGAAAGTTTCTTTTGTTAGATTTTTCAGAAGGCTTGCCTGAGGCCCTTATTAAATGATTGAATGAATAGAATTTGAAGTATAAATAAATAAATAACAGGTATAAATAATAAGTAAAAAATATATGGCTCTGGTTCCAACTGTCAGTTTATCTCGTGGCCTGTCATTGTGCTGAGGTTTAACCTATAATTACAGTCCAATTAGCAATGTGGAGATGATCAGCATATTAAAACCATTCAGACTGACTTCTAACTCTTACTGTATGCAATGTTGGATTAATGGTGTATATATTACATTGGGATATAGAGCAGTAATGCAGTAGAATATGCAGAGCTGGCTAAATAGACTGTTTGCATATCGGGAATGTGTATGCATGGCTTAAGCATTAACTTACTGTAAGTGAATACATTTAATCAGATCAGATTTACCTTTATTGTGTACATGTTCAGATTCAATGAAATGCACTTAGTTTCTGAGCAGAAGTGGCAGAATATGGCAACATGGCTGTGACTCTCAGTGTTACAATCCAACATGTACTATAATGCTGTTTGCCAATATATGTGCACACACTTTCTTTAATAGGGTTCATATAATGGTTAATAAATGTATGCTTGTACAGTATAATGTGCATGTACCAGCTTATTTCTTATCTTACCTAACTCTTCTCTACTATCCCCTCAGTACCTCCTCATATCTACTTACAATTGCAGTAAGAAGTTTGTCATCTATTTGGAAATACCAGGATTATATCATTAATACACATGACATGTGGTGAGATCATCATCCAGATCTTAGTAATAGATGAACTCTTTTCTGTTGAAATTAAGATCTCACATATGCAGTAGTTGTCCATGTCAAAGCTGAAAATAATGTTTAAACAGGTTTAAACCAAAAATAATGGGTACGTCCTGGGCTGTATCTAAAGTCAGGCATTGTGCTATAAAAAGGCACACACTGTCTGATTAGAGGCAGAGACTGCTCATTTTAAGAAAGATATGTTTTTGGTAATGATGGCGCTTTCAAAACAAATTTCAAAAAACATGGTGGAGGGAGCATTACGATTGGAGCTGCTTTGCTGCCGCAAGGCCTGGACAGCTTGCAATCACTGAGGGAACAATGAATTTAAAATTACCAGAAACTTTGATAGAAGAACTTCAGGCTAAGACTCCATTACCTGAAAGTTAATAAAACTTGGATGTTGTAACAGGACATGAAGGAGTAAATGAATGAATGAAAGAATGAACGAGCCAACGAACGAACCAACGAACGAACCAACAAATGAATGAATTAACTTCCTGTAAATACAATAAAGTATCACAGACATCAGTAAGTTCCCATTTAAATGTCACAATAAATCACTCAATGAACATGGACAATAATCATTCAAATTAGTTAAGCGTGAATAGACTTATTTTTACCTCTATATGATTATTACTGTATTAATGAATGTTTATTGATGCTTAAAATGTTTATATCTTTCATGCATGAATTTAGAATGTGTCTCTATATTAACAGAGTTTTAGAAAGCTGAAGAGTTTTACATTCATCTACAATAATGCTCTGTGATTGGGTTAAGATTTTCATCCTCCTAAATAAAATAATAAAAAACACTTTTATTAATGTCTTATTACTATTACTGTGCTTAGTTAATAGTAAATAGAACACTATATATGTCAGCATTTTTTGTTGTTCTCATTTAAAGCAAAAAATAAAATAAATAAATAAATAAATAAATAAATGAACATAACTCCTTATAACAAAAGTAGTTGTTAAAGTTTGGAGACTCATATTTAAGGCTTTTATATTATACCAAAGCTATGAGGCTAATGTAGCTAGCAACTAAAGGAAGCAGGAAAGGACTATTAATTTAACGCTATTTAACGCTAACAGCCTATTTACACCAACACACAATAGAAATAAATTGTGTATGTTATTTATTTACAAGCATATATAAATGAAATCTCAAAGCCCAAATCTCTGTCTTCTTTAAGAGATGCAGTAGTTTACTTTATGAACTTTCTTAAGAAGTCTGGGATAAACTTTAAAGTTAGAAGTATTTTATTGGCCAAACAGTATTGTTTAAGGTAAGTGTGTGATTATTTAGGCATGCAGTGTGCACAGTACATGCTACTGTATAAGCTTTCCTTACTTATTAGCAACATTAGCTTTAAACTCCACTCTGGGCTGATCAATTACAGTTAAGGTAATTCAGCTTAACTCTGTTTCAGCTATTGCTTTAACAGCTAACACTTGATATTGGCTCAGTCAATGTTGTCCCTATTGATGAGCTCTTGTTTGAGAAATTCAATTTCTTTTATGGTTTCCTCGGTTCCAATTGAGAAGATGCTGCATAGGTAGGCTGCAAGGCAAACAAATACTGATATAATACCATTATCATGTATCTACAAGACTATGGAAATACCAGCAACACACACACTATTCTCCATACTTTTTAGACTTAGCCAATAACAACCAAAGGTTATTTTCACACACACACACACACACACACACACACACACACACACACACACACACACTGGAGATCTGAGTGTACCGTATCCATGCAAATCACTCGAGCTGTATGCTAATGGCTCACTCCATCTCAGTGATGGATGTTGTAATCCATACAAATGAAGTCAGTAAAGATTATCGTTAATTGCCAGGACCTGATATGTATTATATCACCACAGAGGCCGTGTAGCCATATTGAACGTCTGATTCCATTTATCCAAGGCGTGAACGGCGAATTGATGAGGGCCAAAAACGTATTTCCTGTTGCAAACGAGATTGAGATCTCACTTCAGCTCTGCAATGAGGCCATGAAATGCCTGTGAAAATGAAATTGTATTGCAGGCTCTTCTCCTTTCTTTTCACAGAGAACATAATCACAGTATAGATAATTGAGGGCAGCCCTTGAATAGCAACAGTAAAAAATGGAATAGGATTGGTTAATTGTGTGTGTGGGTGTGTATAAGTGGGGAAGAGAGAGAGTATGTGTGTTTGTATGAGTGTATGTGTGTGAACTGGTGTCCCATCCAGGGTGTATTCCTGCCTTTTGTCCAGTGTTACCAGGATAGGGTCCAGATACATTGTGCATAGGATAAAGTGTTTTCAGAAAATATCTGCATAGGTTTATAGGAATGTACAGTCTACTGAAAACATGTCAGTTAATAATTTATGTAACAATAATTTTAATAATGATCAATAAAATGAAAATATACATTATAGACTGATATGCTCCTCTATGATGCATCTCATACTAAATGAAGTCATTTATAAACATCATTAAGCAGAACCAGAAAGGTTAATATATCACCAAGCACTCAATAAAGCCCTCTACAATGAGTAGATGATTATCATCAGAATAAAATTAGATCAGCCAGCAGGAAAAATTAAGAAACAACACGTTACAATTCACAAGGAACCAAGAGAAATCCATTTGAATATTTTCTTTTCACAAAGGATGTTGTCTGTGTAATGGAGTGGCTATGAATGGACAGATATTTTCCAGGCCTGACAGAGATATTTATATCAGACTTGTAGCAAAGCCTTCAGTAAAAGAGACAAAACAGGACTGAACTATGACAACTGAATTATTACACAAAACTAAATTACATTACAGGGTGATATGATACTGTACATTACTGCAAATAAGGGGATGTGGTAGCATAGTGGTTAACATGCTGGGCTACAGATCGGAAGGTTGTGAGTTCAAATCCCAGGTCCACCAAGCTACCACTACTGGGCCCCTATTCAAAGCCCTTAACCCCTCAGTTGCACAGTTGTGTAAAATTAGATTAAGTGTAATTCGCTCTGGCAAATGTATTCGATATGGAAAATTAAATCCTTACACTTACTGGCACAATATATCAAGGGTGCATTTTACACTCTGGAGTGACTTACAGTGCTGTATAGTCTATAAAATGCAGTATTCTATTGAATTGGTGAAACAGTCATTTGTTAATGATACATAACATACTCATGATAACATTCATTCATTCATTCATTCATTCATTCATTCATTCATTCATTCGTTTTCTACCGCTTATCCAAACTACCTCGGGTCACGGTGATCTCAGGCGTCATCGGGCATCAAGGCAGGATACACCCTGGATGGAGTGCCAGCCTATCGCAGGGCACACACACACACACTCTCATTCACTCACGCAATCACACACTACGGACAGTTTTTACAGAGATGCCAATCAACCTACCATGCATGTCTTTGGACCGGGGGATCATGATAACATACTCTCGTTAATGTTTTTATTATCAGTACTACTTCAGCCTTTAGCCACCAGTAATGAAACACAAATGAAGCTTGTTAAAATAACTATAGTTAAAAAAATCACTCACTATCTATTTTGACCCAAGAGCCAGATTGTGTTTAGATTGCCTCCACTATTTTATCCGGTCAAGTGCAAATCTATAAGAGCATCTGCTGTAAGATAATGTGTTAATAGTGATAGGGCAGGTGTCTATATTCCCTCTGTTTAAAAACGTGAACATAAATTGTGATGCCCTGCAGAGGTGAGGCGTCCTACAGTATATAGGGACGGTGTTCATAGGTGTGGTAGAATCCAGATCCATTGCTTGTCTGGCCAGGATAAAGTGGTTAGTGAAGATTAAAGCTCCTCTAGGGATGTACCATTAATATATAGCAGATGTGGCTAAAATGGGAAAATCTTATACAGTGCTTACAAAGGACAGGACTGAAGGACAATGTACTGCAAAGGTACATAGCATAGGAGCACTAGAAAAAGCACTCAGCACTAGATCAATCAAACAGTGTTTTATATCTTATTATACTCACAGTACAGAGAGGAAACCAGACAATGTAGTGGATAGAACAGATACACTGAGAGGCACAACCGAGTAGCTGAGACCACATACAGGAATAATGATCAACAGTAACTCACAACACAAGCTCACAGATGCTCACAATTGGTCACTGCCATTCCAGTCAATAGGAAAGAGAGCATCATATAGTCATATAGTGTCCTTTCACTGGTTTCTTGGATATCTAGCCATGTTTGGCAATGATCACTGCTGTCCATAGTGCCATGTTTGGCAATGATCACTGCTGTCCATAGTGCCATACTATTCACAAAGTTAAAACTCTGAGTTTGGCAATGGAAAGCTTAGGTTTGTTTGCATGATTACGTTTCAAGAAATATTATTGTGCTCTGAAAGTTTTTTTGTTCATAGTGCAGAGCTGGCTTCCTGTTGTGCCTCTGTCTTCGTATAAAAAAAAACTGCTTAATGAATTAACAAATATGAACAATGAATAAATAGCCCTGATACTGAAAAAAAAAACAATTGTTGCACACAAGGACAAGGTAATAACTATAGTATTATGTGATGAGGTGTCGGAAAACAACACCAAACAGGCTGCTGTTGTATAAAGTCGAAGACATGCCATTTCTTTTTCCCTGTTATCCAAAGTAACTGACAACAGGAAAACTCCTGCATGTGCACATGTCAAATATTAGGACAGAGGGATAGTACACTGGATTAACATGTTGAGTTTGATCAAATGTAGTCATACTGGTCTCTGCTAATGCCAAAACAGATGGCAGTTGTGTTTTGCAGTGATGTAGAAAGAATTGTTGGAAAACAATGCATGTGTATGTTTGTTGTCTTATGTACAGTAAAGATATCTGGAAAAAAAGAAGCTTTTTTCTAAGCTTAACCATGTGGAAATGATGCTATGAAACGGAACATCTTTATATTTTTGTTTCTGACAAAATGAGATTTTTGTGACCCACATTTGAACAAAGATAGAAGCCATTTTGCTTTATCTCCTATTGCAGTGCTATCTGTGGGCATCGGGATCATTGTGTAATGTGATGTACACACCCACCTCAGACACGTTTAACTGAGATCTTGTATGACAGAAATGAAACCGTGCATGAACAGTGCCGATAATATCAGTTACGGCCTGCAGGGTGAGGACATGCATGTCCATTTGTCTTGTGTCTACAACAGTTTGAGCCAATACACGTCAGCATTATTCCATCAAACGCCATAGAATGTTTTGATTTGAGTAGATTTTTGTGCATGTGCTGGACAGGATTATCTAATAAAGATTTAAAAAGGATAAAATGTGCATGAGCAAATTTAAAAGACTATATTTGTGAAACAGAATTCTGTAATAGGCGTCGTGACCCACTTAATCAATGGTTTCCAGGTTGCTAGTAGTGATGTATTTATTAATAGATACTTCAAAAAAACTTCTGAGAATCACTCTGGAAAAGGTCATCTGCTAAATATCGTATGTATAACGTAATGTAAATGAATTACTCAATGTTACTCACTTTCAGTATGTTCCAGTATAAATGGATTTTTGTTCTTGTTGTTTTTTTACCCTGACAAATGACAGCAAGTCGATTCTCAGTATATTTTCTGTGACTTATAAGAAAATTGTGAAAATATTGTCTGGGGACTTACAATTGTATAACAATTGTACAACAAAAACAACGCAACAGAAAATACTGAGCATACGTTAACCAATAACAGAGGCTTATCATTATATAGCTAGCTAATACATGGCTGTTTTAGAACTAAGTCAGCTTGTCTGTAAATAAATTATAAACAACACCCATGTATAAATCATTATGTTTCTGTGGAAACAAGAAAAGCCATCCGAAATATCAACATTTCCATCTAATTTGTTAATAAAAACCTTCACATGAGTGTAATTAAACATTTACAAACATTTTCTGCTACAGCTAAAAGAATCGATATTTTGTCACAGCATTTTAAGATCTATGTAAGAGTTCAGTAAATGAAATATGAAGTTTATAAAAAATTATAAGGTTTACATGGAATGTTGTTAAGAACAAGAGCTTCTTTGTGTGTAGCATTACATGCACAGTACCCTGCAAACACAGATGGTTTATAAATTGACAAACCAGACATGTGTTATAAGGAAAAGTCATTAACAGTCATTGCAATATCATAACAAGAAATGTTAATGATTACTTAAGGAAAATAAGGGGACAGTAGATGGTTTATAGAGCTTGGTAGGTCAGTCGGGACAGAATCAGGGCAGACATGACAGTTTGATTCACTGGAATAAAATGTCTGAGTTGTTTTTGAAACACAGCCCCTATTCTACCTTTCCTGAAACCCCTTGTGTGTCAGACGTTTTGTTTATTATCTTCCCTCTTTTCCAGGATCCATGTTCTTCCTGTCATATCCCACCTGTAATACCGTCTCACTGACTCACACTCCAAGGGTGGGCTCCTAGGACACACACACATACACAAACACACACACACACACACACACATAATCATAAAACAGAAGGGTCCTTACCACCATAACGAGTGGCTCCATCAATACACCCTGATCCCTTCATCTCTTTCCAGCCGTGTGTGTCTCGCGCCAGGGAGTGTGTGTAGAGCAGGCCTGAGCACGCAGCATACAAGAGCATGAAATAGTTGAAAACTGATATGCGCTGGAAAATACGACACGTCCAAGGCCACCTACAATGATGCTGTTGCTGCAGAACCAAAAGCACTTAAAATATTACTAGAAAATATTCTTTCACAGGAATTTAGTTTTGTAGCGGGTAAAGATGAGTGGATTTGTGATTTTTCATCTTTGTACTTAGAAGTGTGTGTTTCATTAAAGAACAGAGAATATAAGAAGATGGGAACGAAATGAAAAGAAATAAAAGATAGAGGCGGAGATAAGAAAAAAGAAATATTGTGATCAAAAAAGAAATTTGGAAAGAGAAATAATGAAAAGTACAGATATAGAGGAGAGACAGAAATAAAGCATAAGACAAAGATGTGGGGAAAAGAGGAGTTTTTATTTATTTATTTATTTATTTATTAATGGCAATTGGCATTTTTTTCTAGATGGGAAAAAATACTTCACATTTTATTTGGTGAATTTTGACTTCTTAAAGTGACCTGAAACTGTAGTAGATGGAGGCTTGGTCAGCATTTCCTTTATATTATGATATTATGAAAGAATACGCATAATAATCTACACTAAGTATAAAATAAATTATAGATTTTCATCCAGCCACTTTTTCTGAAGCTTTCCAGAGCACATACAGCATTTTATTTATAGTTTATTTATCCCTGTTTAAGCATCACAATTTCACTACAATATATTAGTTGATTTCCGGCTATTTCATCATGCAAAATATACGATGTGTGTTTCAACTGCTATTTTATAAACTGCCAGACTATTGAGTGTGGGAGTCAAGACAATACTGCACTGATAAATATACTGGAAATATTTGTTTTTGCCTTCCTTTAATTTATATGTCAACATTTTCCTTTTGAACAGCATTTTGATTTATATGTTAAATCATATTGTGGCCGGGAGCAAAAGAAAAAAACAGAATTATGTTTCATCAGTCCGTATTTTCTATCCTTCAAATTTTTTTGTGTTTATAAGAAAATGCTGTTCTTTAAAGTAAAAAAAACCTTATACATTTACAACAAGAGACAATCTGACAATCTCTGAGGTATGAATTACATGCAGGTAATTTGAATGATCTGAACATAGAGAACATCCCCTGTATAAATACTAACGTCTGATCTAAAGATTTCAACTCAGAATATGACCCCTTACACTATCCACCATATTGACTGCCTCTGTTTTTTTTTTTGTAGGGCATTAACATCTCAAATCAAACAATAACCTTTTGTACTAAAAAGGAATTATGTAAATGGCACATGATCACATCACTGATCAGTGCCAGAACAGATCCAGAGCCTCCGCAGGAACAGCCAGCTATGTACAGATGGTTGCTACCTCATAGTGTCCAGCATTATCTGCTTAACTGCATTGTCCAAAATTTATCATGACTTTTGGCAGATTCTATAAAGATCTTGTATAATTATTTGCTGGAACAAACTGAGATTGAGCACACACAGTCTGTAGTCAAAATTAAATTGTGACATGTTGTGCTACTAACCAGTGTGCTCCATTTTGTCTTTAAAACTTATAAAGAACCCTTTTGTCAGAGTCACCCTTGGGGTCTGTGTGTGTGTGTGTGTGTGTGTGTGTGTGTAAGCAATAGAATGTTAGTTTCATTAGCCTTTTTTTCTATTTTTAATGCAGACTGTATTGGGTGAAAGATGCATAAAGGATTGAGAACAACCAACAAAATGACCTTACAAGTAATTTGGAATGTTACTGTAAGTACTTGGGGACCCCTATAATTACAATAAATACAAGAGTATGTACATGTGTGTGTGTGTGTGTGTGTGTGTGTGTGTGTGTGTGTGTGTGTGTGTGTGTGTGTGTTTTATACTAAATGTGCTGACATAATGCACAGAAATTGCACAAAAAGGATTTTTATATCTATGGCATTGTATATCCAGCAGCCAGGCTGTTCACTTTCTGTCCACAATTATTCTGTGTGTTGTTAGAGACAGAAAATCCTTTCTATGTGAGCTAATTGTGTGATATACTGAATAACGAGTTTACATTTAAATGCATTATAAAAATGTTACATTTATTTTTCTAATATTCATTAAATAGTGGTTGATTTCCAATCCGTATTTTACATAAAAACAAGTGTTTAATTTAGCGCGTTTATTGGATTAATTATCATTAGTTGACGTACCTGCGTGATGACGTCATCACACGCGTCACTATGTTATGCGCCCCGATGCGCTTCATTCTGAACGCCGTCACGGAAGCCATCACTGCAGCGTTCTCTGTGTAATTCTTTCATTAATTAATCCTTTTGGTACTTCTTTACAGGTACTACAATTGCACTGTTTAATCAGCACAGAGTGTTATCTTGTGCAAATGTCATGGGAGAAACATTTTTTTTTTACTTTCGTGCAGACAAAAATTTGAGAAATTCGAGAACATGAACATTCAAGAACATGCAGTGCAGTAGGCACTGGACTGGATGAAAGCCAAATCCTTTAGCAATCTACAGATATAAATGAACCTCAGCCAACTGAAAATATGCAGCTAGGATACTGCATCTCCATGTCAGCAGAGCTTCATCTCTGGTCTAATATATAACGGGCAGTGTTGGCTCAAGTGGTTAAGGCACTGGGTTGTTGATTAGAGGATCAGGGTTAAACCCCAGCACTGTGAAGCTGCCACTGTTGGGCCCTTGAGCAAGGCCCTTAACCCTCCCTGCTCCAGCGCTCTGTCCCCAACCTCCTCAGTTGGGATATACAAAGAAAAGAATTCCACGTAGCTGAAAGGTATATGTGGTGATAATAAAGTCTTCCATATCCCCAATTCATTCATTCATACATGTACATCAGCTCATGGTTTTCAACACTCATTAGGAAGTCTTGCAAACGAGCTACTTGTGTAAATACTGTATTTTTTTATGTCTCTGGTTGATTATCCCTTGACTGCTGCCTGTGTTTTGTTTGATTCTTTGGATTGCTGTTTTGTTCTTGTTGTTTTGATTTGTGTTTACAATTTGGATTGCGTATTGGAGAAATGATGATTGTGGTTGATTACATTTTCTGTTCATACTGTAGGACTCATACACATAGATCCTGAGTGCTCTTCCAGGTCCTGTGCATTATATCTGCACTATTTACTGTTACCTAGGCAATGCTTGTGTTTTGCTGTTCCTCAGCACCTGTCGTGTGTAAGACAAACGACACACAGTGTTCTGTGTCCATCCAACTTAATGCATCACTTGGTCAGTGTAAGTCAGGTGTTAATGATTAAAAACTCAATAATAAAAATTGATTTTGTTTAGTACCGTGTGAGTTAATTGAACGTTAATTATGTTAATTATACTGTTAAGGAAATGCTTTCGAATTCAACACAAGTACAAAGTGGAAAATTCATTTGACTTTGGGGGCCACAATAAAGGGGCCACACTACTATATCCAGTTATTTCTTATTCATAATATATTTTTATTCAATTTAACTTATTTGTTTAGCGTTTTTAACAATTGGAATTGTCTCAATGCATCTTTACCGAAGCATAGAAACAGAATAAAAATTCTAAAATTAAGTTACTATTTATATCAAACTTATCCCCAATGAGCAAGCCGGAGGTGATGGTGGCAAGGAAAAACTTCCTGAGATGATATGAGGAAGAAACCTTGAGATGAACCAGGCTCAGAAGGGAACTCATCCTCATTTACTGTATGTGACACTGGACAGTATGTAATGTAATTGTAGATAATGACATATAATATATGCCATACTCATTTTATAAAGTTTAATCCAATTGAAATCAAGGACTGGGTTGGTTAACATTTGCATTACCTTAACTTCATAACAAAAAACACATTATGAATAAATTGCTATAAGCTCTTGTTGACATTTGATATGACTGAAATTCAGAGTTTCAGTTAGTTCATCTATAGCTTCTTAGTATGCTGGCCATACTGTTTACCATGATTCGATTCATAGTACCTTTAGGGCTTGCTTTATTTGTAGTTTATTTCCCAGAAGAAATATGATGTTGTGCATTTCTCCTTAAACAGTCTTCTTTCAGGATCCACATTCTGTTGATTTAACGCAGACTTATATTTCACTGCATTGCAAAATCCTAGGCTATATAGATAAAAAAAAACTGATAAACTTCTTAAAGAACCAAAAAGTCCACAGTGTTAAGCCGGACCTGATATACTTTCTCCTATGTAGTTGCCGCTGGGTGTAATCGAGGCAAAATCCAGTGTTTCAATGTTCAATGCACTGGATGTTTGTTGATGTGATGTTTCATGGTGTGAAGTATTGGGTAGGTTAGGGGTTAGTAGTTAGGATTAGTGCTTAGCTTAAAATCCTGAGACCAGTTTAATCAAATCCAAGTCCACTCTCTGGACATTTGATTCTGCTGTGAATACAATACCCAAATATTGGCAAGAAAGAAACTACTCACATATCAGGACTTTCCTTAATTCGCTCTAAAGTTGATCATTTCTACCATTTCACATCACTTTACAGCAACTTTTAAATTTGCTCTTCACTTCCTCATATACATAAATCTCATCAATTGTGTTAAAACCTTGCCTTGCTCTGAAATGATAACAGGAAACAACTTTTATTTCAATACGGTCTTTAATTCTTAATAAAAAAAATCTGGAATGGTTAGGAAATGCAGTCATATAAGAGGAATAAAATTCTTCAGGATGTCATGTTAGAATAGATTCTTTTATTTTGTTACATATACATTACAACACAGCGAAATACTTCCTTCGCATATATGGCATTGGAGGTTGGGGTCAGAGCGCAGGGTCAGCCATGATACAGCGCCTCTGGAGCAGAGAGATTTAAAGGCCATGCTCAAGGGCCCATCAGTGCAGTTTGGCAGTGATCCTCCAAACAACAACCCAAGAGCCTTAACCGTTTGAGCCGCCACTGTTAATAAATCAGTCAAATTTGGTGTGGTAACATAGCACACCACCCCATTGCTGAGTTTAATTACAGATTTTGATTTGATGGCATATGACACTGTGTTTTCCGCTTACATGTTTATTCATGTGTAGTGTGTGTGCATGTGTGTAGTTGGAGTGTTTCGCGTGTTCATTTGTCTGTTTATCCCCATGTATGAACACACCATCTGTATTTCTAATGTTGCAGTAATTCTGTGTGTCATCACATCTATGCAGAGCTTGAAAAAACAAACTTGCTAAAAACACACACACACACACACACACACACACACAAGAGAGCTTTCTATGCAACTCTTGCTGTCTCTCATAATCTTCTGTCTGTCTGTCTAGAACAATGAGCCACAGTCACTTCTGAATGACACAATACTCAAATGACTTTAGTTTACATCACCATAGTGATATTCCATAGCAACCAGATGGTCTTTCTATTACACCACTCCTAAAATCAGTGATCACTGATCACTACAGCTCCTGTCTCCTTAAAGTTTGATATATTCAGTTGTATGTTATGTGAACAGAAAATGTGACACTTTGTATACAGGATGATTGTTGTGTTATGTCCCTTTTTAAACAGTAAAACTTTAATTGATTTACTAAGATGTAGAGTAATGAGTGTGATTACCGTGAGATTAAT
Organism: Tachysurus vachellii; assembly: GCF_030014155.1. Taxonomy (NCBI): domain Eukaryota; kingdom Metazoa; phylum Chordata; class Actinopteri; order Siluriformes; family Bagridae; genus Tachysurus; species Tachysurus vachellii. The sequence goes on from NC_083463.1 coordinate 13,882,463, forward strand.
TGTGTAAACAAAAAGTCTGTGTTGCAGATGATTTACAATGAGTGTTTGTGTGAATTATATTATGTGCAAAAGGCCATATGTAATTAAGATTTGTGTGTGCTCTAAATGCTCCTAGTAGGATTTTTAAGCTTATAAGCTTAAATGGCTGCAAACCTCAGTCAATATTAATACTTACACTAACAGTAATATTAATATTAATATTAATATGCATACTAATAATAACAACAACAATGACAACAATAATGATAATAATAATAATGATAACAATACTTATTATTAGTAGTAGTAGTAGTAGTAGTAGTAGTAGTAGTATAACATTGATTTATACTTCATTACATAATAAATTTATTTTTTTATTTAAACATATTTACATTTATTTAAAAACTACAAATTTTTGAAAATCGAAAAGCAAAACATTTACTTTGATAGAAAGCGGTGGAAGAAACTGAAAAATAAATCGCTTTGGCTAAAAGTGACTTACAGTATTAAAACCTATTAAAACAACAACTATTGGGAAAATTTACTTTTTTTATTCTAATTATCAGTGAGATTTACAAGTAATTTATAGACATGTTTAAAAACAACATCTGTATGATGGAAGGTTAGTGAGTTGAAATATTGTCTATCAGTAAACAATATTACATGGTGGGTTGCAATCAGTTAAAACACACACACACACACACGCACACACACACACACACACACACACACACACACACACACACACACACACACACACTATTTCACTTTATCTCCATTATCTTTATGACTGCTCTGATGCCAGTCTGTCTGTCTGCCTCATTTCAAATAAACACAAATGCTTCTTAAGGCTCAGTAACACTAGGTGGACTCATTCTCGTTACACTTACCTGTGCAGGAACCAAATGGGTCGCTCTGTCCTCTGATTGGTTAAGGAGTGTAAATCCAGCCCCTCAGGGGTTTGTTGTAACTCAACACCTGAGAGAGAGAGAGAGAGAGAGAGAGAGAGAGAGTATGTATGTGTCTGGACTGGCCTTATTCCCAGTCTCAGAAAGCTCACGCCTCTCCCTCGAGACACACTTTCTCTCACGCAGATACACACACACACAAACACATACCCTCAGCATGTCAGGCAGGTGGATTTGATCGGCGCGCTTATTCAGACTTGACCACCTGGAGCTTTTTCTATCAAGCCGGATTTTACTCTTTTATTTTATTTTTTGGGGGAAATAACAGTGTTTCACAGCTCACCCTGGATTTGTGATTCTAATTTATCCTCACAGTTTTTCTCCTTCACATGGTAAGTTCTTAACTTTACTTCATATTTCTGGCAAATATTTCCAACTTTGGTGAATTTATGTTTTTTTAAAGCAGAATTGTAGATTTGTAGATGACTTTTCCATCCTTTCAGCCGTAGATCATTTCAACCTGCCACAGTGTTCCTGAGTTCAAAAACATCTCAGGTTGTTTTATTGTCACTGAAGAGAAATGCCTTGGCCAGAGGGCTACCTCTTAGGTAGAACAGCAGTGTGGTTCAAATCTACATTTTTGAAAGCCGCACTTTCATACTGATGCATTTGTGACAACATTTCTTTAAGAAAACAACTTTCTCTTGACATGTTCTTTTATTTTGCTGTCTAAGCACTGAACCGCTCACCGATCTGGGCTTTTACATTCTGACCTTTCCTTTTTCCTTTTCTCTGATATCTTATCATTTCTTGGCACTTTTAAACCTGAAAGCTTTGACCACATTCTTGTCTTTTATGCTTTGTTTGACCGCCGCGTTCCAACGTGCAAAGATGTCTAAGGTTGTTTTATTGTCACTGACTTGAAGTGAAATCCCATGACTGATGTGTCGTGTTTGATTTTAGTTCTTATATATACAACCTACAGTGAACACACACATACAGTATACAGGAGTTTAAAAAATGCTGTAAAAGTTATCAGTAGTCTAACAATTCACCTAAAACAGTATTATAATTGTTAACTCACCATTTCTGTTCCTCTTCAAGTGTGTAAATACTTGTGTGATGTGTTGTCCCGTTTTAGAAACACAGTGACTCATTTTGTTTAACATATTAAATATAAAATGCAGGTTTTCACAGCATGGGTTTGATCATTGGAGCAGATTTCATCATCAAAACATTTTCTTTATTCACTACATAAAAGTTGTGGATGAGTTTCATTACTGTAGGTGTCGACAAATTCCAGTGATTCACTCATGAATATTTCACTTTTTATCCAATTACAGTTGGGTGTCTATGAATCCTTGTCCCAGTCCACTGTGCTAAACGGATATTTGTGTTTGAAAACTTTTTAAGGAGAGTATTCAGTTATTTTTCTTGTCATAATCAGCAGAGATAAAGTTGCACTGATTGTGTACTCAATTAAAAATGTCTTTTGGGGAGAAGTCAGTGTGAAAGCTTGTGTGTGTGTGTGTGTGTGTGTGTGTGTGTGTGTGTGTGTGTGTGTGTGTGTGTGTGTGTGTGTGTGCGAGTCCAAGTGACTGGTACTGTGCGTGACTGTGTGTGAACAGGAGTATGTATAGGAAAGAGACCCTCCATCTCCAGGGAGTGATTCCATTTCAGAAAGGCTTATGTCTTTCAACAATGTCTTTGTCTCTCCTAATCCTGTAGACCTACACACACCATTTAGCAGTCTCTCTCTCTCTCTCTCTCTCTCTCTCTCTCTCTCTCTCTCTCTCTCCCCCCTCTGCTCACTGTGTTTCTAGCCCTTTGTCCGTCTCGCTGTCTCAGTCTCACATGTCCCCACACCCCACACATGCAGGTTGCTCTTATTCATAGCGACGATACGGGCGGGTGAAAAGAAAGAGCTGTAACTTGTGTTAGTGTGGGTGGGCATGGTGAAGAGAAGGGCAGGCTTTAAGGTCAGACTCATATAACCCCTTCTAGCCCTCCTGCCCCTTTCTTAGTGTTTGAGCCCATAAAGTCAGTCGAGGCTATCTCTAAAAGTCATGACCTTACTGGGCTTTTGAGCTCCACCAATATTAACTTCTTTTTCAAGCCCAGTGATGGTGAATGATTTATATAACTGCTGTTTCTCTACGGATGGAAATCTGGCTGTTTACTTGCTAAACATGGTCATTGAACAAAACCTCATTGACTTTAAGTCTGTGCTAGGACAAGCGATATGGCAAAAATGATCCAACCAATAAGAAAACAGTCCCATTGCATGCAGTTATATTATTTATTCCAGAGTACTGCTAATTTTTTTTATTTAATTCATCAGAAGGGGATTCATTTTCTGTAATGGCAGCTCTGACAGCTTTTCTTGCTGCAAGGCACATCTCAGGTTTCAGTGAAAATACTCATTTTAATATAATATCTCTAGTAACTTATTCACAGGAACTCGTATAGTGGGATGTGCCACATAATCTAAGCCTAATAAATAATGGATTAAAAATGTGCTGTTCTTTAACTTAATAGAGAACTGCACAGGGATCGATATGATGAAGATTTCTGTAAGGAGACCTTTATTTAACATCTCTGGAAGTGTCAGGTGAGAAAGCTTTGTAACAGACACTCGATTTTCAGCTTTTAGGATTTTACACATTGCGGTTTCTTGGTGACAGAACGAGGCGCAATTATTTTAGATTTTTTATTATTTGGTGATGAAACAATTGTTTGTTGACACTATAATGTGTATATGTATGTAACAAAATATGTAATTGTTGGCTAATTGCTGTTGTAAAAGATGATTAAAAAAGTGTTTTTTTCCCCCTTTTATCCTTTATTTATATAACCGTACCAAATACTAATACAGGGCTGTCAAGTGTCACGCATTGAGAGTGACAGTCACGTATTTCGGTCTTTTCTCACATCGTACACATCGTATTTCTCACGCAGAAAAACTTTTTGACTATTTATCATATATTTAATATGCCGCAGCGGCAAAAATGTATCAGTCCGCACTGCTGTCTCTATGGAACCGGGCAGGAAACAAGCGCGTCTCCCCTTGAGCTCTTAGTCGAGCCTGACACTTATCAGCCAATCAAAAAAAGATTAAAAAAAAAAAGCCAATCAAAAAAAAGATTATCTGGGTAAGATTTAACACAAAAAAATCATATTCATTAGAGAGGGTATTTTCGATGGTCGGCTTGAACAAAACCTCAACACGAAACAGCTTGTCTCTGGACGGGACATTGTCCTCAGTTATGACCCTAAAAATGGCTGGGCTTGAGCCGAACTGTTTTAAATGGGAACAACATTACAAATATTAAAGGAGTCCAAAAAGGCAACAAACTCTTACAATAAACAACACCAGACACACACACACACACACACACACACACACACACACACACACAAATTAATAATTAGAAATTAAACAAATACTTTGTATTTGGTTAAATTGCGGTCAGTGATCCTTACCAAACAAAACAACTCCCCCATTTTTTATTTTTTTTATTTATTTATGTATTTTTTTTGGGGGGGCGGGGGGTGGCAGTGGGGTTGGAAATGTCACACTTGCCTGTCTTCAAAACTTGAGAGCCCTGCTAATATGTTAATCACACACCAGTAACACAACTTTGTTTAAGAGTATTATCTAGAGATGATCATGGTCAGTCATTCCATGTTTACAGCTTCTACCTAGGTACTAGAAAGGCGAGTGCTATTTCTAGTTGAAACAATACACAATAAGTTAGATTTGGTTGAGAATGTAGTTTTTTCACATTTTACTGTACTAATGAGCCGTACCATTCTGACACCGACACCACACACACACCACATACTCTGGGTGTGCTAATGAAGGCTGTGGGTTCAAACGGATTGGATTCTCTCATCTTTGAATAAAAGCATCTGCCCATTGAGTTCAGAAGCCACAAGACACAAGCCGCTCCGTTCTACCTGCATCACACAGGGGCCTTAATAAAGGTGGCTGAGTGGGTTGGACACAGGAATGAGCATGTTTTCAGGCTGGTATGAGGAGGAGCCCTCACACACACACACACACACACACACACACACACACACACACACATAAATAAAGATTTAAGCATTCAGTTCACTGATCTATTAACAGGAGTGTTTAGCACTAATTTTCCGACAAGGATCTTAACCAGGAAAGAGAAAGTGCTTCATGTGATGCTTTCTGAATAGAAAACAAATGTGTCCTAAACATTTTAAGGGAAAGGGGAGAACTTTTGTAGACATGATATTGAAATGTCATGGAGCGAAGAAGAGCTTCCTGATGGATAAAATAAAACATGCCAAGGTTAATTAGGACAATCAACATGGCAGTCTACTGCAGCACTATCCAAATCAACCCTAACCTTGCTCTTTCAGCTAATAATCACACTCAGAGTAACCAACATTTTCCTCTGACAAGTGCATATTAGCATTCTGTATCCAACGTAAATATTTCGCAATAGCCAAATCACTTTGTAGGAGTTAACTCTACAATCTCAGAGATAAGCATTTTAGGCTATCAGCTATCAAGCGATCATGTATCATGCTATCGGTTAGATAGAGATCAGTCAAGACAAACTGTGTACACTGTGTTTAAAATGGGTTCCTTTATCTCGATAATGGCGCAGTTGCCTACGGAGACAGAGTAGGTTCTCAGAAATCTGCTTAACCTCTCTGACTTTTTGAGCCCCATCAATGCTCAAGCACTCCAGCCTGCATCGTGGGTTGAGGGGTGTTTTGTGAGAGTGTGTTTGTTCACATTGAGGTAAGACACATTAGCTTCAGCTGTCTGGGTTCTGCCTAGGAATCTATGTTTTCAGATCCAGGCTTCACTTTGTGGTGTTTGCTCTGTGGCTCGCTTCTGTTTGCCTTCTTATTGTTTACCACAATGTTGTAATTGATTACTCTTGAAATGTGGCTTGAGTTGTTTTGTCAAAGCCGTGTGTGCCCAGCAGTTGGTTGGAAGGTGGCTGCACGTGTACACACACGCACACATGCACACACACATGCACACACACACGCACACACACACACGCACGCACGCATGCACACACACACACACACACACACAAAGAGGATTCCTCTGAAATATGGCACCATGCTTGTAGCGTTTGTGGATCAAACCCAAGAATGATTCAGTGGCCTTTCAAAAGAACGTGCTTCATATTTCCACACTCTTTGATGGCAGACTCCGAGTCTCTGAAGATGAGTTCAAAATAAATCAAATTTAAATTTGCCTCTTGTGTTTCTAGGAAAGTAGTTTGTCAGAAAGGTTCTTTATACAGAAGTGAGAAAAGCCTCCACATTACAATAAGCTGTTAACAGCATTATTCTAAACTGCTGGATTCTGTGTGCCAGTCTGAGCCCAGTTTTTAAATGAGACTCTTTTGTAACTTTTGAAAAAACATCAAACTCGTTGCTTCTGAAACTTTGATGTTTTTATAGTTGCCTTTTATCTTTCGTTGAGACACAGGATGATGTAGGTTGTAATTTCTATTCATTGTAAAAATGTTCCTTTAAAGCATTTCACTCTTTTTGGTGGGGGCAACATGCAAGACGGTCGTCCATCTGTGAACATGCACTGCTGCGTGATTGTAGTCGAGTCACTGTTTTCTTATTCTGATGTGTTTTCTCTCTCTCTCTCTCTCTCTCTCTCTCTCTCTCCCTCTCTCTCTCTCTCTCTCTCTCCCTCTCGTGCTCTCTCTCCCCCCCCTCTCCCCCCTCTCTATCTCTCTCTCTCTCTACCCCCCCCTCTCTCTCTCTCTCTCTCTCTCTCTCTCTCTCTCTCTCTCTCTCTCATATATTCTATGTTCAAAGCACAAGCACTGACTTGCCTTCAAGTCTAACACTTGATGGGATGTGAATTCTTTCCCTCCGAGGTGTCTCCCCTCTTCCCCGACTCTTGAACTCTCTTGCACATTCATGAAGCATAAAATCCTGAAACTGGGCTGTAAATTAGTAAGCAAGTAATGTTGTATTAACTCAAGGTGACTGGAGCCAGCCATTTAAAATCACAGGGAGGTTGAATGCATTCAGAGGAGAGCATTCGCTGCGTGATTCTATATATATATGAGCCAAAAGATGCCTAGAACTGGCACTGCACTATTGAACAGGGAAGAAAGAAAGGACAGCATTACAGCCAGACTTTTAAAACATCTTTAAGATGCTTGTTTTTTACTCAGACGTTCAGCGCGTTTAGTGTGTTAAACTCAACTCAACTATTAATGTGCTTGTTTTCCTGAGCTGTGCATTTTTAAAAACGTTAAATCATTAATAATAAGAAATACTGAAAGATGTAAATACTGAAGATGTATTTAGTAGGATGTCTGTTGTATAGTTTGATAGTTGTTGTAGTTTGTGCTAACCTATAGGCATAACTTCTACAGTGGTTATTATTAGTTAATTAAATAATAATACAAGTTATTATTTATTTTGAAGCCAAAGTTTTTTGAGTTTGACTTGAGAATGACTTGCACACTAACCTATGAATTACTAAAGAAACCTGTCAACTAACATGACTATGATCACAAAGCCACAGTCCACATTATCACACTAGTATTTATATAACCAAAGTGGCAAAGGCAAATTCAAAATAGTAAAAAAAAAAAATGGTAAAGCACATTAAATCAACCTTAATCATGCTCCACTGGATGTCTATTCATTTCCTGCTCATGACATTTAAAGCTCAATGGCCAATCTCACTGATCTCCTGAAACAGTATAGCCCATCCCAAGCACTTCACTCAGCTGAGACAGGCCTACTGTTAATCCCAGATACTGTATCAGTCACATCTCTACTGATAAAGGATGTTTTACTTACACGGCCTGTAAACTCTGGAATAGCGTTCCAGAGAACATTAGGAACGCTCGCTCGATATCTGCTTTAAAATCCTGATTACTGTGACTGTTTAACTTTAAGGTCTTGGCACTTGATCCTTTGTCATAAAGAACTTTAAGATTTTGAACTCAATATGAAAAAATGCTATACAAATAAGGATGATGAAGATGAAGATGATTGTTATTAGTATTGTAAGTATTGCAATTATTAGTATGATTATTGGAGAGCATGGAGGTGGTGGAAATCATATCATGACAGATGTACTTAGACCTCCTTTGAGTAGTGTTCTTGTTTTTGTTATTTTTATTCTTATTATTATGGCTGGATTAATTTATAAGAAACTACCTCTGAATCTAATGCCATTCATTAAGCAGTCACAGCTCTGCAGGTAGGAGCTTGTCTTCTTAACTGGAAAAACACTCAAGTGAGAACAAGAAGCTAATCCATATTCATCCGCTGGCCCTCAATGACCACATGCAAAACAGTCATTTCAGATGTGCCATGTTTTTTTTTTGTCTCCTCTTGTGGCATGTCTTTTTTAATGGTCTGAAGGACCACACACACACACACACAGGTTTCCGATCAAAAGCCACCCCTGGAGGGTCTCATGCTGGGACCTTTGCAGTATTGAGAAATAATTGTCTTCTTTAGCATATGCATCAGTGACTCCCACCATTACGGTTTTAATGAGCGGAAAAATAGTTTGAAAAACATTTATTTTTGGACTGTTTTGACTACTCCTTTAATAGATAAACTTCAGAGTTCAATTTGGATGAAACAAAAAGCCTTTTATCCAGTAAAAAGGAAGTTTATAGGACTTGAAAAGTGTTAGGTATTAGGCCAGATCTATACAGGGACATCAAGCAGGGCTTTTAAGCATCATTCATTTATTTATTTATTTATTTATTTATATTTTATTTTATTTTATTTTATTTTATTTTATTTTATTTTATTTTATTTGTTCATTTGTACAAAATTGAGCTTCCAACAAGTTCAAATAATTGGATATAATATTATATTATATGCAAATTATTTGCAATAATATTTCTGCACAGCAGCTGTGTAATATTGCAGCACAATATTAACAAAACATTTTTAAAACAATAAAAATATGAATTACATATCGGTATCTGTAAAGCTTTACATTTTAGACATAATGTGAGATTCAAATACAGATAATGAGCTTTCTAATCACTCCTGGAAAGGTTTGACCTTTTATAGCCTATTTCTGTGTGACAAAACTGTGCCAACCTGAATAACTTTATAAATCCTTTCCTTCTGTTTGTTTTGTATATTTTTCTTCTAGGTTAAAGAAAACACACACACACACACACACACACAAAAGACTGAATAGACTGCAGTGAGTAAAATTATCAAGAGGAAACAAAGAGAATCTGGTTGGATTAATAAAAAAAAGTCTAATGTTACATGTCAGAGAAACCGTGACCATTCTCTCTTGTCAACGATGTAAGGTATCAGATTAGTTCTAGGGGATTTGAGAGTTTAGCCCAATTAAAATGCTGTTTAATTGCAGCAAGTTAAATTTTATTTGCTGTCAGAGTCGTTTTACCGTTATGAATTAATTAAAGTGAGAGCGGCCATTTTTCACTGTAATCAGTTAGGATGTTGATGTCAGAGGCGGGACACTAATGAGATGACTGATATGACGGCTTATCAACGAAGAAAGGCTCAAAATCACATCCTACTGGGTTTTGTGTGTGTGGGCACATACGCATGTGTGTGTTTGTGTGCATGGGTGTCTTCAGTTGTGTCTCCATTCTTCCACAACTGAAGACACCCATGCACACAAACACACACATATGCATGTGTGTGTTTGTGTGCATGGGTGTCTTCAGTTGTGTCTCCATTCTTCCACATCTTCCGGTCAGTTATTTAAAGCTCGGTCATAAAAATCTGGATTCAGCCTCACTACCACATCACTATGAATAAAAGCATCTGTCAAATGAATGAACATAATTGTAGAAAAGTGAGTGTGTGCTTCTTGCTTCTTTAGTATCTATAGCACTAAATATAAGGACCAAATACAGTCTGATGCAAGCTCGATTGCTCGCTTTGTTCCGGATGATGGATCTGACAGTAAAGTGAGATTAAATTTGGTCTAGAGAGTAATATGCAGTTTGTTCATGGGTCAAAGACAAAAAAAGTCTTTTCAAGACAGAAAAAGTAATGCTCTTAAAATTCTGACACAAAGAAAGAATATTTTGAAAGTTTTTTCAATTCAAACATTTGATGTTTGAGGATTACAGTATAATGAAGATTCTTATTCCTAATGAAAGAATAGTTATTTCCTTTTTCTTTTTCTCCTACCCATTTTGAATCTTTTACTCCAATAGACACAGAGAATCCTTTTCACCTGAGGAGTGTCACTAGCTAGCTGTGAGTGCAGTTACCACTGAACAACACAAATATTATAAGGGTCAGTCTCTTCTCCGGATGCCCACGGTATAATTATCTAGCTCTGAGCCTCCCGACAGTGCCTGCTGTATTAATTAGCCGATGAGCACAAAAGCCCTAAATGTACATGAATAAACAGAGGTTAATGACATTCCCAGACCTGGTGTGATTCTGAATTCACAGACCTCCACCGGTCTGTAACCTTCTGTATAAAAGAATGTGATACTGACATCACAGTAGTTTTACTAAACTATAAATAAAAACTAAGCTGACAATAATACTATCTCACCATGACTTTTCAGATCTAATAAAAAGATAAAAAGATAGCTGAGGTCTGATATTACTGCAGAAAATGAACATCTGGAGTGACATGTGGTCTTCCCTTGTTTGTGTGGGTTTCCTTCAGGCTTTCCAGTTTTGTGCTTCCTCCCATAAACATGCATGTAGGTGGATTTGCTTGGTGGATTATGCTAAACTGCTCATAGGTGTAAATTAGTGTGTGTGTGTGTGTGTGTGTGTGTGTGTGTGTGTGTGTGTGTGTGTGTGTGTGTGTGTGTGTGTGTGTGTGTGTGTGTGCGTGCGTGTGTGTGTTTGTATGGATGACCGGAATGTAATCTCACCCAGTTTTCCCCTGACATTTATGTGAATCTGTGTGTGTGCACCTGTGTATAACATAGCGATAAAAACCTCTCCAGACTAATCTACAATTTTATGAGACCTTAAACTGTCAACCTGCCATATTATGTTGGAATTACAGAAAGTCGACTGAACTTAAATATTCAGTAGTGCTAGAAAACTACCAGGTACTGTGACAGCTGATGATCATTTTTCTTTCACAGTCTTTTGGTGTGTTGTTGAAGGAGGAAAAGCAGCCAAATCAGTGATGCCAGTTTGAAAATGTAGGCGTATTGTTGTTTTCTAAAGCTTGTCATCTAAAGTGTTGAGTTCATGTCCATTTTTCCCCTTCCCTCCTACTGCCATATTGTTTCTGCATTCATATACACGCACACAGTCATGGGCAGGATTATAACGCCATTATCCAGTTTCCAAGAAGCTCCTCTCACAATTGCCATCAAATGCAGCTGAAGCAATCAAATATTTAAAATTATTATATTTATAAATAACCTAGAAATTAAATATTTGATATAAAAAATGTTAATCTTTAGTATTTGGTACAATTTCTATATATATTCTTTGCTACACTTTGATTAGACCTAATTACAATAGTCTATTCTTCTTCACACTTACAATGCTCGTCATGACAAAGAGATTGAAACATCATTATTTGCCACAAGACCTGGTTATTTAAAGGCTGGAAGTGCATTTATACTGGAACCATTCCAGTTCCAGTATAAATGCAGGCAAACAGTCTGAAATATTTCAGCAATCACACGAATATTATAATATTATTTTAGTCCTGTGTGTGTGTGTGTGTGTGTATATGTATATATATATATATATATATATATATATATATATATGTATATATATATATATATATATGTATATATATATATATATATACATATATATACACACTCACACACATATGTGTGTGTGTTTACACAGGACTTGTTTAATCAGTAGCTGGAAGATTGTAAGTGGGGAAGTGTGTGTTTGTGAATTGTGTAGAGTGTAGTCCTTGTATCTAGGCCACAATGTTTGCTGGGACTTTGTGGCTCAGGGTGATGTGACACTTGCATGCATTGTGTAGCTGTGTAGTTTATGCAGTTTCTGTGACTACACTGTACAGTATTTGCCAGAATATACAAGCATGGTGGTCAAAGTATAATTTTTATATTTTTATAATGTTTTTTGTTTCATATTTTTATACTTGGGCACTATGTGTGAACAATGCACAAATTTGTAACCTTATGCATTATGTAAATTTAATTCCATTGATAATGATATTCAGTGTCTACATACTCACTAGTGTGGTTGAGATTTATTTGTTTTTATTTGTAACCTAAATATCACATTTTATTACCTCTTATTAATTCTATTCATTCTGTTCCTCAAATTTTGTTTTTGATATGTACAGTCTAGTAGGATTAGGCTAGGTTTTCATTTCAATGCAAGTTGTATGTAGTAGTTGTATGTAGTAAAATGTTGCATCTATTATATTAAAAGCTGCAATAGGATATTCATAAAGCAGATATGCTTGTAATGGTCAAGTGTCCTAAAACATTTGGCTGTTGTGTGTGTGTGGGTGTGTGTTTGTGTGTGTGTGTGTGTGTGTGTGTGGGTGTGTGTGGGTGTGTGTGGGTGGGTGTGAGGATGGCCCAAAAGCTACAGAAGCATGACTAGCTCAGCTCTCTTATCACTCTAGTCAGAATTCTGCAGAATTGATATGCTCTAGACTCCCTATTAAAGCCTTGCAGTGTGCACTACATTAACTCTGGGGATTAGGAGCCAAGTGAAGTGCACTCCTATCTTGTCTCAGCTCTCAGCTTGGCCAGAAACTCATCAGTATGACACACTCCCAGACATTGGAACTCCACACTCTTGCTGACTGTATCGATTAACGCCTACTAACTCCTCCACTTCCTTGTGCTTTTGTGAACTAATCCAGACTGAGATAAAAGTCCACACTCTGAATGCACTTACTGGAATAATTTGCAGGTGTATGAGACAAGTTCAATGCTTATTTGTACTCAAAACAAGATTTATCAAAATGTGATTTAAAAAAAAAACAGTTAAAAATAATAAGAATAAAAGAAGTGTTTGTCACATATACATTAAAGGAGTTTTCTTCACATATCCAAGCTTGTTTTTAATGTAGGGCTGTTTCAATTAAAATCAATTCAATTCAAGTTTATTTGTGTAGCGCTTTTTACAACTGACATTGTCTCAAAGCAGCTTTACACAACATAAACATACAGTAGAACAAAAGGTTATTATAAAGAATAATATAGAGTTTAATGTAATACAAAATTCAAGATTAATATTAGATATATTTAAATGTGTTTGTATTTATCCCCAGTGAGCAAGTCTGAGGTGAGTCAGGCAGCAGTGGCAAGGAAAAACTAACTTGAATGGTAAAGGAAGAAACCTGGGAAGTCTGGGGAACCTCATCCTCATATGGGTGACAGTGGAGGTGTGATTATAAATATACAGTCTGATAAATGTTGTATTGATGCAAAAAAAACACATGGAGTTGGCATCTCTTCTATAGTATCACAGAGTCTAACTGGAGCTGGTAGCTCTCTAGATGCTTCAGGATTCTCACAGAGTCGGCCTCATCTCATTGGAGGTCCAAAATCTTCACTGCACGAGTTCACAACTCTCGAATCTACATTGTAGTTCTGAACTCACGTTAGCCCATATGCTCTCCTTGTGTTGCATTTATTTCCTTCAGTTTCATCCTATCTTCTGGCAACATGCAGATTTCAGCATTGCTCCTGGATGTGAATGAATGTGTGAGTGAAAGTGGCAGACTTGTCTGCCTATCTCTTGCCCCACGGTATGTATGGCAATGCTGAATTTCCCTTGAAAAAAAATGTTAAACTGCATGCATATCCTATAAGTTGAGCAACAGTTTATTAAAGTTTCTGTTTCATTGTGAATTGGTCTGATTTTGTTAGACAGCTACTCTAGTTTGTGGTGGATTAAATAATTTTCCTTCTTTATGAGTAGTAATAGACATCAACAAAATGGCTGATCTGGAGCTCAGCTCAAGTAGGAAACAGCTGTGTTTCAAGAGCCGTCCTGCTCATAGCATTTTTGGCCGAGACTCGTAATACCGTCTGCCAGTGCTGAAATGCATTTTGTGACCCAATCTGAATGAACTTTATTTGCATCGTTAAATAATTTCCCACACATGACACCCAGTGCTGCACTTATCATAAAAAAAAAAATCTCTCTCTCTCTCTCTCTCTCACACTAACTCTCTTTGCACTTGCTGCAGTGAGAACTCACTGGGGTGGATTAATGGCATCCCAGAGTATTTCTTTAATTGACTTTGACTAATTAAACTTCTTTAATTTGACTAATTTAACTTTTCAGAGCTTCTCTCTTGTTCTGAGGTGATTTAGCATTGCATACATCACTGTTAGACACACTCACACAGATACTGCATCGTAGGGCTCTTTATGCATCCAACAGAACAGATAATGTGCATTAAAAGCAGGTTCCCTGTCCCACTGTGATTATCCACTCGAATTTCCCGTTAAAGGAAGCCACATTGTTGTGTGTACGTGTCTGAACTCTTTTTCCCACTACACTGGCACACCCATCAAAATATGCAGCCCCTGACTGCTCTTTTATATAATGGTGTTTCAGTGTGTGCCATCTAAAAGAGATGGAGGCAGAGAAAGCTGTAATTAATTCCTGCTCCGAACTACAGCACCTCACCAGGGAAGAAATGGCCACTAGGCATCCTCACCTCTGAACCCAATCATCACGCGTGGCCGGCTAGTTTCTCTCCTAGGATGCCGTTGTTTAGACAGTAAATGATGTTTGCTTGCATGCATGAGTGTTAGTCATGAGTGAAAATCTGAGTAAAAATTGTTTTTTTCATTTTATTTGTCTCTAGTGATAACTTATTCATTGCTGTATATGTTTGGTTCGCACTTGTGTCACTATTACAATAATAATAATCACAGTAATTGCTATGAACTAAACCAAGTTCAAAGCCACTCAGTTGATAACTTTGCAATGCAGTACCACTGAATCTGAACATGATTGAACCCTGCTTTAACTCAACCACAGAAAGTGACAAGTGAATGTAAGACTTTCTATACTTTTAGCCCTGCACTTTGCCAAATGACATACAGCAGAATGTCTGTTTTTGTTTGCATTTTCTTCTGAATCCCTTCATAGTATGAAGTATGAAACCAAATCAGAACCATTTGAAAATAAAGCAGAATTATTTATTACACTCTGATCTGGACTAGGCAAAGTGACAAGAACGTAAGAAAGCATTCACTTACTATTTCATTTAACCTAGATTATTGATTCAGCATTTAGAATTATATATATTTAATTTCTTCTACACTTTATTCCAGTCTATCTATATGTCTGTGGGTCTGTCTCTTGAAGAGAGAGAGAGAGAGAGAGAGAGAGAGAGAGAGAGAGAGAGAGAGGGAGAGAAAGGAATCCCTCCCCCATGAGGTTTTCTATTACATGTCTCCGGTCTTTGTTGAGTGACAGTAGAAATTCAGAATGTTCTCACAGGAGGATCCAGCTAACACCAGTGACCACATTGTTCTAATCACCAGATATATGCGCTAAGGGAGGCATTTAAATGTTCAGGCTATCTTCTGTAAGCTCGCATTAGTCTATAGAAGACAAGAAGCTGTAGCTGGCACTTTACACTCTGATCACTTTCTATTCTGCAAATCCCCTCACACCTTGCAGCCATGAAAGAAGGAATGAACAAGACTGAGAGATCTCAACAGTGTAGTGTTTCTCTTATACGTACAAACATCCTGCTTGTATTGAGGTACAAAGTAAGGATGTTTGTGACCTGCCTCTTTCATCATTTTCTGCTGTTCGCAGTTGTACAATATACTGTACCATCTTTAAGCCAGCACTTAATGGACTGCCATGGTGGATGTGACAGCATGAATGCCCCCTCATTTATGTTCCTAACTTCAGAGCTAGTGCTATTGCATAGCCATTACTGTCTTTACTATTTACGTTTACCATTAAAGTTTACTATTTTCCACACATTTTGCCAAATTGGGGGAATTTGTTAAGTGTCATAAAAATGACATCTGTTTAATCACAGACTTTATTTTAGTATCCCTGTTCCTCATATATCCTGTAAAGACAGCAGTGAAAGCTGCACTCTGTGACACCCAGCCAGCAGAGCCAGACAGTTGTGGAGGTTGGTGGTGAACTTTTGAAAATTGTTCATGGTCTGATGTAGATTCATTGGGGAAAACGTCTTCCTTGGTGGATCCCTTGCTTTAGATATAGTTAAAGTTTTTCTAGGTAGAGATAAAGAAGTAGGCATAATTGTTGTATATTTTCTGAAATCTGACAGGGATTTGCAAATGGCTGGCCTTACTTCAACCCTGGAAAATCTGCTCCCTTGTGGCAGTCTCTTCTGCTTTCACCAGTCTAGGTGGGCCAAACATAGCCTGAATTCAAGATGAGCCAACAAGCTGATTTGATCACTGTGTCCTTGGGCAGCTAATTTTGGTGGTGAGTTTATTTTAATACACCAGATGATTGCCATGATAGATCTCCCTGGTAAAGCCCCTACCAGTGCTCTACAAAGCAGCACACCCACCACTTCTCATACACACACTCACTCTGTTGTGATGAGCAAGGCCAATGAATTGCTGTATGTCCTCCAATAAAACGTAATAGTGTTAGAGAGCTGGCATCTGTTAAGAATGCTAATGTCTTGAATATCTTACCAGAGTGTCCTGAGCCCAACACCGAGTCTGCATTTAAGTTGTTTGTGTTTTCTGGTTTTATTTCATTGGCGGTTAATGATGTGAATCAGCCCATTAACATATTAAGTGCTACTGATGCCGTTTAGCTGTTTATCCTAGAGAGTGCATGTGTAAAGATTCCTGTACTGGCCATGGTATGTGTTAATTAAGATTGCTGCAATTTGTGTGCCCCTGCACAACATATACTTGCCCTGTCAGGTGTTCTAAACGTTGTTCACCCACAGATACCAATTAGTGCTATTTCTTTTATTCTGGGGAAAGATTTAGTTAATGTGTTTTATCTGTATGTCTCCTGTCTTTGTAATGATAATTCCTCATATGTTGAACCTACATAGGCTAAATTGGACATGTCACCTGATATTAAAGCATTAACATCATGTACTTTATTTAAAAATAGTCTCCTCCATCATCTCCAGAAAGGTGAAACACAGTGTTTTATCTGATAATGCCTCATCCATATAGGAGTTATATATTGTCACTGTCAGATGTCAGTCCATCTTCAGGTAATGCAAGGTTTCATAAAGCATTTCTCATGCTAAGAAATCATGTTTGGCCCACTGTGAAGTCATATGCTGTTCTTTATTGTCATACGGATATTGATGGAAAGCTTCATCACCTTATTTCCCCTATTTTATTACAGCCTATTACATATTAATTGACAGTCTCATTCAAGTACATTTTATTTATTAACACTTATGTGTGTTGTCAGCAGATTTCCTGAGGCTATTTCTACATACACCCTTAGATCAAAGTTATCAGGGGACTACAAATTTTGTACCACCTTCATCAGACCAGCCAACACTCTCACTTCATGTTTCAGTTGTTTTTGTGGATAGCCCTTAATTTAAACATCAAACACCAAGTGTATACCACCCTGAATCGGAGGGTGCACACAAGTGTTTCAGACAGACCTTTAAAAATACCCTGCAAACATACTGATTGGTTTTAGCCCTTCTTAGCTCATTTTGGCTCACTCTATCTGTTGGCTGTTGAAAATTTTGTCAGAGAAATTCTTTTATCTGCTCTGCCATTCCATAGTAAATGAAACATAGATTACATCCTCTCTCTTTATAAGCACTTATGGCTGGCAAAGGAAATGGCTAGAAAAGCTGGAAGTTCCTTCCAGGTGGAAATGAAAAGTCATTATGACAAAAAGACAGCAGCAGGTTTTTAGCATTTAAACTGGTGTCAGGATGCTCACTGCAAGCTAGGTTGACTGGGCCATATGAAATTCAAGAAAAACTCTACCCTAAACTCTAAAATTATTGAAGTGTTATTTTCACTTCAGTGGTCTCTTCTGACCATTTAACCAAGTCTTTACATAATTTATCCCCAAAATAAATAAATAGGCCTTTTGACCTTGTCTATATAAATAAATATTAAGACTGTAATTGAGAGTTCTCCAGTGCTATTTTTTAGACATGTTCAGATGCTATTGAAAAACATTTATTCAGAATGATATATTACTATTTATTCAGCATGTATGCATATGTATTATTCAGCAGGATCTATTGGTTGTTAGTTATTCAGCATGATATATTACTCGTTCCTTTCATGTCAGATATTTAAAGTTTCCTAGGCTATCCTTTCTTGTTATTAGCCACTTGTGTTCTAGTGCTAAAACTGGATTCGGACATCGTGGAAAGAAAAAACCTCACTCATTTTCAATTCCATGGGTGGAGGGCTGTGTGGGTTTGTAGGCTCAGATAAATTTGTTATTCAACTTGACCTAATTGAAGGAAATTTCCACTTTTACTGACCTCAGTTGAAGTCCTCCAGTATTGGTGCTTGGTTGGGTTGATTGGCAGGATGGGGGATTGGGGATGTGGTTTAGTCAAGGCGTTTTTTATTTTTGTAGTTGTTTTTTTCCAGTTATTTTTGTGCATAGTCATCCAAAACAGCCCAGATATATAAGATTACTTGGAAACACAGATTAAAAAGATGTCTACTTATCACAGTTCTGTATTACAGTATATCTGATTAATGATTAAGCCTTTTCAGGCATAATATCATATATTTATTAGACATGTTAATTATGACATTTCAGAAAGTAGAATAATAGGGCTGTTGTTTTTCTTTAGCAGAAGTGCATCAGTGATTTATAATTTATTCCTTTTTACCTTCCTTTCTGCAAATATGCTACTAATTGAACTTAAATAAGATTTTACTGACATGATTTGTTATTATCATTGCTTCTGTAAGAATTTTCCCAATGTAGTTTGACCATTTGCTAACTCCTTACAAGAAAGAATCCCATGTGTTTGGTCTTCTGAGTGTTAAACAGTCTTTAAATCTGTAAAGTTATTGTTAGCCAAGTCCCTTGCTGCTTGTTGAAAATGACCTTAATAAACCCTTTAAATTAGAGGTGGATGCCAGCAAAACAGGTGCAGCTGATGTCTTCCCTTAGGAGGATGATAAAGGAGGTGATAACACTGTTTATTTTTGTAACACATTATTTGGCTAGATCACTGTATGGATACTGCACAAACATTCAATAATGCATCTGTGGACTGTCAACAATCTGTCAGTTGACTGCCATCAATCAGCCAATCGATTATTTTCCAACAATATGGCAACAGTTGTGGATAATCTGTATGAATTGTATGATCTTATAACTTTCTCTTTCCTTATATTTAGACAGCCCAGTTTAGGGTTAAAGATTTTTAGCAAAAAAACTATACACACTCAGTGTATAGAGTACTGCATTTTTGACATTTTGGCTTTATTTATTTTGGATATTCTACTTTAAAGGTCATAAAGAGTAATAGATCATATTAGCACTATGAAATTTTCCTTAGCCTTTTCTCATAGCATGTTATTGAAAGAGAGTTAAACATCATTAGTTTGACATGTTGTTGAGAATCTGTTGATAGGTTGCTTCATTACGGGATGCACTTATTTCCAGGGATTTCAGAACAGCAAAACAGATATTGTGTCATCGGGCAGGCGTGGCCGATTTGATAATCTAACCCTAACCCTAACCATAGTTTTTGGTTGTTTATTTGTTTTAGAAAATAGCTTAACTGTAAGATAATAAAGCATAATAGATATAAGATATAAAATCTACCTGTATGACTGTTTTGTCCTTCATTATCCATCATAGGTATGCTCTTTTTTTTTTTTGAACGAGGGCTTTTTTCCAAGACCTCCAGAAACACGCCCACTTTACGTCGTGGTAACGAAACCCCTGGAATTTAGTGAATGCAATTCAATAACACTCTATAGAGCATCTAAAGCATTATTAAGGCTTTGCTTTATTATTTTCAACAATTAAGACTTTGCTTGGTAGTTCTGCTCCTATCCTGTAGTACAGTGAGCTCTCTCTTATCATGTTGTACACTAACCACAACCCACTAATATGTCTATGCTGTACATTTAATACTAACCAGCTTCTTTTAACTTAATTTGCTCATTTATCATGCAGGGTTTTTTTATTTGAACATTGTCCCTAAAAAGGTGCTGATAACAGTGTGGCTGAGCACCACAGTTGTCACTTCCACCCTGAGGGGCCTTTAAATGCCATGTCGAATATGATGTAGTAAAGCAACTTAATATGGGTGTGAAATGATAAGGTAGGAACAGAGGACACCGCAGAAAGAACGAACACAGCACAACATTAAGGAAGGTTCACTAAATGATGAACCAAAATTTGTTTTCTAGGATGCAGTGGCATTGCAGTGAAATTTTGTACATTTAGAACATTCAGTATTTATAATACTCAAATTTGAGACAGCTAATGTGTTAGCAGGCTAAAAGATGGCTAATAGAGGGGTTGGGGTTTGTGTGTGGCATTGTGTTCAGTAGTTGTGTGCTCATTTGATTTAATTAGATCATCACCCCTAATAAGACATGGTTATATCAGAGATGAGAGATTGTTGTTTTCCATATTTTTTTTTAAGAGGAAGAGGCAATAATTATAGTATTACACTGTTACTACGGAGGCTTTTCTTTCCTCCTATATATGATAATTTCTTATTGTTTGACAAAGTGATGAACATTTTGCATTCTGAAATGCGGTAACCAGGTTGTTGTAAAAAAAAACAAAAAAAAAACATCCAAATGCAGATGTGGTACATGCATGTAGCCAACTGAAGCCTAAGATGCTAATAAGTTTTCAGTTTAAAATGAATTTAGCCAAGGAGCATTTATTTTGTACCTGATGAATTACATGGATTTGTAAATAAATAAATGGGGTGAGAGATCAACAATTTAGCTGCCTTTTTAATTAAAAAAAACATCTATAATATTGCTATATAACCTATGCTTTTAAATTAAATGTTTAAATTTGAATGAACATTTGAATGTTTAAATTTGATGCTTGAATAATTTACACATGGTAAAGCTTACACATGTATAGCATAAATAGCTGGTTTGAAATTGCATTTAGAGCAATTCAGATTCAATTTCAGTCTAGAACTTTTGAATGAAAATGCAAAAGTATAATAATATTTAATTGACCTTGAATCTCCCCCGGCTTGAATGGTTGGATGTTGATTGTTCTTTTTTATTTGCCTATACACAGAGATTAAAGATTAAATTTCCCTCTGAACAGATACTTTGCCAGAATTTGTAAAGAACATTGCCAAATACTAGAATGTGGTTATACTAATGTCCTTCAAAGCTATAAAAAACATTCTCAGAAAATTCAGAAATTCAGAAATGATTTCTAAGCTAAGGGAATAGTCATTGCCTCAGGATTGGACTGTCAGGAAGCTGCTGGCTCTGAAAGAATCGTGGAGAACAGGGACAAAATATTGGGTTTGATAAAGCAGGTGAGAAACACAGGTAAGTATATTTCAGTGGTTTGAGTAAAGACAGTGAATGACTCTTCCAACTGCTCCTGTCTTCATCACTTCTACCAAATCCACCAACACCACACACTGGCCCTGGGGAGTGTCTGTCCAGACAGCCTGTGCGGTCTGCCTGATTGGCCTGGTGCTTGCTGGGAGATCTCTGCTGCTGTCTCATTGTGCCTCTGGCAGCCTGACATTTGTGTCACACAGCTTTATTGTTAGTGTGTGATGGCCAGACATAGATCCCGTATTTAGTTTAAGCAATGGGATGACTCCAGGGAACCACTGTTGGACTGCTTTGTCTCAAAAAGTGGACGGCTATAGAGTCTCTGACATCTACTGTAATTAAGCTATCATTTAAAGACATTGGAAAACAAAGAATATTTTTAGTCCAGCTGACTGTTGTGCATTATCAGATCTAGCAGAATGTACAAGAGTTTATTAGAATACCAAGAACTACAAACAATTAATACAAAATTGTACTTGAAATAGACACAGTTGATATGGATATGCATTATGTATAGGGTTGGAGGATGCATATAATCACAATTATTTTCAGTCTGCCATGTAGTGCCTTTGAAGAAAGAAAAAAAACACACCAGGAAGTCTTAGCTAATATTTCAGCTAGCTGTATTGTTTTCGTTTCTCTACTAGAAGTGGTACGTACGTCCCTATATTACTGAGTTTGATATATTAAGTGAAACTAAAGAAATATTTTGAAATAGTATTTTATTAGGTCAAAATAATGTTTTGTTAAATACTCCATGCTATAATAATATTAAGTCAAATTAAAGATGTAGCTGAAATAATGAGTTATTAAGTACTGTACAAATAATAAGATTCAAGATTGATTTTCAATATCTGCTTTATCCTGGTCAGTGTCGCAGTGGATCCTAAGCCTATCCCAGTGGAGGCAGATACAAGTGTACATTAGAGTTCATAAAACATATAAAAGAATATGACCATGAAACAAAAACAAACCATGACATGAAAGTGGACTAACAACTGACAAAAGCTAGACAGCAGGTGCTACACAGGAGCTATCTATCTATCTATCTATCTATCTATCTATCTATCTATCTATCATCCATCCATCCATCCATCCATCCATCTACCCAACGTATTGAGTGCTACTAGACCAATCTACTTCATACCTAGTATGGATAAGATATTATTTTGATATAAGGCCATCCTTAAAAATATTTTGGTTTGCAGCAACAGAAAAAAAAAGGGTCGGTTGGTAGGTCTATATTTTTTTTTTCAAGTTTCAATGTAAAAAAAAAAAGTACAATTTTGATGTGATTACGTAGGTATGACTTTAAACAAATTAGCATATCGTGACGTCACTGACTGGGTCTTCAACCCGTGCCTTCGGGCGCATCATTGCAAACCTTATTTTGATGTTGGACACAGTTTTTCCAGAACTTCGTGCCAAGTTAAAGCGGTGTCGAGCTGTTTTAATGATTTTTTTAGATGTATTATGGTGCCCGAACCCGTTAATATTATTTTATTGCTTTTGTATTAGTTGTTTGAAGAGTAAAAAAAAATGGTCGGTCTTAACGCAAATTTACAACCGGCAAGTCGGTCGGACTTAAAGCAAAAAAAAAAAAATGAGTCGGTCCTAAATTGACAGGGTCGGTCGGGTTACGGCAAACAAGAATATTTTTAAGGATGGCCTAATGATGTACTATTTTGAAATAACGACCCATTAAGTGAAAATAGAGACAGAATACTTCAGTTTTTTTCCACCACTTGTGGTTCAGTGGTTCAGAGTTTCCACTGTGTCCATCTTAATGTGAGATGATGGTGTATTGTACCAAGAGTGAATTTATAAGTGGCTGTAACCATCATTGCGATTGGTTTCCTTAAAAAACATGATCAATCATGTTCACCTGATTATGTTTACACACTTTTTTGTGTTTTTTACACACTCAACTTGAAGAAAAGCAAGTAAGCAAGACGATGGATTATTTTAAGTTTCACTGTTAAAAACTTCCAAAACATTTCATGACATTTGAAGATTCATTCATTCATTCATTCATCTTCTACCGCTTATCCGAGCTACCTCGGGTCACGGGGAGCCTGTGCCTATCTCAGGCGTCATCGGGCATCAAGGCAGGATACACCCTGGACGGAGTGCCAACCCATCACAGGGCACACACACACACACACACTCTCATTCACTCACACAATCACACACTACGGACAATTTTCCAGAGATGCCAATCAACCTACCATGCATGTCTTTGGACCGGGGGAGGAAACCGGAGTACCCGGAGGAAACCCCCGAGGCACGGGGAGAACATGCAAACTCCACACACACAAGGTGGAGGCGGGAATCGAACCCCGACCCTGGAGGTGTGAGGCGAACGTGCTAACCACTAATCCACCGTGCCCCCCGACATTTGAAGATAAAAAGAAGAAATATGTTCACATTATGCGGCTGTCATGTTTTACAGTGCTTGTCTTACAATATATTGTATTCTCTGAGGAATCTGGTACAGGACCCATGGACCAAAATTTTTTCTTCTTATTATAATCACCATCCAGTGAATTTGCTATATAACAGGCTGTTGTGTTGCTGCTAATGAAAGACAAGAGAAAGTCCTATTCAATTTGCTCAACTTACATGAATACATGTATGAAACTGACACAGATGCCGTTCTGAAAGCATCCTAACATCATGGCTGTTTGTAATTGTGTTAATTGCAGAGTGGATGCAGTAATGACTGGCTTGAGTTTCTCACCCTCACAGTGCCATTGATTGTTGTGTTTTTATTAATTGGAGTGTCAGACACATCTCGTGAATGTTTATGGTCCGAGAGCCAGAGAATGATCTGTCAGTGTAATTAAACATTACTGTTAATGAAATGTCCCTTCTATATACACGTGCACGTGTGAGGGTTTTTACTGGGAGTAATTCATACAGTCCTTTCTATGTTTTGCAGCTAGTTTTTCTCACATGTTTTGGAGATGTCCTGCTTTCAGAACTAAAGTTGAGTCAGTGTAATAGATCTATTGTTTGCAGAAACGTGAGAGAAAAACTAATTTTGTAACCTACAGTATATAATCATGTTAGTACAAAGAGTCTACAAATCGTACATAAGAATTACAAACTTAATGTTTGTGGTTTAACAGGCAATGCGTTTGAGCTTTCTTTGGTTCACCAACTTGTTACCAACTGCACTTCATACTGTGTGATGTTTGCATAAGCAACATGGCAACAAGTAGATTAGTGTCTATAAGCTTCGCGCAATGGGTTGTGCACGTTCACGCCAGTGTCTTTGTTTTAGTCTTTGTTTCATTGCTGTAAATCTGCTTTGCCACACTGTTATAAGCACTTAAATTTAATTTAAATTCATGCAGTGTGTTAGCAGGAGTACAATACATATACACTAAATGGCCAAATGTATGTAGACACCTGACCATTAAACCCATATATGAGTCTTTCCAAACTGTTGCTACAAAGTAGGATCACAAAGTTGTATAGAATGACTTTGTTTGTATTAACATGGCAGTGATAACTTTTTCTAAGGTTTTCAGGAATCTCCTTTGATTGAAGCATGGCACACTTCCAATCTGGTGAAGATTGAAGAGTTTGATAGTGAAAATCCAGGTTTATATTTATGAAACATGGAAGGGCCTGCTGAACTAAACTAAACCTTGACTAAAAACCTGACTTCAATTAATTTCCAACATTCAATTCAGGCATACATTTTCTGACAAAGATATTAAAAGACATGTTAGATCATTTTGGTCAATAAATGAATGGGAAAATTGTAATGTTTTTGCTCAACAGTTCTTTAAGTTGGTTTTCATTGATTCATCCATTGATTTTTTTGTGTCTTTACACGAGAATGAAAGATAAGCTGACGTCTTCATTTGGCCTAGATGCTAACATCAGTGTAATGTTTGCTTCTGATTTGTTAAGCAAACTTAAATAGAGATTTTCCCGTCACCATAAATCTGTTTGTTGAGTATAGTTTATGTGCTTTAATCTTGTGGAGGAAATACATGGCTGTACGTGCAGTCCATCACAGACTTAAATCGAGTTATCCCGGTGCAGTAGAAGGCCAGGTCACTCTTGGCTAATCATTAACTCATTATGGTGTAGCAAGCTGTAGATCAGCGTATGGTCTGGTGTGTGGAGCACGGTGACAGGTTTATGGTGACTTTGGATTTGTCTGAATGGGGCAGTAAAACACTCAGGCACTCAAATTGAGCAGTAGCATGGGAATGGAGAGACTTTTGGGTTGAGGCCACAGTCACAGTGGCAGATGCAGTCATTCAGTAACCAAATGACCACACAGGTTTCCTTGTTACGTCTGTAAAAACATCAGGATCCTTTTATATGAAAAGTAAGAGTGCTAATTGAAGCGTCCAATCTTTATAAGTGCATCCTTTAGAATTTGCAAGACAAAAACAAACCCATTCTTACAAGAATAGGCTGCTTAACCCTTTGAACCCTGACCTGAATATATAGCATCTTTCACTTCCTGCTTTATTAGTCTGGGAACTAAGTTGGAACAGTATAAATCACTCATATATTCATGCTCATCATAATTACTTTATGATATAAGCCTGATTATATCTTAACTTTTTTTACCCAACCATATTGCCTTCAATAGCCTGCTTTGTAGAAACACCATTGGCAGCAATTTCTTTGTTAAGCCTCTACAATCTTTGCTGGATTTAGGCAGGTTCTTCACTTCCTCGTGGCAGATCCTCTCAAGCTCAATCATATTGAATAGGGAGCATATGTGAAGTTTTATATTCAGGTCTGTCCTCAATTATTTTATGGCAATAAAGTCTGGACATTGGCTTGGCCACTCATGGTCATTCAGAGTCCCGAAGCCACTCTAGTGTTGTCTGAGCTGTTCAATTTTGAGTGCCTTAGACGATATTTGTCTTATGAGATATTCTTAATACAATTTTCAATTGTATTTCACCTTGCACTCACAGACAAAATGAATTTTAACAAAGTGCATTTATTTTCATTAGAGAAAATAGAGCCAATATATTCAGCAGCACATCATCCTTGTAATTGAAAGGTTCGTTTTGACCTTACCAGAACAAAAAGTTTTAAATAAAAGATACTTTTAACAATTTTAATTTTAATTAAGCAACTGTTAAGGGCAAGAAAACTTTTTCTGGCTTTCAAGCTTTCAAGTTTTAGGGTTTTAGTTTAAATCTGTTTAATTCAAGTGAAAAAAGATTGTGATTTCCATTACTGTGAGATACAGTAGATAGATAGATAGATAGATAGATAGATAGATAGATAGATAGATAGATAGATAGATAGATAGAGAAGCGCATAAATGCATTCCTTCACCTTAATTGCATATAAGACATTATCCCACAATACCAGCATACCAGTATTTATTTATTTATTTATTTATTTATTTATTTATTTGATTGACTGATTGATTGATTGATTGATTGTCCACAGTAAGACAATACGATATGTAAGTTTGTCAGGAATGAATGCAATGTTTTGGTTGCTTATTTGGCATCACCGGTAAACCTGTTAAGCAAACATTTACAGCATGAGGGAACAGAGTGGAGGCAGCTGCCAGACGGAGAGGGGAAGAGATTAATGTGGTGTGTGTGCACGTGCTATTCCATATAGCCTAGTCCCATCACCTATTTTTTTCTGCCCTTTTTAGTGTGATTGCGCCATTAATTTTTTCGTTGACACTTTATTTCATTATAATAGCCTGCTCCCTCTTACTCTCCCTCCCTTTCTCTTTCTCTCGCTCTCTGTTTATCCTTCTCTATCCCCTTCTCGCCCTCTCTCGCTTGTTTCCATCTTTCCCTATGGACACATGACACATGATCCTGATTAAAAACATTTTCTAGCCCAAAGCCGGTTTGTTCAGACGAGCTCCCTAATGTACCGTACGTTGCGGTGAAGATGAGTATGTGTAACAGGATCAGATCAAGGTCACCCTGGTCTGCTTCTCCAAGCTGTTGATGGTGTGTATGTGTTAATGTGACCCGTGCAGTTCTGATGGGTTTACGAGCTGTAGACAACTAGCTTGTACAACAGATGAGGTTATATAAAAGGTCTTGTCGATTCGGTTAGGAGTGTGTTTTGGTACATTATGAGTGTGTTTAACAGTGTGTGTTTTATGCTTTTGTAAATCTGTATGACTACACAGTGCTTTTCTCTGCATGAAAGCATCAAGCGCATAAATTGGTTGACAAAATAATCAGTTTGGTTATATATGAAGAATCCAAGCAGTAAGTAATGTGTACTAAAGTGATTAATCTTGAGGTAGTGAAAACTGCAGTGTAGTTATGCAAAAATTCATTTGTAAAAAAAAAAAAAAAGTAATTTGCTGTCCTGACAAATGTCCCCACATGGTCAAACCTGTTTGATATATTTGTAGGGACTTCTACGTCTTTAATACGGTATAAAAACATGCCCCCACACGCGCACACACACGTTCTTGCTACAGGCGCGGATATTTCACTCAACGGCATGACACTCGAGAGGCACAAATCCACCAGGATTGTGTAGCTGGAGGGGTTCAGTGGAGGAAAGTGATGCACCTGGCTGCTACTCATGAGCTCTATTAGTCTCCAACAAGGATGTGTGTGTGTTTGTGTGTGTGTGTGTATGTGTGTGTGTGTACAGCATTTTAAAATAAATAGCATTCAGACATCCTCTGGACATCCCTGTAGGCGTGCCCAGCACTATTACTTAACTTCTCTCTTGAATTGACTTGTTCTACGTCTCCTTTCTCCGAGTCGGATGGATGGAAGGAGGGATTAAGAGGAAGAAGGAACGCACCCTAAGGAAAGTGTGTCTCTTTATGGATGAGATGCTTAGCACTCCACTTCCTCTCTTCCCATCTGTGAAGAGAAGATATCAGTCCTCTTGCACTCAACCCCTGAGCTATAAACGCTGCACTGAGACACAGAGCTGATGAGAAAATAATATTTCATCTTAATTTATTCACTCAGTTTTAAAAAATGCCAGCTATTGTTTGGCTTTAATCCAGAACCCTACACCTTCTGCATGTTGATGTAAAACCAGGTAGACCCTATAGAGAACTTTGTGTCCTGGCTTAATTCACAAACCATTCAAAAGTTGACCCAATGGAAAATAAACGGTCAGAATGTTATCATGTCTTTCTAGAAAAAAGCTAAAAGAGAATACGTTCAAGTTTTATTTGTTCATTTGTTCAACAGACTATAGTGCTTAGGTTATCTGATGCCAAAAGTCTAAACTCAAAAAAATGCCACAAAAGCTAAGGCTGTTTCTTAAACCCTAATATTCCCTCCAGTGACATTACAATCAATCCCTTCAGAATTTCTCTGAGTTTATTTTTTGATTATTTCAATTTGTTCGTGTTTTTTTTTTTTTTTTTTTTTTGATTATTGCAGAAAACTACTTGAAATGACAAAATTGCAAGCCCAGGATTCTTCCTTTAAACTCCTATCAGTGAAGACAGATGTTTTATTGCTTTCTATGATAGCTGTGCTTATGTTTGAGATATGTGAATGATGAGAGCTTTGGCTGTTTGCCTGTTGCGATGATGTCACTTGATACAAATTGGACCGAATCTGTTTAAATCCTGCAGTCATTGTGAAAAATATACTGTCGAATACTTAAGTTTAATTGACTTTGGGTTAAATTCTGTAATTGCACAATTGTGAAATCCTGGAGCGAGTGTAAATCGTTTATGGCCACATTCAAAGTTGAGTCAAGTTGAAATAGTAAAGATTTCATCGCAGTATTTCACACTTTGTTTCACGGAACAAACGCATTGTTAATAAGTTGCATGAGAGTTAAGCATGTGTGCATTTGTTAATTAATTATTTAATAGTACTCTCTCTTTATTTTTTCCCTATCAGAGGAGATAGGAGAAGACAGTGTCTTAATCAGACATTGCTTATCTTGTGGACAGTGTGGTAAAATAATAAACACCATTTAAAGGGATTTAGGAGATGTGTGATCCGTCACTTTACTCTTCCAACCTTTGGCCCGTTGGCTTTGAAGAAGAGAGCATTAAATTAATAACAACGTCAAATCTAGATAGACAGCTAACCCTACTTCGTTAAACCATAATGTTTCTTTCAAAACCTCAGCACATTTAGGCATTTAGTTTGCATAATGTTTGTATATCTAATTTAGTTCTGTAAACCCTGTGTGCTGAGTAAGTAAATGCTTAAAAAAGTCCATAAAAGCGTGCACCTATTAACCCAATCGTTTAGAGAATGCTCTTGAGTACTGAGTTACAGACCATTTTCCTGAAAATTTTGGAATAGTGGCTTTATCCTTTCTCATTCGTCCAGCCTTGGCTTTCATTTGAAGTAAATGTCTTGTTCAATTTGCCTGCAGCCAAGTACGATGGTAATTCCTGGTACGGATGCATTAACCTCTATTTTGTGGGATTTAAATGAAGTGGCTGGAGCGATAACTGAAGAAGAATAATATTGACAGGATTAAATAAGCTCTTCACTCTCCAACCTTCGGCTACTGTTTCATTTCATTTACTTAATTGAATATTGAACATACAGTAGCTGGCTTTCTGAGTGCTGAATCTGAAATATCTATATTAAGCAACAACTGGTACAATCATGCAGATGTTAGAAGTGCACTTTTTATTAACATTTTTACAAGCATGTCTTTAATTGTATGGTAGATGTTTTTTTCTGTCACTTGGCCTGCGGCACAGCAGAAGCAGTGGATGTGTTTAGAAATTTCTTTTTTCTCTTTTTGGGGATTATATTATTTATACATTACTTGGTTAAATGAGCTTTCCGAAAGCGGTTGTCACTCCATAATCCAAATCCATCGATTTATTAGAGTGCAGATTTCAATCAGAGAATCTTACCAACTCGGTTTACACACACTGAGAGTAAACTTTGTGTGTTTGACACTAATATACATTAAATAATCTCTATAATCCAACAAGCTCTAATTGCAATTCTTTCCACCAGCAAATGCGGCTCTTTGGTAGCATTCACACGTCTGTGCAGCTCCAGACTTTTTCTGTTTTCTGTAATTTATTCCCCTTCGTTGCAAAGCAACACTGCTTTAGTAATAATATCAATGCTATTTTAATTTAAAAAATACTCAACAACTCAACTTCTACAGCAGAGAAAGTAGAACCTTTGAAGGAAGCAATGGTTTGAAAGGACGAACACATTCAGGAATAAGGTCTTCAGCATTATTCTACTGTTTCCTCTTGGTGAGCCAGTGTGAGACTGTCTTGCCATCTGTGTGGAGACGTTAGTGGAGATTTGCAGCCGTGTTGTACATGCTCTCACACACTAGCAGTCTCTTGCCACTTCTCCTTTCTGCTCTCAACAGATGCTGTGGGATCTCCAGAGCCTCACTCACTGTGGTGTAAAAGAGCAAAGTGTTTTATTTATGTGTGCTATGTTTACATGGTCAGCTCTTATGAGACCATGCATAGCCAAGATTCTGATTAAACATAGAGCATTATGGGAAAAGGAGGGTGTTACGGTCATGTTATTCTTATATCTAAGATCAGAAGAATTCGAAATGTGCCAATATAAAATACTCATTAAAAAATGATTGTCTTTCAGTTGAAGGCTATTCAACTAAAGCTAGGTTTATATTGTATTCGTCGTATTATTATTAGTTGTTCCGCTACTTTAAACTAAAATCACAAGAATAGAGATTGGGCATTTTAGTGATATTATAACCAAACACAGTCAAAAAAAAAGTTCTGGCATCGTCCTAAATGTTTATTAAAATCTCAGCAATGATTAAAGCCGCCTCATTTATCTATCAAGTATCTAAAATTAAAAGCCACAGAAAGGAGAGAGTCACATGCTGGGTTTGAAACCGTGAATTAAATATTTCTTTCTTTTTTACCTCAAGCTCACTTTGAAGAATCTTTCTGTCTTTGTTAACACTGATTGGACAATTGATGATGTAAGCAGAACAGCTTAATTTTTTTTAATTGATGACATTTTGCTAGAGGATCTTCATTGTATAAGCTGACATTGAAAACATGTTACTGCACAGTCTGGGACAGTTTTTGGGAAGACTTTGCTGGGATCATGTCATAATAATCCTAAAGGACTGCTGTAATTGCACAGTCTAAAACCGGCTTAAACGGTTTCTGTTCAATTGGATTTGCATGTACAGTGACAATAATAATATGGTGTGTGTTAAAAATTGCAATATTTTAGCTCTTGACTGTAAGCAGTTGATCGTTTCAAGAAGATCGGCTTCATGTTAAAACTTGAATGAATTTCCAGGTTACGCACTTGCACTTTTTGAGGATGTAATACAGAGTTATAGAAGGGAAATACTTTATAATCACACTCTCTGGTGTCTCAGATGAAAATGGGTTCCCTTTTAAGTCTGGTTCCTCTCTAGGTCTCTGGTTTCTTTCTCATATCATCTCAGCTAGTATTTCCTTGCTACTCTCACCTCTTGCTTGCTCATGATGGATAGTATTTCTGTAAAGTTGCTTCGTGTCCATCGTTAAAGGTGCTATATAAATAAAATTTAATTGATTGACATGAATAATAGTACACTATTAATTGAAACCATGTTAAAAGCGGCACTTTAGACCACATGGTCCATCTCACATGTGGGTATCAGCAATACTGAAGGTTTACGCACATGTATTGTGAGAATTGTCTCTCTAGTAAACAGCTGTATGTGTGATATCAGCCTTTAGCAGTACTTTAATTTTTCTCAGCATCAGTGCAGAGACTATACAGGTCAATCACTATGGCACTAGCTGCTGCTAATTGTCATCCTCTTTTGTCTGAGGTTCTGCGGGAAATGACATCTGTCTGCTCTTAAATTGCTAATTCAATAAAAGGTTTGCATTTTGCACTTATCTTGATTACCTCTGTTGGTTAATACACATGAGAGACATTGTAATCATTCACAGTGACTGAGACAACATGAGAGGAGAAGGAGGAAGGGGTCACTTAGGGGTCATAACCTTCAGAAAACAGCCTATTAGTACAGGCAGGTCCCTAAAGACAAAGCCAGCTGTGCTAGAAACACCCACGAGAGCCATTCCTGATCTATGTGACCAAGCTACACTTATTATTAAAGCACTTTATTTAATTAGTGCATTGACATCATCCAGTCACAGATTTGTCATATACATATGACATGGTTGATACGTAGCAAATCCTAAATTAATAGAAATTAATCAAATAATTAAAGATAAATGCTTAACAAAGAAACAGAAGAGATTATGTGGTTTGATTGGACAGACGGTTGTTCAGATATATTAAAATTTACTTTGACAAGGATTTGTAAGTCAGTATGAACAATTTTTATGTGTTATAATTGATCTCCCGTGTCAGTGCTTTGTAACAGTCAGATATGTACAGAGATTAGTGAGAGAACATCTGTTTATTCGCTTCAATTTTATTTGAATGGCACATTTGGCTTTTATTTTAACTTTTATTGTCACAAAGCAGCTTTACAGATATACAGTGCGTGTATGTATGTACAGTATCTCACAGAAGTAAATACACCCCTCACCTTTTTCTAAATATTTTATTATACCTATGTATGTAAAGTAGTGAGGTGAGTGTACAGCTTGAACAACAGTGTAAATTTGCTGTTCCCATGATATAACTCAACACACAGCCATTAATGTCTAGACCGCTGGTGAAAATGTCCAAACTGGGCCCGAAGTGTCAATATTTTGTGTGGCAACCATTATTTTCCTGCACTGCCTTAACCCTCTTGGGCATGGAGTTCAACAGAGTCCTCTTTCACTCCTCCATGATGACATCACGGAGCTGGTGGATGTCCTTGCGCTCCTCCACCTTCCGTTTGAGGATGCCTCACAGATGCTCAACAGGGTTTAGACATGCTTGGCCAGTCTGGAGACATGCTTGGCCAGTCGATCACCTTTACCCTCAGCTTCTTTAGCAAGGAAGTGGTCATCTTGGAGGTGTGTTTGGGGTCGTTATCATGTTGGAATACTGACCTGTGGAACAGTCTCTGAAAGGAGAGGGTCATGCTCTGCTTCATTATGTCACAGTACATGTTGGCATTCATGGTTCCCTCAATGAACTGTAGCTCCCCAGTGCCAGCAGCACTCATGCAGCCCCAGACCATAACACTCCCACCACCATGCTTGACTGTAGGCAAGTCACACTTGTCTTTGTAGTCCTCACCTGGTTGCCGTCACACAAATAAGTTTATCTTGGTGTCATCTGAGCACTGACAGACTCACACCTTTAACCTCTGCAGCAATGCTGGCAGAATTCATATGTCTATTTCCCAAACACAACCTCTGGATATGACGCTGACCACGTGCACACAACTTCTTTGGTCGACCATGGCGAGGCTTGTTTTGAGTGGAACCTGTCCTGTTAAACCTCTGTATGGTCTTGGTCACTGTGCTGCAGCTCAGTTTCAGGGTCTTTGCAATCTTCTTATAGCCTACACCATCTTTATGTAGAGCAACAATTTTTGAGGGGGTCCTCAGATGCCCCTTTTCCACCGAGGCAGTTTGAGTGCTGGTTCGGAACCAGAGCCTAATTTATAACCAGTTCTTTCTTTTCCGACAGCCAAAGCACCGGCTTTGAACCAGGAAAAGTGGTTCTTAAGTAGCACCAAAACGTTGCTGGTCTAGACTTAAGAACCGCTTGTGTCAGGGGCTGTGGGCGGGGCTACTGTTAGCGCATTTGATAATGTACCTTAAGTATACTAATGTTTAATACACTTTTACTTTACCGCGATATGATACATTATCAGCACACATGATAGTAAGTAGCTACATGCTAAGGCTAACTTTTTTCTGTGTTAATGATAAAATAACGTTATGTACTTTCTCAATAACAACCTCCGTTTATACAAATTACATGGAGCTGCACGTACATGTTGGATTCACCGCGTTTGGTTGCTAATGTAGGTTCACAAAGCCATAAGCATTAACAGTAAAGCAACATCCGCCATTGTTGATGTGTTTGTGTTTGTCACTGCTGCGCTAACGTTGCTGGCACACGTGACACGTATACAGTGACGTCAGACTCGGCTCTGTGACGGCTCTCTAGCCGGTGGAAAGACAAACCGGTTCTTATAAGGTTCACCAGTGGAACCAACTTTGAACCAGCACCGTCACTAGCTCTGAACCAGCACCCGGTTCTTTTTGGTGGAAAAGGGGCAAGAGAGTTCTTAGCCATGAGGTACAATGTTGAAATTCCAGTGACCAGTATGAGAGAGTGAGAGCGATAACACCAAATTTAATACACCTGCTCCCCATTCACACCTGAGACCTTGTAACACTAACGAGTCACATGACACCGGGGAGAGAAAATGGCTAATTGGGCCCAATTTGGACATTTTCACTTAGGGGTGTACTCACTTTTGTGGCCAGCGGTTTAGACATTAATGGCTGTGTGTTGAGTTATTTTGAAGGGATAGCAAATTTACACTGTTATACAAGCTGTACACTCACTACTTTATATTGTAGCAAAGTGTCATTTCTTCAGTGTTGTCACATGATAAGATATAATAAAATATTTACAAAAATGTGAGGGCTGTACTCACTTCTGTGAGACACTATGTATGAATGTATGTATGTATGTATGTATGTGTGTATGTATGTATGTATGTATGTATGTATGTATATATAGGTGTATGTATGTATGTATGTATGTATGTATGTGTGTATGTATGTATGTATGTGTGTATGTATGTGTGTATGTATGTATGTATGTATGTATGTATGTATGTATGTATGTATGTATGTATGTATGTATGTGTGTATGTATGTATGTATGTATGTATGTATGTATGTATGTATGTATGTATGTATGTATGTATGTATGCAAGTATAGACAGACAGACAGACAGACAGACAGACAGATAGACAGACAGACATTTAGGAGATAACTTATAAGTGAGCCAGAGGCAACGCTGGTAAGAAAAAACTCTGAGCTGATCAGGATCAGGAAGAAAGATCAGGAAGAAACATTGAGACTGAAGAGGGAACTCATCTTCCTCTAGGTGACACTGGAGAGTGTGATTATTACTAATTTCCCCTCTATGACTGTGCACTGTAAGCTCAAATGAGCAATTATATAACCACACAACAAATTGTGGCCTTTGGAGTAAAAACTCTGTAAGTTTATTTCAACTACATGTGAGTATGCATGCATGACCATCGAATATACTCTAGAACAAGTTAAATGAAATCTTTTCTTGTAGTTGATTTTCAGCTCTTTTCAGGGCTGAAATCTAATCTCAGGTGGAGTTAAAATTCTACTAACAAATAGAGTTCAATTTAACTCCTAACTAGAGTTTATTTAAATAATAACCCTTTCATAGTCTTAAAAAATCTAAAACACTAAAACGGTTTCAGGTGAAAATAATAAGAAGAAAATAAAGGGATTCAAACTCACAACCTTCTGATTAGTATTAACTATTATTACTAACACCATAACCACTGAGTTACTGCTTCTAAACAAGATCAGTGTTCTCTGAAAATCCCTCATGGCATAAAAAATAGTTTAATAAGTCCACGATAGTGCACAGGGTGCATGATTTTAAGTCTCTATCACTGAATACATTAACTCTGGTTCACTAGGTTACAGACTTAATACACACATACAACAAACAGGGGAGAAAATGCTAGTACACGTATTTCATAAAGTAGGTCTTCAACCGTCGTTTAAAGATGCCAGTGACTCCTAATATCTACCTCTTACCCAAGTCTATGTTTTATACCAAGTTTATTCAGAAATTTGCTGTTTTACCGGAAGTTGATTTATTTGAAGTTATCAAATGTTCACTGATGGAGATTTGAGTGCAAAACTGACATAATGTAAGGAAACTGCAGGTGTTAACTTGCAATCACAGGTGTTTAAAATGTGTCTCTCGTTTTCAGGTGCGTGTCGATGCTGCGGTGAGCTGCTAGGAGTCGAGGTGTGGGGAGTGTGAGCTCAGGTCATGGTGCCACATCACACACGGCCGTCTCGTTTCCACAGCGCGGCCAGCCTGCTGCTGCTGCTGCTTGGACTCGCTATACATATACGGGGAGACAGTGAGTATCTTAAACTACCAAACACACACACACAATGCAGACTAACACAGACACACAAGCATAGCAACTCAGACCCTCTCCTGTGCACAAACAGATACGTCTTGTTGTGTGTGTGTGTGTGTCTCCATGGAGAGAGCATTAGTGTGTGTTAGTGTGCTGAAGAATGACAATCTCCTGCTGTTGGCAAAACAAACTCAAATAACAGCCCTTGTGTTTGAGCAGTGTGCTCTCTCAGCAACGCTGCGGAAACCCATTTACTACACACGCAGGCACACACTGTTTAGTATGGAAATGTGTTCAGCAATCAATGTGAACATGAGTGTGTAAGACAGAGAGAATGGTGCAAAGGAAAATTCTCACTAACCCTGCTTACATGCTTACAACCAGTCTAATAAACTAATAATCATCTGACTGGTTATCATCTGACTGCAATCAGAACACTTGAACACTTTCATACACACACCTCAACACACCAAGGTCAATCTGCATAACCTTTCTTATCTAAAGTGCTGTATAATCATTTTAATAATGCTGTACGTGGAGGAATTGAAGCTTGATTATATTTTAGCATCATGCAAGCTAAACAATACGGTGGCTTTACAAATCTTTCGAAACAGAATGAATCATAATGCACTTTTTCAGATCAGTAAAGATATGGAGTACTTTTTGTTGGGCTGGATAAAGCATAAGTTTTGCTAAGAGGTGATTAGATGCTAATAGAAGAAAAAACATTACTTAGCTGGTATAGTTGTTATTTGTTGCCACAATAGCATTTAAATAGGCATTAAATAGCCAGTGTCCAGGGTGACAGTGAATATATACAGGTTTTATAAAAATAGTTTGGTTTGGATCGGTGCAGATGTTTGTGTGCGGTCAGGCAGATGAATTTTATGGTAAAGCTCATATGGAAATGTTATAAGCTTGTAAGAAAATCCTTGAAAAAACTGTTTCCCTGAAGTAAAATGCAGTCAATCAATCTCTGATCTCTGGGGTTTGCTTCTTCTGCAGTTTAGCTTCGGGGGTAATGTTGCTAACAAATAAAGTAGGCTTAAATCCACCAGTATAGCATGAGATGCTCATTTTGTCAGTAGGACTGGTGCATTATGGGTAAAACCCTGCAGTTTACTGCTTAATCTGATCAATTACAACTTAAAATCTTGTTTCGTGTTCGGCCCTCAGCAATATGGTGCCCTATCTTTTTTCGTGATTGTCAAGAAAAACTAGCATTTGTCTTTATTTAAGCACATGTTTATTATTTTGGGTAGATTTGGTAGGTTGTGGTTAAAGATTACAGATACAAGTGAAGTTATAGATATAAATTAGTCTTATGCAAATAAATTAGTAGCTAATTAGTTAAAAAAAATGTTTTTCAAAAAAGATCCATGTACAAAACTCCTGAATTAGTTTTATTTGCATAATCATGGTGCTTATAAGCCTGGTGCATTATGCGGACATCTCTGAAGTTTTATATTTCCTGCTACATCTGCTAGCTTGGGAAAAACAGCTTCTTGCAAAACAGCACTTAAATTACCGATAATGAAAGTATTGAAAGCAACATCATTACTACCCATTAGCAATTCAGTATGCTCACCTTTAAAAAAAACATTTGGCACACTTTTTCCAAAGACTTTTCAGTAATTATCAGTAAAATCTCATTTCAATGTTCCACCCAGTGCATTATGTCTCATTATATGGTGATCAAAAGCTGCTAAATCGCAAAGAGTTTAGTCTCAAATTAGCACCATGCTTAATTTTGCTAATAGTGAATTAGAAGATATTTATTTGAGATTCTGGCTTTTTTTTTGTCAACTTCTGGGAAAGAGAAATCTACAGCTACATTTCAGCTCCTTCACACAACAGGTTAGGTAGTAAAACCATAAACTGATGGTTTAGTGGCAGGTCACTGATGGCTGACAATAGTAGCTATAATAAAGATGATGACAGCTTGTGTTAAGTTATCGTGTCCCTGACCTGTGAACATAAAACAACATGTCTGAATCAGCATGCGCACGTCACCGCAACAGCTTTTATAGAGCCTTAACTTGGTACATATTAATAATTCACCAGAAAGCCTGCAGTTACAAACTGTCATCCTGTGTGTATGTGTATGGTGATAATATATGTGAACACACCTCAGTTTCCCTTTAATTCATCTCTCTCTCTCTCTCTCTCTCTCTCTCTCTCTCTCTCTCTCTCTCTCTCTCTCTTCTTTCTTTAACATGACTGTATATATACACATTGCCAAAAAAGCAAACACAGTGACACTATTAACAAACAATATATAACAAAAACATAAAAGAATACATACATGTATAAGTAAAAAAAAGAATAATAATAATGACAATAATATATAATATATATTATATGATATAAAATAACAATACTTTTAGTTTTGCTAACGATCAGCAAAATGCAATTGTCTCAGCAGAAGGGCGTGCGTTTTTTTTGGAGTTTTTTGCTCCTTTTTCATCACCATCCTCATCTACTGACAACTAAGTTAATGTAGCCATCAACAACCTAACCTTGTTCAATTATGCAGACGTCAGACAGAATCTTGGTGAGTATGAATCAAATGTTTACGATACGTAGCTTTAGTGATTTAATTTTAAGGTTACCACCACTGTGAAATTTTTTATAGCAGAGAGCAGATACTGAACAAATTTTCTATCAAATTGCATTAGCCAAATGTTCTGTAATTTGTTAATTATTAACAAATTAAAGTATACTACCCCATACTAATCACCATTCTTTAGGACTCCTGGGTAGGCTAGTACTAGTAGAGTAACAGTACCAATATTAATAACTTTATAATAATAATAATTATAATAATGATGTTGTTTTTAATATATATGTTATTTTTAAATGATTTACATAAAAGATTATTTTTACAAATATTGCAATCAGGCAAAATCAGAACATACAAGAATAAGTCTATATTTCTTGCACTGTACATATTTCTAACTGCAATGTTGGAAAAGCATACAGTGAATTCTAAATAGATGTATGAGGGATGGATAATGAGCATCCGAGTCCAACCTACCCGCCTTAAGACCCTTAGACTCTAGGAAACCACCTCAAAGCATTGTGAGCTGACTTTCTCTCATCCATGTGATGTATGACCATCCATGTGATCATATGTGTGTATACACACCACACACAAAGACACACACACAAACACACACATAATGCATCTCCCTTGGGTTTCTGATTCCATCAGTTCCATTATGGTCTCAGCAAAGATTAATTCCTGACAGCAGTCCAAAATGGATAAAGGAGCAAACTATATCAGTATAAACACATTAGAGTACTCCTAACCCCTGTGTGTGTGTGTGTGTGTGTGTGTGTGTGTGTGTGTGTGTGTGTGTGTGTGTGTGTGTGTTTGTTAGGCTCTGCAATCAAATTAGCAGATCACATTGTTGCATTTGGAAGCACATTTGCATTTCACAAGCTTTCAGAAGAAGGAACCAATCTAATTTAAGGAGTGAGAGCTTACCGGATTTAAGTGCAGTACATGATTAGCTGATTGTCTCAAAGTGTAAAAACACACAAATGAACAGTGTACAACCATCATGCCATAATAAAGGCACTGAGGTGATATGATTATATGGATAGATAGATAGATAGATAGATAGATAGATAGATAGATAGATAGATAGATAGATAGATAGATAGATAGATGCTTTGTTATTATTAACTTATTACTTAATATTTAGTGTTATTTTATTTTATTACCACTGTTCCTGGTTTGTATGCTGTTTTTACCACTTTATTAGCAGTGTCAGGTATTACTCATTTATAATGCAGTGCAACAACACAGCAATTAAAAATAAATGAAAAGAATGAAAGAATAGAGGGAAGTAAAGAAGGAGAGGCTATAAAAAGAGAGGACAAAGACCTGAGATAGAGAGGAAGAGAATGAGCTGAAAGAGTGAGAAGGAGAGAATTATGATGGTATTATTGTAGTGTATGTAGAAAAGTCAATAAAATTGATTTATCAACAAATTTATCAACAAATTGAAGAACTGATAAACTATAGATACACACACACACACACACACACACACACACACACACACACAAGCACACAGAGCTCATTATATTTTTGTTCTTTTTACACATAAGCTCCTAACACATACCCACTGTACAGAAACACCACACTGTTAAAGTGTGAAGCTCTGGCTAAGGTTGGCCATTTCACAAAATATCTTTCATACTAAGTAAAATCAGTCTCATTTGACAGAATCCGCATGATTTTTGTGCCATTTGTTACATGCTATTAGGAATTGTGAGCTTCTTGTTGTATAGTAATACACAACTAAATTCAGGCTTCTGGCCCAGTGGCATTGTTAATAGAAAAACAATGATTTGGAATCTGATATCGGAAAAAAAAAAGGTGTTAGTGTAAATTTCTGCATAGAAGCACATCCACTGACTCATTAGTGCACTTCCTTATGTGATCTTATGTGTCCTTATTCCTGATGCTTTCAGAACAAACTGCATGGACCTATTAGTACAGAGTAATGGAAGATTGTTGGATAAATACAGCTCTTGATAGTGTGATCAAAATTTTGTATCTTATGCCATAGCAGAAATCTGATGGATAAGAAGACACCTTAAGGTAGCTTGTGTAACACCTTCCTCTCAGAGTCTATCTAAAGTATCTGATGCTGCAGTTTCTCTAAGAGCAAGCAGTGCTGACCTTTATGTCATGATTTTCTTTGTTTTTTTTGTACTTTGTATGACTGACAATGCCTTGGGAAGAAAAATATAAAATCATCACTTGGACAGACAGGCACATAGGCCACGCCTTCATCACTGGAACAGACTGGCACATAGGCCACGCCTTCTTCACTATGACAGACTGGCACATAGGCCACGCCTTCATGACTGGGACAGACTGGCACATAGGCCACTCCTTCACTGGGACAGACAGACACATAGGCCACGCCTTCATCACTGGGACAGACATGTTTAGAAGCCATTAACACTTTTAATGGCCCCGCTGTCACTCCTTTGTCCTTATACAACTAGTAGAAATCAGGTAATTAACCGGCATTGTACAGTAGATATGAACTGCTTATATATTACAACACTTATGCATAAAATGGAGTAAATACTGTAACACAATTTTTGTGTTTGCGCTGCGTAAGCAGAAAGATGAGGCGTGCAACTCTCCCCGTAATTCATATGCATCCGAGGGAGGATCGAATAAAAAAGAGAAAGTCATCATTGGAGAAATGGGAAGTGCAGCTGATTACATACTCAATTCAATGTGCTAAACTTTAGGCAATTAGCTTTATGTGTGATCTGTCTGCCTCTCATCCAGGTGTAAATTCAAGGCTTTTTAGGCAATATGTGGTGAATCCTCAAAATTGGGATA
The DNA here is from genome assembly GCF_030014155.1 of Tachysurus vachellii. NCBI lineage: Eukaryota > Metazoa > Chordata > Actinopteri > Siluriformes > Bagridae > Tachysurus > Tachysurus vachellii. Next base: position 13,924,220 of record NC_083463.1, read on the forward strand.
CCATTAAAATATTCATACTGTTAAAATATGTGGGCTGTTCTTTATTTAATCTTGTAGATAGTGACTATGTTAAATGTCTAATAATAATAGTACCTTGGTGAAATAACTGTTATGGTAAACTGTGTTGTAATAATGCTTGTTGATAAAGATGCTTTTGTTATGAATCTGGCAACCCTAGTCATAGAAACACATGCATCAATTTTGCTCAGACTTAACAAATTAATTCCACATATTAAGCAGGACTTTAGTTGTGTTAAAAGAGGATATGAAGTTAATAGAGAATAGAGATAGGTGGAAATAGATGATTTGCTGTGGCGACCTCTAACGGGAAAACCGAAAGTAGAAGAAGAAGAAGCAGGATTTGAGTTACATTGCTGTGTGCAGAAACCACAGTCAACCATAAGAAAAAGTAATGCAGCTTAGCACACAAAGGATTTAAACAAAGGAACTTCTGTACACAGGTTTTCCTGATCAGAGATTGTATTCAAGAAAAACTTTATTTATTAATATAATGTCATGATTACTGAACTAAGTTTTCTCTTTAGTCCCTTTTTAGTGACTTCGTTGTGATTTTTGCCTCATGGACAGATAGCATTATGATCTCCAGTCTTAGTGAACTGAATTTTAATTTCAGGGAAACTGCGAGTGCTTTTTTTGCAGTTGCATCAAGTTGCATTTTGTGATGCGCCTGATAATGTATGTACATTTATCACGGAGGTATTGTGTGTGTGTCCATGTTTAGGTTCCAGCTGCATGCCTAGACTCACACAGACACTAATGGGTTCTTTCTTCAGTGAAAGGGAAGCTGCCTTGTTAAAAACTTTTGTCATTTGTCATTGTGAATTGCCTCTGAAATGCAGATCCCATTTCACACACACACACACACACACACACACACACACACACACACACACACACACACACACACACACACACACACACACACACACACACAAGGCTTTCTGCTTGGATGCTATTAAATCCCTCAATTTGAAAGCAAATGAGAAAAAGAGGGAAAAGATACAGGGACAAGTGTGTGCATGACAACAAGGCCACTCTCGATGAAATGTGTATGTGTGGCTTTATACAGCTGTTTTAACATGTCATGTCATTGCTCTAGACCGTGCAGTGGTGTCAGATATGATTACAGTGCAACTTGAACCAATCAGAATCTTTCTTTCTCACTCTCTTTCTCTCTCTCTCTCTCTCTCTCTCTCTCTCTCTCTCTCTCTCTCTCTCTCTCTCTCTCTCTCTCTATGGAAAACAAGAACATATAGAACCACGTCAAACATTGGGTGTGTTATTTCAGCAAGGTGTTTTAATTTGTGTGTGTGTCTGAGAGAGAGTACAGGTTTGTAACATAGATAGTGAGAGAGAGAGAGAGAGAGAGAGAGAGAGAGAGAGAGAGTGAGAGTGTGTATATCTCAAGGTCAGCTATGTAAGCTGGAATGAGCCATTAATGGAGCTCCATGTCACATCAAGAGTGTTTGATGTTTTTCTGTATCGCCAAAAGAGCCTTCATCCAAGTTGTACTCTAAATATAAGTGTACTCTCCAGGATGTACAAGAAAGAATCCAAAACAAATATTCACGTAACGGTAACGTGCATATACTCCAACGATCATAAAGCAGGGTACAAAAATAGCAGACAGAAATAATTAACAATGGTAATACAGAACCTCACACATGACAAACATGAAAAGCCAAACCCAACAACGCAAAGCTAAATAAGAAACACAGTCTTGAAACTTGCACGCCAGGGGATATATAGTCAAAATTGTCAAGAGCTAAAACAAAACAGGTGGACACAATCAGGCAACAACCCAATGTCAGGCTGGAAGGGCAAAGAGAGGAGCAAAACAGGAATCAAAACATAAGTATATGTCCCTTGTTGCCATGGTAACTACAGGGCACCAAGGGAATCTTTGACAGTTCACAGCTGAGCTTGATCAGATCTAGTGGCGTAAGAGGGTAAAGCCAGTTGATCTTATGCCATCTGATCCTGAACATTTAAAGTCTTCACATTAAATCTTAGTAAAATGTGTCTTTAATTAGGTGTTATAATATTTTGTGTGTGTGTTTACATTTAGATTAGAAAATAGAAAATAATTTCTTCTTATATTGAATATACCACAAACATCACAAACAAAAAGTTGCTGTTCTAAATAAAGAATATAGTCGTGTAGTGGTGTGTTTTCCCAGCTTTGTGTGTGTGTGTGTGTGAGAGAGAGAGAGAGAGAGAGAGAGAGAGAGCGAGAGAGAGAGAGAGAGAGAGAGAGAGAGAGAGAGAGAATTGTATATTATGTATGAATATTGCATATTATCTTTCCAGGCTTTACCCTGTATGAATTTAGTTTACCTGTCATGATCTGGGTGGAGTCAACAGTCAGTCAGCAGGAATGTTTCATGACGCGATCACATCCACTTCTTTGTAGCATGAGAGAATACTGTACTTACACACAGAGGACCTTTTGTGATAGATTGAAATCTTAGAAGGTTGTAACTGAACTAGCCAAACAGCATATCAGAGCTTTGAGAGGTCAGCAGTTCAGATGCTTGTGTTGGTGACCAGGATTTCCAAAAAAGCCGCTACTCTGAGTTAGTTACTTTGAAAATCATGTCTTTTTTAAGGAACTCTTGTGTGTTTTTATGGTGACCACTCCTAGGACATTTATATTCACATAAAGACATTCACCAAAAAAATGTTCATTCATATTAATTACATGACTCTTTGTAAACTATTACTGTTGTCCTTTAATTGCTTTTGTATGATGCATAATATGAGGAAGAAGAGGAACAAAAATATTGAAATGTGAGCGTTCCAAACAACATAGACTCATTTAGCTGGTAAATTAGCTAAGTAATAGCATTGTTGCTCATTGCTGAAGTTCAATGGATGCATGTTGTGTAGCATGGACGGACAAGTACAAGGACTTTAGAGAGCAACTGAATGACAGTTACTGTATGGAGAATTTTGTCTTTGAGAATGTTTATTCGCTATTGTACAGCAATGACTTATTTATTGAGACTTGTCTCAGTTGACATGTTGAGTTAGAGCTGAATTTGCTAGTAAGCATTCTCACATTCTCACATACATCAAACTTCAATACTTACACTGTTCTCTTTAGGGTATGGAAATAATATGCACATTATAGATCTTGTGTGTTTTAGAAAAGGTTTGTTTTTTCAGTGGCTTGTAAAAATAGACGTTTTTCTTACCACTGAACGCAAGGTTATTATATAATCTAGAAACCTCCAAAGTACAGGAAGTCACTTGGGATTAAAGCATTAGCCAAAATATATAACGGTTAATGCTTCTTATGAAAGTCATATTGCATGTATTGTTGACAATTGCAGTAAAAAAGGAAAAGCTAGTGTATGCACATCTGGGGAAAGGATTAACCAGGTGCTTGGTTGAACTGTTTGGGAGCCAGAGGCTGTACAGTGTCTGTGCTGAGCTCTTTTTCTTTTTCTTTTTTCTTTTTTTTACCTAATCCAGGGTTCTGTGTTGGCACAGGCAACAGGGGTTAAAAAACAAGCAGGCACATCCTTAATCATAAAGCAAACACACATGTTAGGGTCAAAGGCAGGACACACTAGATATACAACACACAAGGTGAATTCAGGTGACTAGGATAAAAATTATAGCTTAGAATTACAGTTACACATGCCAGCCTTTGCCAAGCCACTGTAAAAATAAGAAGGGTGTTTATAGACCGAGTAATACTACAGTACAAGAGGTTGTAGGTGTGACAAATTACACAAAGGTGAGAACAGGTTTACACACTTTTATCCAAATCAAGTTAAAAGTTAAGAGTTAGGATGTATACAGTTCTGAAAAAAGAAACTTCCAATTCCAATGGCTTATTAATCTTTAGAATTAACATGTGATCTTCAGTAGTGTCCAGGATTTATTTTCTGAGTTGACTATATATATATATATATATATATATATATATATATATATATATATATATATATATATATATATATATATATATAGTCAACTCAGAAAATAAATCCTTTTTTTTATATATATATATTTTTTTTTGTTTGTTTAAATGTCTTTCATTTATATTTCTGTCACTTTTTTACTTTGGGTTATTTTGCTTAATGTTTTCCTACAATACGCACAATGCCTGCTGATTTTGATGCCAGTGGTATTCAGCTCATAGTTTTTCTCCTATTAAACACCAGTGTAATAGTTCTAGCTGCCTGTAACATCAACATGACAGAAGTAATAGCTTCTTATGGGAATAACAGAAATACAGATTACAGAAATATATTTAGTGTGGTTCATGGAGGAGTTCTCTTTAAAAGGTTTAAGGGTTAGTGATGTTAGTGATTTAAATTCACAGTCCTCCTCATCCTAACACAAACACATTATTTCTTAGTATTCTCATAAACATCACTATAGGTTTCCAGGGATATGTGAAAGTTTATGACATGCTTCCTTCCTTTCCTGAATTTCCAGCATTGATCTAGTTTATCTGCAGTGTGCATGGTATCACCTGCCCACAGTGGGTTGATTGGTGATTATTTTTAATTGATTTAGTTGTTTTATTATTTTTTTTTTACCCCAACCTATTTTTAACTAATTTTCATTAAGACTAAAAAGACTTGACATTAGTTTCACAAATAACATAAAAAACAGTAGATTACATAAAATATACTACATAAAGGCAGCCATGTTCAGGGCGACCCACTGAGATCCCACAGTCCCTGTAAACTCTGACCATGACACAAAACCACAGAACTGTCGAGCAATCATCCACCAGTAAGGACCTGTAAAGCCCTGCTCTCAATTTGGACATTATACATTAAACATGTCATGACTTAATAGAGTTTTATGTACAGTATGTGTTGTGTGTGTTGGTGTGGATTTTATTGTTTCTCTCTTAGCTCAATGTGTAAGAATTGGTGGTTTGGTAATAACTGCGAAATTACCCTGGGCCTGCTCTCAGGTAATGAATTTTGTGTTATGAGTTATTGTGTTTGTGCAATAATGTCTGGTAATAATGTGCAGTAGTGCAGTGGCAACAAGGCCACATTGTACTGTAATAATGTTCACTGTTCACCTTCTAATCCAATTGGTTGTATATACTTTATGTACTTTAGTGTCTATACAGAGATTACGAATGATATTATCAGCAAAAAACGTAAGTGAAAAGTAGAAACATTTACATACATTTTAGATTTTTTTCCGTATTTAGCATGTCCCCTTTTTGCTTTAATGACAGTGTCAGATGAGCTGCCATAGACCTGATGGTCCATGATATATCAAATCAATTAGTGTAGCATTTGAACACATGTTTCAATGGAAGTGCTTAGACTCAGAAAATCTGATTTTTTGTACAAAAGAGATAACATGATCAATATGACACATTTTTAATTTACATAGTGATAGAAATTGTGCAACATTTAGAATACCGAGTATTCAAAATGTTGCAATATTTCTTTTTCTTTTGTAGAAAAAAACTGTTTATTTATAGTTTTGATTGTTAAAATGTGGAACTGAAAGAGTCACTGCTATCAGCAGAAATTATATCAAATATTTAGTGTTAAATTGCATTCGTATATGACATTTAAATATATATTCAAATGTACTTTTTAAGCTTTTGACACATAAATATTCTAACAATAATTTGTTCTGAAATCTATAATGAAAATACACTAAGGCTAGTTTTTTTGGGGTCTTTTCCCCAGGATGGATTATAATGATAATGATACTGTGAAATGCTGAGGGATGAACACAATGTATCATAAATGCATTAACGACAGCAATAACGCATATGAGTCAGTAATATATGTGTATGGGGGAGTGCAAGAAGAAAATAAGGGGCAAACAAGATAGATCTGTAGGTCTATAAATTGTAAATATATGAATGACAGTGTGGACTGTATTGTGTCTTTATTCTGCCTCTTTAGACAGCACCATTACTGCCATGTCCATTTCAATGTGGAAGAAGTGATTTCACTCTGCCTGTGTCTCATTGTCCTTTCTCCTCTCTTCCCTTCTTGTGAATTATTCAACGATGCGGCATATTTCATTTTTGAAGAGTTAATATTCCTTTTGCTTTAGTGTTACTCTCAGGACACACATCAATACTACACATGAGCTCAACATATTTGCTCTTTAGCTTTTCTGCCATTATAGAAAGATTCAGTCATGCATACAAACACCAGCATCAGTAAAAAGCTGTTTACAGGATCTGATGAGGGTAAAATGGCAGCCGTAATGATCAGTAGTGTATTGTAGTGCTCAAATCAATATGTGGCTTGTAATGGTCCAGGAACTGTGTATTCACACTATTGAGCAAAAAAATCACCCATATCACATTAGGCTTGTCTCTACCATTTACAGTAGTGGTTGTTCATGTGGCTGCATGATTAAGGTCAGATACACCACATGTTCCTCTTCCACGTTTGCACACGAAGCACTGTTCAGTAGGAGCTACTGAAGCTATGAGATCATCTTAAATGTTTTTAGTTCTTGAATCCAAGTGGTGTTTTATCTCTTCCTGAAACGCTTAAAAAAATAAACTCAACAGTTTTATGATGATGGTATCCTAAGTCACTAACCTAATGAACCAGTGTTAATGCATTCATCGATAGAGACTGTAAAGCACTTTTGTAGGTTGCTCTGGATAGGGACGTGTGCCAAATGCCGCAAATGTAAATGTTACTGTTTTGATTAACTCATATAAGTGTGTATAGTAAGGATGGTAACACACAAAGGAACTTACTGACTCAGTCGATGTCACTGCTTAAGCATTGAGAGATGACCGCACTTAACTAACTGTGTGTGTTATGTATGTACAAGTGTTTCTGTTGAATTAAATATATACCGTGTAACAATACAGTTAAAATTCTGAAACCAGATATTCAGACCCGATAACACTGCCAAGGGAACTGACTATTAGCAAAACACTTTGACATCCTCTCAGTTACACTCAACCTGTCGTGCAGTAACAATTCACTTTTAACATTTTGCTGTGTTATCAGATTATATAAGCAGATTACAACTGAATAAATTCAGAATGCCTTCCAGAAGCTGAAAAATCCATATTGCTGCTTTCTCTCCCCTCTTTCTCTTCTCTTTTTTCTCTAATTTGTCTAGTATCCTTTCTCATGTAGATATACATTACACTTGTATTAATCAGCCTGACAATACACTGTAACAACAATTCTGTACATTCTTTAATAAATTGCTGGCAATTAAGTTCCATCTGTAATTTCCCAGTTTATGAAAGCTAATTTACTGTAAAACTACAGTGCTATCATTTTAATTCAAGTTTTTCAATTCAAGTTTATTTGTATAGCGCTTTTTACAATTGACATTGTCTCAATGCAGCTTTACAGAACATAAACATAGAACAAAAGGTTAATATAAAGAATAATATAAAGATTAATATTAGATGGATTTAGTTCACAATGTGTATGTATATATCCCCAATGAACAAGTCTGAGGTGACTCAGGCAGCAGTGGCAGGGAAAAACTCCCTTAGATGGTAAAGGAAGAAACCTTGAGAGGAAGCAGACTCAAAGGAGAACCTCATCCTCATATGGGTGACACTGGAGGGTGTGATTATAAAAATACAGTCAAATAAATGTTGTATAGATGAAAAAGATCACATGGTGTTCACATCATTTTATTTTATTATTAGATTTTATTATTTATTATTTTATTAAGATATTAATTCAGTTCTTATTATAAATGAATTGGATATTTCTGTAATAATAGTCACAAGGACACCAGAGGGCTTTCACTCCTGCCAATAAGGCATCTATAAATTTCTAATGATTCATCTTTTTCAAGTTGTTTTATAGCAAAGGTAAGGGGTTGCATTACATAACTAATACATAAATGGTATTTCTGGTTGATTTACTTCACTTTTCAATGATTTGTAAATCATCAAATAATAATAATAATAATAAAGAAAAGATCGTCAAAATATATGTAATCTATGAAAGAAAATGAACAGACAAGGAACCCACAAATACAAGCAAGTAGAGCGGAACTCTGAGGGGAAATAAGAATCAACAGTATTTTTTTTACAGTGTTTTCAAAGATGTATGCAGTTTGACTCATTTTAGCATTAATTTATGGGTTTCCTTAAGAAAATGCAGCACCATTAATTCATGTGGCATTGATGAATCTGTTCACTAGATTAACCAGTGAAGAAAATTGGGTTTGGCTGTTTCAACAGTACCTCATAAGATTGCTCAATCAACAAAATGTTGGCTAGGCAACACTAATCCTTGTATGTCTGGAGTCTGGTTAATGCTCTTCCAGAATACAGACAGACTGAATGGATTTTTAACTAGTTTTGTCAGAAAAAAACATTCAGAAAAAAGGTCTAAGTCTTAGCTTGTAAACCACCTGAAATAAAGAAAAACAAATGGATCAAAATTACTAAAAAATTCAGTAGGCTTTAGAGACCCAACCGTAGATTACTTAATACAAAATATTTTGTAAAAGATACAGGCTACAATTCCAGCAAGTATATAAGCTGAATGAAAATTGACAGACAGACAGACAGACAGACAGACAGACAGACAGTCAGACAGATAGATAGATCAAGCTAAGAAATTTGGTTAATAAATACTGATCTGTCTTTATATCTCAGGTTCATTAGAGTCACAAATGATCTGCCTCTAAGATTCAAAGTCTGTTTTTTTTTTAGTCCCATCTAGAGTGCTTTATATTATCGTAATCCGTAGGTCAGCATCGTTGTCTTTAACAAGTAGGAAGCAGACCCAGGGCTAATCTCATGGGTTATCCCCTCAAACAGCTCTAGAACTCTGAGCAGGCCCTATTGATTTGCAGTTAATGTGGCTGGCAGATCATGATCCGCTGCATAAGCACACACACTGGGCATTTTTGCTCATGCCAGCGTTCCTGCAGTTGTGAGTATTCTAGCAGAGAGTGTTTCAAATGACCCACAATTTTCCACCCGCCAAGCAGAGCGTTACCAAGGGTGTGTTGTGACAATAGACCTTCATGCACTAGAGGGTTTAGTGAGTGGGTGACACAGGCTAATCCAGGTAGCCTTAAATCCTTCATGGTCTTCAGTAAATTCTTGCCCTTGCCTCGTTAAACTGTACAGACATGGTTCTTCATGTTCTAGTCTTTAAGCTTCCTTTAAAACCTGCCACAGTAGCTTCTGCAGTATGTGATCCATGAAACGGTTTTGCTTGCGTTACTATTCTTTTCAAAGTAAAATGTGTATATCCACCCACGTAGCAGTCAAACTTAATAGTGTCATCAGACACACATCCAAGCTCCAAATTTCTGTGGTGAAGCAAACCACAGTGGCATCTGTCAAGCACTCCTTTATGTGCCTCAGACACAGCTGAGGCAGAGCAGTTTCAGTAAGATATCACAGCATAGGCATGTTGTATCCTGGATCTAAATGTTTATACAGTCAGTGAAAACCCAAATCTTTAACAACTCAAATGACTAATCATCCACTGAGACTTATAACTGAATTTAATTTCTCCATTATTGTTGGCACTGTGAACTATGTCAGGTTTATATGAAATGGCTCTTCTAACGTTTGTTGCTAACATTTGTTGCTGACTTTGTGACTAAAAACAGGCATTTTTATTTCTGTTTGTCCAAAGCAAAGTCAATAATTCCAAAAGTCTCTGACATTTTGCTAACATATACAGAGCATTATCTAGCGGTGCCAAAGGGAGTAAGAAGCGATGTCAGATATGTTCTACTGCTACTTGACTGCAAATATTGATATGGTATGAATATCAGTGCAACATATGCATTATGTATCATAATCTTGACTGTTCAGGACTGTACTAGATATACTGGAACAGTACTGAAGAAGTATATGTAGTGATTGCAGATGTACTGGATACACGTACTGTATACTAGAAAGTACAGTGTACCCTTGAGTGCACTTCATTAGTACTGTATTTACTGGAACGTTACTAATGGTACTGGATGACACTGACTGTGCTTAATATTCCAAACTGTATTTGACACGACTGGACAGTGTGATTAACAGCACTTGATATTCTGAACCTTACTTAATAGTACTAGACAGCACTTAATGCATCATGAAAAACAAGACTGAGGGCAAGAATAGAATTTACTTTTAACTCACATTCATATTCTCTTTGAAGATAAGGCATTTTTAATTTACTCCACAGTGGTGGGTAATGGCTCATATGCAAGTAGACATTCAGGGCTTTAAGTAGTAGATTTTCATTGCTATTTCTGTTTTTACCTAGTCTATTAAGGCAATATATTGATAGAAATGTTCCAAAAAAATAGTTGCACATATTATTATGTAATAATATATAATTACATAATATATATTTTATATATATAATTAGTGGCACATATATATATATATATATATATATATATATATATATATATATATATATATATATATATATATATATATATATGATATATATATACACACACACTTTGAGGTGTCCCAAGTAGAACAATCACTAAAATCCTGTATAAGGTTATCTTAATAAGAAATACAAACGTCTCACCCTGAAAGCCAGCAGTCTCCCGACTAACTATATATCAGACTTCTGGCAATAAAGTAATTCATTTGTTTATACTGATTGAAAAAGTCTGATAAATTACTTTATATACTGCTGGTGGAATAGGAAGCCAGTGTACTGGTAAAAAAGGATTAAGCATTACACCAGTTGTTAATGTGTTTATGGCTAAGTAATGATGACTCTGATTTCTATTCAGCACATGGAAGCTATGTATGGAAATTAAGGATCCAGATGATAATAAAAGCACAAGGTGGATTCATACCAGCCAGCACATTGGTCTTGTTCGTGACAGTTCCTAACACGCTATACACAACATTCAAACATATTATTAATAAGAGGTCAAAGGAAAGAAAGAAGCACCGAGTTTTAAAAGCTACTGTTCCGTAGTAAAATGACATTATTATTAGCTCTTTAGGCAAACACAACCTGTCATGGGGAAGAGGAACACACTCTAGATATGGCATTCGTTCCAGACATTATGTTTCCATTCCCCTTTATCACATTTTTCTCTTTATCCATTCAGGTTTTCTTATGTGCAGATAGGTGAATTGGAAAGCAGTATTAAAAAAAAAAGCTGCTGAGAATGATTGTCTGGCTTGGTTCTGCCCCAAAGAACACAGATTGAGCCTTTAGAAAGCCATTTGTATCCCCACACACTGTAATATTCTTCTGTTGTCCAAAAATATTAAAGTGCTCTGACTGTGTAGCATAAAGGTGAAAAAGAAGAGATTCTGCCACAATAGAGACCATTTTATCAGGGAAAGGGGAGGGAGTGGGTAGGGTTAAGGGCGTTCTCTAATTCGCATAGTCATAGAATCTGGGAGTTATTTATTATGCATACAAGTATAGGCACTTCTGTGCTTTTGTTGTCTACTGACTAATGTTTAACGATGCTTGTATTCCTCAGTTAACATTTGTATTATTCTTAGAATTGTCAGCTCATTAATGCCAGCTCCCAATTAGGAGACCGTTTAAATATCATTTACATGTATACGTGTTTAAACAGAAGACAGCCACATAGATCTTTTTTATGAAATGGCATCACATCATCTGTTTTTTTTTTTCTCTTCAGGGGTGGTGCTTAGGTGTTTCAGGGTGAACAGACTCTTAGCCTGTTTTTTTTCTGAGACAGAAAAATAGTGTGTGTGTGTGTGTGTGTGTGTGTGTTAACTTTAATACGGCAATATTTAGAGGTGAAGGTGTCGTTAGTGTGTGGGATATAACAGTCATATGTGCAGTAGAGTGCAGTGCAGAACTCCATCCCTGGGCTGGTGATGGCTCTGTGAGCGGTTATATAAGACGTCAATCTGTTGTTGTTTGTTGTTCTTCAGCACTATAATGGAACAGCTACAGTATAATGAGGTGATAATAAGATTGTGTGCTTATCTATGAGTCATTCTGTGTGTGTGTGTGTGTGTGTGTGTGTGTGTGTGCGTGTTCGTGTGCGTGTGCTGTAAATGGCTGTCGATGACATCATTACTGCACTGTGCTATAGAGAAGAATATGCATTGAGAGAGAAAGAGAGGCAGAGAATGATGGAAGGGGGAGGAGGATCAAGAAAAGAGAGAGGCAGCTAAACAGAATGAAAGAAAAAGGAAGTAAAGTCTAAAAATGTGCACATAGGAAGAAAGAGAGTGTTAAGTGTTAAGCGGTTACTTAATGTCCTCTGTGGAAGCAGGTGTGTATTATGCATGCTCGTTGAAACACAGATGTAAACCGTGCAGTGTGTGTGGCCTACCTATCTTGCTTATTATTAGTACTATTTGCTAATATTAAATATCAGGTATATTCGATAATATTAAATATTAAGTTGACCAATTTATCTAGAATAAGTGTTTGACATGTGCAGTAGTGCAGGTCTGACTAACAACAGTGTTATTGCCATGTAGTTACTAGTGAATAGTGTATCGTTACATAGTCATAAGTATGGAAAAAAGACAGATTAATTCATATATAATCTGGGGGAATTAATCTGGGGGAAGGGGGACCGGAGGGTGTGTTCCAACTCCTCAGCCTCCCCGGAAAAGTCTATGCCAGGGTACTGGAGAGGAGAATTCGGCCGATAGTCGAACCTCGGATTCAGGAGGAACAATGCGGGTTTCGTCCCGGTCGTGGAACACTGTACCATCTCTATACCCTCACCAGGTTGCTGGAGGGTTCATGGGAGTTTGCCCAACCAGTCCACATGTGCTTTGTGGATCTGGAGAAGGAATTCGACTGTGTCCCTCGTGTTGATCTGTGGGGGGTGCTCTGAGAGTATGGCGTCCGGGGCCCTCTGCTAAGGGCTGTCCGTTCCCTATATGACCGGAGCAGGAGTTTGGTTCGCATTGCCGGCAGTAAGTCAGACTTGTTCCCGGTGCATGTTGGACTCCGGCAGGGCTGCCCTTTGTCACCGGTCCTGTTCATTATTTATATGTACAGGATTTCTAGGCGCAATCAGGGGCCGGAGGGAGTCCAGTTTGGGGACCACGGGATTTCGTCTCTGCTTTTTGCAGATGATGTTGTCCTGTTGGCTTCTTCAAATTAGGACCTTCAGCGTGCACTGGGACGGTTTGCAGCCGAGTGTGAAGCGGCGGGGATGAGAATCAGCACCTCCAAGTCCGAGGCCATGTTGTCAGCCGGAAAAGGGTGGCTTGCCCCCTTCAGGTTGGTGGAAAGCTCCTGCCTCAAGTGGAGGAGTTTAAGTATCTTGGGGTCTTGTTCACGAGTGAGGGAAGGATGGAGCGGGAGATCGACAGACGGATCGGTGTATCTTCTGCAGTGATGCGGTCGATATACCGGTCTGTTGTGGTAAAGAAAGAGTTGAGCCGCAAGGCGAAGCTCTCTATTTACCAGTCGATCTACGTTCCTACCCTCACCTATGGTCATGAGCTTTGGGTCATGACCGAAAGGACAAGATCCCGGATACAGGCGGCCAAAATGAGTTTCCGCCGCAGGGTGGCTGGGCGCTCCCTTAGAGATAGGGTGAGGAGCTCGGTCACTCGGGAGGAGCTCAGAGTAGAGCCGCTGCTCCTCCACATCGAGAGCTGAGGTGGCTCGGGCATCTGTTCCAGATGCCTCCTGGACGCCTCCCTGGGGAGGTGTTCCGGGCATGTCCAACCGGGAGGAGGCCCCGGGGAAGACCTAGGACACGCTGGAGGGATTATGTCTCTCGACTGGCCTGGGAACGCCTCGGTATTCCCCCGGAGGAGCTGGAGGAAGTGTCTGGGGAAAGGAAGGTGGGGTGTCCCTGCTCAGACTGTTGCCCCCGCGACCCGGCCCAGGATAAGCGGTAGAAGATGGATGGATGGATGGATGGATGGATAATTCATATATAAACTTTGACTGCATGTAAATTCACAATACAGGTTAAGAGTGTGTGTGTTTTTTCCCTCTGTCTTTGTTGAGGTAGGATCAACCTTCTCATATGCAGTGTTTAGTGTGTTTGAATCAAACCCTGGTGTGTTTTCCTCTTCAGTCTATTTTGCTTGTGTATGTGAGAACACAATCAGTTTCACTCCAAAACAAATTCAAGAGCATCTGAGCGAGCTGGTTTCAGCCCGGGTCTATCACAGTTAGACTGAGAAAGCCATTCAACAAACATGCCATGTATTTTGGGAGCTGCTGAAACTAAACTGAGCTGTGAAGTGCAAACTGAGCCAAAAGACAGAGCTGCAAATAAGTGATTTGTTAAGAAAAGAGAAAAGTCAAATCTGGATGCATACACAAATTGGTCATTTATATAATCATCTAGTTATGTATTGTTCTGCATTCCCGGGTTCTGCATTTTTGTGGTTTCTACACTCTCTTGTGATTAATTTTTTAGCCATGCACATCCTCAGCCTTCAGACATTTTTTTATATATACATTATTTATTTATTTAATTTTTTTATTTTTTAGCTTTTCTGCATTTTAATTATAATCCAACAGTGTGAGGCAAGCATATAAATAAACTGATAAGTAGAGAATCCTTCAAGTTTATAGCATCAAAGCAAACAAATCGTCTACATAATAAACCATGTCTTTGTAGTTTTCCTTCCAAACATATGTAAGAAAAATGAAAATATAAGATACAAGACTGTATTTTTAATGCATAAAAATATGCTATTATGTTCCAGTATGCAAATGAAAGAAGGGGTCAGGGGTGTGAGCGGCCGGAGGTGTTTTCTTATTTGCCTATTCGTAGATTCCAGCTTTAATTTTTATTATTATTTTGAAAGGTGTAGGTGCATTTTTCCTTTCTTCTGGTTTCTTCTGTTGTATAACTATCCTTAGAGGCATAAACGTACCAGGTTTGGCTGAGATTGGTCTGAGAGGATGCTGCTATTAGTTCAGTTCATATTTGTATCATCTTTAAAAATGCCAGCTCATTCATGTAACAATGTGCATGTCATGGTCTAAGTGTTGATACGGTGCAAACAACAGAGCTGAACAGTCACTTCCTGCTTTCTCAGTGAGTTGGGTTGTGTTGTTTTTAGCTGTAAACAGCCAAGTGTCAACAGCCGAGTGAAATATTACTGGAAATCTTTCTGTAGCTTCTTAACCTTGAAATGATAGATTTTTAGATTTGACTATAGCTTAATCTCGCCCTCTCTTTCTCTCTCTCTCTTCATCCCTGTGTGTTTCAGGCATGCCCAGCTTCATTAAGTCTCCAGAGGACCAGACTGGCATATCTGGAGGCGTTGCATCTTTCGTGTGCCAGGCAGTTGGCGAGCCCAAACCACGTATAACATGGATGAAGAAGGGCAAGAAAGTCAGCTCACAGCGCTTTGAGGTCTGTGTGTGTTATAAAGATACAGCAGTTGTTGAGTTGTTCATATATTCTACCTATGTGTGATAAATTAGCTGATGCATCTGTCAAAATATAGCACTGACAGTGATATGAGGATCTTGACCTGCGGTTTAGAATAATGCTGCTGGAAATCCTCATGTATATTCAGCAAGTCTACTGTATTATTAAACGCCTGAATAGCATTGCTGAAGGAAACTACATTATAGCTGGCAGGAATTCATTTGGTTACAAAGCATGCAACAAAACTAACATTCACCCATAAGCTCAGTACTGCTATAGATATTTCTGTTGGTCATGTCTGAATCTAAAGCATGTAATGTAACGCTACAATACAGGAGCGCTGTTATATATACAGCATCCAGACTCTGTTTAAAGAGAGATTTTGTGGTGGGATGAAATCTGATATCATTTGAAACCATTAATTTGACACTTCCTGCTGCGATAATTTAAACAGTCTTTCAAAAAAAATGAGTTTTAATGTTTCAAGGACACTTTGCAGCATTAACTATGAGCTGTGTGATCAGTGTGAGAGACAGAACTAACAGTGGTGCATACTAACATTTCACTTTACCAGAAAAAACCTTCCTCTCGTTCTGTGAAGCCCTGCATTGCATTGGGGTTTGTTGTTGTTGTTCTAAACTGATAGACAGGCACAGTATGTGGTGCTTTTAATAGCATGTGTCAGCTTATTATTCTGCTATAATAACTATGTACTTTTGTATATATGGTGTTTTAGTGGATTTGGTTATCATGTAACTAAATTAAACTGAATAAGACTAGGTTTAACATTTGGGAAATTATTTAGGAAAGCGAACAATTTAATCAGTCAAGCTTTACAGAATAATGTGTGTACAAACTCAAACACACACACACACACACACACACATAACTATGGGCAATTTAGGGCATACAAGCATGTTTTGGGAAGGATGGAAGAAAAGCAAAAACTTGAAGTAAACCCACAGAGACATCAGGAGAACTTGCACAGGAACTCAGAAGACAGTACCTTGAGTATAGAATCGAACCTGGGAGCATTAAACAGTGAGGTAGCAGTGCTTTAAATGCTCAACTGATGTCAGGACAATCCACAATGTTTGGAAGTGTTTGAGGGTTTCATCAATACGTTTTATGTATATAAATAATCATCAAAATCTAAGTTAAAGAACCAATGAAAAGGAAAGGTACTGTATAGACATCTTAAGGATATATACATTTATAACAATGTAAACAATAATTTTGCTATAAATTCTTAAGAGGTTGTTACGTATTGAATGCCAGTGGAAGGTTAATTGTGTGTGTGTGTGTGTGTGTGTGTGCTTGTGTGTGTGTCTATCAGGTGATTGAATTTGATGATGGCTCGGGGTCAGTGTTAAGGATCCAGCCCTTGAGGACGCACCGAGATGAGGCAATCTACGAGTGCACAGCCACTAACAGCATGGGGGAAATTAACACCAGTGCCAAGCTTACTGTCCTGGAAGGTAGCGTGACATCCATACACTCATTTCTTCACTGTGCTCTGTCTCAGTTGTCTGTTTCTTTTTCATTTCTTCCTTTTCTTCCCTTTACTGTGTCTCTTAAGTTTTAGAAATGAACAATTTTTATATTTAATTTTCTTCAGAGTAAGTACATTCCATAAAAAGCCTTCACAGGGCTGAGGAAGGTTGACTTGTTCCACAAATCTTTTTTTTCAAACACCAAATCTTATTGTGTTTGCACATAATCACCAGTGATCACACGAAACAGTTTGGACTAGAGATGAAAAAAGGTCAGGTTGTGTACTAAAAGTAGTGTTTGACAGTTTCTGTGTCAACCAATCACACCACACTTAGTGCCACAAATTTCATCGTAATTGTTGTTCCTTTTTGTCAGGAATCTCCACTATTGCTTGTAAAAGCCCGCTAGCATTTTGGCATTGTTATTTGTTTGTTTATCTCCACATCTCCACATGTCTTTGTTTGCATTATGGTCTTGTCTCGCACTCATGCCCTGTCACTGGTTGTTTTTCTCTCCACATGTCCTTATTGCCCTTATTTACAGGTGGTTATTTTAGATATTTAAACCCTTGTGTGTTGTTGTACATTAAATAGTATACATTAGCTTACCTGATGTTAGCAAGCCTGTTATTCACGTCCACTGATATCCAGGTTTGATTTTGTTTCTGCCCTCCACTTTCTAAATTTTTTGCAAGTGCTTGTGTTAATCCGTAATGCTGTTAAAATAAATGTGTTATTTTGTGAATAGTGCAGTCCTCACTGCTGCTGATGATGTGATTCTCAAAGAAAAGCTAACAATCTGACCTGCGTAGTTAAACTGTCTCGCAGTGACTGCTGGTCATCATAAATTTTCAAGGAATACAAAAACAAAGTATTAACGATCAGTACTCTGGGTTATTATTACGAAAGCGTAAAGTTATTGTGTAACAAAGGGACTCTCTTATTTCTTGATATAAGACACATGCACATACTGTAAGAAGGTACAACCACTGAAACACAGATTTACAGCACCATTTCTGTCTCCTAATTATTTATAAGTCTGGCATGGTAAAGAGAATAGCTGTGATTGCTGTTAGACTTCACAGTTAGTGCTTTCTTTCACACCCACACAGACACGGGGAGAACATGTAGAACTCCACGCAGACAGAAACCCAAGTTCAGAAATGAATCAGGGATCCTGGAGCTGTGAGTCCACAAACCAGGCCATCCTTCTGTAATTTGTCCCTTTGTGCAATTTGTTTTTTATCTACTCCTGCCTTTCTGCTTCAAATGCCTTTTTAAAAAAAACATTATATGAGTTAGAGATCCGTCTCATTTTTCTATAGTTTATTTGCTCTCTCTCTCTCTCATTTTCTACTGCTTATCCGAACTACCTCGGGTCACAGGGAGCCTGTGCCTATCTCAGGCGTCATCGGGCATCAAGGCAGGATACACCCTGGACGGAGTGCCAACCCATCACAGGGCACACACACACTCTCATTTAGTTTATTTGCTATGCTAATTAATTTGTATTGGATGAGTCTGTTGAAGTGGCCTTAAATTAATTAGCTTAAGTCTGACAGTTTAAACTGAAGTCTGAATTATACAAAAACTAGGAGGTCTTTTAACATGGACACAAAAAAGCTGTGTGCATCTACAGTCTATGCCACAAAGATATCAGTCCTAGTGTCTACTTTACATATTTCACTAAAACTAAACACATTTACTAGATTGTTATGGTTACTGATTGACCAAGTGCACACGTTTTGGAGACAGGTGTATATTTGCTAACATATTAGCAACTTATTAGATGAGTGAGTGTGTAATGTCCTCCCTCAGGACATTACCCATTAGAAGGAGTGACTATGTCCACTCCACTAGACCACTGACAAAGTGCTAATCATGCTCAAACACACTCTGGAGGCTGAGTGCATTATGAGATTTAAATGGTGATCATGACTGGAATAGCATTCACTGCTATGTGAATTCAGAACTGAAGTGTGTGTGTGTGTGTGTGTGTGTGTGTGTGTGTGTGTGTGTGTGTGTGTGTGTGTGTGTTAAGTATACATTTTTAGTATAATTTATTGTCCACTTGTTAGTATGTTAATATGTTATATGTTAATGTTATATGTAGTATGTTATATGTTAATGTTAAATGATGAAGCAAACTATTCTTCAAAGTGGTATACTGCACACAGCTCTGTCACTCTGCAGCACACAAATACTCTCCCAAGACTGATCTCTTCTGGACACGTAGAGATTGGAGGACACACACTGTGTGCATGGAGAGCACACTACAGAATGATTCTGAATGATTCAATCAGAGTGAGCCGATCTCAACCCTGGAAATGACTTTTAGTCAGAAAGAACATGCTGTGAGTTAGTGAAGAGTGATGGAGTGTTGATGAGTGATGCAGTAAGGCCAGTTGTTGGTAGTGTGTGCTCAGACCTTCACACTCAGCTGTAGATTAGTAGAGCGCTGCCGCACTGTGTTTACGATGAAAAGCTCAGGCACATTGTTTATGACTCTTATATCTGCACTCACACACCAGAATGCAGACTCAACGTGCTTACAGTACCTGCTGACATCTCTGCCTGGCAAAAGACAGTACTTTCAGATCTTAATCAGATCTGGGAGCATTAAACAGTGCTTTGAATGATCAACTGATGTCAGGACAATCCACAATGTTTGGAAGCTTTTGAGGGTTTCATCAATACGTTTTATGTGAATAAATAATCATCAAAATCTAAGTTAGTTTCACAGACACACAGTGGTCCAACATTCAGTGCAACTCTGATACCAGGATAAAACGGTTTCTGAAGATTGAATGAATTTATGAATGAACCAATGAAGAGAAAACATACTGTATATATTTATAGCAATGTACACAATTATTTTGCTATAAAATCTAAAGAGGTTTGCTACATATCGAATGCTAGTGGAAGGTTACTGGTGTGTGTATGCATGTGTGTGTGTGTGTGCGTGTGCGTGTGTGTGTGTGTGGCTGAAGGAAGTTTCTGAAGGAACATTCCAGTACTCACTTTCTCATTTATCCAATCACTGGGCTCAAATCCATCACTAAACATCACATCAGACATGTGAAGACAGAGAAGAAGGAAAACAGTTTATAACATCACATTATGCTTCTGTCCTCAACAACATTCTAGCTGAACTTTCATTCGTCTTCAGAAGCTGCTTTATCTCACTGGAAGAATTCCAGAATGTATTACCATGAAGAGAAAAGTCATGAATGATGACAAAAGTCCAATAATCAAACCAATGAGATGTTCTGTCCATTTATTCGCCATGAAAACACAATTCACCATGTAATAGTTTTTCATCTACAGCTTTCAATGTATGTTTTGTAATAACTGTCTGAAATGCACAGACTTATTACACCCAGACCTTTTAGACCTAAAAGTTGAACATTTTACTCAGTTTTTTTAAACATGCCCAATGCTGCTAGCTGCTTCAACTGCTCGTGTACATTGTAATTAGGGCAATTAAATTTAAATAGGGGGTTATAATCAAAACAAAATATTAAAAATTAAATATAAAAATAAAACGAGAGCATAATCAAATGATTAGCAAAGTCATGTTTGTCTCCAGAGTGTTAATTCAGCTCGTGTTTACAGCACACCTGTTTACGACATGCATGGTGAGTTCTGAAGTCAGGTTAGCGATGATACTCATACACCTTACAGATCCTGTATTTATAGCTGCTTGTTCAATAAATTTGGATAATGGGCCTGTTTACAGAACACAGTAACCTACTGCAAATATGCAGATTTTATCATGCTACGTTTTAAAGCTCTCTCAGAAATTGAGATGTGGCAATCTGGGACAGATTACTTTTTAATCCTTTTTTGTTTTTTGGTAATGTTATTTATACTGGTGTGGCAGAATACATTTGATAAAGCTAGTTCAAATGTTCAGGCAGATCTTTCAGAAATACGAATCAGCAATAAGACGCCATGTCACATGGTGTTATAGGAAAGTAATCGATGCCCAGGTGGTACGATGTGGCCGATAAAAGTTCATTATTTTATTACGACAACACATCCAGAAGTGTTTTATTTCTTTATACCACAGCAGATTGCTAATGACTACAGTTCAGTCATACTGTTTATATGTTTATAGTAGAATGCTTTCTCGTGAAGGAAAAACTGCCTGGCTGTTCAACGAGCTGACACTTACAGTACAGAGTGACTCCTCCAAATGTGTTAAATAAGCATATTCATACAGAAGGAAACTTCCATGTAAATAAATAATACATTTGTCTGTGTTAAAGAGTTTTTAATGCATTTATTATTTGGGTTAGACTATTACTACTACTACTACTGCTGCTGCTGCTGTGAAAGTAAATAATCAACACCCTCTGAATAAACAGATTTGAAATTTCACCAGTGCTGTGGTCTAATCAGAAATAATGACCCTGTTGAAGTCTCTTTGAAAGAAACATTCCAAGCTGAAGCTGAAGTTGACATGTAAGTGTGTGGTTTCAGGGCTTAGGGCTCGAGTGCGGGTGGATTTCAGGGATTTTCTCATGTGAGACAGCTACTTTATTCTGATGACAGTGTGTTCTGTAAGAGCGCTCTCACACTGAGCTGCTTATGCACAGTTAACACTGCTTCGGGATTAGATAGAGACGGAAATGTAGACAATTTTAGGAATACGCTGGAATTGAGTGCGAATGAGGTGAGAGATAACAAGCAGGTCACATACAGAAGGTTCATGTGTGTTTATATGAACTGTACGTCAGCACGGAAGAAAAGTTGTGTTGTGCTGTATGATGATGTGCAGTGTTGTGTGATATTGCAGTGTGTTAGGTGGGATTGTATGGTGTGCTGTTGTATTGTGTAATGTTGTGTGATATTCTGTAGTGCTTTGTGGTATTGTGTTGTGTTGTGTAATGATAGTATTGAGATTTCTTAGGTTATAGGTGTTTTATTATTTATTTATTTTAATTTTTGGGTTGTTTAAAATCACAACTCACAGCAAAAAAAAAAAAACAACAACTAAACAACTCCAAATTTTTCATCATCGTCACCGAGGTTGAAGAGGTTAGAATTATGTGTAGCATTATTTTACACGACAGAGCACGGAAATTCCCCACAAAGCTAGAATTACAAACATCCTGCCTGGAGTTAAGTCTTTATACAGTGTTCCCTCACCTGTCTGCATGACTCTGTATCTGAAGAGTCTGAATCTGTCAAGCTTTTTTGTTTTTAAGATATGTCTTGCTGTCTCTTTCTGTGTGTGTGTGTGTGTGTGTGTGTGTGTGTGTGTGTGTGTGTGTTTATGTTGTTACCTGGTTACAGATGCACAGATTGTGTTACTTAAATGAGCACACAGTGCTACAGGCGTCTCTCACTCGCTAACACTTAACGCTTACCCTTCTAAAACTACCCTCATACACTATAGTGTAGCTTACATAGTGTGTAGTGTAAGTGCACAGTGTATAGTGCGTCATTTGGGACGCAGCTTTAGGGTTAGATTAGTAGAGTTTAGGGTTAGATTATTGCTTATGCTGATGAGGAAACAAGAGACTTTCTCTCTCTCTCCCACACACACACACACACGCACACACACGGAAGAAGAAAGTCTCAAGTTGTCATTGTTGTAATGTGTTATGAAGTATTTTGTGTTTTGTAGAATTCTGTCGTTTTGAGTTGTGTGGAATTTTGTTGTATTGTGTTGCAGTGCTATGCAGAACTGTGTTGTGTAGTTTTATGTGATGTGTAGTATTGTGTGATGTTTTGTGTAGTGTTTTAAAACATTGTGTTGCTTAGTAATGTTGAGTTGTGTGATGGTGTGTAGTGTTTTGGAATATTGTGTCGCTTTGTAATGTTGTGTAGTGCTGTGTGAAGTTTTGTGTAGTGTTTTGTGATGTGTAGTGTTTTGGCTTATTGTGTTGTTTTGTAATGTTGAGTAGTGTTGTGTGAAGTTTTGTGTAGTGTTTTGGGATATTGTTTTTTTTTTTATGTTGTGTAGTGCAGTGTAGTGGTGTGATATGTTGTGTAGTGCCGTGTGATGGTGTGTGGTGTTGTGTAGTGTGCAGGTTTTGATATCTGTGCACTGTGGTGTAAGTCCCATGGAAGCATGTTTATACCTAATTTATGCTGCAGAGTAAATCCACCTTGTTCCTAAAGGACTTGTTCAGTGAAAATGAAAGATGCAGAATCTCAGAAGACTTGTACAGAAGACGTGTTTGACTAAAGAGCTACAAGTCTAACGTAGCTATCATTATAGAAATCGAGCTCAAAACCAACCCTGTGTAATAAAACCACAGTTTCATGCAGTGTACTTCACTACAGCTTCATTGAGCTTCAGCTAGTTCAGGAACTACGTGTTCTCTGAGACATTCAAGAGATAAAACCATCTTTATCTGATAACACTTATCTGATAAGTCTTTCACCTTATTGGCAGAACCATTTATGCTTTAAGAGGAATGAAGGTTGTTTACTATGTGAATGCAGAAGAAAAATTATTTGTGTGTGTGTGTGTGTGTGTGTGTGTGTGTGTGTGTGTGAGATTCTAGTGACAATCAACCATCATAGCATCAGACTTCTTTCTCAGACATATAAATACACACACACGCACACACACACACACACACACACACACACACACACACACACACACACACACACACACATCTTGAGTCTGAATCCAGTGGTTGGCAGAACCCCATTTCCTGCTGGGCCCAGTGAGAGGTTTGCAAAATATAAATTAGTCAACTCCATGCATCTCTCTCTCTCTCTCTCTCTCTCTCTCTCTCTCTCTCTCTCTCTCTCTCTCTCTCTCTCTCTCTCTCTCTCTCCTTCTCTTGTTCTCACCCACTCTGCTTTTCTTACAACATTAACCATAAACAAGAAATATACACAAATTGTTTAATGTGCAAATTTTCACTATGTACTTCTGTTATGTGCGCACACACACACACACACACACACACACACACACACACACACACACACACACAGATGGCATGCATTATTTATTCTTTTAATTACAACAGCATGTTTATCAAATTTTCTTGCTTTTAAACGTTTCTGTGACTATGGATTTCATGTGCACATTTCTCTTTGTCTGTCTCTGTGTCCTTCTGTCCACGCATTGTGTTATGTACTGTCTAGGGTTATGGTTAGTAAATTAAGCATAATATACTGTATACAATCACGTACAATATAAATGTAGTTTACTTCAAGTAGTGAGTGCAAATGAAGCGGTTTTAATTACGTGCAGTAAAAATATCTGGTAGGTGCACTGGGAAGAGAAATGTTATTTATGTAGTTCTTTTAAACAATGAATATTGTCACGGAGCAGCTGTACAGAAATCCAAGTATAGATTTTACTAATGAGCAAACCAGAGGCTAGAGTGAGAAGGAGAAACTCCCTGAGAGGCTATGATGATGAAACAGTGAGAGAAATCAGATTCAAAAGGGAACCCATCCTCTCCTGGGACATACTGAATAGTAAGATTATAAATTATTAACTGTCCACAGCTCTACACTGTAAAAGTCACACAGCACTGAGTGTATTGAACACATCTTCACTATGAGCCACATATGATTTTTAATTCACCAGCATCAGAGTAAAGAGATCTAAAAGAAAGCTACAAAAAATAGCTTATTAGGACATAGAATTAATTAAAATGCATATGGCCACAGGTACGTGTACATCAGAGCATCACACCTCAAACTGGTGCAGCAAAGATTGAACTACACCATTGTATAGAATGTCTTTGTAAGCTTCTCTTCATGGGAGCATGACAATGCCACTGTGCACAAAGTGATGTTCATGAACATATGATTTACTCAAGCTGGAGCAGAAGTCATGTGTTCTGACCTCAATCCTACAGAACACCTTTGGGATAAACAGTTAATGCCGACTGAACTCCAGACCTTCTCACCTCCTCGACAACACTGACCTCACTAATGCTCTTGTGGCTGAAGTCATCACAGCCATACTCCAATATAGAGCAGAAAGCATTTCCAAAAGAGTGGAGGTTATTAAAACAGTGTGACAAAATATATAAAGAGATGTAGAACAAACACATATGACTGTGATGGGGAAGTGACCACATACTTTTGCCTGTATAATGTGTGGTACCTCACTTTTTAAAATATGATGTGTGTGTAATTACTTGTTTTTAATCCATCCATCCATCCATTCATCCATGCATCTCTCTCTCTCTCTCTCTCTCTCTCTCTCTCTCTCTCTCTCTCTCTCTCTCTCTCTCTCTCACACACACACACACACACACACACACAAACTCTCTCTCTCTCTCTCAGTCTTTGTGTAACGAGCGGGCGGAATGAGTAGAATCCATGTGTGGATTTTAATCGGAAACAAACACAGGGCAAACAATCCAAAACAGTAGGCAAGCGACAGCATAGTAAACAAATAGCAAAAGTTCAAACACTGTGAAGGCAATTGAACCGCAGACTAATCCAAGAGAGTAATCCAAAAAGCGAGACAAGAGAACGAAGCGAAGGGTTTGAATACACAATGGCTAAACACTATAGAAACACATGGCTTGGAATCGCAGATGAACTGACTTTGTGCTGATGATGGTGTGAGGGTGGCTGTGTACCCAGAAGTGACTGGGGGTCGAGTGGCTCGATATTCGGGCGATGGTTCTATCTGTCGGTTCGAGGAGGACGGTGCAGATGGCTATGTTACACTTTGTTTTCTTCCCAGTATCTTCCTCTATTTACATATAGACAAATATATTGTATTGAGAAATGACACATACAGTAAACACCATAAACACTTTTGTTTCCTTTCGCTTGGTACTTTGGTATGATGCAGTAGAAGCACATTGTTTAACTAAGAAAGATTATGAATAATGGATTTTGAAACAAAACTAAAAGAAATGATAGCCACTCTTAATGCTAGCATTGTGCGGAAAATGAAAATGATCTCTATGCTAATTGTGACAACAAAAAAAATGGTCTGTCACCCACTGAAATGTTGTTTATGGAACTAAAAATGTGGCAATAAAAAACTTTTCCTGATAGCAGCTTTTCTGCCATTTTGTTTTTAATCTCTCTCTCTCCCTCTCTTTCTCTCTCTCTCTCTCTCTGTTCATCTCATTTACATGTCGGTACTATGAAAACATAGGATTTCAGGTTACATGATAGCTTAGCCTCAAATCACATTCTGTGGCAATGTTTGAGGAAACACGAGGACTAATCCCCTATTCCACTTGTGCTTGTGCAGTGTTTGTGGCTCTGACATTTCACAGGGAATGAAAACTATTTGTTAATCCCGGATCAGTTTCTCATTTTTCTTTAGCCATGCTAATTGTTCACTGCTCACAGGGATGGGAATCAGTCCTCATTCAGGGGGTCAGGGTGTAGCTGGCAGGCAAACCAAAGCCTAGGGCTGACTGAAATGTAGTTTCCTTTTCTTTCTTTCTTTCTTTCTTTCTTTCTTTCTTTCTTTCTTTCTTTCTTTCTTTCTCTGTAGATTAATTAATGCAGCTCAACTACCGTGTAGTGTGTTTCTTTCTCTCTTTCTGTCTGTTCATTAGTCACTCCAATACATATTTTAAACATTATTACAGAAAGGCAGGGATATGTGTCATTTTCCAAATAGACTTCATTCCACATGAGATTAAAAGGAAGGAAAGCAACAGACATTCCTTAGCCATGATGTCCTGTATGTAACTTTCCATTTGATTGTGTAGCATGAGTATAGCGCAGTTTGTTTACCTGGAACGACACCAGATTTTGGAAGAACATGGCATCATCTCTCAGAGCATGAAGCTGTAAACACTGTGCATGTAAAATCTGTAAACACTGTGCTTGTAAAACTTGTGAGAATGCAATGTGAGTCCTACGTCATGCAACACACACCAGCAGCTGCAGGCTCCATGGGAAACTCTTGAGCTGTAGATGATAGTCTGCTGAAGTCTTTAGTCACCTGTCAGAGTGTGTGTGTGTATGTGTGTATGTGAAAGTGCATGACGGATCAGCCTGGGGTGTATTAAGGGCTATTAGAGAGATTTCTCCTACTATTGTGGGTTAGATGGAGTGTGAAACTGTAGCTGACACTTGGTGTGTCTACATTTGTGTTTGTTTGTGTGTGTGTGTGTGTGTGTGTGTGTGTGTGTGTGTGTGTGTGTGTGTGTTGACTCTTAACTCTGGAAGTCACTAAAAGCGATTAAAAAAACATTGAGTAGAACCGGAGGAGTGTCAGTGCGTACTTGTTGTGCACACTTGAAATGTTTCTGACTACAGGACCATGTACTTAATAACCTGTCCTCTTACCGGAAATCTAATAACAGTACATGCTGAGCTTGTCACACTGCATCACACGCGCCTAACCAAATACTCACTTGCTAGGGGTAACCAAAATTATACAGTTTTGTGTTTACGTGTGTGTGTTTTCACCAATTACTTTTTAGCTGAATGTTTAAGGAGTAAGTGCATGTTGTAAACCCTATAAACTGTGCTCTCTCTCTCTCTGTCTGTTTAAATCGGGGTTGCACGACTATTAATTTTGCTTCTTAGGCTATTCACTTCACTGAGGTTCGATGGATCAATGAGGTCAGTGCCTTATGTAGGCCACTTAAGTTATACTTGCCCAATCTTAGAAAACTGTGTCGTATTTGTGCCTTGCTTTGTGCACAGATGCATTGTCATGCAGGATCATGTTGGGCCTTTTAGTTTCAGTACATTGAAACTTTCATTCTACATTATACACTGACATCGTACACAAGTATGTGCTTACAACCTGGAGGAAACATTTTGGGGGAGACTCAAATATGGATGTGATGGTCAGATTTCCACATGCATTTGTCTACTAATATATACAGCCCCTCATGTCTAATATGCATATGTATAAGAGTCGCACAGCAATGATGTCAAAAGAAATATAATTCTAAAAGAACAACACACACAGTTGAAGAGAGAGCAACCAAAACGGCATCATTTCTTCTGGACAGTCTGTTTGCACCAGCCTTTATTACACCTTCAGTTTATCTGCAAAGGCTTTATTGTGCACAACTTTTTACATTTGCATAAAAGCAGATGGATGCAAACTGTCACTTTGTATTTAACTCAGCAGCCTGAAACTCAGCAGTGTAAGTGAGTGTGTGCAAAAGTGTGTTCAGGTGAGGCAGCGTTGCGACCTGACAGCAGGAACGTCGTGTTTCATTCCCAGCAGAAGTGAAGCGTGAGGCCTCCCACACTCTGCTCTTTTCTCCGTAGCATTCAGAAAGGTGGCTGGCATGCCGTAACGGTGTCACCTCCGTGTCTTCCGTCCCTTGTTCCCTGTGACTCAGAGAAACAGATTACAATGCAGGGTGGGAGAATAAATCCCCAAATTCCTAAACACCATCTATCTCATTTCAACAAAACTCTTGCTAATCCTGTGCTAGCAGGTTTGACTTAGCATGGCTATTAGCTTATAAATACTGTATGCTAATAAATACTGTTATCAGCAAATATCCTTGAATGTACGGTACATGATCAGTTGTGGCTTTCCATTAGAAGTTGTTCCCTGAGGAGTTTTTTCAGGACTGAAATCCATCCAGATCTGA
The DNA here is from genome assembly GCF_030014155.1 of Tachysurus vachellii. Taxonomy (NCBI): domain Eukaryota; kingdom Metazoa; phylum Chordata; class Actinopteri; order Siluriformes; family Bagridae; genus Tachysurus; species Tachysurus vachellii. The sequence goes on from NC_083463.1 coordinate 13,952,562, forward strand.
TTACGGTGGGAAAGTGTACACTTGTGGACCCTGAGCGATAATGTCACCCAGATATCATTTTGAAGACCTGTATTAAATAACTTACTTCATGGAGCAAATGCACAAAAACATGTGTCCACAAATTCACAAAAGCATGTAAGTAGACAACAGAACAATGTACAGAAGCACCTCCAGTTTCACCATCATCAATAAATCACGATTCTATGAATATGCTAATGAGAAACACCCACAAGCGTACATGGCTGCATTTGCATAATGGACTGTGATAGGCAATAACGCTTGTCTGTGACATGTTCACTGTTAGCTCAGGGTTTCTAAGGGGTTTACAGGTCTCCATTTTTCTGAAAAGCATTTCATTCCACAGAAAGTGTTTATTAATATAAACATGTTTTTATAAAGTGTATAAAGTGACTGCAAAGTTAGTTATTTGACTACCATACCAATTGATGCTCGAGTTATCAGAAGGCAGAGACGCACAGGTAAAGAATCAGATAGAAAGAACCATCCTTCATTTAACCTGTTTCATTTAATTTGATTCTCACTTTCCTTTTCTCCCTCTCTCTCTTGTCTTTTTCTCATATTCTCTTATGCTTTTTCTCTATGTCTCCTTGTTCTGAAAATTTTACTCAGCTATCAGCACCTGGCAGTTCAGTCTGAACTGTTTGTGTGTGTGTGTGTGTGTGTGTGTGTGTGTGTGTGTGTGTGTGTGTGTGTGTGTGTGTGTGTGTGTGTGTGTGTGAATATCTACATGGCTGCAAACAGACACACACACACACACATACATACACACACTATATATATATATATCACATCAAATGTCCTCTGCCATCTTCTTCTTCTTCTTTTTCCAGACTGTAAGTGTTGCACAGAGTCATGTTGGTCTATTGAGACATAACATTTGCATAATGGCAGGAGTGGGCTAACATTTAAAGGCCAGCATTTAATAACTATTAGAATGTTCATAGTGGTCATGTTGAGCATGTGATTTGTACATGATTATGTTAACATACAGACAGGTGATTAATCTGTTGTTTAACCCCAGTGTTGATGCTGTTCTGTTAGGCCCAAGGCCACGTTTTTTGCATTTGAGCACTATTGCTGTTTTTATGGTGATAATGTAATTCAAAACACTGACATGGACACAGCACTGACAAAGAGGTGTGACATTTAAATCCAATTCCACTAGATACTGTACATGACCTGACTTTGACATAAATATGCTTCTTCACTACGTACTAAATTCAAAAGACTTAATTATTTCATCTATAACAAAGGCGTTATTGGCCATATATCATATTTTTTATTAAGCTAATATGCATAGTTCATATACTGGTTTAACTGCAAGCCTAGACTGTGTAATATAGCATAAATATTGAATCTTATGTTGTTTATATGGGGAAACAACATTGTATATCATCAGTGAGCATTTTAGAAAAGCTTTTTTGATCTCCATGATGTATGTCCTGTATTAGTGGAGATTTTGGTCTCTTGGAATTCCAAATTAAAAGTCTCCACATTTATTAAAATACCAAATATTGACAAAAAATCCAGAAAAATTGCATTATTATAAAAATTCAAAATCTATGACATTATAAAAATGTTTCTCTGCTTTGTAGGTCAGCTATTGCTAGTTTTTTCTAAGGGAAATTCTGAAGTACACCTAGCATGCAGGAAAAGAAAAAACATGCAAACTGCAACTGCTGTAAATATTCTAATGTAATAAATGCAAAATATCCACTGTAGCCTTAAAGGTATGTCCACTCAAGCTGCTGTGCTCTAAATGATAAAATTAATATTAAACTGTATTATGCACCAATGTAACTAAAGTCAGAGTCAATAAAAATCTTAAACTGTAAAAATAAAAATATTAATACAACTTTAAATGACCCGGTTGGCTGTTCCATATGTTAAGTTCAACAGTGCAGGAGTGTTTTTTTTTCACTGATATGTAACTAAAAAAAACTGCAGCTTTCATTCAGCACGGCTTGCATCTTGCATATCAGAAATATATGTATCTGAATGGAAACTAGGGGGCACGGTGGCTTAGTGGTTAGCACGTTCGCCTCACACCTCCAGGGTTGGGGGTTCGATTCCCACCTCTGCCTTGTGTGTGTGGAGTTTGCATGTTCTCCCCGTGCCTCGGGGGTTTCCTCCGGGTACTCAGGTTTCCTCCCCCGGTCCAAAGACATGCATGGTAGGTTGATTGGCATCTCTGGAAAATTGTCCGTAGTGTGTGAGTGCGTGAGTGAATGAGAGTGTGTGTGCCCTGCGATGGGTTGGCACTCCATCCAGGGTGTATCCTGCCTTGATGCCCGATGACGCCTGAGATAGGCACAAGCTCCCCGTGACCCGAGGTAGTTCGGATAAGCGGTAGAAAATGAATGAATGAATGGAAATTGATGAAAAGAGGAATAAGCAAGAAAAAAAAGTGGTGAAACAGTGTGAACCTTTTAGGGTTTGTTTGGTTGTCTTTCTTAGGATGTAACTGTATCCTGTAGCTCCTGCTTAATATTTAACCCAACTGCTCACATTGTCTTTTTAGGAACAGTGCTTAACATTTGAAAGGTATTTGAAAGGTAGCCAAGTTTGAGAAAATCTGATCTATGTATGATACTGAGGCCATTCTCTCTCTCTCTCTCTCTCTCTCTCTCTCTCTCTCTCTCTCTCTCTCTCTCTCTCTCTCTCTCTCTCTCTCTCTCTCTCTCTCTCTCTCTCTCTCTCTCTCTCTCTCTTTCTCTGTCTCTCTCTGTCTATAGATAGTTGCTATACTACCTCCATTAGAGAGAGAGAGAGAGAGAGAGACATAGTAAAAGACAAATAGAGATTAGGGTCCTCCAATTCCTCTGGCTTCATTGTGTCCATGAAGGGTCCTCCCTACCTCCCTTAAGCCTCCTACACTTGGCTTTAGAACTGAGACAATTGTGAAGTGTGAGAAGCAGACAGTTTATTGAAGCCGTCTGTAACAGTACACTCAGGTTACATTCTAACATTCAGTCTCTATGCACACCTGGTGTCAACCCCACCCATCAAATGCTATTACATCATTACAGTGCCCTTACACGGAGGTCATACACACACGCTCACACAGCAGAGCCATTGCATCAGCACCTTTACATAGCTCATGTAACACAGGGAACGAATAATGTGTTCCTACCAGACACAAAGAAAATGACAGACAGACACATACACCTGTATATGTTTGCATACACCTATATATGTTATACAGCATGTATAAGACATTAAGCGGTGGTTAGTTCTTGAAGAGATATTTGTGTATAAATAACCTGTATGTGCTTCCATCAGTTTATGGTTTCTCTTATCCTTCTTGACATACAGTATGTGTTATATTTCTGACAGCTTTTCAAATCATGAGAGACAGGAGCTTTTTTTTTTCTTTTCACATAGAACAAACTGTATAAATACATCCCTTTTATGTATTAGGTTCTTTTTTATTTACAGCGTAGTCATCAACTTTTGTGTCTGAAGCACAGCGGTAAATTTCAGAGCAGGATTTATTTGTGAAAGCACTTAGATGCATTTCAGTCATTTAACATGCAGTGACATCAACACACTAAGAACATTAGTGCCCAGTTCCAGTTCCAGTTCAGTCATTAGAGCACATTCATCAGTGTATGTGGTGTGTGTTAGTGTTAAACACACTACCAAGGCATAAATTCTTTTGTTCTGTTCTCACTAAGCTCAATTTACACCCGGCCAGTGTTTCCCACACTATCGGCTGTCAGAGAGAGACTGATAACACACCTTGAGATTGCTTCTGTTTGCTTTTCACACACACACACACACAATGTTTGTCTTACTAAGCCAACTTACTTGTGTTACTAACCCTATCCTTAACCTTTGTAACCAAAAACGTGAAAAACAAACAAAAATAACCACATTGGCTCATTTTCTTTATTTATATTTTTAGTTGACGAAGATGCTTGATCAGTGTAACTCATTTGTAATAGTAAACTTATATAATTACTATTATATAAACTAATGCATGTGACTGCTTCGGTTTCAACAATATATGGTTTCTCACCTCTGCCCTGCATGTGGAGTTTTCATGTGTAATGGTTGAGTGAGTGTATGTGAGTTTGTGCCTTGAGCTCCCCAGGGAAAATGGATATCATCTATAAGCAATACAGACTGTTAATACTGTGTGTTTTTGTGTGTGTAGAGGACCAGATCCCACATGGTTTCCCCACTATAGACATGGGACCTCAGCTGAAGGTGGTGGAGAGGACCCGCACAGCCACCATACTGTGTGCAGCAAGCGGGAATCCTGACCCTGAAATATTCTGGTTTAAAGATTTTCTCCCTGTCGACATCAACGGCAGTAATGGGCGAATTAAACAGCTGCGCTCAGGTATGAGAATCATCAAAACACACACACACGCACACACACAAGCATTTAAACATGAAACACACGTATGATGCTATCTGTTGACATTTGCTTAAAGTCTCAGGTCTCATAGAACTTGCAAGAGTTATTTGAATATCCACATGGTTGGACTGTTATAATGATGCTCCTCTTAAGGTATCTGCTTTTAATTGTTTGAAACCCTTCTGTGTCTTGAGCTGCATGTAATGTATATGTAGAATCCATGAGAAAAAATAGGTGTGAAAAAAAGTCTGTTTTCTACGGTGGCCGGGAAGTGCAAAACAAATTAACAAAACCCAAACCAAATTAACAAAACCCAAACCAAATTAACAAAATCCAAACCAAATTAACAAAACCCAAACCAAATTAACAAAATCCAAACCAAATTAACAAAACCAAAAACACATTAACAAGTCAGACAACCCGGAAGCGGTTGGTATAATTTGTTAATGGAAACTTACCATCATCAGACGAGACACCTTTCATTCACCTGTATATCTTTAATGACAGTCGTCTTGTCCAATGATCGGTAAGTTTCCATTCACAAACTATACCTACCGCTTCCGGGTTGTCTGAATCGGTGCATGAAACACATTAACAAATCAGAAAACACATTAACAAATCAGAAAACAAATTAACAAATCAGAAAACAAATGAACAAATCAGAAAACACAACGACATTTCAGACAACCCGGAAGCGGTTGGTATAGTTTGTGATTGGACAAGACACCTGTCACTCAAAGTATACATGAAGTTCAACAGTCTGCCACAGGGAAAAGTTGGAATGGATGGATGGAATGGATTACTGTGGATTAATTCTGTTATTTTCTTGAACGGAGAACTTTATTTAAATGGAGAACTTTACACATTACACATAAGATTCCATACCTGTATATCTTGAGTGACAGGTGTCTTGTCCAATGATCGCTAAGTTTCCATTCAAAAACGATACACTACCGTTTCTGGGTTGTCTGACTTTTTTCGAATTTGTTAATGTGTTTTCGGTTTTGTTAATTTGGTTTGGGTTTTGTTAATTTGGTTTGGGTTTTGTTAATTTGGTTTGGGTTTTGTTAATGTGTTTTCGGTTTTGTTAATTTGGTTTGGGTTTTGTTAATGTGTTTTCGGTTTTGTTAATTTGGTTTGGGTTTTGTTAATGTGTTTTCGGTTTTGTTAATTTGGTTTGGGTTTTGTTAATGTGTTTTCGGTTTTGTTAATGTGTTTTTGGTTTTGTTAATTTGTTTTGCACTTCCCGGCCACCGTAGTTTTCTTATCAGTTTCATATGGAAGTCCTAAGAGGCTATGCATTACTAGCTTGTTTGGTAGTGATAATGAATTGATTTTCTCATGATCTCTGCATGTACCCAATTGTTATTATGTAATGGATTATTAAAAAGTTAAGCCTTTATTCTCATAAATACGGTAAATTATTTTGCATTCCTTTCGTCGCACATTTATTATGCTAAGTATCTAAAAGCCATCCCTACAATATACGTATGGTTATTTTAACGGTGCTATAGAAATAGCGGCTATATTAACTGCAGTACGGTCACTATATTGTCATCACAGCCTCCTTCTTGTGTCAGACCCTTATGTGGAAGTTATAAATCACATGATTACTGATCAAAGTAAAAGCGCATGCGATCATCAGTGATGCTGCGTTACTGCGCTTTTGCTGCCTCTAGAACATGTTCTTATGCAGAGATCGTGAGAAAATTAAGTCGTTATCACAACAAAACAACTTTTGTTATGTCAACACAAAAAAGTAATAATGCATGGACTCTTAGAATCTTCCGTAGTGTAGCATGTCAAATTGGCTTGTTATGTAAAACAGGGACATGTAAACATTTCACTTGGAAACTCATCAACTTTGAACTCATTGTTTGTTTATTAATTTAAATACTCCCAAACTGATAGTATTTAAAGTATATATTGACAGGGGAAAATCCTGATTATTCAGCAGGAAATACACTCCTACATTTCTAGGCATTTTCCCCCCTAATGCACATTTACACTGTATCTAAAGGCCAGCTTCTTTCTGGCTGATCACGTGAACATCCGCTTCATTTCCCCTCAATCACTTGAGCAGATTGCAATTAGTTGAGAGGTCACACTCTACAGACAACATGACCTCTATCGATGGAAAGTTCACAGAGATCATTAACTAGGTTAGCCTCTAGCTTGACTCTTCTGAAAGTCTGAGTGCACTACAGAGAACTGTTTTCACTCCATCAGTGATTAAACACTGAAACAATGCTGTACTCATCTTGAGATGATCCTTATTATCGAACGGTCCATTACAACTGTGAAATCTTATGCTGGTCCTTAGATGAACACGAAACCATTTCTAGTTCGCACACAGCTGTTGTGACACTATATATTGGTATTGAAATGGAAACACACTTATAGCCACTTAGAAGGTACTAAAATTTCACCTTCCAGACTACAAGAGCTTAGCCACAAGGTAAACCTTCTGTAGCTCGTATCTATTACCTGTGAAAAGATGTGACTGTAGTGTTGTTATTAAAAAGCACACAATTAAGGAACACCACAATCCTTGTTAATACATTGAAACTGGTACTTTAGTGAATGGGAATCACGTCAAGTAGAGATTAGACTTTAAATATTGAAATAATATCTGTTCAAGATGGATGCAGAGAATTTTGGTGTATGTTCATGTGTATGGATTAAAGTAAGACTGAATGACATTGAAAGATTGCAATTTCGATATGATTACTTATTTGGTAGAGTTAAATATTATGAAAAAACACACTGGATACCAGTATTTCTTGCCCGGCTTAATTACATTAATTACAATTCTAACACTGTATGTTCCTGTATGACTGATGTGTCTTTATCCCAATTGGTTTTAATCACTAAGAACATACTGTACTTTTACTAGGCATGGTTTCACTCTGGAATAAAAAAGTTCCTGGTAATGCATCCAAAATAGGTACTTGGCCAAAGGGAATGATAATCTTTGTTTATATGGACGTTTCCTGGCTCCTATTATAATAATGCTATAACTGTGTTTGTGGGTGTGTGCATTGCATATGTATGTGTGTATATGTGTGTGTGTGTGTGTGTGTGTGTGTGTGTGTGTGTGTGTGTGTGTGTGTTTAGTTAGTGAATCCTCTTTAGAAGTCGATCAACAACTTGTTTTCTGCCCAGCAGATGTGTGATATTCTTAAGAATGGATAGAACTTTAAAAGACATGGGTAGAACTTTAGAGAGAAACAGCAGACCAACATTAAAATGAGAGACATAAAGTATAGATGAAGAAGCGAGTGAGAATAAAAGAAAGCAATATTTCACTTTAGTAACATTTCACCTTATTTCTTCAAGAAAGTGAACAGTTAAAATATATCATAGTAACTGAATATTTACTGTGACTGTGCAAAAATGTACACATACTGTAGCCAGAGGCTGTAAAATGAAATACTAGACTGTTTATATGGCTTTTAAAATACTGTAACCTTGTTCATTGCAATGGTCTATCATTTTTTGAAGGATTTTACATTGTATGAACTCATCACAGCCATCTGTGGTCAGCAGAACAAGGGAGCAAAATTGGCTGTGCTTGTCTGGGTCATGCCATGCTCTATAAAATTAAAACATTACTGTAGATTTTACAGTAACAAACTGACAGTCGGGGTTACAGCTGCAAAACAACCGTAAAACATATTTGCATATATGCAAAACATTTAATAGCTTTTAAAATACAAAATAACACATAACCCAGTATGGACACATTTGGCTGAAATAGCTTTTTTGAAATAGCAATTGAAAGATGGTTTTAGAAAGATGTGAAGAACTGCTATTAAGAAATATTGCTTTCAAATATACAATGGTGTGAAAAAAGTGTTTGCCCCTTCCTGATTTTTTATTTTTTTGCATGTTTATCTCACTTTAATGTTTCAGATCATCAAACAAATTTAAATATTACTCAAAGATAACACAAGTAAACACAACAAAGAAGGTTTTTATTATTAAGGGAAAACAAATTCCAAAGCTACATGGCCCTGTGTGAAAAGGTGTTTGCTCCCTAAACCTAATAACTGGTTGGGCCACCCTTAGCAGCAAGAACTGCAATCAAGAGTTTGTGATAACAATGAGTCTGTTACAGCGCTGTGGAGGAATTTTGGTCCACTCATTTTTGCAGAATTGTTGTAATTCAGCCACATTGGAGTTTTTGGACTAGGCCACTCCAAAGTCTTCATTTTGTTTTTCTTCAGCCATTCAGAGATTGACTTGCTGGTGTGTTTTGGATCATTGTCCTGCTGCATTGTCCTTAATTGTCCTTCAGGATTTTTTGGTAGACAGCAGAATTCATGGTTCCATTTATCACAGCAAGTTTTCCAGGTCCTGAAGCAGCAAAACAGCCCCAGATCATCACACCACCACCACCATATTTTACTCTTGGTATGATGTACTTTTTCTGAAATGCAGTGTTACTTTCACACCAGATGTAATGAGAAACACACCTTCCAAAAAGTTCAACTTTTGTCTCGTCAGTCCACAGATTATTTTCCCAAAAGTCTTGTGGAACATCAAGGCGTTTTCTGGCAAATCTGAGATGAGCCTTTATGTCCTTTTAGCTCAGCAGCGTCTTTCGTCTTGGAACTCTGCCATGCAGGCCATTTTTGCCCAGTCTCTTTCTTATGGTGGAGTCATGAACACTGATCTTATCTGAGGAAAGTGAGGCCTGCAGTTCTTTGGATGTTGTTGTGGGGTCTTTTGTGACATCTTGCATGAGTCGTCGCTGCGTTCTTGGGGTAATTTTGGTTGGCTGGCCACTTTGGGTTTGGATTTGGTTTTCCCTTAATAATAAAAACATTCATTTAAAAGGTGCATGTTGTGTTTACTTGTCTTATCTTTGACTAATATTTTAATTTGTTTGATGATCTGAAACATTATTGTATAGTGTGATTAAAAATAAATAAATAAATAAATAAATAAATAAATAAATAAATAAATAAATAAAGTTAAATGAGTTAACAAAAGAAAAATCTAAATCAAATCAATATTTGATGTGACTATTGTTTGGCTTCAGATCAGCATCTTGCACACTTCTGTACACTTGCAAATAATCAGAGATTTTGTAGGATCAGTGTCAGGTGTATAATTAACCAATTATACCAAGTAGGTGCTTATGATCATCAATTTCATATGCTGTTAAAACACAGTCATTAACTGTAACAGAAACAGCTGTGTAGGAGCTTAAACTAAAACTCTGCTTCTATGTTGAGGTTGTGGAAGACAGTTTCAAGTCACAGGACATACACCATGTCAAGACTGAGCACAGCAACAAGACGCAAGGTAGTTCTACTACATCAGCAAGGTCTCTCCCAGGCAAAGATTTACAAGCAGACTGAGGTTTCAGGGTGTGCTGTTCAGGCTATTTTGAAGTAGAACAAGGAACAGACAACACGAGGACTGTAGGCAACACGAGGACTGTAGGCAACATGAAGACTGTAGGCAACACGAGGACTGTAGGCAACACGAGGACTGTAGGCAACATGAAGACTGTAGGCAACACGAGGACTGTAGGCAACACGAGGACTGTAGGCAACACGAGGACTGTAGGCAACACGAGGACTGTAGACAACACGAGGACTGTAGGCAACATGAAGACTGTAGGCAACACGAGGACTGTAGACAACATGAGGACTGCGTAGGGGTAGACCAAGGAAACTTAATGCAGCAGATGAAAGACACATCATGCTTCCTTCCCTTTGACATCAGAAGATGTCCAACACTGCCCTCAGCAAAGAAGTGGCAAAAACCAGTGAGACCCAGGTACACTCATCTACTTTCTAGAGAATTCTGAACAGAAGTCTCTTTATGGAAGAAAAAGCTTTACCTCTGATGCAGAAACAAGGCTAAGTGTATCAACTATGCAAGAAAACATAGGAACTGGGGTGCAGAAAAATGACAGCTCAGAGCAACTCAGATGCTCTGAGTGTGAGTCAGAAATTGAAATATTTAAAATATTTAGCTGTAGAAGGAGGCAGGTTGTTTGTCAAAGGGCTGGAGAGTGGTTCAACAATAAGAGTCTGCAGGCAACACTGAAGCATGGTGGAGGTTCCTTGAAAGTTTACGGCTACATTTCTGCAGATGGAATTGGACATTTGGTCAGGATTAATGGAGTCCTCATTTGGTCAGGACTAATGGAGCCAATGTCATATAGGACTATCTGTAGAGAAGAACAAGGTGTCCTGGAGGTAATGGTTCGGCCCACACAGAGCCCTGATCTCAGTATTATCAAGTCTGTTTGGAATTTCATGAAGAGACAGAAGGATATGTACATCCACAGCACATCTGCGGTTAGTTCATATAATGTTGATATGATTTGGATTAATTTTCCGTTCATTTACTCTCCATTTTTTTTATTGATAAACAAAATTAAACAATTTAAAAAAGCATTCTTACTTTACAGCTTTTTCTTACCTGCCTAAAACATTTGCACAGTATACAGTACCTAAATCATTTAGAACAGAGAGAGGGGGGAGAGAGAGAGAGACAGAGAGAGAGAGAGAGAGAGAGAGAGAGAGAGAGAGAGAGAGAGGGAGAGGGAGAGAGAAAGAGAGAGAGAGAGAGAGAGAGAGAGAGAGATTTTCTATAGATAGAGATTTTTTGTAGGTTAAAAAAAGCCTCCATGGAACTAAAATTGTACTTTAATTGCCTTGACCGCAAACTGAAGCTCAGTGGGTTACACCACATAATTAGCAACTATGCCTTGCTCCATGAATTTTGAGCAATCGTAAAATACATCGTTTCTTATGGTCTAAATACCACAATAATGGGCCATTCATGAAGAAAGTTCTTAGTAAAAATGAATTCACAGTGCTGTTTGAATGTAAGATAATGTAAGCATCCTTATTAAAAGTAAGAAAATGCAAGCAATAAAGCACAACAACATTCTGGTCAAATGCTTTTACATCAAACAGCATGAAAGAGTGTTGGTTCTTACAGTCGTGTGATTATAGTGCAGTGAGGGAGATTCCTTTCTCTATGTTGCATCATGTGTATGTGTGTGTGTGTGTGTGTGTGTGTGTGTGTGTGTGTGTGTGTGTGTGTGTGTGTGTGTGTGTGTGTGTGTGTGTGTGTGTGTTTGATGCAGCAGTAGGGCCACCAAAATGTAAAAAACACATTAGAGCTGAATGAGAATATGGATTGGATCAGAGTGTGGAGTTAAGCATAATGGGAGAAAAAAGTCCCAGCTCAAGCACACAGACACACACACACAGACACACACACACATACACACACAGGACTTATGCAGACTTGGAAATGTATCGCAAATTTCCTCTTTTTCTGTTCCTCTCTTTTTTGCTGTACTAATTTTCTTTCTCTAATCTGATTTGCATTTATATTACCTTACCAGGTGGTACACCAATCAGAGGTAAGAATGCTGGAAACACAAAACATTTGAGCACATCTTCGCCTTCTCCGCTCACCACAGAGTCTACCATTGCTTCTGTCTGTCCGTCAGTCTATCTCTCTCTCTCTCTTTCTCACTGCCTTTGTCTCTCTTTCTCTCTGATCCTACATTTCAGTGCATGAAGGCTTCGATCATCTGCCTGATTTATTTACTTCAGAAATATCACATGAAGAAGACTGAAAGACTGAGTGCACTACCAAGACTTTATTTCAGAAAAAGATTTTACACTGTATGCTTTATTCAAATAGTAACACTGTATGCTTCTATCTCATAGCATTGTTTGCTGCAACATTTAACACCAGATACGGACTCAGTCAGATTCACTTTACAGAGACACAGTCAGTAAAGACTAATCCACTTACTGTCCTAGGACTTAAACTTGAACTAGTTAGGTGCAGGATGTGTAGCTCAAATTTAACCCCACATTCCACATTTATTTCTGAATCAGAAGAATATCTCCCTTTTGGGTCAGTGAGTCAAAAAACATCTCCAGAACAATTAGTGACCTTACGTTATTTTCAAACATTGGATTTATCTTTTTATCTACAGCATTTCTGTGTGATGGTCAGTGAGTGAATGGATCCCAGCAGTACTCAATGAGTGAGCTGAAAAGGATATAAGGAAAATGGAGGTGAAACAGAAAAACTGATTCAAATAGTCAATGAAAATTTTGAGATTTCACTTAGTCTAATGTCCTGATCATCACTGTCATGTCTTGCTCAGTGTGAAAATAGTCATTAGTATTGCATTTAGACTGTTATCCCGTCTGATGATCCTTTCAAGTTCGAGTCAGGTGATTCAATATGCTTTATAATGTAGAGAGAGAGAGAAACAGAGAGAATCACTTCTGCTTTAAGAAGACTTAACCCTTGTATGGTGTTCGTATTTTTGTTACTCAGCCAGTGTTTGTGGGTCTGGTGGACCCGCTGCATTTAATTCAACACAATCAAAAATTTTATGTTAAAATACTCTACAGATACTTTACTTCATCCCAATTACAAGCAATATACAGTAAGCAGCATATATGGTTAATATTTGCCCTTTACCTTTATTACATCACATTTTTTAATTAAAGTGCTACTCGTTTTTTTTTTGTTGTTTTTCAATAAAATGTAATAAAAAAAAGAAAATCAAATTTAATCAAGTTATGAGTGGAAAAAAATCAACAAATTTAGTTTTTCACAAAGTTTTTCAAAACTATTGATGTTTATGAATATGGGTCCCACAGACCCGAACAACATGCAAGGGTTAATTAACTGTTAATTAACAGTTAATTAACTGTTCAGCCATCAGTTTTTCAAAGAATCAGAAAGTTGCTGTCTGCATCTGTTCACTGCAGAGAGTCAAAAACTAAAATCCTAGATGGAAAGAGGAATGGGAGGTAAGGGAACAAGTGAGAGGGAATTATATCAAGAAAGGCGATAGTAAGAGAAAAAACTGATCTTTCACGTAAGCTAGAAAAACAGTGACATCTCACTGCTGTGAGAGAAAAAGAGAAAGTCTAAGGGTCTTTGTGTGTTTGGGTGTGTGTGGGTGTGTGTACTTAAGTGTTCATCAGAGACCTAGATGTTTGCAAGAAAGTCAAATGGAGAGACTGATAAATTATAAATGATATTAATAAATTAAACTTGTTAATCAATGCTCAAGTCTCTGTAGACCAACAATCCTTCAATTCTGTTTTAATTTGTTGATGTGGTTACTTATAACCAGCCTGCAATGCGTTTCAGGAAGTGATTCTGAAATCCAACACCAAAACACGGCTTCTTTTAATATTTGTGCTTCCATCAGCATGATGTGTGTTGCAGTTCCACATCGTCACTACACTGAAACATCACATATATTTCACAGGACTAACCGTTTGTCACAATTAAATATTGTGTACGTCTTTTATTCATATGTGTTGTGAAACATGTATCTCAAAAGAAAAGATCCAAAGGTTTATCCAAAAACATTGCTAGCCAGTCTGCCCAGATGTCATAAACATCAACCCTTGCAAGAAATCACACATGCTGTCCTATTCATATTCTACTGCAATATCGAAATAGCCATGGTTTAGCTAGCATTGCAGATAGCTACTTACACTGTAGTATTTTGGTATTGAAGTATAAATAGCAAGTGATTCTACATACTATGCTACTAAGTAAAACTAGGTGGCTAGTGTTACACTAAAGTATCATCAAATAGCTGAATATCAAGGTATCCTGGTTGTCAGCTACTATCACTCCACTCTGTACTATCTTCACTCTGTACTTTGTATTCGTTGATTAAATCACTGAGAAATTGCTCTATTTAACCGAATATGAACTTTATTAATAGTTGCTGCACACACGTCACTGGTTTTTAAAGTCCCCGGGAATACATATGTAAAATTAAAATCATTTAGTATTTCATAAATACAAGTGTGACACAGAGCTTGGTGACACATCTAAACTGTCCATGCATGGCCTAATATTCTAATATGGACACTTGATTGACATCAGGACTACCTGCCTGTTGTGCTACTGAAACAGAAGTAATTGGAACTGAGTATGTGCAGTGAATCAGGATTATTTAACCCTATTTGTGCCAGTTGGTGACATTTATGGAAAGTAGAGAGCGCTTAAAGCTTAAAGCTTAAAGCTCCTGATTCGATCCTGAGCTCTCTGAATAGTGTTTGTTTTGTTCTATTCATGTCCATATGGGTCTCCTAGGGCTCTCTTTGGTTTCCTCTCACATCCTAAGTAGGTAGAATATAAATTCCTTCTAGGTGTTAATGCAAGTGTGTATGTGGTATTCCATCCAGGGTGTATTTCTGACTCATATCCAGTGAGGTTAGCTTTTGCTGACCCTTTAGCTTTTGTTCTCTTTTTCGCATAGACTTTTCAAGTATAGAACATATTTATATTCTTAGACGCAGACAATTGAAAGTCACCAATTATTCACTGGTTCTCTGGGGCTTTAAAAAGGACAAAGAGTGATGATTATATCACTGCAGGTACAGCTTATCTTTACATGTTGGCAGAAATTTATGTCCTTTTCAAACAAGGCTGCTGGTGTCTTTGTCCTTAAGCCAGACGGATCCACACAACAACGCAGACATGTTGGAACAGCCTCCAGCATAATACAGACCTGCCAGACTTTTTAGTGTGCAGCGGAACTCTGTAAAGACACTCTTTAGATTGAGAGCTGTCTGCTTTTATTTGAAGAATATCCACACAGACTTGCGACCTCTACCCATGAATCCGACTCCGATGTGTCAAAACTCAAGTCAGGGCATGACTGGGGTGTTGTTTAATAGCAATGTGCCTGTGGTTGAGTAACATGCTGTTTTGTTTTCAGGTGCGCTGCAGATAGAGAACAGTGAGGAATCAGATCAGGGAAAATATGAGTGTGTGGCAACAAACAGCGCCGGGACACGATACTCCGCTCCGGCTAATCTATATGTCAGAGGTAAGAGATGTCCAGATTGAACACAGGGGACAAAACAACAATGTACATGATAAAATGTTAAATAACACCAAGTAGAATGTGATAAATAACTAAAACTAAAAGTCATGCTGTTTATCCTCCTGTTTTCCACAGCTTTAGCTTTAATCAATCCGTGATGAGAAACACACAAACACACACACACTCACTTTTTTGCCTACAGTCACTCATTTCCTTTAGGGAGGCTGAGTCCACAGCTCATGTCCAATATGGATTTGTTGCATTTTTCTTTGTTTGAATGAGTCATATCCAGGTCCGAGAGAACCATAAACTCACACCATGAAGTGTAAATGATCTGAATGAAGTGAGTACAGCAAGCTGCTAAATTCTGTAATTCTGTGGGCCTCCAGGATTGGAATGTTACTTGTGGATTAAAGTGATGTTCCACTAGTCTTCAGCCCAATGGTCTTGCACTTTTTGATTGTGGATTTTTTTTATTAGAACAGGTTGTTATTTTTAGAGTCCTCTGCCATCTGACAGGGGAATTGCAATTGCAGTGAAAACAACTGCAGGCCTTAACCTTCTGCTTTCTCAACAAGCTATGTATGTCTTATGAGTTGCCCCTTTTGAATCCAGAGCATGGCATCCAGACAGGTTTGTGAGTGACGGTCATTGGTTTTCTGGTGCTTAACACACAGGTGGGCATCAAATCAAAGATGTAAGGCTCAGGTAATCATACACAGATAAGACTCACATTTGAGTAAGCTTAGAGTCATTCACAGCTAGGGTATGTATGTAAGGTAAGAACCAGGTCCATGTGAGATGACATACAGTACAGGTGATGTAGAGGTGATATATGGGCCAGGGACAGGTTATATTAGGTTCAGGAAGTAATGAAGTGTACCATGGTACAGAAATAAATAGAAATGAAGGTAGATTGAGGTAAAGTTTAGGCACAGCTGAAATTTATGTACAGCTGAGGATTACAAGCAAATGACAGCCAGGGGTCAGGTCTATATACAGTATGGCATGAATTCACCCAGAACACAGTGCAACCTACAGACAGGGCTGCTACGGTCTGTAATCCACAGAAACACACTCCACCAGTACATTCATGGACCTGACACTAGGGAAATGTAATGTATTGTGTAAGGAAATGATGATCAACAGTACACTTGAAGATCATCTATAAGGTAACTGTTACGTACAGATTATGTAATAGTTATATACAGGTGTTGTACCCTCTCAGAATTAAAGGTAACAAATTGTCTTTGGAGTCGTTCTATTAATGGTAAATCCCTTCTACCTATAGTGTACATCTATTTTCTGTGTGTGCATGTGGTGTAACTTTAATTAGTAATTAAAATAAAGCTTAACATTATTTAAGGTGTAATATATGCACATTTTCAAACTAACAAGAAAAAAGTTATATACTAGGTTTACCAAAGGTTCACACATTACCAAAGATGTGCCCTTGATGCTAGCACTACAGCAACATATGAGAGTGTCTAGGAGAAGTGGTTAAGGATCAAATACAAACCAGACGAGAATGGAATAGCTGGTAAGGGTCTGCTATGGTTGAGGTAAAGGAACTTTCTAAGGTCTAAGAATTACACAGAAGTGAAGAACTTTTATAGGTAAGTTTCAGGGGTTGTTAAAAGTAAGGTATAAGCCAGGTATCAGGTCACCTTAGGGAAGTTAATGTAAATAGTCACGTAGAGGTGAGGTTAAGGTGAGTGACAGGAAGTTGAATATAAATTGATACACCATGCGTGTGTGTGTGTGCATATGTGTGTGTAGGTGTGTGTGTCTATGTCTCTGTAAGGTATGCGTGTAAGTTTGCTGCAGGATGATGAGGAGAATTCCAGATGAGCATTAGGATGATGTTTGAATATTTCACAGGGAAATCTGCCTTCATTCACAACACAGCTTGATTCTCAAACAATACCTCACCACTAATACTGTCATCTCTGTTAACTCCTTCAGAAAAGGACTGCTTTTGGACAGAGTCTGGATGTATTTCCGCTAAGGATTAAACTACGAATATTAGATCTATGAGACAAGTTTAAGACAAGTTTAATGGAGGTTAATAAACACCAACATAAACTGAATGTTTCCATAACAGGTTTGTGTCATTGTAATTAGTGACTAGCTTCATCAACTGCCAAGTGAATATTTTTCCGTACCTTGTATATTTGCTTTCTATAAAATTGTAACAGTATGTAGCTGTATGTAGTGGAAATAATTTTTTTTAATGTTTTCATATTATTGGAAGCAATCATGCCATAGTTTTTTTAATGGGATTTGGATTATTAAAGTTAGGGGGGGAAGTGATTTCTGTAAGCACACTAAAATATCTAGCTATCCAGCATAAGAAAATTTGACAAGGCAGCTGAGAAATCATACACAAATGTTCATAATGCTAATGCTAACTAGCTGAGCTAGCTTGGCACTAAATCTTTAAAACATTGGGATTATAAAGATGTTTTTGATCTCCAGATGCTTACTTAAATTTAAACATTTATTGGGTGTGCCTGTAAGTTATGGTTTACCATTTGTTTTACTCAAAAACTTTTCTACTGGTAGGTATTTTGCCGGCAGACCCTCCATTTTGACTGTGGTATGGATTTGTAATCTGCATAAGAAACATTGGGTGTAAAAGATATTAGTAGTATGCCTTCCTGAGATAGACCACATTTCTTGCTGATAAATAGATGGAGAAAAAGCATTAGTGTTTGTAATGATAGAGACAAACAGTGTATGCTAATCTGTGCTGATAAATTAACAAAGAAACCAGCTTTTTAAAACTTTTCTAATTCTCTCATTATCTCAGGGGTGGCCAACCAGTCAGAGACCAAGAGCCACATTTTTTACCATGTTACCGCAAAGAGCCACATCATACACATGGGCAGAATTGAACATCACTTTTTTCCCCCTGCCATTTTGTGAGCGAACTTGACACAAATTGTTTATTCAAATGATCTTGCTCCTACTGGGAAACTTTGAGGTATTTTCATCCCACTCACATGCGCGTTTGACGAAAATACCGTATTGAACTCACGTGAAGCGAACACGGACAATAAAAAGACACAAATACAAACTTCAATATGAACGTAAGAGCCGCATGAAACCGGGCAAAGAGCTGCATGCGGCTCGGGGCCACCCCTGCATTATCTTGTACAGGAACGATTCACACTGTGACTGTTTGTTTGTGCAGTACAAACAGCTAACTAGTGCTAGCATACTTGTTGGCTAATAATATCAGATACTTGTCTTAATTTCTGCCATTTGATACTGTGAGTCATTAACTTAAGACTTTTCTGTGATTTATTAAACTTGATAACAATTCTGTCCCATTGAAAACCTTTGGTGTGAATCTGGGTCATAAGATTTAGTGGAAAAAAAAACAAAAAGAGATTTTGTCTGACCTTGGCATAAATTCACTTGTCTGTCTGACAATTTGATTTTGTGTTTGGTGGATCATACAGTGACGCTTGAGGTTGTTGTGTGTGTATTCTGGATTAAACAGAATTGTGGTTCTTTCCTCATTTATTGCCCCATCCAGTTTATTCATACTGGTAAGAGTCTGAACCAAGAGTTCCAAGAGTCTGAACCAGAGATCATATCCGCCAATATAGAGACCTCTAAACTTTTGATCTGAACTCAGACCACACACCTTAACATGTAGAAACAGATGGAACACACCCCAGAACATCAGCCGTTTGATGACATTCACTATATATTTATAAGTCTGTAATCAGGATCAGTGTGTGTGTGTATGTGTGTACAGTATGTGTGTGTGTGTGTGTGTGTGTGTGTGTGTTTGTGTGTGTGTGTTTGTGTGTGTGTGTGTTTGTGTGTGTGTGTGTGTGTGTGTGTGGTCTGAACTGATATTTTTTTGCTTTAGGTGTGAACACAAGACTATCTGTAAATATAAATATATAGATAGTCATAAACTATATATAAGATGTTTTATTTCAGTTTTCAGTTTAACATGTGTGCTCTTATTTGAACTTGCCTAACCTCCTCTCTTTACAGGTTTCTAAAACTTAAATCAGTGTGTGGGCTGCTGTGTGTGTGTTCGTGTGTGTGGGTGGCCTCTCGCTTTACCGTTGGTGCACAGCAACCTTTCTCTTTTTTTACTGTGTATATGATCCAGTTTTCCTTAGTCTCACCTCTGTATTCAGGTGTGTATCTGTGTATCTGTGTGTTTCCTACTACTATTCCATATCTCCAGGTTATTATTTGGCATATACACACTCTGTACTGTATATGGGACTGTTCATTGCTATAAATGCTTATCCTGTTCCATAATCATCTGTGCGTGTTCAGTCATCCTCATGTGCCTTAACCATTAGCAAGCCCACAAGCAGTCACTTGTGGGTTCCTGCTCCATTAATGTTTCTTAGTGCTGATGGTTAGAAGTGTGTGTGTATGTTGATGAATAGGATGTAGGAAGTAGGAAAATCATTAGATTTATTCAGTCTAACTGTTCAGAACTGTATACAGCATAGAAAGAATAGTGAAGAATAATTTGTATAAGTTATCTTTAAATCTATGTCACGTTTAGCAGTGTACAGTATGTGTGGTGGGATGGTGTTTTCCATTATGTTTCACTGCTCTATGACTTCATGTTGTTAATACTCATCTCTTTAATGGATAAGCAGAATATTTGCCTGTTTTACTCTCTCTGTTTCTCCTTGTCTTCTCGTTCTCCCTTCTTTCCTCTACACTATCTCTTTCTTTCTCTCTCTCTCTTTCTCTCTCTCTCTCTCTTTCCCTCCCTCCGTTTCCATCGCATCCTGCCATCAAAACTCACTCCATTCCCCACTCTCAGACCAGCGGGAAGGTGGGTTGCTTTCTTTTTCCTCTTCAACTACGTGGAGGGCCTGTGTGTCACTGTCAGGCTCTGCTCTTTGGCCCCACCCGGGGCTTCAACTAAAACTTAACCCTTTTCTGCCCCATTCTGCCCCTCTTTTTCCCATTTTTTCCCTCCTTTGCCTCATTGTTTCCTTCTTACCAAACAATTCCAACCTCATTTTCCCAGAATTCTACCCAATAATATTGCATGCTGCACGGTTGCTCTGTTTTTCTTGCTTGGCTATGCCTGTTGATATTTTGTCTTAAGTGCATCATCTTTCATTATTCCAGTTATTGTGTACATACATTACATTTTGTGTAACAGTTCATACAGTATTTTGTAGCTTCATTTTGTTTCTTTTTCTCACATTTCTCTAGTTAGATAGCAAGTCAGAAAAGATGTGTAGGCTTATTTGTTTTTCTTTTGAATCATAAATGTGGCTCAGTATTTTAAATCCCAGCTCTATTATAGTATGATCACAATGGATATGACTCAGTGATGAAGATTCAGTCCTGTATGTTAACGTATAACCTTTCCGAAACAGAAAGATGAAATTGAACATTTCAAGAGGCTTGACAGAATTCCACAACAACAATAATTTTAAGATAATCAAAGCCAGACTAATTTACAGCTAGCAAAATTTCTGTTTATCATTAAAAAAAATCAGTAAATCAATTTCTGTTTCACTTTTTTGAACCTCCAGGGATTTGAGGCTAACTCACATTTCCCGATGGCTCGTAATTTTATTATTGTCTAGAAAATATAGTCTCTTTTTAAATGTAGAAAGGCATGTAGTCATGTGTCTATAATATCTAGTGATCACTTTAACCTAGAGCTGAGGGCAATACTGTTTTTATTTTTTTTAATCACTATGTACAGTTACTATGTACAAAAGTTTACCCTATAGTCTGTTATTTCACCATTTACGTAGACAGGGTGCCTTTGCAATGTCACAAGACATTAAATCTCCAAGGTCAAACAACAAAACCTGTTTACAGATGAGTCTCCCGATTACAGAGATTGTAATTATCCTCCCTTTTCATAGCTTAGAGCATTTGAGGATGGGACATATTATTATCTTGTGAGTAAAAGCCAAAGAGCCTTTTGAGTTTGGAAGTGTTTAAGCCGGATAAAGAAGAACTGATTGTTTAATTTGGAAGGAGCCATGTTGTTTCTGGCTCCAGCTTTGAAAAACAATCCTGAGACAAGTAAAGAGAGATAGACAGTCTCCCTGGTCGAGGTTGGCGTACATATGCTGTATGATCTGGCTCTGTTGGATCACAAACTACATGCTTGAATGAAACCTAACAATCTTTTAAATAATATCTGTATCTTTTCAGATCCATGCTGTTATAAAACAATTTCTGACCAATCAGATTTGAGAATTTAAGTTAAAAAAATCATATTTTATTGGCCACAACCATATAAACCATATTGTACTGTCTTCGTTGAGGGTTATAGCTGTCAAAAATTAGCAGGAAGTGTAGCAGCAATTACTCTGAATGGCACACAAAGTGAAATAGTGAGGAAGTATATGGAGAATTATTAAAGCGTATATATGAATGCAGGTCGGTGGTAGGACAATATGATTTTATGAATAAAGGGACTTCAACAGTAGCCATGGCTTAAACTTAAAGAAAGATAAATACAGGCGTACAAGGTATAAAGCTACGTACTGTATTAGTGCACTTATTAAATATTCCTCTCTATTAGTCTTTAGTTTTATCGCATTGTTGCAGACCCGCTGGTTTATTTCAGCTTCATGATTTCACATTAGATACGGTCTCTGTGGCATTATTCTGTAGTTTGACATCTCTTGGAAACTGCAGAGTCGTTGCTCGAAGCGAGGTTTGTTTTAGCCTGGTATCTGAGCGTCAAGACTGTTTTGTGATCAATGCAGAGAGTTTTCATTTGTGTCAATCTTACTAAGGTCCAGACCGGTTCTGGAGGTTTGTTTTCCATTAATGGGCAGTTTTGCTTGTATTTATTCATTTATCCATCCATTTATTCAGTCACAGATGCATGATCTGTTGATTGTGGGTGAGGCTGTTTTGCTTCCTGCTTGTGCTGCTGCTGTCTGACATGCCGGAGAAAGTGTGTGTGTGTGTTTGTGTGTGTGTGTGTTTGTGTGTCTGAACCACCACCTGTCCCTCAAAATTTCTGCATCTCCTTCCAGCATTTCCTTCTCTCTTCCTCCTGTAGCATGTTTACTAGACTAGTGTGTGTGTCTGCATTTCTAACAGCTCACTTCAGAAACCCTGCCTTTGCAAAAGGAGATGGTGGTATTCTTCTGGGCCGCCACACTCTCTTCTCTAACTCACTCCAAATGAATAAAACTCTGCCATCATAACATCCTCCATATCCATGATGTCCATAGGTAACATCGGTCCTTTGTGTGGATGATGACTAATGTGAATTAACATGGACTAACCTAGACTCTTCTTCCTCCCCAACCCTCCAGCCAGTGTGCTGAGGCTGTGTGCTCTCTTACACACTGACTAGTACCTCCAGCTTTCTTTTTTCTCTCTCAAAGAGATAAAATATTTCGCCCTAGACCCATACATTCATACACACAAGAACATTTTAAAATAGCCCACATATTATTATTGACAAACATACAGAATGAAAAAAAGGAACATGACACAAATCTAAAATGGGGAAAATAAATCATGAAAAAATAAAAATATGTAAAAGTATAAGAGAAACATAAAAAGGGGAAAAGCAACTAGCTTCATAGAAAAGAGAAAAAGATTTGGGTCAAATATGAAATAAATAAAGGTAACATGTCCTAATAATTACATAAGGGAAAATAAAACAATGGCGAAAATAATAAAAAGGGAAATGTGGCATGCCCCAAACATAAAAAAGGAAAAAGAAACATTGAGCCAAACATTAAAAAGGGGGAAAGCAACATGCCCCAACATAAAAAAAGAGAAATGAACAAAATATAAAAATGGAAATATGCCCCAAACAAAAAACAGTAAAGAAAGAGCTATTGGGCATAAAAAATTAATTTATTAAATTAATTAATTCATTCATTCATTCATTCATTCATTCATTAATAATAAAAAAAAATAATAGGTGAAACATCAACACTGACCTACACATAAACAAAGAAAGATTGCACATTGCACTAGACATAAAAATAGAAAAAAAAAGAAAAATGACCCAAATATAAAAAGTGGGAACGGAACATGAATAACAGAAATAGAAACATAAAAAACTAAAAATAAAAAATGAGATATGGACCAAACCAATAGAGAGACATGTTTAGAAGGTGATTTGGTTGTGAGACAGTCAATGCTTTGTGTAATCTCCCATGGTGGATAAACTTCCTAACAAAGTGACATTTAACAGCTCAGTTTTCACTTTCTGGCTTTTTTATGGTGCACAGCCAGGTGCAGGTGATAAGGCGCCGCTGTGTCTCAGCTGCTGTACTATCACAAATGCCTCTGTGTTCTGCTTTGCCTCAGGGGGATAAAAACCCCTCCAATGTAAAATGGCATTCATGTCACGTAAACATGGACGATTAATAATAGCCTTGCTTCTTGATCTTTCTATAACCCAGTTTGGCCATGCTATATCAGTTCAGGCCCTGCTTAGAGGAATAGTAGCTAGTGCAGACGTGCAGGTTTTCCATTCTGTTTATTCGTGTACCTCTGTCAAAAAAGGTACAAGACTGTATCATTATTATAATTATTGATGAAATTAACTTAGCAAACCTAAAAGATATCACTATAATATATGTTTTTTTAATATAAGCATATATATGTTTACTTAATTTGAATAAATAGTTTGTTTTGTTGTGTTTTGTTTTTCACTAAAAAAAAATCCTTTTGTTTACTAAATTTAGGAACTCCTATCCTTTATCTTTAATCTGATCTGGAAACTTAAGCCGACTTCAAATATTCTCCATAGTCTCCTAAAGCACTTGATGAATGCTGTGTGCCTGTTCTTCAGAGGAAACTTGGCAGTGTTGACTCAGATGCTTTAGACTGAGTTTATTAGATTGTGTGCATTCAGTTAAATGTGTTAAATCAGATGTATTGAATTGGATTTGTCAAACTGGGTGTGCTAGTGTAATCATGTTACACTAGATGTAGTAAATCTGTCAAATCAGGTTTGTCTATATTGTGTACATTGAATCATAGGGCTAAAATTAGATATCAGAGAAATCAAAACCATATACTGTACTTGATTCATAGATTTTATTCATCTCTGGTCGTGTATTATCAAAGCTGTTGACTCACTGAATCAGAGATAGTTCACCTGTCAATCACACTCCTTTGTGGTTTTCCCCAGAATGATGTCACAAGAGTTCAAATTACACAACCGATTCCATTTCTTTGTACTGTATAGTGTAGCATTAAGATTTCCCTTCACTGGAGCTAAATAAGCCAAACCTGGTTGATCATGACAATGGAGGACATCAAGTGGCCCAAACCCTATCCTTAAACCCACTGAACAGCTTACGGATGAACTATAACGCTGACTAAACCCTAGACCATTTTACTTAACTGACCTCTCTAATGCTTTACAGTTACACTATTATCTAGTGGAAATCCTTCCCAGATAAGTGGAGCATAATATAACAGCAAAATGAGGAGCCAACTACAATGCCCATGGTTGTAGTTAGAGCGCATATTTGTGTAATGGTCAAGTGTCCACATAGTTTGACCACACAGTTTATGTTAAATCATTTGCACAGATTAGAGTCCTATTAGCATGTTTTTTAGAATTTCTTTAATTCCAGAATGCCTCATGCAGTCATGCTCAAGCTGACTATTCTGGTTTTCTTATGCATTATAAAAAAAAATGCTGATAAAAATAAAAACTCCAAACCAAATAGCAAGAAATACTCATTAATCATAAGCCGACGTGTGTCCCAGAGCGAGTACAGTCAGTTCAATCCCTGAAGGTAGGATACTGAATCTCGTAATACAGAACGCCATACAGTGTGTCAGGAGACCTTTCCTTTATGGTTCACATGACATGACTGTAATTAGCACTGTAGCAGATTATGTTATTAACATGCACAGTGAGTGCAGTAATGTCCATTCAGAAACACATATAATGTGGAATCCTTGGCAGTAATTCACTGAAACCATGGGAAGATAACAATAAAGACCCATGCAGCATTCAGGGAACTGCAGAGCGTTGCATTTTACATTATTGTATAGTCCAGTTAACGTTTGTGCTTTTTATTTGGATGTTCATTAGTGAGTTTTTAAATTGGAGAACTATGCCTAATAGGACAAAGTTAAAAAAAAGTCTAATGAGAACATTAAGCATGGTATGATTCTGAAAAAAACAGCCAGAGTGAGGAAATTGACATAGCTATCATAAATCATAACTCAAAAAATCATTGCAATGCATTCTAAAGGAGACATCATAAAAATATCAATTTCCAAAGACATTCCATAACAATAATAAAATAGCAACAGTAGAAACAGAAATCTATTTGTCTGAAAATGATTCCCCTTAGCATGTCAGAGTCATGCCACAATAAGGCTGCAACTCCTGTGTACTTTTTACTGGGTTCACTTCTTCTTGTCCTTCTCCAACAGTCAGGCGAGTTCCACCACGCTTCTCCATTCCCCCCACCAATCATGAGGTGATGCCCGGTGGCAGTATCAACCTCACATGTGTCGCCGTCGGCGCCCCAATGCCTTTTGTCAAGTGGATGAAGGGTGAAATGGAGCTGACCAAAGAGGAAGAGATGCCTGTTGGACGCAACGTTCTGGAGCTCACCAACATTCGCCAGTCAGCAAACTACACCTGTGTAGCGATTTCCTCTCTGGGAATGATCGAGACCACGGCACAGATCATTGTCAAAGGTAAAAGTCTGTAAGACACAACCAGGAAGCATTCTGATAATAATTCTATAACTCTCACAACTGAGATCATAAACATGTTCACTTAGAATGTTTACATTATTATTGTAATGTCTTAGCTAGCAGACTGGACAGGTTGGACAGTTGCTGTGGTGCTTAGTTAACGCTAGCTAGCTATACAGTATGACTGCTATACTACGCAGTCTCTGGTGGTCTCAGGGGCATTGTGTGTCCTTTCATTTGCCAAAGTAATGAGTTTTGCCTTTCCTCTTTCAGTCAAAATGAACATGCTCTTCTCATTTTAAATGCAAATTATGAAATTATGATGTATTCTTAGACAAACTTGTGTTGGGCTGTGTTTGTAAAAGTGATGTTCAGTTATAGTCAGAGGTTTAAAAAAGATTTTTTTGGGCATTGGTTGACTAGGAGAAAAGACATATCAGACACACCTGACACTGACTTAACACGACAGTTGATTAATCAGGAACTTGTTCATCTGCAGTGATAGAGAAAGATGACCCGATCTGCTCTCAAAGCTCTGATGTTGTTCTCGCCCAGCTGAAGCTGCGATATTGCACAAATGTCTTGTTAATAATGAAGGCCGTATGATTCCCACAGCTCCCTACCACACAGCACGTGCTATCAGCTCATCAATCTTTCATCAATGTTGAAATAGGAAGAATATCATTTCAGAGTGATGAATAACTGAATAATTTTGCTGCCTCATTCTTTGAGCATTGTTTTTCTCCCTAAACTAAAGTGAACCTATCCAGCCAAATTAAAGGTGTTATTTAAATCTGGCCCTTGATGAGAATGAGTCGAGCTTATTGCATTGTTTAGCTCATGCAAACAATATTGGCTCTCAGTGCAGACACACTGAATTTTGGGTCACAAATACCCATTTGGTTCTTCTAAACATTTTGGGTTTCAAAGACTTTTGAATAGGTGAATTTCAGATATGGAGATTTAATCACAGTTACAGCTACCGGAGGTATGAAAAGATGTAACCCAGATATATGTAAACTAAGAGACAAAAGAAAATTGATGTAGCTGCAATATGTGATAGCCTGGTACTGCTGATAAAAGGACTCTACATGAAGCACTAGGGTTTAAAGCCACGATAAAATGATGGAAATTGTCAAACATTGCCCATTGTATAGCTCAGGATTTTCAGTAAATAAGAAATGCAAGTTCAGTAAGGACATTCTTAGGACTTTCAAGGTTCTTTCTTTTCTTTTTTCTTTTTTTTTTAAAAGAAGATACTCTAATATATTCCAATCTAAAGATCTAACCCTAGAAGAACATCAGTAAACAGAAATACAATTTTATTGAATGTATTTCTTGAATTTCTTAATATTTAATGCTGAATCCATACTATCACTGATGCTGCTTTTAGCACTATATTTTAATCACGTCTTGATTTTTCTCTATGATGTTCTTACGAAGCCAAGTAAAGCATTGCCTCTGTATTTTGTGAAAAAGATGTGAATACCCCTAAATCTCTATGTAGTGATGCATCAGAGTGGAAATGTTATGATGGAATGGAAATCATCATTTTGCTAGTCATGCTTGTAATGCAGTAGCAGTGTTTGAGCTCCTAAACTGTGCAGCCTATACAATTAAAATGTATAGAGAGCACGCCGGTCACATGATTACGTTAAACCAACGATTCGCATTATGCAGTTACATGCATTTGGAGCTCTGTTAGAGTCCCTGGGTCAGACACCTTGTTTATTGAATCTGTAGTGTAGCGTAATCTGTGCTCATTGTTGTACTAAGGTAAGGACATTTAGTGACGTTATATTATATCAACTAAATACTTGCCATCCTCGTGTGGCTTAATGCCTCCGTTTTACCTTCACGCTGTTGGGGGAAAAATATCAAGAAGCTTCCAGTCAGGATGATAAAAATTGGATCGGAGTAACCAGGTTGTTTATTTCATCACAAATAAATAAAAAAAAGAATTAAATAAATACATTTTGTTGAATTATATATTTTAATCCAGACCTCATCATTCTTCACTAATACACTGTGTCCTCAAGTAGTGTCTTGCTGTTTATTGAATGCAGTATGAATGACATCTCTGGGGCATTTAGACACAAAATAACCCGCACACTATAAATAAAAATCAATACAATGAAGCAGCATTTCATTTTCTTCTAGCAGACATAATTTGTCGGGGACGTGGCTTATTTTCTGAACAATTTATAATCAAGAACATATGGTAAATGATGCGTGAATAAGGTTATTTGTGTTGTTTTATATGAGAATTTTCTAATGTGAATGAAATATATGACCTTTGTTTTGGACATGGTTATATTTTCTATGGAAAAATGCCAGAGAGGGTTTCATGCTGAGGGAATGGAGCAAAAAAAAGGAAGTGATTCACTATAAATCTTGCAGGTTTAGTTAGGCATCACTTAACACACTGCTAATCCAGTCTGCACTGTTTTTTTGGGGTTTTTTTTTTCTGCTCTCCTCATTCACCTCTCACAGGTAGCAGATGGAATTGGTGCATTTTTCTACATAGAGAAAAGACCTGAGCTCTATAAACCTGGGCATTTCAACATTTTTCTCCCAACCTTTTTAACGCGGTTACCTTGTACAGTTACACATCCATCCAATCCTCTGACAGCAGCACAATCACATGCAACATGAAAAAACAACGCTTTAGAGTCATTTTCTCCTGCAATTTTATTACAATAGAGGCACTTTACTGCTCTCCTGTGGAAACACAGTATTCTGAGCTGCAGTCCATTACCCCGAACCAAAGTGATCATAATGGCCATGTTTTCCATGGGAAAAAGAGGTTTTTTAGAGTAATGCCTCTGCGTTTCATGTCAAATGCACGGTAGATGACCTTCCAGTGGCTGCATTCCAGTGTTAGATAATGGATAATGGCATTAAAAACATTGCAATTAAACCAACTTGTAGCACATTTTTTTTTACTGTAATGTACGGAATATAGAAAGACCTTTAAGTGCATTTGAAAAAAAATATTATTGTTTAAAATCTAAGACCTTTGAGAAACTCCAATAAATAAATATATATATATATATATATATATATATATATATATATATATATATATAATATATATATATATATATATATATATATATATATATATATATATTGGTGGGGTAATGTGCAAAAATAATAAATTATTACAGTCAGACCTTCAGACCTTAATAGTTGTAATAGTTGTACATTCTATAACACCATTTTACTTCACCCTGTGACCGTGTGTATGTGTGTTCCAGCCCTCCCTCGGCCTCCCATCTCTCTAATGGTGACTGAAACCACAGCGACCAGCGTGACTCTGACATGGGATTCTGGGAACCCAGAGCCGGTCTCATACTATGTCATTCAGTACCGTGCCAAACACTCTGATAACGGTGGTTTCCAGGAAGTGGATGGTGTGGCATCGACACGCTACAGCATTGGCGGTCTGAGTCCATTCTCTCCTTACGAGTTCCGTGTCATGGCTGTGAACAATGTGGGGCGTGGCCTGCCTAGCACTTCTGTGGAAACGCGAACTGGTGAGCAAGCACCATCCTCTCCTCCACTGAAGGTGCGGGCTAGGATGCTGAGTTCAAGCACAGCGCTGGTACAGTGGGAACCTCCTGAGGAGCCAAATGGCCTTATCAGGGGCTACAGAGTATATTACACACATGATGCACACTCATATGCGCCACTCAGTGCCTGGTACAAGCACAACACGGCTGATGCTGCACAGCTGGCCACAATCTCGAACCTGGTGCCTAGCAGCACCTACAGCCTGCGTGTGCTAGCTTTCACAGCTGTGGGAGACGGACCACCATCCCACACACTGCAGATTAAAACACTACAGGGAGGTAAGACAGACCAGACTGAGTGAGTGTGTGTGACTGTGTGAGTGTGTGTGAGTATGAGAGCGTAAGAGAGGGTGTGAGAGTGGGGGTGAGTGTGTAAGGCAGTGTGAGGGTTTGTGAGTGAGTGAGTGAGTGAGTGAGTGAGTGAGTGAGTGAGTGAGTGAGTGAGTGAGTGAATATGTAGGAGAGTATGAGGGCGAGGGTAAGTGAGAGTGTCAGGGAGAGTGAGAGAGTGTGAGGGAGAGTGAGAGTGTGAGTGAGTGAGTGAGCGTGAAGATAAATGAAAGTGTGTGAGTACGACTGGAGCCTGAGAGCTCAGGTGTGTTTGTAAGGTGTGAGACTGACTGTGGCTTTCTGTGGCAGTTCCAGCACAGCCAAGTGAATTAGAGGCAGAAGCGGAGCTTGACACTCGGATCATGCTGCGTTGGCTTTGGCCTGTTCAGGACCAAATTATTAAATATGAGCTCACCTACTGGGAAGCTGACTCTGGACACAAGGTACACACAAACACACACACACACACACAAACACACACACACACACACACACACACACACACACACACACACACACACACACACATACACGCATTACACTCAGGGAGCAGGTCATGTCTGGTGTATGTCTCCTTGCACTAGAATTACAATGCTAGTGTAGTTTATACGTTTGTAGGTGAGCTAGAATAGTACCATAACAGGGTAGATTTGCATCTCTAAAGTATAGCACACCATCATGAATTTAAAATACACGTGCTTATGGGATTCCTACCATCATACAGTATCACAAAGCTAACATTTCTTAAACACCGAAAAGTAAAGAAGGAATTTTCAAACAGTAAACGAACCTGGGCTCGTGGACTACATTTGATATAAAAGGAAACTATTTAAAGATTTTTTTTTTCACCTGAGCTGTTATTTTAACGGGGCAATACCATTAATAGCAGCAACTGTGTTGTTAATTGTGTATATTGCTTACAGAACCATGTGACCTTTGACCCAGCTGGTTCGTACGCTGTGGAGGGCCTGAAGCCTGACACGCTGTATAAATTCACACTGGCTGCTCGCTCAAGAATGGGTTTAGGCTTGTACACACAGCCCATTGAGGCTCGCACAGCCCAGTCCAGTAAGTACCACACACTTTTACACACACACAGACATGTTCCACCTACACTTCACATACATTCCAAACACACAATCCCATCAATTATTGTTTTCTTGAAACAACACAAAAGCTTGAGTTTTTTTTTCTCTGCTTTAATACCACATGCAAATGGTGATGAATGAGTGGATGTTTATGATATTGCGCTAGTGTCTGTCTGTTTTTTGCACTTTCATTTATTTCATGTATTCATCCTATTAACTTCAGTACAGTCATGGTCAAGAAAGCATCCCAAAATTAAAAAGTTGGTGTGTAAAGTATGACACACTTCAGATTTTATCTACAAAGCTAGAAATATTTCCCAGTCACTGTTATTGTGATACTTTTTTGTTTGTTTGTGTTTTTTTATCATTGATGTCAGAGTGACGGGTGTGCTCACTCTAATCTCACTCCTCCAATCCTCCATCACTCACACTGAGGTGTTTATGACAGCTTGGGGAGTGTGTGTGTGTGTTTGTGTGTGTGTGTGTGTGTGTACGTGCATGGGTGCATGCTTGTGCATGTGTTGATTGGCAGCTGAAAAAGAGGCATGACCTCAAAGTCGACACTCACTCCCACTTTTATCTATTTTTCTCTCTTTTTCTGCTATTTATTCATTTATCTTATTCATCCCTGCCTTTAATTTCTTCCATTTGTTCACTATTCACTCTTGTTTTATTTTTGTCTTACATTTTATCTTCCATCTCATCATCTCCCATACTCTGTCATGCTTATTATTCTCTCTCTCTCTCTCTCTCTCTCTCTCTCTCTCTCTCTCTCTCTCTCTCTCTCTCTCTCTCTCTCTCTCTCCAGGTTTGCCCCTCATTCACTTCTCAGTTTTATCTCTCTCACCCTTATCTTTCTCGAGGGCCATTTCTCCCGCATTCCTTCACACTTTCTTCCTTTCTCTTCTTTCCTTTACCCTTTCAGTGGGTTACCATCATGGCACCTCACGCTCACAGGAGCACATCAGGAGACGTGTTTTAGCGCTTTGTCTGGATTAAAACCACCATCAAAACTGGTTGATGATTATCATCTGAGCAGAATCGGTGGTTACCTGCAGAGTCAGGGACAAAGTGCACTGTGAGCACCACAGAGTCTCTTTTATTCAATCGCTTAGCAAATACTGCAACAGAAATCCACCTGTCATCACTAGCAGAAATGCAAAATTGTGTTCTTACTGAAAAAAAAGCAGCAGGGATGATAACACATAGCGGGGAGACGGAAAAGGGGTATGTCAGGTGTTACCCTGCATTCAAATGAAGCTAACAACAGACTTTTTGCGTGTGGAAAGTTTTCTCAATCTTCTACATACTAGTGATTTGCTTAGGTTGTTTAACCCTTGGGTTGTTTAACCCTTGTGTTATGTTCACTCTTTGGATCCTTCTATGCTTCAGGTCAAAAGAACTTGGCATATGATTTGGGTTTTAAAAGCACTACAGAAATAATAATAATAAAAAAACATTTTGTTTGCCATAATCATCACATAAGCACCACTACTTCCTAAATCCTTGAGTATAAAGAAGACATTTAGATTTATATCAAGATTTCTTTATATCAGTTAAAATAAAGAATTTCTGTATTAAATAAGGAATTCTTGAAAAATAGCTACATACATTGTTGGATCATCTGATGGACCCCGGGAATTGTGGGCCTACTATAATTTATAAATAAAATATAGTAGAGTCTAACTGTATAAATAAAAAAAACATAATTTATGCTAGACAATGTCCAAGACAAATAACTCAACAAACAAAGCCAGGATTTGCTACTGGTATGTGTTCTAGAAAATATGAAAAAATAAAAAGCACCTATGGTAAGCCTCATGGCAACTCCCAGAATGTTCGGGAGAAAGATCATCCAAATACACACAGGAGAGGCATCTGACTTTTCCATGTGTACTTATCGTATGTTGGATTGTTTATCCTCCAGGCCATATGGCATGTTTTTCTCTCCTGATCTTCTATCAAAGGCATTGTCACTTTTTAGTGTAGTTCTGCTCCTCAGGACTCAGGAGGCTAAGCTGCGGTAGGTTACAGTGTGTCCAGGCGCAGGTTAAGTCTGCCATGGTGAATTAAGACTGGTACTGAATTTAGTGACAGATCAGGTTTCTCCTTTATTAGCTGTGCATATGCTTTTCTTAAATACAGAATGTGACTGATGAAGCTATTCCTGTGCATGAGGCCATGCGTATATTTATAACTACCCTCGAGCGTGTGTATTATTTTTCGAAAAGTGCAATAGTGGCAGTTGTAGACTGATTTACGAGGAGCTGCTCCAAACTCACTAGTCAACTGTCAGGTCCTGACAGAATAACTGACAGAGTAATCACTGACTATAGAGCTCACAACATGGTGCACAGATAAAACGTAGAAATCATTGATTGAGATGTGAGACTCATCATCAAATTCATTTGTGCAATTTTAGTGCGATGTCTGCCAGCAACTCAGCCCACTTTCCACTGGAATGCCAACCGAGCACATGAATCCTTTCTACTCTAGGGTTTATAGCCACAGGCACCTTTCACTGAGAAATCGAGACAGGCCGGGAATTTCCCAACCAACTTTCAGTCGAATAATGACACGTCTTACATGACAAATTCATATTGATCTCACTGCAACACATTACAGTGGATAAGACCACAGTGGAACACAGTGGTGGCAAGGATGATATTAATGAGGGATTTTCTCACACCATTGTAGGTTTGGATTACACATGCATTATATGGTGATTTTGGGGTGCTTGTGTATGTACAGTATAGGTGTATGTGGCCCTGCACAAACAGAACAACCTCGAATGTGTGGGATTTATCTAATGCACATAGGATTAAATCATGTTTATAAATGTGACTGCAGATTTTAAGGAAGGAATCATGAGGTACATATCAGTGCTGGCCTATAGTTTTCACATCTGTTTGACATACCATCAGTAAAAATAATGGAGATGGCATCACCAGAGTGTCAATACACAACTTATTTGCCTTAATCACTCTGATCCAAGACATAAGATGAGCCAAAAATGTATATGCTGTATTTGTATCCATTTCCATGTTCTGCTCACTAATGTACAGAAACATGACTATTCCTACCTGATATATGATTTCTGACCTCCACACCCACAGCCCCATCTGCCCCTCCTCAGGACGTGCACCTGCTCAGCCTCTCTTCTACCAGCATCAAGGTGAGTTGGGTGGCACCTCCTGTTGCCAGTCGCCATGGGAACATTGTGCGCTACTCCTTGGCCTATCAAGCACCCTCAGGGGAGGACCAGGAGCGTCACGAGGTGATAGACATTCCTGCTGATGCCACCAGCTATGTGCTTGAGGGACTGGAGAAATGGGCATTGTACCATGTGTGGGTTAAGGCCCATACCGATGTGGGGCCGGGTCCTGAGAGCAGCAGCACCTGGATTCGGACCCAAGAGGATGGTATGCTTTTTTCGCCTCAAAAGTCTCTCCACCTCCGTCGAAATTTCTAACTCCTTCAAAATATTCCCAGCTGCTCAAGATCTTTTTACAATTTAGATTCCTCATAATCCATTAAAAATCTTCTGCTCCTGAATTCTAAAAATACTATATTTTCTGTACTCTTCCAATCACTCCAAATCTTCTTCAATTGTTTCATAATGAATATGCCCAGAACTTCTGATTGCTTCAGACTTGTTATAGAATTTATTCTAATCTCAAGCTTCAACTTATACAGTATCGATTTTTCAAGAACTTTCTTCTTCATTCCTTCGAATGACTTCTCAGCTTATTCTAATCTCAACCACGTCTTTTCAAAGGTTTCTATTTACTCCATAACACCTTAAGACTTTCAAACGCCTTTTAATCTTTCCCATTTCTCTTGAACTCATTAGAGCTGCTTGTAAATTCCAGAGCACCTCTTATCCTGTAGATACTTCTAAACTTCTTCCAGCTTCTTTTAAAATTTCCTTTTTGCTTCATATCCTTCTTTACTGGATTCAAATGTCTCTGATCTCCTGATTTGAGTCTCTGATCTCTTGAACTGCACAAAAAAAATCTTTACACAAAATCTTTCATTACAATGTCCAATTGCTCCAGAACCTGTTACAACAGAAACTAAATGTTGTCTGTTTCCTTCAAGATCTGCCAGGAACATTCATCCTTTTACAGAGTAGCTTTTACCTTTCTTTCAGGTCATTCTGCATGTTTCATTAGCATGTTATTAGCCTTGCTGCAGAACATGATGTAGCTGATGTTTCTAGTAGGGTGATGTGTCACTCACTAGCAACACTCTTCATGCTCTTCTTGGGCATTCAGTTTGATGCCTGAGGGAATAAGAGGGTAGTGTTTCTGACTTACAGCTCCAGGGTCGCAGGTTTGATCCTGAGCTTGGGTTACTGTCTGAGTGGAGTTACACATTCCCTCCTGTGTCCGTGTCTGGGTGGGTTTCCATCAGGTTCTTAGGTTTCTGCTGACTCCCCAAAATACATGTTTGTAAGTAGATTAGGCTATGCTAAATTGCGACCAATTGTGAGTGAGAATGTGTGTGTGTGTATGTGTGTATGTGTGTATGTCCTGTGATCCTATGCAACCTATGTGAAAGAGAGAGAGAGAAAGAGAGGGAGAACAAGAGAGCGAGAGAGAGAGAGAGAGAGAGAGAGAGAGAGATGATATGACGTATGTGGGGTGACATTCAAACTGCAGGACTGCAGCTGTGTCTTATTGTTTAAAATGTCTAGGATTAGTGAGCAAAGGGTGAAAACACCTACTGTCATGTGGACTACATCAGGTGCAACTGTGTGTGTGTGTGTGTGTGTGTGTGTGTGTGTGTGTGTGTGTGTGTGTGTGTGTGTGTGTGTGTGTGCATGTTCGTGTCTCAAAATGCTGCCTCTGCTAAGTGTGCTGCACTCAGCAGTTTGACTGACAGCTGAACAGATGACGAAGCATGAGCTCCACGTCTCTGTCTCTGGCCATGTCCCCTTTTCTTTCTTGTTTTCATTCTTTGCTCCTTATACTTCTCCTTGATTCTCAATGCATATCCTGCAGGCAAAGCATTTTTCACACCACTGGAGCAATGAGGCTGAGCTGCTTAAACACACACCTGCGTTGATTCATCCTGCCTCACTCTTTGCCTGCAGTATGTCACTTTACCTCCATCACTTGGGCCATCTGTGTTTCTTTCAGCAGTGTTATTTTTCAAATGCTGTCAATCCTTATTTTACAAGAGGCTGTCATTTTAACATCTTTGTTCCTATCAGGAAATATTAGCATGTATTCTGCTCTTCTCTGTTATTGGTTTTATTCAGCAAAAGCATACAGCACTTGTATAAGCAAGGAATAATGGAAAAATAATATTTCATATTAAAAGTGAATTAGCTGTTGGAAAAAAAACATAAAAACATAGCAAAGGAAAGAACGAGAGAAGTGGTGTGTGTGTGTGTGTGTGTGTGTGTGTGTGTGTGTGTGTGTGTGTGTGCTGTATGCATCAATCAGACTAACAGCTAGGTAATTGAAATAGAGTTCTCCTGTTTGCCTGCACACAGATCATATTAGTGTGTGTTTGTTCACAAACCCCACCCAATCCCTTCCCCTGAAGGCCAAACACTCACTACCACTTTCAGGAGAACACATCAAACATACACATAGCACACATAAATCAATCCAGTTTAAAGATTTGTACACACAAAAACACACACACACACACATACAAACACACACATTGCAGTCTGAATGTTAATGCCATGGTAATCTCAAAGCATTAAGCTCTTTAACCTCTCACACCGCTTGCTCTGCCTCCTCGTCTTCTATTGACCAGCATCTACATTGCAGTGAGTGTGAGTGAGTGACTGACTGAGTAACTGAGTGAGAGTGAGCGAAAGAGAGAGAGAGAGAGAGAGAGTGTGTATGTGTGTGTGTGTGTGTGTTGGGGCGGGGGGTGGTGGGTACAAGTTCGCCTCTGCAGTAGTTGCCGATGTGTGTGTGGGAGGGAATGTGAGATTTCCTCCTACTCATACTCACAAGTAAAATGGCAGCTATTAACACAACTGAAGACACATAGATAGATAGATAGATAGATAGACAGACAGACAGACAGACAGACGGACAGACAGACAGACAGAGAAAGGCAGGCACAGAAAGGCAGCCATAGAAACATAGATGTACTGTATACTGTATATACATAAAAACATAGGTACTGTAGTTTGTCATCACCAGAATTAGAGGCACTCTTTATGAAGATCAGCAAATATAAATGTACATTATACTTGTACATACATTAAATGTGTATGTGCATTTTTATACATTTCTGTACTTAAACAGGAAGGAATATTTTCAGTCTTCAACATTCAAGATTCTGCACTTTTTCCAGGTCCCCATCTAAATGAACGCACTTCATGATAGAGATCATGTTAGCTCGTTTGTACAAAAGGTCAGATTTTCCATGAGTTTTATCTCTTCCAGTGAAGCACGTGTTCAGATGATACTCCAGTTCATTTGAACTAACATGGATCACCAGGTTTTACACAAAGTGGTGGAATTATGAGTGTATGATGTCAAACGCTGAAGAAATCTGAAATTCATCTAAATATTTCTCTAATAGTGCTTGAGATGAAAAACGTCGCATTACATTTCAACATAGAAGCATTTTTAAAAGTGACATCACACTTTTGGACCCCTCT
Source organism: Tachysurus vachellii (assembly GCF_030014155.1). Classification (NCBI taxonomy): domain Eukaryota; kingdom Metazoa; phylum Chordata; class Actinopteri; order Siluriformes; family Bagridae; genus Tachysurus; species Tachysurus vachellii. Next base: position 13,990,120 of record NC_083463.1, read on the forward strand.
GTATATAAACACAAAAAAAAAACAGTGACCTTTAGAGTTCCTCATGGTGATATATGACAGAAATGCAACACTTTTTACATGTACAGCATCATACAGTATTTCAGGCAAACAGGAAATGATCAAAGTTGTTGCCCGGAAATCTGAGTTGACTGCAGACAGACAAATAGAGGGATACATACTGTACATGGGAAAACAGATAGATAGATAGATAAATAGATAGATAGATAGATAGATAGATAGATAGATAGATAGATAGATAGATAGATAGATAGATAGATAGATAGATAGATAGATAGATAGATAGATGTGTGACTTTCTGTCTTTGTTGCAGTGCCTGGTGCTCCCCCACGCAGGGTGGAAGTGGACGCAGTGAACTCTACAGCACTCCATGTGACCTGGAAACCTCCACTGGTGCAGAAGCAGCATGGAGAGATCCGCGGTTATCAGGTGGTTTACTCCCGTGTGGAGGATGGAGAACCTCGAGGACAGCCCACTATCCTGGACATAGCACTGCCCGATGCTCAGGTAACACGTATAGTATAGTAGCATTAAACCGTAGCCATCTTTTGTAGCCATGATTTTGATACTAATGAGATGTGAGAGGTTAATTTAGTACAGCAGACTGTGTAGAAAATGTTCACAATGGAGGTGTTTGTAAACGTGTTTAGGCCTACACAGGGTATATGATTAGTGGTTTGGGACACAGCCACAGTGGAGACATGGTGAAACTTTTGTGATTAGTAGTAATTAGTACACTTAAACTTTTTGTAGTTAAATGTTAGATTCGAGTATTCAAGGTTCAGGGTTTTTATTGGTCACATAAACAGTTATATACAGTATACAACTTGCAGTGAAATAAAAACCTGGCCACTCCTTCTAAAGTGTGCATATGAATAAACTTAAATTAAGAATTAAGTTTAAAAAAAAAAGAATCAATTGAAATAATAAGAAATGAGGTAATAGAATATAGTAGCATCATGTGCAGTTTTGTCACATGTCATAACGGTAGAGAATGTGAAAACTTTTCAGAATAGAACGCAATAAATTTCATGTACAGGTGAGTTACATTCAGTAACATCATGAGTCTTTATGGAATCCTAAGAGATTGTGAAACGGACATGTCCGTGTTCAGGAGTCTGATGCCTGAGGGAAGAAATTCTTCTTGAGCTTCTCAGTTCTAGCCATCAGACTGCAGAAGTGTTTGCCTGACTGCCCCTTTTAATGCAGGTAGCATGTTCACACTGGGAAATTCATTGAGATGTGGTTTGCATCCTCGAGCCAATGAAAACGAAAATTCCCCCTTAGTAGTCTTGGCTTGCTTAACAATCGGTGTCTATTGTGATGTGAAATTTTCAAGATGACAAATGCACCGAGGCTTATTTAGGGAGCCACAATAACACTGCTGCTTAAGTTATCTTGCACTAAACACAATCCATCACTGTCATCTTTAACATAATTTCCCTTCAGTACAGAACAATTTACTGAATTTTCTTTCTTCATGTCTCAGTCCAGCAGTATCGTGTACATCCCGTGCATTTTAAGTTGCCGTTTTAAAGTTGCTGTTCAACTTAAATGAGCTCAATTTGGAAAAAAAATAATAATTAATTAAATGCCAAATAAAATAACTACCAATATACAGTCAGAGAAACAGCCAGCTAGGATTTTTTTTTATCTTTATTTTTGTCACCTTCATCCTCCCTGTCTCACTTTCTCTCTCTGTCTCTCTGAAAGGTCACGCTAGTCATCATTGTGCCGTTCTGCTCGTCTCATTTTGTTTGCACATCTTACTGCAGCAGATAAAACTCTCACCTCCCATTTCCACCACCATCTGCATTCCTTTCTTATCTGTGCGTGCAAAGAGAACCGCTTGCACACCTACAAACACACACGCACCCCTGCACTTTTTTTACTTTTCATCCAGTATTCTACTACCCTTTTCTTTTTATACTTTTCTGTCTGTCTTGTTTCCTCTTTCTATTTTATTATGTTTATATTTTTTCTGTATATTGCCCTTTCTGCTTCTTTCTTATTAATAGTAATTTTAAGATCACTCTCTCTGTCTCTCTCTCTCTCTCTCTCTCTCTCTCTCTTTTTGTCTCATATTCTCCTCTTCATTTTTTGTGAAGTGATGATGTTTCTATGTCGTCCTCACTTGCTCTATCTTTTTTGTATCTTTCCCTGTTCCAACTCTCTTGTTTATTCATCTGTTTCGTTTCTCTCTCTCTCTCTCTCTCTCTCTCTCTCTCTCTCTCTCTCTCTCTCTCTCTCTCTCTCTCTCTCTCTCTCTCTCTCTCTCTCTCTCTCTCTCATATGCTTGGTACTGTTCCCAATGTCACTGTGACTTAATAGGCACTTTTTCATTCTTTCTGTCTGCATGTGAATCAATGAATAGCAGCATTCTGTTGTCTGTATTGAAAAGCCAAATGAACTGTGCTTTGTGTGTGTGTGAGAGAGAAAGAGAGAGAGAGAGAGAGAGAGAGAGAGAGAGAGAGAGTGATGGAGAGATGAGATTAATTTGGGACAGCCTGTGTCACAAATCTGGGTGAGGGATTGGCCATGTCATGTGTGTGGTGCTGAATCATTTTGAGTGGCCTGTTTTGTCAGGTTGGTGTCCTTGTCTAGTAGAAGAGAAGTAGCTATAATTCAGTTTTCTTCTGCCAAACTCTCCCCATGAACAGTACAGATTGTTTCAC